>NW_017619458.1:3666897-4351897 GCF_001879475.1 Ipomoea nil
TAGAATTTAGCCTGTGCCCCCGAGTTCTCTAGCTCGGGTGTGGCATAGCACCCCGTACTCTTTGTATCGTATTTTGGGATTTAATGAGATTCTATCTTTATTATATAAGTTTTAAAAGTCTTGAAAATCTGGGGTGTTACAGTTGGTATCAGAGCCTAAGTTTGACCCTAGGATAAGACTCTTGAAACCGGACTTTAGGACATTAGGCTTAAACTCTAGGTACTTAGGAACATAGGACTCGGGAATTTTAGGATGCACGGTGAGATTGTGAAACCTACACATAAACCCCCTCACTTCATTCCTTCCTTGTCTAAAGAAAACCTTCCTCCGCTTATCGCGTCAAAGAAGGATACCAAACTCTAATTTAATATTCTTATAAACATTGACTCAGAAAGACGACAACATGGCACCCAACAGAAGACAATCAAGGACTCCAGAACCCACCACACAAGACCCCCTGAGCCAAACACTACAACAACTAACGCAAGTCGCCCCGGCACTAAGCGACGTAGCTCTTCGCAACAACAGGCCCCCGCCTCCTCCATCGAACACGAACTCAGACGTCGCCTGACAAGTTTCGAATCATCGACCACCCACGTTCTCAGGAGAAGAGGACCCCGTGATCCTGGAGGAATGGATCCGGACCCTCGACAAAATCCTCGGGTTAGTGGAATGCCCAGAAGAACGCCGCGTAAAGGTAGCCTCGTTCTACTTCGGACACGAAGCCGATCTCTGGTGGATCCACGAGGGTCCCGCTTACCAACAAGAACCAGGGTTCAATTGGGAAAACCTCAAAACACGACTACGAGAACGATTCTACCCAACACATGTAAAGGCATCCATGTACGAAGAGTTCCTTCATCTAAAGCAAGGGACAGCCACCGTCATGGAATACCACAAGTGATTCCTCGAACTAGCGCGCTTCGCACCAGAGCTAGTCCCCACCGAAGTAACCAAAATAGAAAGATTCGTCTCGGGCCTCAACTTCGAAGCCCGAAAAGCACTAGTGGTAAGCAGACCTCGGACACTCAACGAGGCTTACTCCAGTGCCGCCAATCTCTATCGAATCCAACTACTCCAGCGCGGGGTTCAGGAACAGATACGAAAAAGGAACACCGGAGGGGGAGCACCACCGGTAAAAAGAACAAGGAACGACACCAACACAAGACCAAGCAACCTGACCAACTAAAGACCGTCCCTAGGGAACAATGAAGCAAACCCAAGGAGCTTCCCTTGCCCAAAATGCAACAAAAGCCATAGAGGGAAAGATTGCATGGGCAATCCCTGGCGATGCTTCAACTGCGGAGAAGAAGGGCACAAGGCCTTCCAGTGCGTTCAACCCCAAAGGCCACGCCCCACCACCACAGGTCAACACGGAGGCACCACCCACCAAGGGAACTACGGCGCTCCCGGGAAAATATTCGTCATGAGCCGCACTCAAGCCGACCTCGGGAACGAGAGCAACCTCGAGGAGGGGAACCTGACCCCAGAAGACGAGGACCACGCTAACCCCGCAGGAGAAAATCAAGAAGACGAATTCTGTCTAGGATAAACCGGCAATTCCTTGTAATCACCTTCATAGTAAACTACTTATTTAGCGATTACTTTGGAATTTTATAAATAAAAGATTCAATTAAAATTCGATCCTACTTATAAGGACGAAACCACGAACTATATAACAAGCCAAGCCTCCCATCACTAAAAGACAAAAGAGGGAAAAAAACAGGGACCACACCATCAAGAAAAGCTTAGTGTTGCCCGTAGGAATTGAACCCTTAACCTCCCATATATAAAACCAAGGTTTTAACCACTAGGCTAGGGGTGTTTCTTGAAACCTCAAGGGAATACTTTCTTCTTAAAGCCCTACAAGTCCCTAAACCCACAAAAATCCCCAAATCAAAAACCCTTCTTCTTCTTCTTCTTCCACACCCTCTCTCTCTCCCTCTTCTCTTCCTTTCTCTCCCTCTCGTCCTACCGCCCCCACGCCGGAACCCACGAATCACCACCGCCAACCACCCAGACCACGCTCAGCCGCACGCCGCCACCGGCCGAACACCATCCGTCAGCCCACACCACCGCGCCGCCGCCTAAGCCAACCGCCCCACCATCACCCACGCTACTCCCAGCTGCAACCCGCTGCCACCACTGCCCAAAGCCGCCACCACGCCTTCGCCCTCGCCACACCAACACCGGAACCCACCTAGCCGCCACTTCCCTCGCAAAACGCCGCACCGCCGAGGGTCTCGCCGGAAAAACGTGCCGGAGCTCCGCCGCCGTCCCACCGGATAATTTTACCACCAAGAAAGGCTTCCCCATGCCGAAAAAGCCCCTCGGAACCCGCACCCCGGAATGGAGCAACGCCGATTACACCGTGATCGGAGGTAAAGCCCTTGAACCCGACCAATTCTCTCCGGAATTGGTTGACATGCTTAGACACCAAGGGCTTTTGGATACATATCTCACCATCAAAGGGGATACGTATCCCGAATTGGTGAAGGAATTCTATCAACACCTTGTAGCCACCCAACGGGGTGATAAGCTAGAAATCACCACCAAGGTCCGTGGCAAGGAAATTATACTTTCCGAAGGCCGTTTGGCCAAGCTCTTGAAATTGACCACCACGGGTGTGTCAAACTACGACCGAAAGGGGTGGATCGATACCCAAAACACGGGGTATAAGGACTATCTCGGGTACCTACCCGGGAGAGAAGACGGATTCACCGCGGCCACACGACCAAATAGGAAGTGGCTATCGACGGAGCAAAAGATATTGGTCATGATTATAACCGATAGTCTCCTGCCCACGAACAATAAGAGCAAGGACGTGGGGAGCTTAGAATGCGCCTTTGCCTATCTCTTGAAACATAAAGTCAAGTTCAACCTACCGGCCTCATGCTAAAACACATGGAGTTTTGCAAAACAAGCAACTGACTTAGCCTACCCTACGGGATGATCCTAAGTTGGATCATGGAGAAAAAGGGGGTGGACCTAAGCCACACCGAGGTCAAAACCGCAAATGGCATGGTCTTTAATGCCCAGAACCTACGCCGCAATGATATCTACTACATTGAGGGAGGACATTACCTCACCCTCGAAGAAATTTGCCTCAAACCCGAGGAAGGGCGAAGAGAGTTAGTCGACCAATTAGACATCTCCAACAAGAAGCTCCAACGGGCAATGCAAGATTGTGGAGCCCTGGAGGGAAATGAGGGTCAGGAGGAGGATGACGAACCTAACCCGTCGGTGCACCCACGATCAGGAGGGAACCCAAGGGAGCAAAACGAGGGCTCAATCAATGAACGCATACTCGCACAACTCAACCGACAAAACCAAATCATGGAGGAAGGGTTCTCGTCATTAATCCGTACGACACGCGCACTAGATCAGAGGATGGCAGCAATCGAGGCAACCTTGAGCACTCGCGGGGCGTCCAGCTCAGGAGCAGGAGACCGAGGTAGACCCAAAACCTTTATATCACAACACCACCAGGAATCCAGTCTACCCCAGCTAAGG
The DNA here is from genome assembly GCF_001879475.1 of Ipomoea nil. Classification (NCBI taxonomy): domain Eukaryota; kingdom Viridiplantae; phylum Streptophyta; class Magnoliopsida; order Solanales; family Convolvulaceae; genus Ipomoea; species Ipomoea nil. Next base: position 3,670,411 of record NW_017619458.1, read on the forward strand.
CAAAACGTGAGGCCACATTCCTAAACGGGAGGCCAAGATGCGAGATGCCTAGGGGTGAAAGAATGGATTAACACACCGGGCTTCGGGGACGAAGCCCCTTGTAAGGGGGGGAGAGTGTAACACCCCGTGTTACGATCCCTAAAAACTAATTAAATCATTTAATTAATCACCTAAGAGAAAGAATTAAATCACAACAATTAATTAGGGAGGCCCACCGTAGGGAGGCCCACCGTAGTCCATGGGCCCTTATCCCTAAACCCAATTCTTAGTTCCAAAAGGAATAGAATTAGCAAGCCTATAATATTAGTTCCTAACTAGGACTCCTAAATATATAAATAGGGGACTTAAGAGGCACCTAGAACCCCCACCACAATAAACGACTCACCACCCCAAAGAGCTCATAGAATTCCCTTAGAAGAAATCAAGAAAGCAAGAAAGCTTAAAGAAAGACCCTTCATAGCCAAGGAATTAATTAAGGCTAAGAGGTAACCCATGTCTCAACAAAAACTATTTTCATAGCTATGATTCCCCTCTTAGGATTTTCCCCATATTATTGTGTATTGATGATTTGTGTTATTATTGATGATTGATGGGATAATTCCATGAGTGGTCTTGATGATGAAAGGTTCTTGGTAATTATGGTGTTCTTGATGATTATATGACGTTCTTGATGATTATATGACGTTCTTGATGATTATACGATGTTCTTGATGATTGTAGGATGTTCTTTATGTTTATATGATATTCTTACCGAATCTTGATATTGGAAGATGAATTGTGTCCTTGTTGATTTTAAAACGATTAGAACCCTAGGTTGTATCGTATGTAATCATTCTTGGTATATTGGGTGGGAATTCGCATGATCGGGCGTTGATTACGTTTAGAAAAGCATGATAGGTTATGTGTCGTATGTTTCTTGATTTTGATCCGTTAATTGTCTACGTGTGTTATCAATTGCGTTTGAAAGAGTCTAAGCATGGTTTCGGGTTCAACAAAGGTTCCCGGGGCGTTTTTGGTGAAAAAGTGTCAGTGGGGGGTAGGTGGGAGTAGGGGACCCGCCACCTACCCGCGGCCTTCTTGGGCAACGCCGGCAGCGGGCAGCCGGTGGGCGGGCAGCTGCCCGCCGGGCACCCGCTGGCCGGTTTTGCTACCGCCGGCGGGTGATCCCTCACCCACCGGCTACCCGCTGGTTTGGACCCCAATTTGGGATTTTGGCTTCCCCGTTTGATGTTACCCCGACCCCCGTGGTGTCCTTACGGACTCCGTCTATCGTGCCTATGTCTAGTTTGATATTTCGGGTACCGTTCGTAGGATATATGAGTCTTATATATTGCATGCTAGTTGAATTGGTATCCCGTTGACCTAGGTGAAAGAAGTATGAACCCCTTAGGGTTATTCTTAGTATGTGAAGGATCACGCATAGGTTTTGTTATACGTTTCCTCCCCCTTCCCAATGTGTTAATGTGGGTTGCATGTGCTTGCTATGTGTTCTGTGTGCATGATACCCCAATTCGGTTGCGATCGGATTGGTCATTCCTGAGCTGCGGTTCAGAAGCTGGCTGCGGTCAGATTTACACTCTTGGGCTGCGGTCCACCGTTTGGTTGCGATCAAACGTTTCTACATGAGCTGCGGTTCATATTTCCTGGCTGCGGTCAGATGGCATACTCTTGGGCTGCGGTCCACTGTTTGGTTGCGATCAAACTATGATGAGCTGCGGTTCATCGGTCGGTTGCGATCGGCCCCTCCGTGTTGCGATACGGGGCTGGGTGCTGCGGGTCCGTGTCAGAGCTTTATGCGCTGACCCTCATGTATGGACATGCGATTGGTCCTGTGGCGCCAACAAAGTGTGCTATGTGATGAGATACGGATGAGTTGTTGTTATGAGTGCCTTGGGGATGTGACTATGGGATTCATATTGGGAATCGTATATGTTGGGTTATGGTTATTAATTGTGCTTAACTTATCTGTCTTGCCTGTTGTAAACTGTATATGCTTGGTATAACTGCTGTCTGTGCTTAGCCCTATCTGTTGAGTCTATCCCTGTTTTAAAAGCTAGAGTTCGTAGAACATATCTTCATGCTCAAAATGGTTTTCGTATATATATATATATATATATATATATATATATATATATATATATATATATATATATATATATATATATATATATATATATATATATATATATATATATATATATATATATATATATATCTATATGTACTGTATTTCAACGCATTGGTGTGGGTTACCAGCATCTCTCGCTGAACAGATATATTTGGCTTTCAGGCACAGACGAGTAGATCACTGGAGCGTGTTAGAAGCTTGGGGCGTAGCTTAGATAGTTTTCCCTTTCGGCCTGCGTGCCATGATTTAGTATTGATACTGATTGAGGTTTTAGAATTTAGCCTGTGCACCCGAGTTCTCTAGCTCGGGTGTGGCATAGCACCCCGTACTCTTTGTATCGTATTTTGGGATTTAATGAGATTCTATCTTTATTATATAAGTTTTAAAAGTCTTGAAAATCTGGGGTGTTACATACTCAACCCAGTTCGCGATTTCCATCTTAGACCCTTACCTTCATTTGTCGGCCCCGTCTACAAGTATTTATTAAAGATTGCTTCTATGTCTCTGCAAAGTCCAACTGGCAGCAAAAAAACCATCATAGCGTAGCATGGCATAGCCTGTAATACATTCTTTAATAACACTTCATGACCAGCCCGGGAAAAGAATTTTGAATTCCAACTTCTCACACGGGATAAAATCCTATCTTTGAGGAAGCCCAATATTGCCTTCTTATTTCTGCCTACAAGGGATGGTAGTCCCAAGTACTTCCCAGCCGTATCACCCTAACTGACCCCAAGAATGTTTATAACTTCAGTCCTTCGTTACTGCTAGATATTGGTACTAAAACATACCAATGCTTTATCAAAATCGATTCTTTGACTGGAGGTAGCCGAGTAGCTATCTAGAACTCTCTTCATTTTCATATTTTCCACACTATTTGCACGTAGGAATAAAAAGCAGTCATTGGCAAACAAGAGATGTGATATTGGTGGGCCCCCTTCGCTATACTCATTCCATGCAATAATCCTCTATGCATTTTATTATCAATAAGGGCACTCAATCCCTCCGCAACTAATGATAACATATACTGTGAAAGCGGGTCACCCTGTTGAAGTCCTCTTCCCGGGACAATAGGTCCCAACTGATGTTGTTCATGGAGGATATGATATTTAACTTAACTGACTGTTTCATATAGAATGTCCACCCGCTTTTGGTCGAAACCCATTTTTACCATTACAGCCTTAAAAAAACGCCATTCTACCCGATCATATGCCTTGCTCATATCAACTTTGAAAGCCAACACCCCTTCTTTTCCTTGTGATTTACGTTTAAGATAGTGGTGGGCTTCATAAGCGAGCATGATGTTGTCAGTAATCAAACGGCTGGGCACGAACACACTCTGAGCACTAGAGATAAGCCCATCTATGGTTTCATTCTCTTTGCGCACACCTTCGCAACTATCTTGTATAACACATTACAAAGGGTGATGAGATGTAGATCTTTCACAGAGTTAGGATTTACTTTCTTTGGGATTAGAACAATAAATGTATCATTCGCTCTATCAAGTAAGCGGGCAGTCTCCATAAACCTTCTACAAAACATAGTCACATCACTGCCTATCACTTCCCAGAAGTGTTGGAGAAAAAACCCGATCCGAAGCCATCCGGACCCGGCGATTTATTGGGGTGCATTTGAAACACTGCCCTTCGCACCTCTTCTGCACTAACTGGCCGAATGAGTTGTGCATTATCATCTTGCCTAATATGGGTATTGATGCATGATATAACCTCCTCCATTTCCCCATCTTCTATCGTAAAAAGTTTTTGAAAATAATCAAGCATAACACTGCCAATCTCATTGGTGCCTTCAACCCATTCCCCATCATCATTCTTTAGTTTTCCAACCTTGTTCTTCCTCCTCATCGTCTTAACGGAATTATGAAAGTATTTCGTGTTCAAATCACCCCCTTTCCACCAGTGCTCTTTGACTCTCTACTTCCAGTATAAATGTTATTGCTCGAGTAAAACAAGAAGCCATTTTTCAATGCGTGCATAATTAGAAATACCAATAGGATCCCTTTTCATGCGAAGATTTTCCAGTTGAGCTTTAGCCCGATCAATTTTCCTCTGAAAATCTCTGTTAAAGTTTTGTCCCCACATCCAAACATCTTGACTGCACACTGCAATCCTTGCTAGAACATCCAATCCCATTGTTCTATTCCAATTGTGCTCGACAATTTCTCGGCATGTGTCCTCTCTTAGTCACATGTTTTTGAAGCAAAACTGGTAACGACGGTAGACATGATCGACCACTACAGGCGTGAGCATGATGGGCAGATGATCACTATACGAACAGATTATAGAACATGCCTTTGCCCCTTCAAACAGTGATAGCTAAATATCCTTTGCAAGGATCCTATCCAGCTTTTCTTCGACCATTGCCGGTGTGCCACGAGACCTCTCCCAGGTGAATTGATTATGTAACACCCATAAAATTTAAAACTTTGAATACTTACGATATAAAGGTATTAAATCCCAAAACAGAGCATTACTAAACATAGGTGTTCGGGGTGCTATGCCACATCTGAGCTGGAGAACTCAGATGCACAGGCTATACTAACTAAGTATCCTCAAAGCAATGTCAATACATCATCATGGCGCGCAGGCCAAAAGGAAAACTAACTATCTACGCTTCGGAACTCTAGCACGCTTCGGAGTCTACACATCTGTGCCTGAAAACCAAATATATCTGTTCAGTGAATAATGCTGGTAACCCACTCTAACGTGTTAAAATACAATATAGGTAAGTATTTATATATATAGATATAGTAAAACCATTTTGAAGCAGGAAGATATATACTTAGGAGACTCTAGCTTTTAAAACCAGGATTAGACTCGACAGATATGGGTAAACACATTCAATAACGATAATCAATTATATAGAGACAATATCATAAATACACATATCTAAGGTCAGAGTTCTCTTTCATATCATTCATATCATAATTCAATCAACATCCTTGTCACACAAGCACACTTTGGTGGTGCCACGACACCAATCGCATGCCCCAAACATGAGGGATAGTGCATATAGCATTAACACGGCCCCGCAGTACCCTACCTCATACCACAACATGAAGGAATTGACCGCAGCCAATTGTATAGACCGTCGATAATTTCAACGGCGGATCACAGCCCTACACACCGCTGACATGCTTAGTCGGTGGACTGTAATCTTCTTTTGGGGACTGCAACCCTACACACCGCTTGACGAGCTCAGTCGGTGGGTCATAGCTGATCAAAGCCCTACACACTGCTTGAGGGAATCATTCGGTGGGCAATGATCTTTGGGGACTACGACCCCACACACCGCTGGCACATACACTCGGTGGATCGTAGCCGACCATAGCCCTACAAACCGCCTGATAACTCATTCGTTGGATTATGGCCTTCCTCGGGCTAGTGGCCCTACACACCGCCTGGCGCGTCCAGTCGGTGGACCATAGCACACGAGGCCCATGTGGACCACAGCCCTAGAAGTGATTCACTGACCGCAGCCAGGAGAATGAACCGCAGCTCATGAGTAACCAGTTTGACCGTAGCCAAGATAATTAACCACAGCTCGTGTATAACCAATTTGATCGCAACCAAATTGGGGTATCATGCTCACATAACACGTAGTAAACACATATTAGCACATTGGGAAGGGGGAAAGCGTATAAATAAACTTATGCGTGATTATCCACATACTAAGAATAGTCCTAAGGGGTTCATACATCTTCCTCCTAGGCCAACGGGTTACCGATTCAACTAGCATGCAATATACGAGACTCTTTTATCCTACGAATGGTACCCGAAACATTATCTAGACTCATGCACGACAAACGGAGTCCGTTGGGACACCACGGGGGTTGGGGAACATCAAACGGGGAAGTCGAAATCCCAAAGTGGGTAAAATTCCAGCGGGTGGCCGGCAGGTGGAGGGCTACCCGCCGGCGATAGACCTCCGGGCAGCTGGTCATCACACATAAAATCATCTCATCATCCATCAAGATCATATCATAATCATCATAGAAGATTTCATCAAGAAACAAGCATATAGAGGGAGCTAAAGAAGAAGATTATAGCAAAGAAAATAGGTTTTGTTGAGACATGGGTTACCTCTTAGCCTTAATTAAATCCCTTGGCTATGATGGGTCTTTCTTTAAGATCTCTTCTTTCTTGATTTCTCCTATCGGAATTCTTGTGTGGTGAAAGTTATTGTGGTGTGGATTCTAGGTGCCTCCTATGCCCCTATTTATATATCTAAGAGTCCCAATTGGGGTCTAAATGGTATGGGCTTGCTAATTCTATTCCTTATAGGACTAAGGGGTTGGTTTTAGGGATAAGGATCCATGGACTAGGGTGGATCCTTCTTAGTTAATTAATGGATTTTAATTATCTTTTTAGGGTGAGTAATTAAATAATTAGTTTGGGTTAGAGGTCGTAACACGGGGTGTTACAGATTACCTGTGAAGGGGAAATCTTGAAGACCAGAATCTGCCACCGCATCGCGAAAGCCCGTTATTCGCCAATCCGGGTGGGGTAGTCTCCTCTATTCTCAGACTGGTGAAGCAAATCGTTGAAGTCTCCTATCACCAGCTACAGTAGGGAGCTAAAGCCTGATAGAACACGCATCATATTCCACGAATCCCGTCGTTGTTGCCTTTCCGAGAGTCCATAAAACCCAGTAAAACGCCATTGGGGGCTGCCAACATCCAAAGTGACTTTTGTGTCAATATGATTTTGTTAGTAATTAATCACCTCAACAGTATTCATCCAGAAAAGTGTCAGTCATCCTCTGTGTCCCTGAGCATCAACCATAAACATATTACCAAAACCCAGTTGTATATGAATCAGCTCTAACTTTTACTTATTTATAAACGTCTCAATAAAAAACACTAAACACGCCTTCTTAGCACGGATCATGTCTGCAAGCACACAAACTGCCGTCGGGTTGTCAAGCCCCCGGCAATTCCGATCCAAGCTATGATACTCATAATCCTGGGCGGGTTTGCAAAGCAAAACCCGCATTCACCCCTTTTTTTGACCCAACTAGATCAAGGTCCGTGATAGTAACAGATGATCTAGGATTTACACCTTCACTGTCCATTCTTCATTTTATCTACTCAAAACACAGCACCTCAGCACAGTCGTTAACTTAAGAAGTTTCACTCACTCGAACACATGTCTGCACTACTTCTTTTCCTTTGCTAGAAAAAACATCACCTTCTGTTTCATGCACTCCTTTGACGTTCACTCTTCGTGCATCAAATTTCTCATGGGCCAGAGAAGTATAATTCTGTCTCTCAATGGTTTACGTCGGTGCTATCCACCGTTGACCGACAAAGGGTGCAAGTCTCCGCATCCCTGCTATAACACCCCCTAATTTCCATGCTATTTAAAGTCTTAAACATGCAGATATCTAAACAAAACATCAAACACAACGGAAGTCTAACAAGGATTATATAAACTGGAAATGATAGGGGTGGTATGCCACGCTCACCCAGAGGTGAACGCACAGGCTAACATTTGCATAAACCATCATCTAAAAACCTTACATGTCCAAAGCACTAAAATCTATCCTTGGCACACAGGCCATAACAACACAAGATGGGAGCTACACTAGCAGGCACTAGACCGCGCTCACGTCTAAACATCACCTGAAAGAAACACATAAAAGATGGGACGACGCCCGGTCAGCGAATGATGCTGGTAACCCACCAATACATGTGAAATATCATATGTAGATAAGATATACGTATGTAAAATCATTTGCGAAACGGAATATATATATATATATATATATATATATATATATATATATATATATATATATATATATAAGTTCCAAAACCGGGAGTAAAAGTCAACACAAGACTCTAAGAACTCACAATCAATAATACGGGAATACATTCCAAGATACAAGATGAAATGACGACTCACAAACACGGCGCAAGGCATAATCTACCATCACACAGTAGATTAACGCCCGACATGCATAACTCAAGAGAATAAGGACACAACCAGAGGCAACACACGCCTGTGTGACTACACACGTCACAAGAAGAGATACTCACAACAACAGCTACACAAGCCTTCGTGACATCACCCATCACGAATTGATATGCCTTCCTTATGCCCGGTTCCAACCTTAGGCTACCCCAACCTTATGTCTAGTTCCAACCATTACCTCCAGGACCCCTTGTAACACCCCAGATTTTCAAGATATTTAAAACTTATAAAATAAAGGTGAAATCTCATTAAATCCCAAAACATAATTCAAAAGTGCGGGGTGCTATGCCACACCTAAGCTAGAGAACTCAGTTGCACAGGCTAACTAACTAATATCCTCAAATGGTATCAATACTAAATCATGGCACGCAGGCCGAGAGGGAAAAACTATCTAAGCTACGCCCAAGCTTCTAGCGCGCTCCAGTGATCTACTTGTCTGTGCCTGAAAGCCAAATATATCTGTTTAGCGAGAGATGCTGGTAACCCACTCCAACGTGTTGAAATACAATATAAATAGATATATATATATATATATATATATATAGATATACGAAAACCAATTTTGAACATGAAGATATATCCTACGAACTCTAACTTTTGAAACAGGGATAGACTCAACAGATAGAGCTAGGCACAGACAGCAGTTATACCCGACATATACAGTTCACAACAGTCAAGACAAATAAGATAAGCACAATAAATAATCATAACCCAACATGTACAATCCCCGGTACAAATCCCATAGTCTTATCCCCAATTTACTCATAACAACAACTCATCCATACTTCATCACATAGCACACTTTGTTGGCGCAACAGGACCAATCGCATGCCCATACATGAGGGTCAGCGCATATAGCTCTGAAACGACCCCGCAGCACCCTACCCCGTCTCACAGCACGGAGGGGTCGATCACAACCGACCGATGAGCCGCAACTCTATATAATATTTATATACCTGACCGGTCTTTACCAGCCTGGTTAACAGTTGGGATGGTTCTCAACCCATTCAACTGCCCGTATAGTGGACCTTTGTCCTATATAATATTTATATACCTGACCGGTCTCTACCAGCCTGGTTAACAGTTGGGATGGTTCTCAACCCATTCAACTGCCCGTATAGTGGATCTTAGTCCTATATAATATCTATATACCTGACCGGTCTCTACCAGCCTGGTTAACACCCGGTATGGTTCTCAGCCCACCCGACTGCCCGTATAGCCCGATTGATCTCAACCAAGTCGGGGTAACATGCACACATAACACACAGCAAGCACATGCAACCCACATTAACACATTGGGAAGGGGGAGAAAACGTATAACAAAACCTATGCGTGATCCTTCACATACTAAGAATATTCCTAAGGGGTTCATACTTCTTTCACCTAGGTCAACGGGATACCAATTCAACTAGCATGCAATATATAAGACTCATATATCCTACGAACGGTACCCGAAATATCAAACTAGACATAGGCACGATAGACGGAGTCCGTAAGGACACCACGGGGGTCGGGGTAACATCAAACGGGGAAGCCAAAATCCCAAATTGGGGTCCAAACCAGCGGGTAGCCGGTGGGTGAGGGATCAACCGCCGGCTACCCGCCAGCGGTAGCAACTTCGGGCAGCGGGTGCCCGCTGCCGGCGTTGCCCAAGAAGACCGCGGGTAGGTGGCGGGTCCCCTACCCCCCACTGACTCTTTCATCACAAAAACGCCCCGGGAACCTTTGTGGAACCCGAAACCATGCGTAGACACTTTCAAACGCAATTGACAACACACGTAGACAATTAACGGATCAAAGATTGAGAAACATATGGCACATAACCTATCATGCTTTTCTAAACATAATAAACATCCAATCATGCGAATTCCCACCCAATATACCAAGAAATATTCCATACGATACAACCTAGGGTTCTAATCACTTTTAAATCAACAAGGACACAATTCATCTTCTAATATCAAGATTCGGTAAGAATATCACATAAACATCAAGAACATCCTACAATCATCAAGAACATCGTATAATCATCAAGAACGTTATATAATCATCTAGAACACCATAATTATCAAGAACCTTCCATCATCAAGATCGCCCATGGAATCACCCCGCCAATCATCAATAATAATATCACAAATCATCAATACACAATAATATGGGGAAATCCTAAGAGGGGAATCATAGCTATGAAAATAGGTTTTGTTGAGACATGGGTTACCTCTTAGCCTTAATTAATTCCTTGGCTACGAAGGGTCTTTCTTTAAGCTTTCTTGCTTTCTTGATTTCTTCTAAGGGAATTCTTGGAGCTCTTTGGGGTGGTGGGACGTTATTGTGGTGGGGGGTTCCTAGGTACCTCTTAAGTCCCTTATTTATATATTTAGGAGTCCTAATTAGGAACTAATATTATAGGCTTGCTAATTCTATTCCTTTTGGGACTAAGGGTTGGGTTTAGGGATAAGGGCCCATGGACTATGGTGGGCCTTTCCTAATTAATTATTGTGATTTAATTCCTTGTTTTGGGTAATTGGCTAAATGATTTAATTGATTTTTGGGATCGTAACACAGGGTGTTACACTCTCCCCCCCCCCCCCCCCCTTACGAGGGGCTTCGTCCCCGAAGCCCGGTGTGTTAATCCACTCTTTCACGCCTAGGCATCCCGTATCTTGGCCTCCCGGTTAGGAATGTGGCCCTCATGTTTTGCCTTAGTTGGGGTAGACTGGATTTCTGGTGGCGCTGTGATAGAAGGGTTTTAGGTCTACCTCGGTCTCCTGCTCCTGAGCTGGATGCCCCGCGAGTGCCCAAGGTGGGCTCGATTGCTGCCACCCTCTGATCTAGTGCGCTTGTCGTACGGATCAAGGATGAGAAACCTTCCTCCATGATTTGGCTTTGTCGGTTGAGTTGTGCGAGTATGCGCTCATTGATCGAGCTCTCGTTTTGCTCCCTGGGATTCCCTCTTGATCGTGGGTGTAACGGCGGTCCGGGCTCGTCGTCCTCCTCCCGGTCCTCATTTTCCCCCGGGATCCCACAATCTTGCATTGCCCGCTTGAGTTTCTTGTTGGAGATGTCTAATTGGTCGACCAATTCCCTTCGTTCCTCCTCGGGTTTTTGGCAAATTTCCTCGATGGTGAGGTAGTGTCCCCCTTCGGTGTAGTAGATGTCGTTGCGGCGGAGATTCTGGGCGTTAAAGATCATGCCGTTTGCGATTTTAACCTCGGTGTGGCTTAGGTCCACCCCCTTTTTCTCCATGATCCAACTTAGGATCATCCCGTAGGGTAGGCTAAGTCGGTTGCTTGATTTGCAAAACTCCATGTGTTTTATCATGAGGGCCGGCAGGTTGAACTTGATTTTGTGTTTCAAGAAGTAGGCAAAGGTGCACTCTAAACTCCCCACGTCCTTGCTTTTATTGTTCGTGGGCAAGAGGCTATCGGTTACAATCATAACCAATACCTTTTGTTCCGCCGATAGCCACTTCCTATTTGGTCGTGTGGCCGCGGTGAATCCGTCTTCTCTCCCGAGTAGGTACCCGAGATAGTCCTTGTACCCCGTGTTTTGGGTATCGATCCACCCCTTTCGGTCATAGCTTGACACACCCGTGGTGGTCAATTTCAAAAGCTTGGCCAAACGGCCTTCGGAAAGTATGATTTCCTTGCCGCAGACCTTGGTGGTGATTTCTAGCTTATCGCCCCGTTTGGTGGCTATAAGATGTTGATAGAATTCTTTCACCAATTCGGGGTACGTATCCCCCTTGATGGTGAGATAGGTATCCAAAAGCCCTTGGTGTCTAAGCATATCAACTAATTTCAGAGAAAATTGGTCGGGTTCAAGCGCTTTACCTCTGATCACGGTGTAATCGGCGTTGCTCCACTCCGGGGTGAGGGTTCCGAGGGGCTTTTTCGGCATTGTGGAGCTTTTCTTGGTGGAAAATTATCCGGCGGATTTTCCAGTGGTTTTCCGGTGAGTCGGCGGCGGCACGTTTTCCGGCGAGGTTCCCGGTGGCGCGATGTTTGCGAGGGAGACGGCGGCTAGGCGGGTTCCGGCGCAGGGCGACGAGGGAGCGATGGCGGGGTGGCGACGTTGGGCAGTGGTGGCAGCGGGTTGCAGCTGGGAGTAGTGTGGGTGATGGTGGGGCGGTCGGCTTAGGCGGCGGCGCGGTGGCGTGGGCGGACGGATGGTGTTCGGCCGGTGGCGGCGTTCGGCTGCGCGTGGTCTGGTGGTTGGCGGTGGTGATTCGTGGGGGCGGTCGGACGAGCGGGAGAGAAAGGGAGATAAGAGGGAGAGAGAGAGGGTGTGGAAGAAGAAGAAGAAGGGTTTTTTGATTGGGGGATTTTTGTGGGTTTAGGGACTTGTAGAGCTTTAAGAAGAAAGTGTTCCCTTGTGGTTTCAAGAAACACCCCTAGCCTTGTGGTCAAGACTTTGGTCTTGTAAGTGGGAGGTTAAGAGTTTAATTCTCATTGGGTTTCCTTCCTCGAGATTGTTCTCGTTCCCGAGGTCGGCTTGAGTGCGGCTCATGACGAATATTTTCCCAGGAGCGCCGTAGTTTCCTTGATGAGAGGTGCTCCCATGTTGTCCCATGGTAGTAGTGCGTGGTTTCAGGGGTTGGGCGCAATGGAAGGCCTTGTGTCCTTCTTCTCCGCAGTTGAAGCACCGCAAGGGATTGCCCATGCAATCTTTGCCTCTATGGTTCTTGTTGCATTTTGGACAAGGAAAGCTCCTGGTGTTTGCGTCGTTGTTCCCCAGGGGTGGCCTTTGGTTGGTCAGGTTACTCGGTCTTGTATTGGTGTCGTTTCTTGCTCTCTTTACTGGTGGTGCCCCTCCTCCGGGGTTCCTCTTTCGTATCTGCTCTTGGACCGCGCGTTGGAGTAGTTGGATTCGGTAGAGGTTAGCGGCACTGGAGTAGGCCTCGTTGAGAGTCCTAGGTCTGCTTACCACTAGTGCCTTTCGGGCTTCAAAGTTGAGGCCCGATACGAATCTTTCTATTTTGGTCACCTCGGTGGGGACTAGTTCTTGTGCGAAGCGTGCCAGTTCAAGGAATCGTTTGTGGTATTCCATGACGGTAGCTGCCCCTTGTTTCAGATGGAGAAACTCCTCGTACATGGATGCCCTCACGTGTGTTGGATAGAATCGCTCTCGTAGTCGCATTTTGAGCTATTCCCAGTTGAACCCCGGTTCTTGTTGGTAAGTGGGACCCTCGTGGATCCACCAGAGATCGGCCTCGTGTCCGAAGTAGAACGAGGCTATCTCCACGCGGCGTTTTTCTGGGCATTCCACTAACCCGAGAATTTTGTCAAGGGTTCGGATCCATTCCTCCAGGATTACGGGATCCTCTTCTCCTGAGAACGTGGGTGGTCGCTGGTTAGAGACTTGTCGGGCGAAGTCTGCGTTTGCGCTTGACGGAGGTGGTGGGGGCCTGTCGTTGCGGAGAGCCACGTCGCTTAGTGCTTGGGCGACTTGTGTTAGTTGTTGTAGCGTTTGGGTTAGGGGGTCGTGCGCGGCGGGTTCTGGAGTCCTTGATTGTCTTCTGCTGGGTGCCATGTTGTCGTCTTCCTGGGTCAATGTGTATAAGAACGTTAAATTAGGGCTTGATGTCCCTTTTTGTGATAACGTGGGAAAGTTTTCTCCAGGTAAGGGAGATTATGTGTAGGTTTCACAGTCTCACCGCGTGTCCTAAGATTCCTGAATCCTATGTTCCTAAGTACTTAGAGTTCGAGCCTGTTGTCCTAAAGTCTGGTCTTAAGAGTCTTGTCCCCGGTTCTTGTTGGTAAGTGGGACCCTCGTGGATCCACCAGAGATCGGCCTCGTGTCCGAAGTAGAACGAGGCTATCTCCATGCGGCGTTCTTCTGGGCATTCCACTAACCCGAGAATTTTGTCAAGGGTTCGGATCCATTCCTCCAGGATTACGGGATCCTCTTCTCCTGAGAACGTGGGTGGTCGCTGGTTAGAGACTTGTCGGGCGAAGTCTGCGTTTGCGCTTGACGGAGGTGGTGGGGGCCTGTCGTTGCAGAGAGCCACGTCGCTTAGTGCTTGGGCGACTTGTGCTAGTTGTTGTAGCGTTTGGGTTAGGGGGTCGTGCGCGGCGAGTTCTGGAGTCCTTGATTGTCTTCTACGGGGTACCATGTTGTCGTCTTCCTGGGTCAATGTGTATAAGAACGTTAAATTGGGGCTTGATGTCCCTTTTTGTGATAACGGGGGAAAGTTTTCTCCAAGTAAGGGAGATTATGTGTAGGTTTCACAGTCTCACCGCGTGTCCTAAGATTCCTGAATCCTATGTTCCTAAGTACTTAGAGTTCGAGCCTGTTGTCCTAAAGTCTGGTCTTAAGAGTATTGTCCCCGGTTCTTGTTGGTAAGTGGGACCCTCGTGGATCCACCAGAGATCGGCCTCGTGTCCGAAGTAGAACGAGGCTATCTCCACGCGGCGTTCTTCTGGGCATTCCACTAACCCGAGAATTTTGTAAAAGGTTCGGATCCATTCCTCCAGGATTACGGGATCCTCTTCTCCTGAGAACGTGGGTGGTCGCTGGTTAGAGACTTGTCGGGCGAAGTCTGCGTTTGCGCTTGACGGAGGTGGTGGGGGCCTGTCGTTGCAGAGAGCCACGTCGCTTAGTACTTGGGCGACTTGTGTTAGTTGTTGTAGCGTTTGGGTTAGGGGGTTGTGCGCGGCGGGTTCTGGAGTCCTTGATTGTCTTCTGCTGGGTGCCATGTTGTCGTCTTCTTGGGTCAATGTGTATAAGAACGTTAAATTGGGGCTTGATGTCCCTTTTTGTGATAACGGGGGAAAGTTTTCTCCAGGTAAGGGAGATTATGTGTAGGTTTCACAGTCTCACCGCGTGTCCTAAGATTCCTGAATCCTATGTTCCTAAATACTTAGAGTTCGAGCCTGTTGTCCTAAAGTCTGGTCTTAAGAGTCTTGTCCTAGGGTCAATTTAGGCTCTGATACCAACTGTAACACCCCAGATTTTGAAGATATTTAAAACTTATAAAATAAAGGTGAAATTTCATTAAATCCGAAAACATAATTCGAAAGTGCGGGGTGCTATGCCACACCTGAGCTAGAGAACTCAGGTGCACAGGCTAACTAACTAATATCCTCAAATGGTATCAATACTAAATCATGGCACGCAGGCCGAGAGGGAAAAACTATCTAAGCTACGCCCATGCTTCTAGCGCGCTCCAGTGATCTACTTGTCTGTGCCTGAAAGCCAAATATATCTGTTCAGCGAGAGATGCTGGTAACCCACTCCAACGTGTTGAAATACAATATAAATAGATATATATATATATAGATATACGAAAACCATTTTTGAAAATGAAGATATATCCTACTAACTCTAACTTTTGAAACAGGGATAGAATCAACAGATAGAGCTAGGCACAGACAGCAGTTATACCCGGCATATACAGTTCACAACAGGTAAGACAGATAAGATAAGCACAATAAATAATCATAACCCAACATGTACAATCCCCGGTACAAATCCCATAGTCTTGTCCCCAATTTACTCATAACAACAACTCATCCATACTTCATCACATAGCACACTTTGTTGGCGCCACAAGACCAATCGCATGCCCATACATGAGGGTCAGCGCATATAGCTCTGACACGGCCCCGCAGCACCCTGCCCCGTCTCACAGCACGGAGGGGTCGATCGCAACCGACCGATGAGCCGCAGCTCTATATAATATTTATATACCTGACCGGTCTTTACCAGCCTGGTTAACAGTTGGGATGGTTCTCAACCCATTCAACTGCCCGTATAGTGGACCTTTGTCCTATATAATATTTATATACCTGACCTGTCTCTACCAGCCTGGTTAACAGTTGGGTTGGTTCTCAACCCATTCAACTACCCGTATAGAGGATCTTAGTCCTATATAATATTTATATACCTGACCGGTCTCAACCGGACTGGTTAACAGCCGGTATGGTTCTCAGCCCACCCGACTGCCCGTATAGCCCGATTGATCTCAACCAAGTCGGGGTAACATGCACACATAACACACAGCAAGCACATGCAACCCACATTAACACATTGGGAAGGGGGAGAAAACGTATAACAAAACCTATGCGTGATCCTTCACATACTAAGAATATTCCTAAGGGGTTCATACTTCTTTCACCTAGGTCAACGGGATACCAATTCAACTAGCATGCAATATATAAGACTCATACGACCTACGAACGGTACCCGAAAATCAAACAAGACATAGGCACGATAGACGGTGTCCGTTGGGACATCACGGGGGTCGGGGGAACATCAAACGGGGAAGCCAAAATCCCCAATTGGGGTCCAAACCAGCGGGTAGCCGGTGGGTGAGGGATCACCCGCCGGCTGCCCGCCGGCGGTAGCAATTTCGGGCAGCGGGTGCCCGGCGGGTAGCTGCCCGCCCGCCGGCTGCCCGCTGCCGGCGTTGCCCAAGAAGGCCGCGGGTAGGTGGCGGGTCCCCTACCCCCCACCTACCCCCCACTGACTCTTTCATCACAAAAACGCCCCGGGAACCTTTGTGGAACCCGAAACCATGCGTAGACACTTTCAAACGCAATTGACAACACACGTAGACAATTAACGGATCAAAGATCGAGAAACATATGGCACATAACCTATCATGCTTTTCTAAACATAATAAACACCCAATCATGCGAATTCCCACCCAATATACCAAGAAATATTCCATACGATACAACCTAGGGTTCTAATCACTTTTAAATCAACAAGGACACAATTCATCTTCTAATATCAAGATTCGGTAAGAATATCACATAAACATCAAGAATATCCTACAATCATCAAGAACATCGTATAATCATCAAGAACGTCATATAATCATCAAGAACACCATAATTATCAAGAACCTTCCATCATCAAGATCACCCCGCCAATCATCAATACACAATAATATGGGGAAATCCTAAGAGGGGATCATAGCTATGAAAATAGGTTTTGTTGAGACATGGGTTACCTCTTAGCCTTAATTAATTCCTTGGCTACGTAGGGTGTTTCTTTAAGCTTTCTTGCTTTCTTGATTTCTTCTAAGGGAATTCTTGGAGCTCTTTGGGGTGGTGGGACGTTATTGTGGTGGGGGGTTCCTAGGTGCCTCTTAAGTCCCTTATTTATATATTTAGGAGTCCTAATAGGAACTAATATTATAGGCTTGCTAATTCTATTCCTTTTGGGACTAAGGGTTGGGTTTAGGGATAAGGGCCCATGGACTATGGTGGGCCTTTCCTAATTAATTATTGTGATTTAATTCCTTCTTTGGGTAGTTGGCTAAATGATTTAATTGATTTTAGGGATCGTAACACGGGGTGTTACACCCCTGTACAACCAAGTCCAACCTTTTCCCTCCAAGGACCGTCGTCCCCATCCGCCGACAAACTGCCAGCAAAACCACCAATTTTATAGTACACAAGGGTAACGATCACACACATGGCAACACATGCCCTGGCAACACATGCCTCCCAAGAAATACGTGAACCCGACACACAGGTCACAAACTCCATAATCGCATCATGGCCACCACGAGGACCACTGCCGTACGTTGGTGATTAAGGCCCCATGAACAGAAATCGTGCAATCCAGGTACAGCCACACACACATCGCACCTCAACAGGAATCAATCAACGGATCACAACGAAGATATGAAACCATACTCAATCAAGGAATGGATCACAACCAATAACAATGATGATTAACTCAAGTTATCATCAACGATAGGAAGGTAC
The DNA here is from genome assembly GCF_001879475.1 of Ipomoea nil. Taxonomy (NCBI): domain Eukaryota; kingdom Viridiplantae; phylum Streptophyta; class Magnoliopsida; order Solanales; family Convolvulaceae; genus Ipomoea; species Ipomoea nil. The sequence continues at coordinate 3,688,254 of NW_017619458.1, forward strand.
AAACAACACACATGCTAGCATTTAAACACCACACTAGAATGCTTATCAAACGGGTAAACCAAACGTAGTTCCAAAGAACACACAAGACTCATCACGGTTCAATGAAACACAATGTTGAACACTTAGCACGATTCAAGACACCAAAACCTACATGGAATCCTACCATATAGTTCTAGACATACGAAACATCAAGAATACACTCAAATAGTTCCACAAAAGAACATCAAGAAGACTTGCATGAAAGTTACGGGGACGTAACTTTATTTCTTAGGAGGGGTGGTGTAATACCTTGTTTTTGCAGTGTATTCAACTTAAATTTGTGACTTTTTGTTGTTGGTTGTTTTCCCTATCTATGCTTGCATCCATTTGTCAATCTTGGTTTGGTTGTGCTTCGAGGACGAAGCCTTCTTTAAGCGGGGTAGAATGTAATACTCCATCTTTGTGGTGTATCATCTTTTCTTTGATGTGTCGTTAAATTCGAGATCGAGTTTCTTTGTGAGGTTGAGTTCCTTATAACCTTGTGGTCATGATTCGGGGACGAATCATCTTTTAAGGAGGATAGAGTGTGATACCCCATATTTTCTGGGCACTGTATGAAGATCGTACGTGCGTACATGACTAAATTATTTAGAGTCTCCTAATCCATATTATTGTAGAAATATTACTCTTTGAGCCTAATAGCTTCCCAATCCTGATATAATATGTAAAGGCGTATAGTTTTCATAATAATGAAGATAGTTTAAATATTTTCCTAAACTCATACTCCCTTAGTCCCGTAATGCATGTCCTATTCTCTTTTTGCACGGATTTTTAGGCAGCAAAGCAAAAGCAATTTACATTCCTATTTTGCCCCTCTTATTACTCTCTCTCACCAGACACTCAATAATGAATAACCCATTACATACTACTCCGTAAAACACACCACACAATTCAATTCTTCAAAGTAAAACACACCACACAATTCTTCTTCTTCTCTCTCTTTATCTTTCGCTATATTTTTCTGGGTTATTTTTTTTTTTCCAGATAAAAATTCTAAGATTCTTCCTTCCATGGAGAAATACACACCGCCATCCTCATAAGAATTCTAAAATTCTACATCCGCATAGGAAGATCTTGAAGATATACATCGCCTAATTTCGTAGACATTTCAACACATGAATATGAGAGTTTTGATGAAATTGGAGCATGGGTTCTGCAATCTTTCAATCAATATTTCTACCCAAGGTTAGTGTTTCTACCCTCAATCTATGGAGTTTTCCTGGGAATATTGACTTTAAGATTAAAACTTTTGAAAAATTATTCTTAGTTCTCCTTCAATCTAGGTTTTTTTTTTTTTTTTTTTTTTTTTTTTTTTTTTTTTAAATTGATTGAATCTCAAATCCTACAAATTGAAATACAGAGCACCAAAAAAATCTGTAAATTTGAATCTCCTTTTTTTTTAAAAAAAAAATACGGAGTATTTTTACAGAGTACTCAATTTTCTCAAAAAAAAAAAATTATGGACTACTCTGTAGTTTCTGTCTATATATGCAGTAAGCAACGCCAAAATTGAGAAAAAATAGCGGCAAACATTTCCGCCAATTTTTGATATGGCAAAAATAGCGGCAAACATCAAATAACGAATTTTTTTTACCGCAAATTTTACAATTAAAACTAATACGGAGTAATCGATAATTGATCGAATTTGTTTTTTATCGATTCGATATCAGTTATTGATTTCGTCATTTTTTTTTCCGGTAAGAATATTCACCACTAATTTAGCTCTCATAATCGTTTTAAAATTAATTAATCGAATAATCGAAATTTTGAACGTTCACAATTGGTTTATCAAATAACGATTTTTTTTACCGCAAATTTAACAATTAAAACTAATACGGAGTAACCGATAATTGATCGAATTTGTTTTTTATCGATTCGATATCGGTTATTGATTTCGTCATTTTTTTTTCCGGTAAGAATATTCACCACTAATTTAGCTCTCATAATCGTTTTAAAATTAATTAATCGAATAATCGAAATTTTGAACGTTCACAATTGGTTTATCAAATAACGATTTTTTTTACCGCAAATTTAACAATTAAAACTAATACGGAGTAACCGATAATTGATCGAATTTTTTTTATCGATTCGATATCGGTTATTGATTTCGTAATTTTTTTCCGATATGAATGCTCACCACTAATTTAGCTCATCAAGAATGGAAAATTAAAATTGAAGAACAAAATTATTTTGGTTGTTTAAGTAAAGAATAGAAAGATAGGTAAAATGAATAAAAATAGTCTTATCATTTTTACTACAATATGTACTAGATAGTACAAAGTAGAATGATAGTGGTGTTTAATTTTGGAAAGTGGACAATATTATGGGACAAACTAAAAAGGAAAGTAAGACAGATAAAATGGGACGGAGGAAGTATTACTAATTACTAATATAATATAATAACTAATCTTGAAATTCTAAACTAATATGTTTTTATTATATATATATTAAATAAACCTAAAGTAATTAGTTATTATTAGCTATGTTACTTCCTAAATTAGTGGCTGGAAACAGATATATATATATTACAGTAGAGTCCTATTATATACTAATTACTATAATCCTTATCCTAACAATTTCCCTAAACCTAAACCATATCAGTTTTATCGTTTCCCATTCCCCTAATATCACCGAACACAAAAGGGAAAAATATACGTAGCTTTCTTCTTCAATTATCATTGGTCTTCTCCCGCACTCATCATCAGGTTCCACGTGGAGATTAAAGAGCTTTGTTGATTTTAGAATCCAGGTAAGATTTATGTTCACTAAAATTTCTTTTGCCCCAAATCAAAAATCACTTTTCCTATGTGTTTCATGATTTTAATGAATTTGTGATACTGAACGTGGAAATTTATTTGATTATATTATGTGAGTAGATATATATATATATATATATATATATATATATATATATATTTTTTTTTTTTTGAAATTTTTTAACACATCAGTGCTGTGGTCTCACCCAAGGTCCGGGGCATGTGCGCCTAGTTGTTAGGACTGGTGTCGCCTAGTGTCACCCAGTTCACGGCCCGCCAGGTTCCGGCACGTCTCGCAGCGCTTTCTCGGGACAGCATGGGTCCCTGTTCCTCCTTGAGGTGTAGAGGACTTGTTGAGATCCCCGGTCCGTACGCAGGGGCGCCGTAGACCCTGTAATCCTGTTATACACAGGATCACAACGTCCCACACAGGTTCTGGTACCCTGGAATCAGACTTCCCGTTGGTTCCAAGTACCAAGCATATGCCAGGACCATTTTTTATTTAACAATCCGAGCCATGCTCATGTTTCGGGGGGCACATGGCCTATGGTTCGGTGGGCTCATGCCTTTGGGTTCAAGGACCCCGAGCCAGGACCATTTTTTATTTAACAATCCGAGCCATGCTCATGTTTCGGGGGGCACATTGCCTATGGTTCGATAGGCTCATGCCTTTGGGTTCAAGGACCCCAAGTCCAGGGTGCAGAGTGCAGGGCCCAGGATCGCTTAGCAACAATATTCCGACCCACGCTTGGGATGGGAATCGATCTCGGGCTTTTCTTTTGAAGGTCCATACCGGATACCATCAGACCACAAGGGAGATGGTTGTGAGTAGATATATGAGTTTAGATGTTTTGCATATGTTATATGGTGATTTTGTGGTGATTAAAATTGATTAATTTTACTCAATTTGATCATTGCCTGAGAAAATTCTGACTGGCGCAGCTGGAAAGAAAAATTCGTGAAAATTGCTTCCTAAACTTCTTTTTGCTTGAAATTTTTTATGGAGAACCTAGACTTGTTATAATTGATTTTTGTTAAAAGTTTTGGTTAAAAATATGTTTCAGTTTTTCCAGAAAAATTTCGTAAAGTTGTGGCAGTGTACTGCCAGTTTAATTTCTGCCTGGCGCAGTGTTGGGAAATATTTCGGGAAAAAATACTTCTAGGCCTTGGATTGGCTTGAAACTTTTTGTGTGTAATCTAGATTCTTTTTAATACTTATCTGGAAAATTTCATATGAAAATACGTTACGGATGTTTCTCAGTAAATTCTGCAATTCAGGTCATAGTTTCTGAAAATTTTTGTCAGTTTCTTATTTGAAATATTGAGAAGTTGCTTGCTTGTGAAATATCATTATTGTTATCATTCTTATAAATATGGAGATTTGTGTTCATAATAATTAGGTGTGGAATACGCTAATCTGTGTTATATCTATGAGGTTAATAGGATGTTTGGAAATAAATTTTTGGAAATATTGGTACAAAGGTTATAGATTCAGGTGTAAAGTTGAAAGTATTATTTGGGTGGAAAGATTTTGCTTTAAGTGGTGAACTTTTGAGGTTTTAGATATATATATTTTGTCAATGGAAAGTGGTGCCATCTGGTGTTTTTGTGAAGTGAGCGGTTGGAATATACCGACTCACTTGGGAGCCTAAAAACTCTTTTTTTTTTTTTTTTTTTTTTTTTTTTTTTTTTTTTTTTTTTTTTTTTTTTTGTGGAGTGAGCAGTTGAGATATACTGACTTACTAGGGGGTTTTATATTAACTTCCCTGTTGTTTTGAGGAGTGAGCAGTGATGTAAAAGCTGGCTCACTAGGGAGCCGTGAAAACTCCCTGTTTATGAAAATCTATTTTTTGAGAATTTGGAAATCCTCCATTTGGTACCCATTTCTTCTTGGCAATTTATATATATCAAGTGTGATTGATTTTGAGAAATTTAAATGTATTATTGGAAGATGTTCTCTTGGAAAGAGATAAATTGAGAGATTGGAATTCTCTCTTTGGTAATACTATTTTGAGGTTATGTTGAGAGATTGAAATTATCTCTTTGGTTATTATTTTGAGAGTTTGGAAACTCTATTTGGTTATTATTGGAAATTATTTTGGTGATTATATTATGATTATGATTTAAAGAAATTGAGTAATGGGGATGCTTTGAAATATTTTGAGGTTATGGGTGTATGGAAATGTTGATAAAGGTTATATGGGAATCTTGAGGAAAGAATAATGGTTGAATGATTTTGGATTATGGATAGGCAATGCCTTAGTCGTTTTGTTAGAAGTTGTTATGGATATTTTTGTATTTGGATGTGTGATTTCCTCAATATATATTATAAATGGTTAAAGTTAAAGATTATTGGTTTGTTGATGAGAATAAAAATATTTAAGGGGTCATTCTAGATGCAAACTATTTTCTCCTATGTGTTACATGCTATGTGCAAAATGTTTTACGGGGTGAAGTAGATCTTACAAGCTTAATGCTGAATTTGTGTGTTTCTTTGTTTTCTATTCTTTAATTGTTTTTGCTGAACTCTTTCATGAGCATTGGACATGAGAATGAGTGAACCACCTAGAGATATCATTTATTAGTTAGACATTTGAATTGTTAGTTGTTTTTGTACTAATACATATTTTGAGTTGTTTATTTTAAATTGTAAATTTAGCCTTAGCGTTTGGGTATAGAGAAATACCTGAGCGTGGCGGTAGCACTCTCCTTTTCGTTAAGTTTTATTTTCGCTTCCGCAGTTACATTTGTTTTCAAAAAAAAAAAATTGTATGTATTTTCGACAGTTTATGTAGTTTAAGAAATGGGGATGTTACATTATACTTCGAGGATGAAGCATCCTCTAAGGGGGGTAGAATGTAATACTCTATCTTTGGGGTGTATCATCATTCTTTGTTGTGTGTTAAATTGGAGGTCGAGTCTCTTTGTGAGGTTGAGTTCCTTATAACCTTGTGGTCATGATTCGAGGACGAATCATCTTTTAAGGGGGGTAGAGTGTGATACCCCATATTTTCTGGGCAGGGCCGGATTTTAGGCTGTGCAAGCTGGGCTACCGCACAGGGCCCCCAATTTTAGAGGGGCCCCAAATTTTAGAGGTTCAATATTTAATTTTTACACAGTTAGTTTCGAAATAAAAATTAAAAGTTTTCAATTGAATATAAAAGGTTTTATGAAGAGGTGGTGAGAATATGTATTTATTGTATTTTAACTTGTAGGTCAAAGGTTCGAAACTTACATGTATTGGTTTTCAAAATTGTAATTTTGTAGGGCCACATTTATTTACTAGAACAGGGCCACAAAAACTTAAAATACGGCCCTGTTTCTGGGCACTGTACGAAGACCGTACGTGCGTACGTGACTAAATTATTTAGAGTCTCCTAATCTATATTATTGTAGGAATATTATTCTTTGATCCTAATAGCTTCCTAATCCTAATATATATATATATATATATATATATATATATATATATATATTTTCCTAATTATATATGTATTCTTACGTCCAGAATATATAAGCAGCATAGGAGACCAAATCCTAATCATATATTCATATATATAGCTTTAGAATTCTAATGTATATATATTAAGAATACGGCAGTATATATAATAATAAATAATAATAATAATAATAATAATAATAATAATAATAATAATAATAATAATAATAATAATAATATTTTTGCTTAACCCTAATATATAAATCCTAATTATTTTCCCTACTCCTAATTCACTAATTGACATCGTTCTCATCCCTTCCTCCGTCACAATACACGCCGAAAAAAAGGAAAAAAGTATACGTAGCCTTCTTTTTCAATTATCGAGGTCTTTTCTTCTCTGTTCACAGTAGGGATTCAAGCGTTTTGTTGATTTAGAATTCAGGTAAGATTTATGTTCACCCAAAATTCTTTTACCCCAAATCAAAAACTGATTTTTCGTAAGTGTTTATGTGAATATTTGCTAAGTAAGACTCTGTATATGTGTTTGCATGAATTCAATTAGTGTGTGCAGAATGTATATAAGTATATGAATTACACATGTTGTTTGTTAATATAAATGCTTAGATTTGTACGTAATTGCATATGTGGTTTAATAATATGCTATACGTGGTGTGTTTTCATATATCGTTGCTTATAGATATATATACGCAGATGTACACAGTGGTTCAAGAATGTATGTTTCGTGCATAAATATGTAGTACTGTGTTAGAGAAATAGAGAGTAATAATTAAGTATGTAAATCTTCTTATGAATCTGGACATAATTTATATAATAAGTATATTCTCGTGTATATATATATATATATATATATATATATATATATATATATATATATATATATATGATTATGGTGGAGAGAACAAATTAATTGGTATAAAAATAATATTTAATTCATTTTGTTCATTGAGGATTTATACTTGGAATTTTCTCGTGAGGTTGGTCTCTCACATTTGGTTATGGATCTTGTGGGGTTGGTCTCTCACATTTGATTCTGGATTATTATTATAAACCTTGTGGGGTTGGTCTCTCACAATCGAGTTCGTTCTGCCCATTGGGGTTGGTCTCTCAATGGGGGTATGCATACTTAAGAGATTGATCTCGAGCCAACTGGGTTGGACTCTAGTTGGTTGGTTTTGGTCACTGGGGCCGAAGTAATGGCTCTTGCCTTGTATTTTTCCTCCTCATTGACTTGGTGGTAAATAAAGGATTAAATCCTAATATTGAGAAAAGTGGTCAAACGTGGAAGTTATGGTATTTTATGTTAAATTGATTGATGTTATGGTAGATTCTGAAATGTTATGTGAAATTATAAATTAGATTTATTATGTGGTTGAATCGATAATTGGTAATTAAATGTGAAGAAGTGGTATGAAGGAATATTGCAAACATAATATGAGTAAGGGGTTAATGTGGAATTATGTGCTCCAAGGTGTTATGTGTTATGTGAAAAATGTTTTATAGGGTGGAGTAAGTCTTACCAGCTGTTGTATGCTGAATTTGTCCCCCTTTTAGTTATTTTGCAGGTACATCTTGTATGACATTTGGAGCATGAGAGCGATTCATCTTTTAGAGCTTTGGAGTTTTATTTTGTTAGAAAATTTAGAAGTTGTTTTTGACAATTGTATTATTTAGTTAGTGGGCTAGAATAAATTATGGATTGTTTTCAATAGTGTTGTTTTAGCCTGTGCGTTTGGATATAGGTTGTTATCTAAACGTGGCGGTAGCATCCCTTTTAACTTTTGTTTTGTTTAGCTTCCGCAACTAAAATTGGTTTTTAATCAAATAAATTCATTTATATAAGTTATTTTGGGTAATGGAAAATGGGGGTGTTACACTCCCCCTATTTATATATTTAAGAGTCCTAATTAGGGTCTAAGTGGTATGGGTTTGCTGATTCTATTTCCTATAGGACTAGGGGATTGGTTTTAGGGATAAGGGCCCATGGACCATGGTGGACCTTTCTTAATTAATTAATGAGATTTAATCCCTCTTTCCGGGTAAATAATTAATTGGTTTATGGGCCGTAACGCGGGGTGTTACACGTCTGGACTATGTCCTTTCGGAGTAAAAGAGAAAGCAACGGACAATGCGATCCGATATCATGTAACGCGGCGTATTCCCACGTTACGAGGTTGGGAACTGCTCGCCAGGCTTGGAATCCTGGTCAGGGGGTGTGCACACTAATAATTCGATACCTGATTCCACAGAGTATGAGTATTGGAGCTACGAGATTGGTTCTGTGGGCGGGATGAGAGATTGACTGGCTAGACGTCGTGCCCAATGGGTTCATTCACACTATGGTGAAGCCCGGCCTTGCCCACGAGTAAAGAGAAAGCGAGTCAAGAGACTCAAGAGAAAGAAAGCGAGTCATTGAGACTCAAAGAAAAGAAAAGTAAAGAAAGTCATTTATGACAACAAGAAACCTCCATAGAAAAGTATTCTTTTGAAATAGTGTTACGTGTATCTATACTTACTATAGCATCATCTTATGAGTCGTATATCTTACACAAGATTGCATGAGTAGAAGCACGAGATTGCTTATTATATATCTTGAACGAGATTGCATGAGTAGAAGCATGAGATTGCTTATTATATATCTTGCACGAGATTGCATGAGTAGTAGCACGAGATTGCTTATTATTTGTTTTGCACTAGATTGCATGATTAGTAGTATGAGTTTGCTTATTATATATATTGCACGAGATTGCATGAGTAGTAGCACGAGATTGCTTATTATATGTTTTGCACTAGATTGCATGATTAGTAGTATGAGTTTGCTTATTATATATCTTGCACGAGATTGCATGAGTAGTAGCACGAGATTGCTTATTATATATCTTGCACGAGATTGCATGATTAGTATTTGATAGATTGAGCTTGCCTTTTGAGTTGTATGAGAAATCATGAAATTGTTGAGTACTTGAGAAAGCTGAGTTTCGCTATAAGTGAGATTGTGAATAGTTATTTGTTGTAAGCATGCCTATTTATTATCTAGGTTGCAAGCATCTAGAAGCTAACGCCAAACTATGATTTAAGTGCTTTAAGTTGATTGTTTTTAGTATGTGAAAATTCATTTTCCAAAGTATATACTGTATTACTTTACAGTGTTGAGTGGCGTTATACTTAGCTTCGTGCTAACGGGTTTTATTTGCTATTTGTTGCTTGTTAACCACTTTCAGGTGGGCCCAGTTCGTCAAGTTGAGACCACGAGTTAGACTAGTGTATCTAGATAGCTTGTAGTCTAAACTCTTCTGATTTTATGGTTGTAGTAGTTGTCCGTTTGATGGTGCTGGGCACTTGTGGTTTTATTTCCCTAGTTTTTCAGTTGATGTTATGACTTGAATATTTTTAGTTTTACCCTAAGCCTGTGCAATCACCTTGGAGGGTGATTGTGGTGGTGACACTCCTTTAAGATGTTAATTAAGTTTATTTTTCCGCTGCTTTAGTTTATCTTTGGATTTTAGTTTGTTAAATAAGTTTAAGAATAGTGGGGTGTTACAAGTTGGTATCAGAGCGGTATGAACCGCGAGAGACTTAGGAAGTTTGGCCTTTAAGATTGAGTATAGAAACTCTAAGTGAAAGTCTTAGGAAGGACAAGTTAAGGCAAGATCTCAAGGTTGAAGCCTTAAGAAAGATAAGTTAAGAAGAGAACTTTAAGTGGAAATCCTAGGAAGGATAAGATTAGGGAAAGCGCCCTAAGTAATGAAATTTAAGATAAGAAAGAACTCTAAGTTATGAGACCTAAAATGTGAAAGACTCTCAAGTTCAGTGACTAAGTATGAGAATCAGAGTTAAAAAGAACTCTAAGTATCAGTTAGGAACGCGGTGAGGTTGTAAGTTTCCTTACGTTTGCTTAACTGTTTATGTGCTTTATCAATGTGTTTAAAGTACTGCTTGCTTATCTTTTGAAAGTAAAGTGATAATTGAAAGAGAAGAGTTTGTACGTTGAAAGTAGAAGTAAAAGCTAAAAGTGAGAAGCTAAAAAAGCTAGAAGTTGAGACATCGAGAGCTAGAATAGAAAGGAAAAGTTAGAAGTTGAACTGTGAAAGTTAGAATTTGAAAGCAAAGTTTTGTGAAAGTTTTTAAAAGTAAGAAGTATATGAGCTTATACTTATGTTTGCTTGTTTGTGCCTTACTTGTTGTAAGCATTACCTTAAAGAATAGAGAAGTTAAAAACAATTAGTTCTTGAGTATCTTGTTGTGCTCATTGTGCCAATCTTCTATTCTAAATCCCTTGTTGTTGATCCCTGAGTCATTCTAACTACTTCCAATTTGCTTTCAATGTGTATCGAAACTATCTAATGTCTAAAGTGATTATGAAAAGTTGTCTTGATTGAGTTGGGCCTTGAATTATTTCTAACATCCATTCTTGACATATTCCACGATTCATTGATGAGTTTGCATCTAGCATGCTTATAGATTCTTTCTAAGTATCTTTGGATGTGGTTCCCGTGTAGCTAGGTTGGATACTACCCGCTGGGCTTGGAATCCCGGTTAGGCGGTGTGCACACTGAAGGTAGGATACCTGATTCCAAAGAAAGAAAGAAAAGTTTAGAACTAGAGATATGAGTATGTGGGCGAGATGAGTATTAGGTCGGCCCATGTTTGCTAGCCCGGATAGGTCCGTTCACGATTTGTGAAGTTCCTACCTCCCCACGAGTTTGAGGTTCTGTAGGTACGGATGGGGCGGTTGTGTGGGAAGCACCGTCGCTAGGGTTTCATTGCGACGGAGTACCTGCCTCATAGACCCAGTTACGAAAGAAAGAAGAGAAAAGAGAATCACGAGATCTGATAGAGGTCCTTCGCAGAAAAGTACTATTATTATTATCGAGAGTATGAGTATCTATATATTTATACTATTGCATCTATCTTATGGCTTTCCATTGTTGCATAGTATATGTCTTATGATGAGTGCATGAGAAATGAAGTATGTTATATTGTTTGTGAGTACTAGTATGATAGTATGTTCTTACTTGATACTTGAATCTCTTGCATAGTATCTATCTTAGAAGTATGTTGATATTGCATATGTTGATGAGTATACATGCTTATATATATAGTATCCTTACTTAGGATTTATTGTTAGTTTACCCTATTGCCTATGTGGATACTCAATATAATTGATTGTCAATCATTTTTCAAAATCTATATCTATAGTAATGTTACAGGGTTGAGTGGTTTATACTTAGCATTTTATGCTAACGGGTTTATTTTCCTATGTGTTTCTATAACCCTTTTCAGGTGGTCTTGATGCATGACGAGAGCTTGTTTGTTAGTTGTAGTGTGTAGCTCTAGGGCTTAGATGTTATTAGCTCTAGTTATCCCTCCCTTTTTGATGTAGCTTGATTACTTTGGTTTAGCCTGTGCAGTTACTCGAGGGTAGGTAACTGTGGGGGTTACTTGCGCATGCTTGTTGTTATTATGTGTTTTGATTTGCTTGTTTAGATCTGTGGTTGTTGTACCCTGATAGTGTGCACATAAGTTCTTTCTCCATCAAAACCTATTTCCAACTTATATAAATGATCTTGTTATCCTTGAATCTATTGAGTATGAACTTGTTGACATTCTTTGGTCATCTCTTGCTAATTATATCCTTGAAGCTATTGAGCATGTCCTTCGTGTCGTTCTTGAGCTATCTTTTGATTCGGGAATATTCTTGTGTTGTCTTTATATCACATCCCTTGTTCTTGAATTCCTCGTTGATATTGATAGTGTTCCAACCTTGTTCTTGAAATCCCTAAGTGTATTCTTGATGTTATCCTTTATAAATGTTTATTCCTGATGAACTCTCATAGTGCTAATGAACTATGTTCTTCATTCTTGAATCCTTATGATTTTGGTAGTGTAACTCCATGTCCTTAAAACCTATTTTTACTCCATATATGAACTTTCACTGTGTTGTTGGTTGTTTGAGCATATTTCTTGTTTATATGCTTGGTTTTGACGTTGAATCTTGAGTATATTGTTGTGTTCATTTTGCCAATCTTATATTCTAAATTCCTTGTTGTTGATGGCATGAGAATCTTTGAATTCGTACTGCTGAGCTTGAACTTATGCTTTCTGGAAATTATCTCTTAGCTTGTTGTTGATCCCTGAGTTGTCCTGATTACCTCCAGTTTACTTTGATTGTCTATTGAAGCTATCTAGTGTCTCGAGCTGAGAAATAGAAGTTGTTTTGATTGAGCTTGTGAGCTTTCGTTGATATGTAATGCTAGTATAATTGATTTTTTATACTAGTATGATCCCGTTATTATCTTTATCTTGTAATCTTTTTGAATTCGACTTGAGCTTATTATCTTTGAATCCCTATCTTTGGAATGCATTGAGTTGTTGAGTTGAGACCTACTTGTTGTTGCTATGTCATTGTAATCCGTATTTGTTGGGTTATTCCTATGAGCTTATGTTTGTTGAGTATCCTTGAAAATGTCTTGTTCTTGAAGAGCTATTGCATTGATTATGTGTCTTTTTTGTACTATCGGATCCTGTCGCTATCTGAGATATATTCTATCTTCGGATGTTGTAGTCCGATATTTCTATTGATATTGTCCAGTGCTGTCTACCTTGCCTCTAGTGCATTGTTGGTCAATCTTTAGTGCAAGATATTCTATTATGATGTCTTGTAAGTCCTTTGCTTCGGTTTGAGCTATTATTTACCTTCGAATCTTAATCTCTAGATATTCTTGTTCATTGTATCTAGCTTGAATCCTTGGGAACCCTTAACTCGCTATGAACTTGGAATCATTGTCATTGATCTATTGCTTAGAATTATATCCTTCTTGTATCCCTCTTTGGAATTCGTTCAAATTAATTATTGTCTTGAGAGTGTCCAATGTTATATTCTTTCCTTGCTATTGAGCTATTGCTTTGAGATCATCTCTTGGTTGTATCTTCCTTTAGAATCTGTTGACATTGAGTTGTTTCCTTGAAGTTGTACTTTGTTGTACTCTTCTCTTAGAATCCGTTTTATTGCCTTTGCTTCATGCGATGCGATTCCTTTATTGAATCTTTGAAAATCGTGACTTTGATAACCTTGACCTTGTTCTTAAAGAAAGGTACTCTCGAGTTTCAAATTTAGAAACCTCTTAATTTCTCCCTCTGTGAAGTCAAATTCCTTCAAAATCAAGTGTGCACCTATCTGGTAAGTTCTTGTTTGTTAGTTAAGTAGCTGCTTTGTTTTAGCCTTGTTGAAGATCTAATTAGAAATAGAAAGAATGTTTGGAAGTCTACTGATGCAAAAGGTAAAGTGGTAGCGTATGCATTTAGACAATCGAGGGACTCGGTGAAGACGACTACTCTACTCGCAGTTTGGAGTCAACGGTAGTAGTCTCCTTTCGAAGGAAGCGGTGCCATCACTCGTGAGATATCATCTGCAAGATCCAAGTTCACCCAAAGAGTTGAAGTGAATCTCCAAGCAAGTGAAGATAGATCTGAGGAAAGGGAAGCGATCGAAGCTTAAGGACTTGGAATTAAGGGTTCTCAATGATGAAAGAAAGACAAGTGCTGATGCTGATGCAACAAGAAGAAGTCAACCCATGCTAAATGGATGTTTTTGGATCAATGGTGAAGAGATGTGAATTTGGAACAGATAAAGCCTAAGACAATGGATGGTGACTTTGGACTTTAAGGTATATGAAAGTGGGAAGAAAACATCGTAAGTAAGTCGTATGTCTCTATGAAGAATGAGGAGTGAAGAGACTAAGAAATGAATTATAAGTTAAAGAGTGTAGATTTGGAAATGATAAGTTATGTGAAACTTAAAGAAGGAATTTTAGTAAGGGGTAGTTGAACCTATGATAAGGTGATTGGATTGTAGAAATACTAAGATTGGCGGGAGTAAATCTACATGATTAATTCAACCGTTAGATTTTCCTAAGTAGGAATGAAACCTTGTATCGAAGGGTTTTTGAAAGGGTATATATTTGGCTAAGGCTGGAGAGACTGTATTGCTAAGAGTTTTATCTGAAAGGAAATGATAAAATATTAGTATGAAGGGAAAATCAAGTCGGAGGTTATTGGATAGTAATGTAACACCCCGAAATTTTTAAACTTTTGAAACTTATATAATAAAGGTAAATTCTCATTAAATTCTAAAACATAATAAAAGAGTACGGGGTGCTAGGCCACACCTGAGCTGGAGAACTCAGGTGCACAGGCTTACTAACTAAAATCCTCAACAATATCAATACATAAGTATGGCACGCAGGCTGAAAGGGAAACTATCTACTCTACGCTTCGGATCTGTAGCGCGCTCCAGTGTCTACTCGTCAGTGCCTGAAAGCCAATTATATCTGTTCAGCGAGAGATGCTGGTAACCCACTCCAACGCGTTGAAATATAATACACATAGGTATATATATAGATGTAAGAAAAACCATTTTGAAGCATGAAGATATATCCTAAGAGACTCTAGCTTTAAAAACAGGGAATAGACTCGACGGACAGAGATAAGCACAGTCAACAGTCATAACCAAGCATATACAATTCACTAGCATAGGGAACAGACTCGACAGATAGAGATAAGCACAGCCAATAGTCATAACCAAGCATATACAGTTTACTAGCATGTATCCTATGGTCACGCTTTCATACATTCATAACATCAAACCATCCATATCTCATCACATAGCACACTTTGATGGCGTCACAGGACCAATCGCATGCCCATACATGAGGGTTAGCGCATATAGCTCTAACACGGCCCCGCAGCACCCTGCCTCGTATCGCAACACGAAGGGGTCGATCGCAACTACCGATGAACCGCAGCTCATCATAATGTTTGATCGCAACCAAAAAGTGGACCGCAGCCCAAGAGTAGTCATCTGACCGCAGCTAGGAATATGAACCGCAGCTCATGTAAAACGTTTGATCGCAACCAAACGGTGGACCGCAGCCCGAGAGTGTAAATCTGACCGCAGCCAGCTTCTGAACCGCAGCTCAGGAATAACCAATTTGATCGCAACCAAATTGGGGTATCATGCACACGTAACATATAACAAGTACATGCAACCCACATTGACACATTGGGAAGGGGGGGAAATCGTATAATGAAACCTATGCGTGATCATTCACATACTAGGAATAATCCTAAGGGGTTCATACTTCTTTCACCTAAGTCAACGGGATACCAATTCAACTAGCATGCAATATATAAGACTCGTTTATCCTACGAACGGTACCCGAAACATCAAACCAGACATAGGCACGATAGACGGAGTCCGTTGGGACACCACGGGGGTCGGGGGAACATCAAAGGGGAAGCCGGGATCCCGAGGTGGGATTATTTCCAGCGGGTAGCCGGTGGGTGAAGGGTCAGTCGCCGGCTGCCTGCCGGCGACAAGTCTCCGGGCAGCGGGTGCTAGGCGGGCAGTCGCCTGCCCGCCGACTGCCCGTTGCCGGCGACGTCAATTCTGGTCGTGGGTAGGTGGCGGGTCCCCTACCCCCACCTACCCCCCGCTGACTCTCTTTCACAATAAACGCCCCGGGATACATTGTGGAACCCGAAACCATGCTTAGACACTTTTAAACGCAATCGATGACACCACGTAGACAATTAACGGATCAAAAGCGAGAAACGTACGGCACGTACCTATCATGCTTCCTAAATACAATTAACGCCCAAACATGCGAATTCCCACCCAATATACCAAGAATAACACCACACGAGTTTCACGATACATCCTAGGGCTCTAATTATATTTAAATCATCAAGAACGTAATTCATCCTTTAACATCAAGAACCAATACAATTCATCAAGAATATCACGTAATCATCAAGAATCCGAATTCCTGAAGAATATCACACAATCATCAAGAAACCCTTATCATCATCAAGATTATCAAGATAAAACCATATCACCAATTATCAAGATCACATCATCAATATCATAAACAATTCATCAAGACACAAGAATATAGGGGGATGCCTAAGATGGAGATCATAGCTAAGAAAATAGGTTTTGTTGAGACATGGGTTACCTCTTAGCCTTAATTGATTTCCTTGGCTATGAAGGGTCTTTCTCTAAGTCTTTCTTCTTTCTTGATTTCTCCTAGGGGAATTCTTGGAAGTCCTTGTGTGGTGAGAGATTATTGTGGTGGGGGTTCTATGTGGCTCCCATGTCCCTTATTTATATATCTAAGAGTCCTAATTAGGGCCCAATACTATAGGCTTTCTAACTCTATTCCTTTTAGGACTAGGGGTTGGGTTTAGAGATGAGGGCTCACGGACTATGGTGGGCCTTTTTCTAATTAATTGTTGTAATTTAATTCTTTCTTTGGATAATTGGTTAAATGATTAATTGGTTTTAGGGGTCGTAACACGGGGTGTTACAGGTAAGCCGTCTCTAAAGACGAAACAACGGAAAAAGACTAAGAAGTATATATATAAATTATAAAATCTGAAATTAACGCTAAAAAGGAAGTGTCACCGCCACGCCTATGAGGTAGAGGCGAGGCAGTGGCCTCTCCCCTTTGTTCTACTCCACATTTGTGTATTTTTTCCCACTTTCAACCTACTATAACACCTCCAAGATCACTCACCAAGCAAAACATCAATAAAACAACATTATACAACATATTCAACACATCAAACACCAAACATAAACCATCTCATGCTCATTCATCATCAACAACACCAAATTGACATATAATACACACTTGAAGAAAAGTAACTCACTTTGGATATCCATGGGTTATACCTCATACCAAGCTCCAAAAGCCAAGCACTTGATTGTAGACTCACTCCCGAGTTGGCCACTTCAATGAGGAAACTTCCACACAAAATAACACCACCAGCCATGCTACTGCCAATGCCACCGCTACCGAGCCATTGATCGTCGTCGCAGCTTGCCGGAGATGAGGAAGCTTAGGCCTCGCCGGAGCTATTCCAGCCGCGCGCGCGACTCGCCATTGCCAGCTACTGTAAAACCCCCGATTTTACCATATTTTTAAAACATAAATGCAAGAGATAAACAAACTAATCATCCAAATCATTAAGCGGAAGCAAGTCTATACTGGGGCATTATGCCACATCTTACATACTAAAGATGCACAGGCGGGAAAACTAAACCATTCAACAGAGTATGAAGGGTCAAGGCACACAAGCCATAAAAAACACAACGTCTAGACAAAGGACAAAGCTATCCAACGCTCCAACTCTAGCGCTATCGGGTCTCTACTCAAAACCTGTAGAACAAGGAAAACATAACATGGGGATGACATCCGATCAGCGAATATTGCTGGTAACCCATCAATACGCGTTAAATAGCGTATATAGATAGTATAAGTCAAAACCGATTTCGAAACGGAATACAGTATATATCATTTCAAAAGTCCAAAGAGAAGTCAACTTCAAAGACTCATTCACACTCTCAAAGGAAAATGAAATCAACATCCTTACGACAACAACAAGACAAGAAACGTGTAAGACAATACAACTTGAGATGCATTCTACTGATCACAAAGTATAATACATCAAGACATGCTCATTAGCAAAGAATACACATTCACACATTGGCAACTACATGCCAAAGGGACAACTACATGTCACAAGTTTCACAGTTCCAACCTTATGCCCTGTTCGAACCTTATGGCCACCCCCGGCCTTATTTCAGTTCCAACCATTACCTCCGAGTACCACCCTGTACTTCTGAGTCCAACCTTATACTGCCAGGGACCGTCGTCCCCACTCCAACAATCTCCAACAAACCACCTACATATGAGTAAACGAGGGTACTATTCATTTCATTCACACAACCACCTAGATATGAGCCTACGCTCAGGTCACACCACCAATTTCAATCATAGTCACACAAGTCATCATCATTACCAAGACGACTAAGG
The DNA here is from genome assembly GCF_001879475.1 of Ipomoea nil. Classification (NCBI taxonomy): domain Eukaryota; kingdom Viridiplantae; phylum Streptophyta; class Magnoliopsida; order Solanales; family Convolvulaceae; genus Ipomoea; species Ipomoea nil. Next base: position 3,706,385 of record NW_017619458.1, read on the forward strand.
TTCCATAATAACCTTAATCAAGTATCAATCAACGGGTACAATGATTACATACGTTCATATCATAGGAATCAATCAATGGATCACAACAAAGATATGAAACCTGTGACACCCCGTAATCCAAATTCAATCAATGGATTAATTAAGTAATTAATCCTTATCCAATTGCTAATTTAATTCCTTAAATTCCTGAAAATTCAATAGTCGGGGACTAGTAATTGACTAGTCAACCCAAAGTCAAAGTTGTACCTAAAGCTTTGTGAGTTGTTCCCTGGTCCCCTTACACATTTCATCTTAGTAAGGGTAAATGAGACATTTCCATGACAATAGTCTTTCAAGCTAACCTAGGAAGACACATTCATTTCTTCAAACACTCTCCAAGAGGAAAATTAAAAGCTCTCTCTCTTCTCTCTAAAAGCTAGTTAGCTTTCTCTCCAAGCCACACCTAGGGTTACCAAGATCTTTCAGGTTTGATTTCAAGATTCTACCTTTCATACTTTTGAGCATCTAGGAGGGTAAGATCTAAATGTAACACCCCGTGTTACGATCTCTAAAACCAATTAATCATTTAACCAATTACCCAAAAGAAAGAATTAAATCACAATAATTAATTAGGAAAGGCCCACCATAGTCCATGGCCCTTATCCCTAAACCCAATCCTTAGTCCTAAAAGGAATAGAGTTAGCAAAACAATAGTAATTAGGCCCTAAGTAAGACTCTTAGATATATAAATAGGGAACATAAGGAGGCACCTAGAACCCCCCACCACAATAATCCCTCACCACACAAGAAGTTCCAAGAATTCCCCTTGGAGAAATCAAGAAAGAAGAAAGCTTCAAGAAAGACCCTTCATGGCCAAGGAATTAATTAATGCTAAAAGGTAACCCATGTCTCAACAAAACCTATTTTCATAGCTATGATTCCCATCTTAGGATTTCCCCATATTATTGTGTATTGATGATTTGTGATATTATTATTGATGATTGGGGGGATGATTCCATGGGTGATCTTGATGATGAGATGTTCTTGATAATTATGGTGTTCTTGATGATTATATGAGTTTCTTAATAGTTACATGATATTCCTACCGAATCTTGATTTTGGAAGATGAATTGTGTTCTTGTCGATTTAAAAATAATTAGAACCCTAGGTTATATCGTGGAATTCGTATGGTATTATTCTTGGTAGATTGGGTGGGAATTCGCATGATTGGGTGTTGATTATGTTTAGAAAAGCATGATAGCTTATGTTCCATATGTTTCTTGATTTTTATCCGTTAATCGTCTACGTGTGTTATCGATTGCGTTTGAAAGTGTCTAAGCATGGTTTCGGGTTCCACAAAGGTTCCTGGGGCGTTTTTGGTGAAAAAGAGTCAGGGGGGGTAGGGGACCCGCCACCTACCCGCGGCCTAGTTGGGCAACGCCGGCAGCGGGCAGCTGCCCGCCGGGCACCCGCTGCCCGGAACAGTGCCGCCGGCGGGTGACCCCTCACCCACAGACTACCCGCTGGTTTGTACCCCACCTTGGGATTTTGGCTTCCCCGTTTGATGTCCCCCGACCCCCGTGGTGTCCCAACGGACTCCGTCTATCGTGCCTATGTCTAGTTTGATATTTCGGGTACCGTTCGTAGGTTGTATGAGTCTTATATATTGCATGCTAGTTGAATTGGTATCCCGTTGACCTAGGTGAAAGAAGTATGAACCCAGTAGGATTATTCTTAATATGTGAAGGATCACGCATAGGTTTTGTTATACGTTTTCTCCCCCTTCCCAATGTGCTAATGTGGGTTGCATGTGCTTGTTATGTGTTATGTGTGCATGATACCCCAATTCGGTTGCGATTGAATTGGTTATTCCTGAGCTGCGGTTCAGAAGCTCGCTGCGGTCAGATTTACACTCTTGGGCTGCGGTCCACCGTCTGGTTGCGATCAAACGTTTCTACATGAGCTGTGGTTCATATTTCCTGGCTGCGGTCAGATGACATAATCTTGGGCTGCGGTCCACTGTTTGGTTGCGATCAAACTATGATGAGCTGCGGTTCATCGGTCGGTTGCGATCGACACCTCCGTGTTGCGATACGGGGCAGGGTGCTGCGGGGCCGTGTCAGAGCTATATGCGCTGACCCTCATGTGTGGGCATGCGATTGGTCCTGTGGCGCCAACAAAGTGTGCTATGTGATGAGATATGGATGAGTTGTTGTTATGAGTGTCTTGGGATTTGACTTTGGGATTTATGCCGGGAATCATATATGTCCGGTTATGGATATTAACTGTGCTTATCTTTATCTGCCTTGCCTGTTTCCCTATGCCTATGAATTGTATATGCTTGATTATGACTGTTGTCTGTGCTAAGCTCTATCTGTTGAGTCTATTCCCTGTTTTGAAAGCTAGAGTTTCTTAGGATATATCTTCATGCTTCAAAACGGTTTTCGTATATCTATGTATATATCTATATGTATTGTATTTCAACGCGTTGGAGTGGGTTACCAGCATCTCTCGCTGAACAGATATATTTGGCTTTCAGGCACAGAAGAGTAGGCACGGGAGCGCACTAGAACCTGGAAGTGTAGAAGTAGTTAGTTCCCCCTTTCGGCCTGCGTGCCATGATTATGTATTGCATTATTGAGGATAGTTGTTTGTTAGCCTGTGCACCGAGCTCTCTAGCTCAGGTGTGGCATAGCATCCCGTACTCTTTGTATTATGTTTTGGGAATTAACAAGATTTCACCTTTATTACCTAAAGCTTCAAAAGTTTAAAATTTCGGGGTGTTACAGTTGGTATCAGAGCCTAAGTTTGACCCTAGGATAAGACTCTTAAAACCAGACTTTAGGACATTAAGCTTAAACTCTAGGTATTTAGGAACATAGGATTTAGGAATCGTAGGATGCGCGGTGAGATTGTGAAACCTACACATAACCCCCTCACTTAATCCCTCTCTGACTTAAAGAAACTCCCCCCTTCACTTATTGCATCAAGGTAAGAATACAAAATAACATCGACCTATGAACACCAGGATGGCACCGAAAAGGAGACAGACAGGAACACCGAAACTCCCCACTCAGGAATTCTTGACAAAGAATCTACAACGCCTGGCCCAAATTGCCCAGACACTGAGTACTACCATTCCCCAACCCTTACCAACAAACGAGAACTTGGAAATCCACCACCAAGTCTCGGCGCATCAGCCACCCACCTTCTCGGGGAACGAAGACCCCACGGTCCTCGAGGAATGGATCGGAATTTATGACAAGATATTCTGGGCAACTGAATGCCCAGAAGACCACCAAGTCAGAATAGCCTCCTTCTACTTCAGGCACGAGGTCGATGCCTGGTGGGCCCACGAGGGACCCGTATGTGAACAAAACCACGAATTTAACTGGGAAACCCTAAAAACACGACTACGAGAACAATTCTACCCCAATCATCTAAGAGACACCGTATATGAAGAATTCCTCCACCTAAAACAAGGTGCAGCCCCAATCACGGAATACTACCAACGATTCCACCGGCTGGCTCGCCTCATCCCCGAGCTAGTACCCACCGAGAGGATCAAGATCAAGAAGTTCATAACAGGCCTTGATCCTGAACACCAAAAAGCCCTGGCCACACAAGAGCCAGGAACCCTCAAGGAAGCCTATGCCAAGGCATCCCAACTACAACAAGTATCAAATCAACCCCGGGAGACACGCCTGGGGTACAAAAGGAAACCTGAAGGGGATCACACAAACCCCACCCGAGGGCCTAAGAACCCCAGGGCCATCTCACCTCACAAGGTCTCAACGCAAACCATTTAGGAAATGATCCTTACTCTAAGCAAAGCCAAGATCGGAGACAGCAACATAGTCTCTAGAACCTTCCTGGTACACGCCACCCCCGCCACTATATTATTTGACTCGGGGGCTACCAACTCGTTTATAGCAACTGAGTTTGCCACTCAGTTCGGCCTCAACACCAGCACCAAGGTCCGACTACAGGTCAAGGTGGCCTCCGGCGAAATCATAAAATGCGACCGCATGTACGAGAACGTAATGATTACCATCCAAGGGGTGGAATTTCCCAGCAACTTAATACAATTCAAACTGGATGGGGTACAAGTGATCTTGGGCATGGACTGCCTAGGGAAAGTCCAAGCACAAATCCTATGCGGAGAACAAAAAGTGGTCCTACGGGGACCAAACGGTAAAAGGGTATCACATCACAGGACCCACCAGGAATCAGGGATCAAACTGGTGAACATGATGAAAATGAAGAAATACCTAAACAAGGGAAGCGAGGCCTTCCTATGCTCGGTCGAGGACCTCAACACCAAAACCCCCGAACCACAAACCATTCCAGTGGTAAACGAATTCACCGACGTCTTTCCGGACGAAATCCCCGGGGCACCCCCAGCCAGAGAAGTCGAGTTCACCATAGACCTCATACTTGGCGCTGCCCCGATCTCTAAACCACCCTACAGGTTGGCACCAAAAGAAATGAAGGAACTGAAAACGCAACTACAGGAATTGCTAGATAAAGGGTACATCCGCCCCAGCACCTCCACATGGGGGGCACCAGTACTATTTGTTAAAAAGAAGGATGGAAGCATGCGCCTGTGCATCGACTACCAGGAACTTAACCAAGTCACAATAAAGAATAGGTACCCCCTTCCCCGGATCGATGACTTGTTCGACCAACTAAAAGGGGCAGGGGTATTCTCAAAAATTGACCTAAGGTCCGGATATCACCAAATACAAGTGGCCAAACCGGACATTCAGAAAACGGCCTTCCGGACACATTACGGCCACTATGAATTCACAGTAATGCCCTTCGGACTCACCAACGCACCCGCCATATTCATGGACCTCATGAACCGAGTATTCCGGCCCCACTTGGATGACTTCGTCATTGTATTCATTGACGACATCCTAGTCTACTCCCAAAATAAGGAAGAACATGAAAGACACCTCCGCATAACCCTGCAAACTCTAAGAGAGCACCAACTATACGCCAAGTTCACTAAATGCGAATTCTGGAAAGACAGTGTGGCCTTCCTAGGCCACGTGATAGCCAAGGAAGGAATTAAGGTGGACCCTGCCAAAATCCGTGCCGTTAAGGAATGGACCACACCGAGCTCACTCTCCGAAGTCCGAAGCTTCCTAGGCTTGGCTGGCTACTACAGGAGGTTTGTACCCGACTTCACTAAGATAGCCCAACCCCTCAACAAACTCATGAAAAAGGAAACCCCCTTCTGATGGGACAATGACTGCATCTCAGCCTTTCAAGAATTGAAGGATAAGCTAACCACGGCACCCGTGCTCGCCATCCCCTCCGGGGAGGAAGGGTTCGAGGTCTTCAGTGACGCGTCCAAAAAGGGATTGGGGTGCGTGCTAATGCAAAAAGGCAGGGTAATAGCATACGCATCCAGGCAACTCAAAACCCACGCAGAAAATTACCCCACCCACGACCTCGAACTAGCCGCTATCGTGTTCGCACTAAAAATTTGGAGGCATTACTTATATGGTGTGCAATGCAAGATTTACACGGACCATAAGAGCCTAAAGTACATCTTCGCCCAGAAAGACCTAAACATGAGACAACGAAGGTGGCTAGAACTCATAAAAGACTACGATCTAGACATCCAATACCACGAGGGGAAAGCTAACATTGTAGCAGACGCCCTAAGCAGAAAGACTAACCACTCCCTCAACACCACCTGGATCCTACCGGACCCGCTGTACAAGGACTTCCAAAGACTAAATTTGGAAATAATAGAGCAAGATCAAATCCACCCGACATCCACTTATTCAACACGCAAATCATACCTACACTCTTCGAGGAAATCAAAATAGGACAACAACAGGATCCGGAACTAGATAAAATCCGTCTCGACCTAACCCAGGGGAAGGAAGGGCTCTTCGAAATACACGAAGACGGCAGTCTCCGTTACCAAGGTAGGTGGTGCGTGCCCTCGACGCACCCCCACCTGAAACAACAGATCTTGGAGGAAGGGCACAACTCCCCATACTCAGTTCACCCAGGGGGTGACAAACTATACCAAGATGTGAAAAGATCGTTTTGGTGGCCCAACATGAAAAAGGAAATCGCAGATTTCGTGGCCAAATGCCTGAATTGCCAAAGGGTGAAGGCCGAACGATGCAAACCCAAGGGACTCGTACAACCCCTTGAGATACCACAAGGAAAATGGGATTCCATATCCATGGACTTCGTCGGAGGGCTACCCCCAACAAAAACCGGCAAGGATAAAATTTGGGTCATAGTGGACCGACTAACCAAAACGGCGCGATTCATTGCTATGAAGGAAACATGGACAATGACACAACTGGCCCAAGCCTACTTGAGTCGAGTAGTAAAGTACCACGGAGTCCCCCGGAACATCGTGTCCGATAGAGACTCCCGGTTTCTCTCACAATTCTGGAAATCGTTGCAATTAGCCTTGGGGACACAACTAAAACTGAGCACCGCCTTCCACCCCACCACTGACGGCCAAACCGAGAGAACCATTCAGACTCTCGAAGACATGTTAAGAGCCTGTGTGTTAGACTTTCAGGGGACATGGGAGGAACACCTAGACCTTATTGAATTCTCATACAACAACAGCTACCACGCAAGCATTCGTATGGCGCCCTACGAAGCCTTATACGGACAAAAGTGTAGAACCCCCTTATGTTGGGAAGACATGGTCGACCCAGTGGCACTAGGGCCCCAATACCTACAAGATACCATAACCAAGGTCAAACACATCCAGGAAAGGATGAAGGCTGCCCAGGACCGCCAGAAGTCCTACGCCAATCTAAGGAGGAAACAAGCCGAATTCAACACCGGGGACAAGGTCTGGTTGAGAATCTCGCCCACACGGGGGGTGATGAGATTCGGAAGAAAAGGGAAACTCAGCCCACGATTTATCGGCCCCTATGAAATCATAGAAAGAGTTGGGAACCTAGCCTATCGCCTCGCTCTTCCCGTTGAACTAGAACGAGTACACAACGTATTCCACATATCCCAGCTAAAGAAATACGTGCACGACCCAAGCCACGTGATTCAACCCGAGGTCGTGGACCTCGACGAGTCACTAGTATACGAAGAAAAACCCGTGAGAATCCTGGACACCAAGACAAGAACCACCCGACGTCGAGCCATAGAAATGGTGAAAGTCCTCTGGACCAACCATGGTACCGAGGAAGCGACATGGGAACTCAAGGACACAATGAAGGAACGCTACCCCGAACTTTTCACACCAGGTAACTAAGAAGAAGTCACTCGACAAGGACCAGGCTTCGGGGGGGAGAGTGTAACACCCCGTGTTACGATCCCTAAAACCAATTAATCATTTAACCAATTACCCAAAAGAAAGAAATAAATCACAATAATTAATTAGGAAAGGCACACCATAGTCCATGGGCCCTTATCCCTAAACCCAATCCTTAGTCCTAAAACGAATAGAGTTAGCAAACCTATAGTAATTAGGCCCTAAGTAAGACTCTTAGATATATAAATAGGGAACATAAGGAGGCACCTAGAACCCCCCACCACAATAATCCCTCACCACACAAGAAGTTCCAAGAATTCCCCTAGGAGAAATCAAGAAAGAAGAAAGCTTCAAGAAAGACCCTTCATAGCCAATGAATTAATTAAGGCTAAAAGGTAACCCATGTCTCAACAAAACCTATTTTCATAGCTATGATTCCCATCTTAGGATTTCCCCATATTATTGTGTATTGATGATTTGTGATATTATTATTGATGATTGGTGGGATGATTCCATGGGTGATCTTGATGATGAGAGGTTCTTGATAATTATGGTGTTCTTGATGATTATATGAGTTTCTGGATAGTTACATGATATTCCTACCGAATCTTGATTTTGGAAGATGAATTGTGTTCTTGTCGATTTAAAAATAATTAGAACTCTAGGGTATATCGTGGAATTCGTATGATATTATTCTTGTTAGATTGGGTGGGAATTCGCATGATTGGGTGTTGATTATGTTTAGAAAAGCATGATAGGTTATGTGCCATATGTTTCTTGATTTTGATCCGTTAATCGTCTACGTATGTTATCGATTGCGTTTGAAAGTGTCTAAGCATGGTTTCGGGTTCCACAAAGGTTCCAGGGGCGTTTTTGGTGAAAAAGAGTCAGTGGGGGGTAGGGGACCCGCCACCTACCCGCGACCTAGTTGGGCAACGCCGGCAGCGGGCAGCCGGCGAGCGGGCAGCTGCCCGCCGGGCACCCGCTGCCCGGAACAGTGCCGCCGGCGGGTGACCCCTCACCCACCGGCTACCCGCTGGTTTGTACCCCACCTTGGGATTTTGGCTTCCCCGTTTGATGTCCCCCGACCCCCGTGGTGTCCCAACGGACTCCGTCTATCGTGCCTATGTCTAGTTTGATATTTCGGGTACCGTTCGTAGGTTGTATGAGTCTTATATATTGCATGCTAGTTGAATTGGTATCCCGTTGACCTTGGTGAAAGAAGTATGAACCCCTTAGGATTATTCTTAATATGTGAAGGATCACGCATAGGTTTTGTTATACGTTTTCTCCCCCTTCCCAATGTGCTAATGTGGGTTGCATGTGCTTGCTATGTGTTATGTGTGCATGTTATCCCAATTCGGTTGCGATCGAATTGGTTATTCCTGAGCTGCGGTTCAGAAGCTCGCTGTGGTCAGATTTACAGTCTTGGGCTGCGGTCTAACATTTGGTTGCGATCAAACGTTTCTACATGAGCTGTGGTTCATATTTCCTGGCTGCGGTCAGATGACATACTCTTGGGCTGCGGTCCACTTTTTAGTTGTGATCAAACTATGATGAGCTGCGGTTCATCGGTCGGTTGCGATTGACCCCTCCGTGTTGCGATATGGGGCAGCGTGCTGCGGGGCCGTGTCAGAGCTATATTCGCTGACCCTCATGTATGGGCATGCGATTGGTCCTGTGGCGCCAACAAAGTGTGCTATGTGATGAGATATGGATGAGTTATTGTTATGAGTGTCTTGGGATGTGACTTTGGGATTTATGCCGGGAATCATATATGTCGGGTTATGGATATTAACTGTGCTTATCTTTATCTGCCTTGCCTGTTTCCCTATGCTTATGAATTGTATATGCTTGATTATTAACTGTGCTTATCTTTATCTGCCTTGCCTGTTTCCCTATGCTAATGAATTGTATATGCTTGATTATGACCGTTGTCTATGCTAAGCTCTATCTGTTGAGTCTATTCCCTGTTTTGAAAGCTAGAGTTTCTTAGGATATATCTTCATGCTTCAAAATGGTTTTCGTATATCTATGTATATATCTATATGTATTGTATTTCAACGCGTTAGAGTGGGTTACCAGCATCTCTCGCTGAACAGATATATTTGGCTTTCAGGCACAGAAGAGTAGGCACGGGAGCGCACTAGAACCTGGAAGTGTAGAAGTAGTTAGTTCCCCCTTTCGGCCTGCGTGCCATGATTATGTATTGCATTATTGAGGATAGTAGTTAGTTAGCCTGTGCACCCGAGCTCTCTAGCTCATGTGTGGCATAACACCCCGTAATCTTTGTATTATGTTTTGGGAATTAACAAGATTTCACCTTTATTACCTAAAGCTTCAAAAGTTTAAAAATTTCGGGGTGTTACACTAAACTCCTCTTGTGTTTTTACTGTTTTCTAAGGTATCTTTTTATAAAGGTGAAATCTTTATGTTGTTTTGGTGTGTTCTTGAAGTGGGTGTGGAAAGGGAACCTTGTTGGGAGTCTTGTGGAGCGTTGTAAGTGAAAGATAAGTCTTCAAGAGGTAACCCATGCTCTACAAAATCTATTTTGCCTACATATATGATGATTTTTTGGATTCTACATGTGATTTTGCTATGAAATGTAAGTGTTGATGCATTGTCTTGTGAAAATGCATATCTAGAGCTTGTTATTATGGTTCATGTATGCCATTGCTTGGATATTCCTTTTATTCAAGTCATTTTGTTGTATTTGGTGAGATTTGGCATGTTTTGGACTTGAATTTGAGCTTTGTGTTGAAAATCCCCGAAGAGATATTTTTGGTGCAATACATGGTACCCGCGGGCGGAACGGCGGGCAGTGGCCTACCCGCCACCCCACTCGCGGGGAACAAAGCGTGGGATATGGCGTTCCCGCCGACAGAACCACGGGTGGGGGTCCACCCGTGGCCCCACCCGCGGGTACATATATGGTGTTGTTGGGGGATTTGTTCCCCGTGATTCTTTTGACTCGGTATTTGGTCTTTTGACTTCCCGATGTTCTTTCGCGGAACTATTTTAGCGTCTTCTTGATGTTTCGTATGTCTAGAACTATATGGCAGGAATCCATGTAGGTTTCGGTTTCTTGAATCGTGCGAAGTGTTCAACATTGTGATTCGTTGAACCGTGATGAGTCTTGTGTGTTCTTCGGAACTATGTTTGGTTTACCCGTTTGATAAGCATGCTAGTTCGGTGTTTAAATGCTAGCGTGTGTGTTGTTTGTCCTTTGCTACTGTTAATGATGACTTGTGTTAATCATCGTTGTTGTTGGACTGTTGTAATACCCCCTAAAACCATGCTATTTAAAGCCTTAAAACATGCAGATATCTTAAACCAAAACGCCAAACATAGTGGAAGACTGAAAGAGGAAATATATATATATAAAAAAAAGGAAATGGGGTGCTATGCCACGCTCACCAAAGGGTGAACGCACAGGCTAAATCTGCATTGTTTAAAATCTATAACCATCCAACAGAGTACTACGTCTAGATTGGCTCACAGGCCACAAAACATAAAAGGGGAGCTATACTTCCTGGCACTAGACCGCGCACTCGTCTAAGCATCACCTAAAAGAAGCATATAAAATATGGGACGACGCCCGGTCAACGAATAATACTGGTAACCCACCCATACATGTGAAATATCATACAGATAAGATATAAGTTTATAAAGCCATTTTCGAAACGGAATACATATATATATAAGTCAAAAACCAAGAGTAATAGTCAACACAAGACGCAAACACTCTCAACAAGAACACGGGAATACATCCGAAGACTACAAAGGACAACAACGACGCACAGGAAGTCTCAAGGTATAATTTATCATCACTCAATAGATTAATACCCGATATGCATAACTCAAAGGAATAAAGACACAACAAACTGCAACATATGCCAAGGCAACACATGCCTTTGTGACTACACTCATCACAAGAAAAGAACTCACAACAACGGCTACACAAGCCCTCGTGACATCACCCATCACGAGTTGATATGCCTTTCATATGCCCGGTTCCAACCTTATGGCTACCCCCAACCTTATATCTTTTTCCAACCATTTCCTCCAGGACCCCTGTACACTAAGTCTAACATTTTCCCTCCGAGGACCATCGTCCCCATCCGCCAACGACCGCCAACAAAACCACTAATTTCATAGTACACGAGGGTACCGTTCAAAAACACGGCAACACATGCCTCTCCCAAAATACGTGAACCTGACACACAGTTCACAACTCCATAATCACGTCATGGCCACCACGAGGACCACCGCAAAGCCTTGGTGACTAGTGTCCCATACCACTAATCGTGTAATCCAGGTAAAGCCACACACACATCACACCACGACAGGAATCAATCAACGGATCACAACGAAGATATGAAACCATACTCAATCAAGGAATGGATCACAGTCCAACAACAACAACGATGAATAACACAAGTTGTCATCAACCAATAAGAAGGTACAAACAACACACATGCTAGAATTTAAACACCGAACTAGCATGCTTATCAAACGGGTAAACCAAACGTAGTTCTGAAGAACACACAAGACTCATCACGGTTCAACAAAGCACAATGTTGAACACTTAGCACGATTCAAGACACCAAAACCTACATGGATTCCTACCATATATTTCTAGACATACGAAACATCAAGAAGACGCTCAAATAGTTCCACAAAAGAACATCGGGAAGTCAAAAGACGAAATACCGAGTCAAAAGAATCACGGGGAACAAATCTCCATCATACACCACTGTGTACCCCGCAGGTGGACCCACGGGTAGGCCCCTACACGTGTCTTGACCACGGGTACATACACCCACAAGCATCACGTTCCCGCGGGTGGGGCGGCGGGTAGGGCTCCGCCCGCCGTTCCGCCCGCGGGTACACTCCTGTGTCCAAAATAATCCCTTCGGGGATTTTCAACTCCATGCTCAAATTCAAGTCCAAAACATGCCAAAACTCACCAAATGCAACAAAATGACTTGAATCAAAGGAATAGCCAAGCAATGGCATACAAGAACCCTAAACACAAGCTCTAGATATGCATTTTCACAAGACGATGCATAATCTCTCACATTTCATAGCAAAACACATGTAAAATCCAAGAAATATTCATATAGGTAAGCAAAATAGATTTTGTAGAGCACGGGTTACCTCTTGTAGATCAAAAACCTTCACTTTACACCTCACCAAGCTCCTAACAAAGCTCACCTTCCAAACCCACTTCAAGAGCACACCAAAAAGATCATAAAGATTCTATCTTTAAGAAAAGACACCTAAGAAAACACTAAAAACACAAGATGAACATGGATCTTACCCTCCTAGATGCCCAAATGTATGAAAGGTAGAATCTTGGAGACAACTCTTGAAGTCTTGGCAAAGTTTCAACTTGGCTTGGAAGAAAAGCTATCCACCTTTTTTAGAGAGAAGGTGGAGCTAGAATTTGGAAAGTGTAAGGAAAGAAATGAGGGTGTTCTTACTAGGTTAGGTTATAATAAGGGTATTCTTGACCTTTCACCTTGTGTTAGTATTGTAACCTAACCTAGTGAGAACACCTCATTTCTATCCTTACTATTTCCAAAATCCTAGCTCCATCTTCTCTTTAAAAAGGTGGGTAGTTTTTCTTCCAAGCCAAATTGAAGCTTTGTCAAGACTTCAAGAGTTGTCTCCAAGATTATTCCTTTCATACATTTGGGCATCTAGGAGGGTAAGATCCATGTTCATCTTGTGTTTTTAGTGTTTTCTTAGGTGTATTTTCTGAAAGATAGGATCTTTATGATCTTTTTGGTGTGTTCTTGAAGTGGGTTTGGAAGGTGGGCTTTGATAGGAGCTTGGTGTGGTGTTAAGTGAAGGTTTTTGGTCTACAAGAGGTAACCCATGCTCTACAAAATCTATTTTTCTTACCTATGTGAATATTTCTTGGATTCTACATGTGTTTTGCTATGAAATGTGAGTGTTTATGCATTGTCTTGTGAAAATGCATATCTAGAGCTTGTATTTAGGGTTCTTGTATGCCATTGCTTGGCTATTCCTTTGATTCAAGTCACTTTGCTGTATTTGGTGAGATTTGGCATGTTTTGGACTTGAATTTGAGCTTGGAGTTGAAAATCCCCGAAGGGTTTATTTTGGTACAGGTTGGTGTACCCGCGGGTGGAACGACGGGCAGAGCCCTACCCGCCGCCCAACCCGCGGGAACATGTGGCTTGTGGGTGTATGTACCCGCGGGCAAGACCACGGGTAGGGGCCTACCCGTGGGTCCACCCCCGGGGTACACAGTGTGGTTGATTGGGGATTTGTTCCCCGTGATTCTTTTGACTCGGTATTTGGTTTTTTGACTTCCCGATGCTCTTCTGTGGAACTATGCCAGTGCCTTCTTGATGTTTCGTATGTCTAGAACTATATGGTAGGATTCCATGTAGGTTTTGGTGTCTTGAATCGTGTTATGTGTTCAACATTGTGTTTCATTGAACCGTGATGAGTCTTGTGTGTTCTTCGGAACTACGTTTGGTTTACCCGTTTGATAAGCATGCTAGTTCGGTGTTTAAATGCTAGCGTGTGTGTTTTTTGTACCTTCCTATTGGTTGATGATAACTTGTGTTATTCATCGTTGTTGTTGTTGGACTGTGATCCATTCCTTGATTGAGTATGATTTCATATCTTCATTGTGATCCGTTGATTGATATATATATATATATATATATATATATATATATATATATATATATATATATATATATATATATATATATATATATATATATAGATAGATATACGAAAACCATTTTGAAGCAGGAAGATATATACTTAAGAGACACTAGTTTTAAAACCAAGAATAGACTCGAGAGATAGGGATAAGCACATTCAACAGTTATAGTCAAGCATGTAAAGATACTAGCATATATCCTATGGTCACAAATTCACTTCATCTTATTCACGTCATCATTCGATTCGTATCTCATCACACAAGCATACTTTGGTGGCACCACGGGATCAATCGCTTGCCCATACATGAGGGTCAGCGCATATAGCTCTGACACGGCCCTGCAGCACCCTGCCTCGTATCGCAATACGAAGGGGTCGATCGCAACCGACTAATGAACCGCAGCTCATCATAATATTTGATCACAACCAAACAGTGGACCGCAGCCCAAGAGTAATCGTCTGACCGCAGCCAAGAATATGAATCGCAACTCATGTAAAACATTTGATCGCAACCAAACGGTGGACCGCAGCCCAAAAGTGATCATCTAACCGCAGCCAGGAATATGAACCGCAGCTCATGTAATACGTTTGATCGCAACCAAACGGTGGACCGTAGCCCGGTAGTGTAATTCTGACCGCAGCCAGCTTCTGAACCGCAGCTCAGGAATAACCAATTTGATCGCAACCAAATTGGGGTATCATGCACACATAACACATAGCAAGCACATACAACTCATATTAACACATTGGGAAAGGGGAGAAAGCGTATAAAGGAACCTATGCGTGGTCATCCACAAACTAGGAATAGTCCTAAGGGGTTCATACTTCTTTCACCTAGGCCAACGGGATACCAATTCAACTAGTATGCGATATATATAAGACTCATTTATCCTACGAACGGTACCCGAAACATCAAACTAGACTTAGGCTCGATAAACGGAGTCTGTTGGGACACCGCGAGGGTTGGGGAAACATCAAACGGGGTAGTCGGAGTCCCGTGTTGGACAATTTCCAGCGGGTAGCCGGTGGGTGGAAGACCACCCACCGGCTGCCCGCCGGTGACAAGTCTCTGGGCAGCGGGTACCCGGCGGGCAGTCGCCTGCCCGCTGCCGGCGACGTCCTTCTCGGGCAACAGGTAGGAGGCGGGTCCCCCTATCCCCACCTACCCCCCACTGACTCTTTATCAAAATAAACGTCCCGGGATCCGTTGTGGAACCTGAAACCATGCTTAGACACTTTTAAACACAATTGATGACACCACGTAGACAATTAACGGATCAAAAGCAAGAATCATATAGCACATATCCTATCATGATTTCTAAACATAATCAACGCCCGAACATGCGAAATCCCACCCAATTATATCAAGAATAACACAATACAAAATTCCCAATTTTAACCTAGGGCTCTAATCATATTCAAATAAAATCTTTTAATTACCAAAACATCAAGATTCATCAAGAACATCACATTATCATCAAGAACCTCTTAACATCATCAAGATCATCAGATCACACATAAATTATCTCACAATCATCAAGAACATATCATCAATATCATAAACGATTCATCAAGACACAATTATAGAGAGGAGGCCAAAGAAGATAATTATAGCAAGGAAAATAAGTTTTGTTGAGACATGGGTTATCTCTTAGCCTTAATTAATTTCCTTGGCTATGAAGGGTCTTTCTTTAAGATTCCTTCTTTCTTGATTTCTCCTAGGGGGATTCTTGGAACTTCTTGTGTGGTGGGAGATTATTGTGGTGTGGGTTCTAGGTGCCTCCTATGCCCCCTATTTATATACCTAAGAGTCCCTAATTAGGGCTAGTTCTATTCCTTCTAGGACTAGGGGGTTGGGTTTAGGGATAAGGGCACATGGACTATGGTGGGCCTTTTCCCAATTAATTATTGGAATTTAGTCCTTTCTTTTGGGTAAATGATTAAATGATTAATTGGTTTTAGGGGTCGTAACACGGGGTGTTACACTCTCCCCCCCTTACAAGAGGCTTCGTCCCCGAAGCCGGTGCGTTAACCCATTCTTTCACCCCTGGACATTCCGTATTTTGGCCTCCTGGTTAGGAACGTGGCCCCACGTGTTGTCCTTGCTGGGGTAGACTGGATTTTTGGTGACGTGGTGTTTGGAGAGTTTGGGTCTACCTTGGTTTCCTGCTCCCAAACTGGATGCTCCGCGAGTGCCCAGGATGGTCTCGATTGCTGCCACCCTCTGATCTAAGGTGCGTGTCGCGTGGATTAGGGACGAGAATCCTTCATCTATCATTTGGTTTTGCCGGGTGAGCTGTGCGAGGATGCGCTCATTAACAGATTCTTCGTTTTGTCTTCTTGGGTTTCCTCCTGATCGCGGGGGTGCCGGTGGGTTAGGCTCGCTATCCTCTTCCTGTTCCTCACTTCCCTCTAATCCCCCACAATCTTGCATTGCCCGTTTAAGTTAGTGGTGATTTCCAATCTATCACCTTGCTTGACAGCCACCAAGAGACGATAGAACTCTTTTACCAATTTGGGGTATGTATCCCCTTTTTATGGTGAGATATGTGTCTAAGAGCCCTTGGAAGTTAAGCACGTCGACCAACTCCGGAGAGAATTGGTCGGGTTCGAGAGCTTTACCTCCGATCACGGTGTAGTTGGCGCTGCTCCATTCCGGGGTGCGGGCTCCGAGGGGCTTTTTCGGCATTTTGGTAAGTGGTGTTTTTCCGACGAACTTCAGGCGGGAGTTCCGGCGTGTAACACCCTGAAATTTTAAAAGTTTTGAAACTTATATAATGAAAGTAGGTTCTCATTAAAACCCAAAACATAATATAATAGAGTACGGGGTGCTATGCCACACCTGGGCTAGAGAACCCAGGTGCACAGGGCAACTAACTAATATCCTCGATAATGTAAATACATGAGCGTGGCACGCAGGCCGAAAGGGAAAACAATCTCTCTACGCTCCAAATCTCTAGCGCGCTCCAGTGTCTACTTCTTTGAAGGGGGAGAGGATGTGACACCCCAAAAATCCACACTCCAAACCATGAATTAATTGAGTAAGTAATTCTATTTCTTTTGAGGAATTGATTCCTAAAATCCTGATTTTTGATACTCAAGGACTAGTATTTGACTAGTCAATCTTTAAGTGGTGTTGTACCTTGTGCTTTGAGAGGAGTTCCCTTGTTCCTTACACTTTCTAAGAGTTAGTAAGGGTATCCTTGTCTTTTCACCAAGAGCTAGTTTTGTAACCTAAACCTAGAAGACTTTTTCATTTTTCATCCCTTACATTTCCTAGAAAATATCTCTTCCTTCTCTCTAGAATAGAAGAGTAGCTTGTTCTTCAAGCCAAAAGAAGCCTTTGTCAAGATTCCAAGTTTTGCTCCCAAGATTCAATCTTTCCTTTATTTTGGGCATCTAGGAGGGTAAGATCTAAGTTTATCTTGTCTTTTTGGTTCCATCTTAGTTGTCTTTTTCTTAAAGGTAGGATCTTTATGATCTTTTGGTTTGATCTTGAAGTGGGTTTGGAAAGTAAGCCTTGTGGGGAGCTTGTTGTGGTGTAAAGTGAAGTCTTTTGGTCTACAAGAGGTAATCCATGCTATACAAAACCTATTTTGCTTACCTATATATGATTTCTTGGCTTCTATTTGTGTTTTGCTATGAAATGTGAGTGTTTATGCATTTATCTTGTGATATTGCATATCTAGAGCTTGTGTTTAGGATTCCTTTGTGCCATTGCTTGGCATTTTCCTTGGTTCAAGTCATTGTGTTGTGTTTGGTGAGATTTGGCATGTTTTGGACTTGAATTTGTGTTTGGAGGAGAAAATCCCCGAAGGGATTTGTTGTGGTACAGGGACGTACCCGCGGGCGGAACGGCAGGCGGGGCACCACCCACCGGTACATAGCCTGTGGGAATATGTTCCCGTGGGTGGAACCACGGGTGGGGCGCTACCCGTGGGTCCACCCGCGGGTACATGGTTGGTGTTGTGATGGGATTTGTTCCCCGTGATTTGTTTGTCTCGGTCTTTGATCTTCTAGCCTCCCGATGTTCTTTTGTGGAACTATTTGAGCGTCTTCTTGATGTTTCGTAGGTCTAGAGCTTTATGGTAGGTATCCATGTAGGATCTTTGGTGTTGTGAATCGTGCTAAGTGTTCAACATTGTGTTTCATTGAACCGTGTGGTGTCTTGTGTGTTCCTCGAAACTATCTTGAGTTTCCCCGTTGTTGAGCTTGCTAGATTATCCTAATGCTAGCGTCGTTGTTGTTGTTGGGTGGTGACCCGTCTCTTGATTGAGTATGTTTCATACCTCTTTTGCAATCCGTTGCTTGTTTCGAGTGAGTGGTGGTGCGTGTGTGGCTTTACCTGGATTGCACGATTAGTGGTATGGGACGCTAGTCACCAAGGTATTGCAGCGGTCCTCGTGGTGGCCGTGACGTGATTATGGAGTTGTGGCTGAGTCCACGTGTTTGGGGGATAACATTGTGTTATCCGGGCATGTGTTGCCGTGAATTGGTGGGTTTTCGTTGGTGGTTATAGGTGGGGGACGGCGGTCCCGGCGGAATAAGGTTGGACTTGGCTGTACAGGGTTTTTCTGGAGGTAATGGTTGGCTTTGAAGGTACAAGGTTGGGGGTAGCCATAAGGTTGGAACAGGGCATAAGGAAGGCATATCAACTCGTGATGTGTGATGTCACGAGGGCTTCTGAAGCCGTTGTTGTGTGATCTTCTCTCGTGACGTGTGTAGCCACGGAGTCTTGTGGTGTTTTGGCATGTGTTGCCGTTGGGTGAGTCTTTATCCTTGTGTGTGGTTAACCTTTGTGGTTGGGATGTGTTCCCGGTGTTATCCTTGCGAGTGGTGAGTCTTGTGTTGTCCTTTGATCTTGGCTTTTGACTTATATACATGTATTCCGTTTCAAAAATGGTTTTCATATTATATATCTACCTATTTATGATACTTAACGGTATTGGTGGGTTACCAGCATCTTTCGCTGACCGGGCGTCGTCCCGATGTTTCTCTTTGTATCTTTAAAGTGATGCGTAGTCAAGCGCGATGTCTAGAGCCGGTAGCTTAGCACCTGTATCTTTAGATAGTGTTTTTGAGGCCTGTCTGCCAATGTCTTTAGATTGTTCTAGTTTGTTGTTTTTGGGATAGTGATACACTTGCAGATTGTCGCCGTAGCGTATGCCAAGTGTGTTATACGTGGCATAACACCCCGTTTTGGATTCCTTCTATCCAGTTATCTTTCTATCTTCCGCTGTGCTAGTGTTTTGTTGTTAATCTGCATGTGTTAAGACTTGTTTTTAGGTCTTGTTTTTGGGGGTGTTACAGCTGGTATCAGAGCCTAGGTTTGAACCTTGGTTTAGAGCCTAGGAAGAGTTCTAGACTTTCTAAGTGTTTAAGTGTGTTTTGAGACCTCTAAGCGACCTTAAGAAGCTAAGTGTTAAGTTTAGGACTCTAGGTTGCGCGGTGAGATGTGTGTTGTTTTCTGTCTTGCTTGCTTGCTTTTTGTGGTAACCTTGTTGTTGTAGCAGAAGTGCAATGCCTCCTCGTCCTCGCGCTCGCTCCCCAGAGACCCCGACCAACGAGCAGCTCGCCCAGAATCTCCATCAGTTGACGCAGACGATGCAGTCTCTCAGTGAAGTTCTGTTGAACAACAATCAAGCTGCACTGCCTCCGCCTTCGGTTGGGCACCGCGATGTGGGTCGTTTAGTGTCCGGGCATCGGCCGCCTTCCTTTGCTGGTGAAGAAGACCCTGTAGTCCTTGAAGAGTGGCTACGGGTGTTTGATAAGATTTTTACCGTGGTGGGTTGTCCCGAAGAGAGGAGAGTAGAACTTGCAACGTTCTACTTCTGCCAAGAAGCTGATCTGTGGTGGGTTCACGAGAGTCCGGCCTTTCTTGAAGAGCCTGGGTTTGATTGGACCGCGCTCAAGGACAGGATGCGCGAAAGGTTCTACCCAGCGCATGTGCGAGCCGCCATGTTTGACGAGTTCCTTCATTTGCAGCAAGGACCCCTATCTGTGGTGGAGTACCACAAGAAGTTTTTAGAGCTGGCGCGCTTCGCGAGGGTGTTGGTGCCTACAGAGCTTGCCAAAGTTGAGCGTTTCGTTGCCGGTCTGAATTATGAGGCACGAAAAGCGTTGACGGTGAGTAGACCCAGTTCCCTCAAGGATGCGTATCTGTGTGCCGCGGATCTGTTTCGTGTTCAGCAGCTTCAGAAGAGTTCGCTTGAGTTGGCTAGGAAGAGAATTGAAAGTGGTGGTTCTTTTGCTTTCAAGAAGCCCCGACCGAGTTTTCTGGCTAGAGTTGTGTCATCTTCTTCTCAAGGACCAGTTAGGATGGAGCCTCCGGTTCAAGCTAAGTCGGTTGGTTGTCGTAAGTGTGGGAAGGTGCATCCGGGTCAAGTTTGTTATGGCCAGGCGTTTAAGTGTTTTCGTTGTGGGGTTGTTGGTCATAGAGTTGCGGAGTGTCCTCAGCTTGTCGGTCAGAGAGCGTTGCCGCTACCCCTGGGAGTCAGAGGAGCACCAGGAGGGAGTTCGAGTCGTGGAGCTGTTGGAGCTAGGCCGCCGGGGAGAGTTTTCGTGATGGCGCGTTCGCAGGTGGAGTCGGAGGGTCTGCTGGAGGAGGAGTTAGCAGGTAACCCTTGTTTTGAGCCTATCCTTGTGTCCCCGAGAACTTTGTGTTCTTTGTTGCCTTGGGTGCTATCTTGTGTTTCGTAGTTGTCTTTGTGTTCTTTGTTGCCTTGGGTGCTATCTTGTGTTTCGTAGTTGTCTTTGTTTGGCAATCCTTGGCTTGTTTTCCCTTGCTTGTTTTTCGTTGGATGCTTAGTATAGACTCTTTTCTTGCTAAGTGTTTTCTTTAGTTGGCATCTTGTTTGTGGTAGCCATCTATCCTTGAGTTATCTTGTGCTTAGCCCAATTCTTTCACCTTTGGACTTGGTTGTTTTTACAACAATTCCTTGTGCTTTTCCCTAAATTTTCCAAGTATTCTTTGATTTGGAAAATAGCCAATCCCTACCAAAATCTTTCCTTGTGTAGCCTAAAAGTTGAGCCTAATGTTTCTTTATAGCCTTTGAGTTTTGAACCCTAGCCAATTTTTTTTCTACCTAACCTCTAAACCACTTGAGCCAATTATCTTTCTTGGAACTTAACCCATTTTAATTCTTTCTAAACCTTAAATCCCACTTTGTTCAAAATCCCCAAATTTAATCATCTTTTTCCCCAATCTCACCCAAATCCCTAATTTCTTTCCCCAATATTTTCTTCTTCTTTTTCCTTCTCCCTACCCGTGAGCTACCCGAAGCCACCCCACCCCGTCGCTCCTTCGCAACTCGCCACCACCAATCTGCCCGTCGCCGTTCGCCGCCGCCTCGCCGCCGGAGCCTCGATGTCCCGTCACCGCTGCCGTCCTGCTGTGTGTCATGCCGCCGAGCAGCCGCGAGAGAGAGAGAGAGAGCTCGAGAGAGAGAGAGAGAGCTCGAGAGAGAGAGAGAGAGAGAGCAGCGAGAGAGAGAGAGAGCCGCGAGAGTGTGGTAGAAGAAGAAGAAGTTGTGGGCTTTGTTTGTTGAGCTTTGGATCATCTTTCACCATGCCTAGAAGGTCAAGTTTGGTAAGAAAAGCGGAATGGGTGGATGCCCACTACCTTGTGCTTGAAGGTAAAGCTTTTGACCCGAAATCTTTTTCAAGTTCCTTGTTGGATTTGCTTAAGTTTCAAGGTTTGCTAGATGGTTTTCTCGCCATAAGGGCCGAGACTTACCTGAGTTTGGTGAAGGAGTTTTACCGTCACATGGTTGTGACGAAGGAAGGTGAAAGGCTTGAGATCACCTCTAAGGTGAGAGGTGTGAAGGTTGTGTTGTCTGAGAAGAGGTTAGCTCAGTTGTTTAGTTTGTCTGCTACCGGAGTGGCTCAGTACAGTGGCCATTCTTGGATTAGTACGGATACCATGGGGTATCGTGACTATTTGAGCTATCTGTTTGACCGTACGAGTGGTTTCACTCAAGCTTCGAGGCCGGAAAGGAAGTGATTGTCTGCGGAACAAAAGATCTTGGTGATGTTGTTGCCAGATTGTTTGTTGCCTAACAACAACAAGAGAAGTTTGTTGGGTAAGTTGGAATGTACCTTTGCTTTCTGTTTGAAGAATATGGTTAAGTTCAATCTGCCTGCTTTGATGATGCAACACATGGTGTTTTGCCGGGATCACAACCGGAAGAGTTTGCCGTATGGGATGGTGCTGAGTTGGATCTTGGTTAAGAAGGGTGTTAGTGTGGACGGTTGTCTCCCGAAGGCCGTGGGAAAGGTGGTGTTGGATGCTGCCAATCTCCGGAGTTGTAATCTGTTCCAGTTAGATAGTGGTGAGTACATCACGCTTGAAGAGGTTGCTAGGAAAGCACCTGTTGAGAGAGCAGAGTTAGCTGCTGGGCTTGAGATTCATGCCAGGAAGTTGAGCCTTGCAGTCCAGAGTTTGGGTGGTGACGAAGAAGTTGAGGAGGAAGCAGATCAGAAAGAAGAGGAAGGAGCACCAGAGACCGCTGAAGCTGAAGAAGTGAATCAGACGGTGAGGAACGCCGTAGAAGGGAAGAAGTTCGCACCAAGAGAGGGCAGGATGTTGCCTCTTTGCTTCATCAGCAGAACAGTTTGATCGCCGAGGGTTTTGCGTTTGTGAGGTCGCAGTTTGCCGCAGTGCATCAGAGGCTGGATCGGTTTGAAGCTAGTTCTAGTCACAGAGTTGAAGCCAAAGAGGAAGAGTCTGAAGAGGCCGAAGAGTAAGAGAGTGAAGAGTTCTAGTGTTGTGGTAACCCCGTTCGCTTCTTCTTTGTTGTTTCTTAGCCTTTGTAGCTTGGTGTTTGGTTGTTGTGTGCTTTGTGTGCTTGCTTGTTTTGTTTGTTGCCTTGTTGTTTAGCTAGTGTGTTAGTTGGTGTTTGGGTTAGTAGTTTAGTTCTTGGTTGTAGGCTAGAAGTTGGTTGTCGTGTTGAGGTTTGAGTTCTTGATGCCCAATCTATCCGTTTATTGATCTCTTGCCTATCCTTGAATTCGTAATGTCTTTCTCTTTGCTTGGAACCTTGTGAGAACTTTTGGAGTTTTTGACCAAAAGGGTTATTCTTGGACATCTTGTCACAATTTTGTTTCCTTGTTACCTTTCGTTCTTAATCGTTGTACCCAAGTTTCGGGGACGAAACATCTTTGAAGGGGGAGAGGATGTTTATTTACACCCCAAAAATCCACACTCCAAACCATGAATTAATTGAGTAATTAATTCTATTTCTTTTGAGAAATTGATTCCTAAAATCCTGATTTTTGATACTCAATGACTAGTATTTGACTAGTCCATCTTTAAGTGGTGTTGTACCTTGTGCTTTGAGAGGAGTTCCCTTGTTCCTTACACTTTCTAAGAGTTAGTAAGGGTATCCTTGTCTTTTCACCAAGAGCTAGTTTTGTAACCTAAACCTAGAAGACTTCTTCATTTTTCATCCCTTACATTTCCTAGAAAATATCTCTACCTTCTCTCTAGAATAGAAGAGTAGCTTGTTCTTCAAGCCAAAAGAAGCCTTTGTCAAGATTCCAAGTTTTGCTCCCAAGATTCAATCTTTCCTCTATTTTGGGCATCTAGGAGGGTAAGATCTAAGTTTATCTTGTCTTTTTGGTTCCATCTTAGTTTTCTTTTTCTTAAAGGTAGGATCTTTATGATCTTTTGGTTTGATCTTGAAGTGGGTTTGGAAAGTAAGCCTTGTGGGGAGCTTGTTGTGGTGTAAAGTGAAGTCTTTTGGTCTACAAGAGGTAAATCATGCTCTACAAAACCTATTTTTCTTACCTATATATGATTTATTGGCTTCTATTTGTGTTTTGCTATGAAATGTGAGTGTTTATGCATTTTGTCTTGTGATATTGCATATCTAGAGCTTGTGTTTAGGATTCCTTTGTGCCATTGCTTGGCATTTTCCTTGGTTCAAGTCATTTTGTTGTGTTTGATGAGATTTGGCATGTTTTGGACTTGAATTTGAGTTTGGTGGAGAAAATCCCCGAAGGGATTTGTTGTGGTGCAGGGACGTACCCGCGGGCGGAACGGCGGGCGGGGCACCACCCGCCGTCCTACCCGCGGGTACATAGCCTGTGGGAATATGTTCCCGCGGGCGGAACCACGGGTGGGGCGCTACCCGTGGGTCCACCCGCGGGTACATGGTTGGTGTTGTGATGGGATTTGTTCCCCGTGATTTGTTTGTCTCGGTCTTTGATCTTCTAGCCTCCCGATGTTCTTTTGTGGAACTATTTGAGCGTCTTCTTGATGTTTCGTAGGTCTAGAGCTTTATGGTAGGTATCCATGTAGGATCTTTGGTGTTGTGAATCGTGCTAAGTGTTCAACATTGTGTTTCGTTGAACCGTGTGGTGTCTTGTGTGTTCCTCGAAACTATCTTGAGTTTCCCCGTTGTTGAGCTTGCTAGTTATTTTCCTAATGCTAGCGTCGTTGTTGTCGTTGGGTGGTGACCCGTCTCTTGATTGAGTATGTTTCATGCCTCTTTTGCAATCCATTGCTTGTTTCGTGTGAGTGGTGGTACGTGTGTGGCTTTACCTGGTATGGGACGCTAGTCACCAAGATATTGCAGCGGTGCTCGTGGTGGCCGTGACGTGATTATGGAGTTGTGGCTGAGTCCACGTGTTTGGGGGATAACATTGTGTTATCCGGGCATGTGTTGCCGTGAATTGGTGGGTTTTCGTTGGTGGTTATAGGTGGGGGACGGCGGTCCCGGCGGAATAAGGTTGGACTTGGCTGTACAGGGGTTTTCTAGAGGTAATGGTTGGCTTTGAAGGTACATGGTTGGGGGTAGCCATAAGGTTGGAACAGGGCATAAGGAAGGCATATCAACTCGTGATGTGGGATGTCACGAGGGCTTGCGAAGCCGTTGTTGTGTGATCTTCTCTCGTGACGTGTGTAGCCACGGAGTCTTGTTGTGTTTTGGCATGTGTTGCCATTGGGTGAGTCTTTATCCTTGTGTGTGGTTAACCTTTGTGGTTGGGATGTGTTCCCGGTGTTATCCTTGCGAGTGGTGAGTCTTGTGTTGTCCTTTGATCTTGGCTTTTGACTTATATATATGTATTCCGTTTCGAAAATGGTTTTCATATTATATATCTACCTATTTATGATACTTAACGGTATTGGTGGGTTACCAGCATCTTTCGCTGACCGGGCGTCGTCCCGATGTTTATCTTTGTATCTTTCAGGTGATGCGTAGTCGAGCACGATGTCTAGAGCCGGTAGCTTAGAACCTGTATCTTTAGACAGTGTTTTTGAGGCCTGTGTGCCAATGTCTTTAGATTGTTCTAGTTTGTTGTTTTTGGGACAGTGATACACTTGCAGATTGTCGCCGTAGCGTATGCCAAGTGTGGTATACGTGGCATAACACCCCGTTTTGGATTCCTTTTATCTAGTTATCTTTCTATCTTCCGTTGTGCTAGTGTTTTGTTGTTAATCTGCATGTGTTAAGACATGTTTTTAGGTCTTGTTTTTGGGGGGTGTTACAGGCCGCCTCTACTTGGTGGCTTTCCGGGCATCCCGTTGCCCTGAATATTTTGTCAAAGGTTTCGATCCATTCTTTGAGGGTCGTGAGATTTTCATCCCCTGAGAAGGTGGGCGGTTGGTGTTCTGAGACTTGGCGGTGGATCTCCAAGTTTCTGTTTGATGGTAAAGGTTGGGGGACTGCATTGTTTAGTGCCTGGGCAATTTGAGCCAAACGTTGTAGATTTTGAGTCAAGATCTCCTGGGTGGGAAGTTTCGGAATCGTTGTCTGCTTCCTCCTTGGTGCCATCCTGGGGTTCATAGGTTGGTATTATTTGGCATCCTTACCTTGATCCTATGTGTGTAGAGAAAGATTATTAAAATCACGTGTGGGTTAGGGTGAGGGAATGTGTAAGGTTTCACAGTCTCACCGCGCGTCCTATGATTCCCTAAGTCTTATCATCCTAGTGTTGTCAATCGGGCCAGCCCACTCGGTTTCGGGCTAGCCCTGTCGGGTTGTCGGGCTAATCGGTTCGGGCTAATCGGTTTATTAATATTTTATTCTCGGGTTCGGTTTGGCCCTAACCCTAAACTTCGGGTAATTCTGAGAATTTTCGCGCGTTTTAGTAAGTGGGGGTGTTATGATAATTATAGTGACCATTTATAGCGGGCGGGTTCCAGAATACACCAATAGTGTTGACAACATACACCAATAGTGCAATAAAACACTCCACAGTGAAACACACCAATGGTGTATAGGGATGTCAATCGGGCCAGCCCACTCGGTTTCGGGCTAGCCCTGTCGGGTTGTCGGGCTAATCGGTTTATTAATATTTTATTCTCGGGTTCGGTTTGGCCCTAACCCTAAACTTCGGGTTGTCGGGCTAATCGGGCGGGTTGAACCATCTGAACTAAAATTAGAAACTGAAAGTGAGTACCCATTTTCAGAGTAGGGATGAATACGGGGCGGCGCGGGACGCTATGGGGCGGGGCGGGAAGTATACTCCCCATCTCTGTCCTCAACGAAAAATTAAAAATAATCTCTATCTACGTTCCCGCGGAGAATTTAGCGGGGATGAAAAATTCCATCCTCATCAATTTTTAGTCAAAATATTAGATTAAAGTTGATTTAAATTTTATAAAACTAAAAATTTAAGTTTTAATTTAAATTATATATATATATATATATATATATATATATATATATATATATATATATATATATATATGCTACTGTAGCATTACTTATATATATATAAGTATGCAACAATACAGTAGCGTGTATATATATATATATATATATATATATATATATATATATATATATATATTACTTATATATATACGCTACTGTATTGTAGCATACTTATATATATATAAGTAATGCTACAGTAGCATATATATATATATATATATATATATATATATATATATATATATATATATATATATATATATATATATTTATTTATTTATTTATTTTAATGTATAATAATTATTCTATATATGTTAGGTTTCACATCACTTCTATAATAAAGAATAATTTTCAATAGTTCGGGTTATCGGGCTGGCCCTTTTAATTTCGGGCTAGCCCTATCGGGTATCGGGCTAATCGGTTTCGGGCTCGTCGGGCTAATGTGTTTTATCGGGCTAGCCCGTTCGGACCATAGCCCTGTCGGTTTCGGTTTTTTTCGGGTTGGCCCATTGGGTTCGGGCTAAATTGATATCCCTAATGGTGTATTCCCGTGTTATATATGCTAATTACAGTGGCAATTTATAGCGGTCGGGTTCCAGAATACACCAATAGTGTTGACAACATACACCAATAGTGCAATAAAATACTCCACAGTGAAACACACCAATGGTGTATAGGGATGTCAATCGGGCCAGCCCACTCGGTTTCGGGCTAGCCCTGTCGGGTTGTCGGGCTAATCGGTTTATTAATATTTTATTCTCGGGTTCGGTTTGGCCCTAACCCTAAACTTCGGGTTGTCGGGCTAATCGGGCGGGTTGAACCATCTAAACTAAAATTAGAAACTGAAAGTGAGTACCCATTTTCAGAGTAGGGATGAATACGGGGCGGCGCGGGACGCTATGGGGCGGGGCGGGAAGTATACTCCCCATCTCTGTCCTCAACGAAAAATTAAAAATAATCTCTATCTACGTTCCCGCGGAGAATTTAGCGGGGATGAAAAATTCCATCCTCATCAATTTTTAGTCAAAATATTAGATTAAAGTTGATTTAAATTTTATAAAACTAAAAATTTAAGTTTTAATTTAAATTATATATATATATATATATATATATATATATATATATATATATATATATATATATATATATATGCTACTGTAGCATTACTTATATATATATAAGTATGCAACAATACAGTAGCGTGTATATATATATATATATATATATATATATATATATATATATATATTACTTATATATATACGCTACTGTATTGTAGCATACTTATATATATATAAGTAATGCTACAGTAGCATATATATATATATATATATATATATATATATATATATATATATATATATATATAAATATATATATATATATATATATATATATATATATATATATTTATTTATTTATTTATTTTAAAGTATAATAATTATTCTATATATGTTAGGTTTCACATCACTTCTATAATAAAGAATAATTTTCAGTAGTTCGGGTTATCGGGCTGGCCCTTTTAATTTCGGGCTAGCCCTATCGGGTATCGGGCTAATCGGTTTCGGGCTCGTCGGGCTAATGTGTTTTATCGGGCTAGCCCGTTCGGGCCATAGCCCTGTCGGTTTCGGTTTTTTTCGGGTTGGCCCATTGGGTTCGGGCTAAATTGATATCCCTAATGGTGTATTCCCGTGTTATATATGCTAATTACAGTGGCAATTTATAGCGGTCGGGTTCCAGAATACACCAATAGTGTTGACAACATACACCAATAGTGCAATAAAATACTCCACAGTGAAACACACCAATGGTGTATAGGGATGTCAATCGGGCCAGCCCACTCGGTTTCGGGCTAGCCCTGTCGGGTTGTCGGGCTAATCGGTTTATTAATATTTTATTCTCGGGTTCGGTTTGGCCCTAACCCTAAACTTCGGGTTGTCGGGCTAATCGGGCGAGTTGAACCATCTAAACTAAAATTAGAAACTGAAAGTGAGTACCCATTTTCAGAGTAGGGATGAATACGGGGCGGCGCGGGACGCTATGGGGCGGGGCGGGAAGTATACTCCCGATCTCCGTCCTCAACTAAAAATTAAAAATAATCTCTATCTACGTTCCCGCGGAGAATTTAGCGGGGATGAAAAATTCCATCCTCATCAATTTTTAGTCAAAATATTAGATTAAAGTTGATTTAAATTTTATAAAACTAAAAATTTAAGTTTTAATTTAAATTATATATATATATATATATATATATATATATATATATATATGTATATATATATATGCTACTGTAGCATTACTTATATATATATAAGTAATATATATATATATATATATATATATATATATATATATATATATATATATATATATATATATATATATATATATATATATATATATATATATATATATATATATATTACTTATATATATATAAGTAATGCTACAGTAGCATATATATATATACATATATATATATATATATATATATATATATATATTTATTTATTTATTTATTTTAAAGTATAATAATTATTCTATATATGTTAGGTTTCACATCACTTCTATAATAAAGAATAATTTTCAATAGTTCGGGTTATCGGGCTGGCCCTTTTAATTTCGGGCTAGCCCTATCGGGTATCGGGCTAATCGGTTTCGGGCTTGTCGGGCTAATGTGTTTTATCGGGCTAGCCCGTTCGGGCCATAGCCCTGTCGGTTTCGGTTTTTTTCGGGTTGGCCCATCGGGTTCGGGCTAAATTTTTATCCCTAATGGTGTATTCCCGTGTTATATATGCTAATTACAGTGGCAATTTATAGCGGTCGGGTTCCAGAATACACCAATAGTGTTGACAACATACTCCAATAGTGCAATAAAACACTCCACAGTGAAACACACCAATGGTGTATAGGGATGTCAATCGGGCCAGCCCACTCGGTTTCGGGCTAGCCCTGTCGGGTTGTCGGGCTAATCGGTTTATTAATATTTTATTCTCAGGTTCGGTTTGGCCCTAACCCTAAACTTCGGTTTGTCGGGCTAATCGGGCGGGTTGAACCATCTGAACTAAAATTAGAAACTGAAAGTGAGTACCCATTTTCAGAGTAGGGATGACAACGGGGCGGCGTGGGACGCTATGGGGCGGGGCGGGAAGTATACTCCCGATCTCCGTCCTCAACGAAAAATTAAAAATAATCTCTATCTACGTTCCCGCGGAGAATTTAGCGGGGATGAAAAATTCCATCCTCATCAATTTTTAGTCAAAATATTAGATTAAAGTTGATTTAAATTTTATAAAACTAAAAATTTAAGTTTTAATTTAAATTATATATATATATATATATATATATATATATATATATATATATATATATACGCTACTTATATATATACGCTACTGTATTGTAGCATACTTATATATATATAAGTAATGCTACAGTAGCATATATATATATATATATATATATATATATATATATATATATATTTATTTATTTATTTATTTTAAAGTATAATAATTATTTCATATATGTTAGGTTTCACATCACTTCTATAATAAAGAATAATTTTCAATAGTTCGGGTTATCGGGCTGGCCCTTTTAATTTCGGGTTAGCCCTATCGGGTATCGGGCTAATCGGTTTCGGGCTCGTCGGGCTAATGTGTTTTATCAGGCTAGCACGTTCGGGCCATAGCCCTGTCGGTTTCGGTTTTTTTCGGGTTGGCCCATCGGGTTCGGGCTAAATTGATATCCCTAATGGTGTATTCCCGTGTTATATATGCTAATTACAGTGGCAATTTATAGCGGTCGGGTTCCTGAATACACCAACAGTGTTGACAACATGCACCAATAGTGTAATAAAACACACAACAATGTGATTTTCCCTATTCCGGTGTTTTATGACAAGTTTACCCTTACAGTTCGCTGGGTAGTAGAATGTGCGCGAAAATACTTTAAAAAATCTTGATTAATATGATTCGTTAGATCTATCTAATCTAATGGTCTATAATTGACCATATGACCACACCTAACAACATGGCCACATGTGATCACTCCTATATATATATATATATATATATATATATATATATATATATATATATATATATATATATATATATATATATATATATATATATATATAGGGATAAGCAGGAATAGACTCGACAAATAGGGATAAGCACATTCAACAGTTATAATCAAGCATATAGAGATACTAGCATATATCCGATGGTCACAGATTCACTTCATCTCATTCACATCATCACTCCAATTCATATCTCATCACACGCAAGCACACTTTGGTGGCGCCACAGGACCAATCGCATGCCCATACATGAGGGTCAGTGCATATAGCTCTGACACGGCCCCGCAGCACCCTGCCCGTATCGCAATACGAAGGGGTCGATCGCAACCGACCGATGAACCGCAGCTCATCATAATGTTTGATCGCAACCAAACAGTGGACCACAGCCCAAGAGTAGTCATCTGACCGCAGCCAAGAATATAAACCGCAGCTCATGTAAAACATTTGATCGCAACCAAACGGTGGACCGTAGCCCGAGAGTGTTATTCTGACAGCAGCCAGCTTCTGAACCGCAGCTCAGGAATAACCAATTTGATCGCAACCAAATTGGGGTATCATGCACACATAACACTTAGCAAGCACATGCAACCCACATTAACACATTGGGAAGGGGGAGAAATCGTATAACGAAACGTATGCGTGGTCATCCACATATTAGGAATAACCCTAAGTGGTTCATGCTTCTTTCACCTAGGCCAACGGGATACCAATTCCACTAGCATGCAATATATATATATATATATATATATATATATATATATATATATATATATATATATATATATATATATATATATATATATAAAAGAATCATTTATCCTACGAATGCTACCCGAAACATCAAACTAGACTTTAGGCACGATAGACGGAGTCCGTTGGGACGCCACGGGGGTCGAGGGAAGATCAAACGGGGAAGCCGGGATCCCGAGGTGGGATAATTTCCAGCGGGTAGTCGGTGGGTGAAGGGCCACCCGCCGGCTGCCTGCCAGCGACAAATATCCGGGCAGCGGCTGCCCGGCGGGCTGTCGCCTGCCCGCCGGTTGCCCGCTGCCGGCGGCGTTATTTCCGGCTACGGGTAGGTGGCGGGTCCCCTACCCCCACCTACCGTCCACTGACTCTTTTTCACAATACGCGCCCCGGGATCCTTTGTGGAACCCGAAACCATGCTTAGACACCTTTAAACGCAATTGATGACAACACGTAGACAATTAACGGATCAAAAGCAAGAATCATACGGCACGTATCCTATCATAATTTCTAAACCAAAACAACACCCGAGCATGCGAGTTCCCACCCAATACAACAAGAATAACACCATACGAATTTCACGGTACATCCTAGGGCTCTAATCATATTAAAATTAACAAGTACATAACTCATCTTTTAATATCAAGAAACATCAAGATTCATCAAGAACATCACACAATCATCAAGAATCCCTCAACATCATCATGATTATCAAGATCACACATAAAATCATAACACCAATTATCAAGATCACATCATCAATATCATAAACGATTCATCAAGACACAAGAATATAGAGGGAGGCCTAAGAGGGAGATCATAGCTAAGAAAATAGGTTTTCTTGAGACATGGGTTACCTCTTAGCCTTAATTAATTTCCTTGGCTATGAAGGGTCTTTCTTTAAGATTCCTTCTTTCTTGATTTCTCCTAGGGGGATTCTTGGAACTTCTTGTGTGGTGAGGGATTATTGTGGTGTGGGTTCTAGGTGCCTCCTATGCCCCCCTATTTATATACCTAAGAGTCCCTAATTAGGGTTAGTTTTTTTCCTTCTAGAACTAGGTGATTGGGTATAGGGATAAGGGCCCATGGACTATGGTGGGCCTTTTCTTAATTAATTATTTGAATTTAGTCCTTTCTTTTGGGTAATTGATTAAATGATTAATTGGTTTTAGGGGCCGTAACACGGGGTGTTACACGGCGAGTGCTCCGGCGTGACTCCGGCGGGTTTCCGGCGACGTGGTCCTCTCGACGGTGAAAGGGTGGCGGCGTGGCTTAGTTCCGGCAACTACTCAGCGAGGCGGCGGTGGCCTTGGGCGGAGTCGGGCAGTGGCTGTGCGTGGGGCAGCGGGGTGTGTCCTGGCGAGTGACGGGGGGTGGTGGCGTCGCGGCTGCTTCCGGGTGGCGATGGTGGCGTGTGGTGGGGCGTCGCCTGGGTGGCCGGCGGCGACTCGGCTGGCGACGGCGAGTGGTGGGACGGTTGCTGGGGTGGTGTTGGGTCGGCGGAAACCATGCTTAGACACTTTTAAACGCAATTGATGACACCACGTAGACAATTAACGGATCAAAAGCAAGAATCATATAACACATGTCCTATCATGATTTCTAAACATAATCAACGCCCAAACATGCGAAATCCCACTCAATTATATCAAGAATAACACAATACGAAATTCCCAATTTTAACCTAGGGCTGTAATCATATTCAAATAAAATCTTTTAATTACAAAAACATCAAGATTCATCAAGAACATCACATAATCATCAAGAACCTCTTAACATCATCAAGATCATCAGACCACACATAAAATTATCTCAAAATCATCAAGAACGTATCATCAATATCATAAACAATTCATCAAGACACAAGTATAGAGAGGAGGCCAAAGAAGATAATTATAGCAAGGAAAATAGGTTTTGTTGAGACATGGGTTACCTCTTAGCCTTAATTAATTTCCATGGCTATGAAGGGTCTTTCTTTAAGATTCCTTCTTTCTTGATTTCTCCTAGGGGGACTCTTGGAACTTCTTGTGTGGTGGGAGATTATTGTGGTGTTGGTTCTAGGTGCCTCCTATGCCCCCTATTTATATACCTAAGAGTCCCTAATTAGGGCTAGTTCTATTCCTTCTAGGACTAGGGGGTTGGGTTTAGGGATAATGGCTCATGGACTATGGTGGGCCTTTTCCCAATTAATTATTGGAATTTAGTCCTTTCTTTTGGGTAAATGATTAAATGATTAATTGGTTTTAGGGGTCGTAACACGGGGTGTTACACTTGCACCCAATTGTAACACCCCAAAATTCCAACAACACCTGCTACAAAACTATCTAAACAACAAAGCAACAAGCAAGAACAAGCATACAAGGCAAGCATCAAATGACTCACAAACGGTAACACAAGGTACCTGACGAGAACAACTCCGGATAGCGCTCCCTCATGGTCGATTCCAACTCCCACGTAGCTTCTTCAACCGCATGATATGACCACCAAACCTTCACCATCTTCACCGACTTCCTTCGCGTATCCCGGATCTTAAAATCCAAGATTTTGAGCGGCCTTTCTTCATAAGACATATCATCGTCCAAAGGAATCACTTCCGGTGGAAGAACATGTGTCATGTCGTGGACATATTTCTTAAGCTGAGATACGTGGAAGACATTATGGACTTGCTCCAACTCCATCGGTAGAGCCAAATGATAAGCTAGGTTCCCAACCCTCTCGAGAATCTCATAAGGTCCTATGAAATGGGGGCTTAGCTTTCCCTTCCTCCCAAACCTCATCACTCCCCGGGTGGGCAAAACTCTTAGCCAGACTTTATCCCCCAGAGCAAACTCTACTTGTCTTCTTGCTCGGTCGGCATAGGACTTTTGACAATCTTATGCCGCTTTCATCTTACTCTGAATCTGTTTAACCTTTTCTGCGGTGTCAAGCAAGAACTACGGTCCCAAGACTATCAGATTGACTTTATCCTCCCAACGCAACGGACTGTGACACCTTTGGCCGTAAAGAGCTTCATAAGGAGCCATGCGAATACTCGAGTGATAACTGTTGTTGTAGGAGAACTCTATTAAGTCCAGGTGATCCTCCCATGATCCTTGAAAATCCAGCATGCATGCCCTCAACATATCTTCAATAGTCTGTATAGTCCTCTCTGTTTGCCCGTTTGTGGCCGGATGGAAGGCGGTACTGAGATTTAGCTTGGTCCCTAAAGCCGCTTGCAAGGACCGCCAAAACTGTGACACAAACCTTGGGTCCCGATCGGAGACTATATCCTTTGGCACCCCATGATACTTCACTACCTGGCTAACATAGGCTTGGGCAAGTTGCGTCATTGTCCACGTCTCCTTCATTGCGATGAGGCGCGCGGTCTTGGTCAAGCGGTCAACTATTACCCAGATTTTATCCTTACCAGAACGGGTTGTCGGCAAGCCTCCCACGAAGTCCATAGATATGGAGTTCCATTTTCCTTGTGGAATCTCCAACGGCTGTGATAAGACTTTGACCCTGCAATGTTCCGCTTTCACCTTCTGACAAGTCAAACATCTGCTCACAAACTCCGCCACCTCCTTTTTCATATTAGGCCACCAGAAAAGCTTCTTCACGTCTTTATACAATTTTTTGCCTCCAGGATGTACGGAATAGGGTGTATTATGGCCTTCTTCCAAAATCTGACGCTTCAACCAGTCACATGATGTAGGTACACATAGACGACTCTCGTACCTCAACTCTCCGTCCGTGGACAACTCAAACGGTCCCCCCTTTGCTTTTCCTAGATCCTCTCTTGCCTTCAACAAGCTTGCATCCTTCCATTGTTCCGCTTTGATTTCCTCCAAAAGTGTAGGTATGACTCTTAGGTTGAAAAGATGGGTCTCCGACTCAACTTCACCTTGTTCCACCACTTCTAGGTTCATCCTTTGAAATTCCTTGCAAAGCTCGTCAGCCAGTACCCAAATGGAACTAACGGCATGTTTAGTTTTCCTGCTCAGAGCGTCCGCCACAACATTTGCCTTTCCTTCGTGATATTGGATATCCAACTCATACTCTTTAATGAGTTCCAACCACCGTCTCTGACGCATATTGAGATCCTTTTGGGTAAAGATATAGTTGAGACTCTTATGGTCCGTAAAGATCTTGCAACGCACGCCATACAAATAATGCTTCCAAATCTTTAGAGCAGACACTACGACTACCAGTTCCAAATCAGTTTCAAGAATCCCCCTAGGAGAAATCAAGAAAGAATGAATCTTAAAGAAAGACCCTTCATAGCCAAGGAAATTAATTAAGGCTAAGAGGTAACCCATGTCTCAACAAAACCTATTTTCCTTGCTAGAATTATCTTCTTTGGCCTCCTCTCTATACTTGTGTCTTGATGAATCGTTTATGATATTGATGATATGTTCTTGATGATTGTGAGATAATTTTATGTGTGATCTCATGATCTTGATGATGTGAAGAGGTTCTTGATGATTATGTGATGTTCTTGATGAATCTTGATGTTTTGGTAATTAAAAGGGTTTATTTGAATTTGATTAGAGCCCTAGGTTAAAATTGGGAATTTCGTATTGTGTTATTCTTGATATAATTTGGTGGGATTTCGCATGTTCGGGCGTTGATTATGTTTAGAAATCATGATAGGATATGTGCTATATGATTCTTGGTTTTGATCCGTTAATTATCTACGTGGTGTCATCAATTGCGTTTAAAAGTGTCTAAGTATGGTTTCGGGTTCCACAACGGATCCCGGGACGTTTATTTTGATAAAGA
Source organism: Ipomoea nil (assembly GCF_001879475.1). Taxonomy (NCBI): domain Eukaryota; kingdom Viridiplantae; phylum Streptophyta; class Magnoliopsida; order Solanales; family Convolvulaceae; genus Ipomoea; species Ipomoea nil. The sequence goes on from NW_017619458.1 coordinate 3,742,587, forward strand.
GTCAGTGGGGGGTTGGGGGACCCGCCACCTACCCGCTGCCCGAGAAGGGTGTCACCGGCAGCGGGCAGCCAGCGGGCAGGCGACTGCCCGCCGGGCACCCGCTGGCCGGAGACTTGTCACCGGCGGGCACCCGCTAACCGCTGGAAATTGTCCAACTCGGGACTCCGGCTTCCCCGTTTGATGTTTCCCCGACCCTCGCGGTGTCCCAACAGACTCCGTTTATCGTGCATAAGTCTAGTTTGATGTTTCGGGTACCGTTCGTAGGATAAATTAGTCTTATATATATCCCATGCTAGTTGAATTGGTATCCCGTTGGCCTAGGTGAAAGAAGTATGAACCCCTTAGGACTATTCCTAGTTTGTGGATGACCACGCATAGGTTCCTTTATACGCTTTCTCCCCTTTCCTAATGTGTTAATATGAGTTGCATGTGCTTGCTATGTGTTATGTGTGCATGATACCCCAATTTGGTTGCGATCAAATTGGTTATTCCTGCGCTGCGGTTCAGAAGCTGGCTGCGGTCAGAATTACACTCCCGGGCTGCGGTCCACCGTTTGGTTGCGATCAAACGTATTACATGAGCTACGGTTCATATTCCTGGCTGCGGTCAGATGATCTTTTGGGCTGCGGTCCACCGTTTGGTTGCGATCAAACGTTTTACATGAGCTGCGGTTCATATTCCTGGCTGCGGTCAGACGATTACTCTTGGGCTGCTGTCCATTGTTTGGTTGTGATCAAACATTATGATGAGCTGAGGTTCATCGGTCGTTTGCAATCGACCCCTTCGTATTGCGATACGAGGCAGGGTGCTGCGGGGCCGTGTCAGAGCTTATGCACTGACCCTCATGTATGAGCATGCGATTGGTCCTGTGGCGCCACCAAAGTATGCTTGTGTGATGAGATACGGATCGAATGGTGACGTGAATAAGATGAAGTGAATTTGTGACCATAGGATATATGCTAGTATCTTTACATGCTTGACTATAACTGTTGAATGTGCTTATCCCTATCTGTCGAGTCTATTCTTGGTTTTAAAACCAGTGTCTCTTAAGTATATATCTTCCTGCTTCAAAATGGTTTTTGTATATCTATATATATATATATATATATATATATATATATATATATATATATATATATTTATCTATAATGTATTTCAACGCGTTAGAGTGGGTTACCAGCATCTCTCGCTGAACAGATATATTTGGATTTCAGGCACAGATGAGTAGAGACTGGAACGCTCTAGAGACCTGGAGCGTAGAGTAGATAGTCTTCCCTTTCGGCCTGCGTGCCATGCTTATGTGTTGACATTATCAAGGATATTATTTAGTTAGCTTGTGCACCTGAGTTCTCTAGCTCGGGTGTGACATAGCACCCCGTACTCTTATGTTATGTTTTGGGATTTAATGAGAAATTTACCTTTATTATATAAATTTCAAAAGTTTTAAAATTTCGGGGTGTTACAGTTGGTATCAGAGCCTAAGTTTGACCCTAGGATAAGACTCTTAAGGCCAAGACCTTAGGACAATAGGCTTAAACTCGAAGTATTTAAGAACATAGGACTCAGGAGACTTAAGACGCGGGGTGAGATTGTGAGCATACCCATATTCCCCCTCACTCTTGTTTAAAGTTAAAAAGAACTTCCCCTCCGCTTATCGCACCAAGGTAAGGGTACAAAACTCTAACTCGACATTACTATAAACATTGGTCCAGTGAAATAGCAGCATGGCACCAAACCGAAGACAATCAAGGACTCCGGAACCCACCACACATGATTCCCTGACTCAAACCCTGCAGCAACTGACACAAGTCGCCCAGACACTAAGCGACGTAGCCCTCTGCAACAACAGACCCCCACTACCTCCATTAAACGCGAACTCGAAAGTCGCCCGACAAGTTTCAAACCATCGACCACCCACGTTCTTAGGAGAAGAAGACCCCGTAATCCTCGAGGAATGGATCCGGACCTTAGACAAGATTCTAGGGTTGGTGGAATGCCCAGAGGAACGTCGTGTAGAGATAGCCTCATTCTATTTCGGGCACGAGGCAGACCTTTGGTGGATCCACGAGGGGCCCACTTACAGACAAGAACCAGGGTTCAACAGGGAAAACCTCAAAACACGACTACGAGAGCGATTCTATCCAACACACGTCAAAGCATCCATGCACGAAGAGTTCCTCCACTTGAAACAAGGAACAACCACCGTCATGGAATACCACAAACGGTTCCTCGAGCTAGCACGCTTCGCACAAGAACTAGTCCCAACTGAGGCAACCAAAATATAGAGGTTTGTAGCGGGTCTCAACTTCGAAGCTCGAAAAGCACTAATAGTAAGCAGACCCCGGACCCTCAACGAGGCTTACTCCAGTGCCGCAAATCTCTATCGGATCCAATTGCTACAACGTGGGGTTCAGGAACAGATTCGAAAAAGGAACACAGGGGGTGGAGCGCCACCTATGAAAAGAGCGAGAAACGACGCCAACACGAGGCCAAGCCATCCGGTTGGCCAGAGACCACCCCTAGGAAACAACGAATCTAACACAAGGAGCTTCCCTTGCCCAAGGTGAAACAAAAGCCATAGAGTCAAAGATTGCATGGGCAACCCCTGGTGATGCTTCAATTGCGGAGAAGAGGGGCACAAGGCCTTCCAATGCACTCAACCCCAGAAATCACGCCCCACCACCATGGGCCAACACGGGGGCACGAATAATCAAGGAATCTACGGCGCCCCCGGAAAGGTGTTCGTCATAAGCCGCACCCAGGCCGAACTCGAGAACGAAAGCAACCTCGAGGAAGGAAATGTGGCTCCAGAGGATGAGGACCACGCAACCCCACCAGAAGAAAACCAAGAAGATGAATTTTGTTTAGGATGACCGACAAATCCCTTGTAACCACCCTCGTAGAAGAATTTCTTGCTTATATTAGCTACTTTGGAATTATTATAAATAAAAAGCTAAATTAAAACTAATTTTAGCATAAGAGCAAAAGATTAGATTATGCACATCAAACAACAAAAAGGGGGCCAACCCAAGTCTTCTACCACTAGAAGACAAAAGAAGGAAAAGACAAGAATCACACAATCAAAAGCCTAGTGTTACCAATGGGAATTGAACCCTTGACCTCCCACTTACAAAACCAAAACCTTAACCACTAGGCTAAAGGTGTTTCTTAAAACCTCAAGGGAACACTCCCTTCTTAAATCCCTACAAAACCCTAAAACCCACAAAATCCCCAAATCAAAAACCCTTCTTCTTCTTCCACACTCTCTCTCTCTCACTCTTTCTCCCCTCGCACCCTTCCGCCGACCCAACACCACCCCAGCAACCGTCCCACCACTCGCCGTCGCCAGCCGAGTCGCCGCCGGCCACCCAGGCGACGCCCCACCACATGCCACCGTCGCCGCCCGGAAGCAGCCAAGACGCCACCACCGCCCGTCACTCGCCCGGACACACCCCGCTGCCCCACGCACAGCCACTGCCCGACTCTGCCCAAGGCCACCGTTGCCTCGCTGAGTCGTTGCCGGAGCCAAGCCACGCCGCCACCCTTTCACCGTTGAGAGGACCACGTCGCCGGAAGCCCGCCAGAACACTCGCCGGAACCCCCGCCTGAAGTTCGTCGGAAAAACACCACTTACCAAAATGCCGAAAAAGCCCCTCGGAGCCCGCACCCCGGAATGGAGCAGCGTCGACTACACCGTGAACAGAGGAAAAGCTTTCGAACCTGACCAATTCTCTCCGGAGTTGGTCGACGTGCTTAACTTCCAAGCGCTCTTGGACGCATATCTCACCATAAAAAGGGGATACATACCCTGAATTGGTAAATGAGTTCTATCGTCACTTGGTGGCTGTCAAACGAGGTGATAGATTGGAAATCACCACTAAGGTCCAAGGCAAGGAAATCATACTTCCCGAAAGCCGCTTGGCCAAGCTCTTAAGACTGACCACCACAGGTGTGTCAGATTACGACCGAAAGGGGTGGATTGGTACCCAAAACCTGGGGTACAAGGACTACCTCGGGTACCTACTTGGAGAACGAGAAGGCTTCACCTCGGCCACTCGGCCAAACAGAAAATGGCTAACCGCAGAACAAAAGATACTAGTCATGATTGTCACCGACATCCTGTTACCCACAAATAACAAGAACAAGGATGTGGGGACTTTGGAGTGTGCTTTTGCTTACCTTCTAAAACACAAAATCAAGTTCAACTTACCGGCCCTCATGCTAAAACACATGGAGTTTTGCAAGTCTAGCAATCAGCTTAGCCTACCTTACGGGATGATCCTGAGTTGGATCATGGAGAAGAAAGGAGTAGACCTGAGTCACACCGAGGTCAAGCCCGCAAGTGGTATGGTTTTCAATGCCCAGAACCTCCGCCGCAACGATATCTACTATACCGAAGGGGGACAGTATATCACCCTCGAAGAGATTTGCCTTAAACCCGAGGAGGAGCGAAGAGAATTGGTTGACCGGTTGGACATCTCCAACAAAAAGCTTAAACGGGCAATGCAAGATTGTGGGGGATTAGAGGGAAGTGAGGAACAGGAAGAGGATAACGAGCCTAACCCACCGGCACCCCCGCGATCAGGAGGAAACCCAAGAGGACAAAACGAAGAATCTGTTAATGAGCGCATCCTCGCACAGCTCACCCGGCAAAACCAAATCATTGATGAAAGATTCTCGTCCCTAATCCACGCGACACGCGCCTTAGATCAGAGGGTGGCAGCAATCGAGACCATCCTGGGCACTCGCGGGGCATCTAGTTCGGGAGCAGGAAACCAAGGTAGACCCAAACTCTCCAAACACCACGTCACCAAAAATCCAGTCTACCCCAGCAAGGACAACACGTGGGGCCACGTTCCTAACCAGGAGGCCAAAATACGGAATGTCCAGGGGTGAAAGAATGGGTTAACGCACCGGCTTCGGGGACGAAGCCTCTTGTAAGGGGGGGGGGGGAGTGTAACACCTCGTGTTACGAACCCTAAAACCAATTAATCATTGAATCATTTACCCAAAAGAAAGGACTAAATTCCAATAATTAATTGGCAAAAGGCCTACCATAGTCCATGGGCCCTTATCCCTAAACCTAACCCCCTAGTCCTAGAAGGAATATAACTAGCCCTAATTAGGGACTCTTAGGTATATAAATAGGGGGCATAGGGGGCACCTAGAACCCACACCACAATAATCTCCCACTACACAAGAAGTTCCAAGAATCCCCCTAGAAGAAATCAAGAAAGAAGGAATCTTAAAGAAAGACCCTTCATAGCCAAGGAAATTAATTAAGGCTAAGAGGTAACCCATGTCTCAACAAAACCTATTTTCCTTGCTATAATTATCTTCTTTGGCCTCCTCTCTATACTTGTGTCTTGATGAATCGTTTATGATATTGATGATATGATCTTGATGATTGTGAGATAATTTTATGTGTGATCTGATGATCTTGATGATGTTAAGAGGTTCTTGATGATTATGTGATGTTCTTGATGAATCTTGATGTTTTGGTAATTAAAATATTTTATTTGAATATGATTAGAGCCCTAGGTTAAAATTGGGAATTTCGTATTGTGTTATTCTTGATATAATTGGGTGGGATTTCGCATGTTCGGGCGTTGATTATGTTTAGAAATCATGATAGGATATGTGCTATATGATTCTTGGTTTTGATCCGTTAATTATCTACGTGGTGTCATCAATTGCGTTTAAAAGTGTCTAAGCATGGTTTCGGATTCCACAAAGGAACCCGGGACGTTTATTTTGATAAGAGTCAGTGGGGGGTAGGTGGGGGTAGGGGGACCCGCCACCAACCCGCTGCGGTCCACCGTTTGGTTGCGATCAAACGTTTTACACTAGCTGTGGTTCATATTCCTGGCTGCAGTCAGACGATTACTCTTGGGCTGTGGTCCACTGTTTGGTTGTGATCAAACATTATGATGAGCTGTGGTTCATCGGTCGGTAGCGATCGACCCCTTCGTATTGCGATACGCGGCAGGGTGCTGCGGGGCCGTGTCAAAGCTATATGCGCTGACCCTCATGTATGGCCATGCGATTGGTCCTGTGGCGCCACCAAAGTATGCTTCTGTGATGAGATACAAATTGAATGATGACGTGAATAAGATGAAGTGAATTCGTGACCATAGGATATATGCTAGTATCTTTACGTGCTTAACTATAACTGTTGAATGTGCTTATCCCTATCTGTCGAGTCTATTCTTGGTTTTAAAACTAGTGTCTCCTAAGTATATATCTTCATGCTTCAAAATGGTTTTCGTATATATATATATATATATATATATATATATATATATATATATATATATATTTATCTATAATGTATTTCAACGCGTTGGAGTGGGTTACCAGCATCTCTTGTTGAACAGATATATTTGACTTTCAGGCACAGATGAGTAGACACTGGAGCGCGCTAGAGACCTGGAGCGTAGAGTAGATAGTCTTCCCTTTCGGCCTGCGTGCCATGCTTATGTGTTGACATTATCAAGGATATTAGTTAGTTAGCCTGTGCACCTGAGTTCTCTAGCTCGGGTGTGGCATAGCACCCCGTACTCTTATATTATGTTTTGGGATTTAATGAGAATTTTACCTTTATTATATAAGTTTCAAAAGTTTTAAAATTTCGGGGTGATACATTGCATCTCCTTGGGCACTAAACAATAGGGAGCTTTGGATATGGGCACTGTACCAAGTATAAGGTCCACTGAGAATTCAACTTCTCTTGGAGGAGGCATTCTCGGGATCTCTTCGGGAAAGACATCAAGGAAATCACATACAACAGGTATGGTCTGAGCTACCTCTCTTTTGGCCTCCAGATTTTCAACTGAGCATAAGAAGATCTCATGGCCCTTCTCCACGTACTTTTTCATTTTCAACATGGATACTAACTTGATCCCTGGTTCTCCTGTTGTTCCTCGATACGACACCATCTTTCCACCTGGTCCTCTCAAAACCACCTTCGGTTCACCACACAAGATTTGGGCTCTGAACCGTCCTAGCCAGTCCATACCCAGGACCACATCGACCCTGTCCAGACCAAACTGTATCAGATCACTAGAGAACTCTTCCCCGCCGATGTTTATCTTGACGTCTTTGAAGAGGCGATCACAAGCCTTAACTTCTCCCGATGCCACCTTGACATTTAGCTTCACTCTAACACCTTCGGTTAGGCCCAACTTCTTCACGAGTTTCGGGGATACGAACGAGTTGGACGCCCCGGAATCGAACAAAATTACTGCTGGAACGGCATGCACCAAAAACGTCCCGATCACTACATCACTATCTCCTGCCCGAGCCTCGCTTAGGATGAGGGTCTTCTCTTGGGTTAACTCTTCTGACAAACTCTGTGACCTCAACTCCCCACTTCTTCTTAGATCACGGAATGATGGCAAGATAGCTGTGCTGGGGCTCACTCGAGTGGACGTACCATTGCGAATCCATTGCTCGACTACACTAGGAGTGTTACGAACTCCTGTTGTCCTGGGTTTCTTGGCGACATCACACACTTCTTCAAACGGAACGATACGCCGATGAGGAGGCATCGCAACTTCTACAACAACACGGTTACCAAAAAACCAACAAACAAGCAAATAACTGAAAGCAACACTCAGCTCACCGCTCAACCTAGAGTCCTAAGCCTAACACTTAGATTTTTAAGGTCACTTTAAGGTCTTAAACCACACTTAGCCACTTAAATGTCTAGACTTTACCCTCCTAAGCTCAAACCAGACAACAAATCACGGAGAACAAATCCCATCTCAACACCATTGTGTTCCCCGCGGGTGGACCCACGGGTAGTGCCCCACCCGTGGTCCCGCCCGCGGGTACAACACCCACAAGGAAACACGTTCCGGCGGATGGTGCCCCGCCCGCCGTTCCGCCTGCGGGTACGCCCCTGTACCACAACAAATCCCTTCGGGGATTTTCTCCTCCAAACACAAATTCAAGTCCAAAACATGCCAAATCTCACCAAACACAACAAAATGACTTGAACCAAGGAAAATGCCAAGCAATGGCACAAAGGAATCCTAAACACAAGCTCTAGATATGCAATATCACAAGCTAAATGCATAAACTCTCACATTTCATAGCAAAACACAAATAGAAGCCAAGAAATCATATATAGGTAAGCAAAATAGGTTTTATAGAGCATGGGTTACCTCTTGAAGACCAAAAGACTCTTCTTACACCACAACAAGCTCTCCACTAAGCTCACTAGCCAAACCCACTTCAAGATCAAACCAAAAGATCATAAAGATCCAACCTTTAAGAAAAAGACAACCAAGATGGAACCAAAAAGACTAGACAAGCTTAGATCTTACCTTCTAGATGCCAAAATAGAGGAAAGATTGAATCTTGGAAGCAAAACTTGGAATCTTGACAAAGGCTTCTTTTGGCTTGAAGAACAAGCTACTCTTCTATTCTAGAGAGAAGGGAGAAGGTAGAGATATTTTCTAGGAAATGTAAGGGATGAAAAATGAAGAAGTCTTCTAGGTTTAGGATATAAAACTAGCTCTTGGTGAAACGACAAGGATACCCTTACTAACTCTTAAAAAGAATGTAAGGAACAAGGGAACTCCTCTCAAAGCACAAGGTACAACAACACTTAAAGATTGACTAGTCAAATACTAGTCCTTGAGTATCAAAAATCAGGATTTTAGGAATCAATTCCTCAAAAGAAATAGAATTAATTACTCAATTAATTCATGGTTTGGAGTGTGGATTTTTGGGGTGTCACATCCTCTCCCCCATCAAAGAAGTTTCGTCCCCGAAACTTGGGTACAACGATTTAAGAACGAAAGGTAACAAGGAAACAAAATTGTGACAAGATGTCCAAGAATATCCCTTTTGGTCAAAAACTCCAAAAGTTCACACAAGGTTCCAAGGCAAAGAGAAAGACATTACGAATTCAAGGATAGGCAAGAGATCAATAAACGGATAGATTGGGCATCAAGAACTCTAACCTCAACACGACAACCAACTTCTAGCCTACAACCAAGAACTAAACTACTAACCCAAACACCAACTAACACACTAGCTAAACAACAAGGCAACAAACAAAACAAGCAAGCACACAAAGCACACAACAACCAAACACCAAGCTACAAAGTCTAAGAAACAACAAAGAAGAAGCGAACGGGGTTACCACAACACCACTAGAACTCTTCACTCTCCGACTCTTCGACCTCTTCAGACTCTTCCTCTTCGGCTTCAACTCTGTGACTAGAACTAGCTTCAAATCGATCCAGCCTCTGATGCACTGCGGCAAACTGCGACCTCACAAACGCAAAACCCTCGGCGATCAAACTGTTCTGCTGACGAAGCAAAGAGGCGACATCCTGCCCTCTCTTGGTGCGAACTTCTTCCCTTCTACGGCGTTCCTCACCGTCTGATTCACTTACTTCAGCTTCAGCGGTCTCTGGTGCTCCTTCATCTTCTTCCTGATCTGCTTCCTCCTCAACTTCTTTGTCACCACCCAAACTCTGGACTGCAAGGCTCAACTTCCTAGCATGAATCTCAAGCCCAGCAGCTAACTCTGCTCTCTCAACAGGTGCTTTCCTAGCAACCTCTTCAAGCGTGATGTACTCACCACTATCCAACTGGAACAGATTACAACTCCGAAGATTGGCGGCATCCAACACCATCTTTCCCACGGCCTTCGGGAGACAACCGTCCACACTAACACCCTTCTTAACCAAGATCCAACTCAGCACCATCCCATACGGCAAACTCTTCCGGTTGTGATCCCGGCAAAACACCATGTGTTGCATCATCAAAGCAGGCAGATTGAACTTAACCATATTCTTCAAACAGAAAGCAAAGGTACATTCCAACTTACCCAACAAACTGTTCTTGTTGTTGTTAGGCAACAAACAATCTGACACCAACATAACCAAGATCTTTTGTTCCACAGACAAACACTTCCTTTCCGGCCTCGAAGCTTGAGTGAAACCACTCGTACGGCCAAACAGATAACTCAAATAGTCACGGTACCCCATGGTATCCGTAGTAATCCAAGAATGACCACTGTACTGAGCCACTCCGGTAGCAGACAAACTCAACAACTGAGCTAACCTCTTCTTTGACAACACAACCTTCACACCTCTCACCTTAGAGGTGATCTCAAGCCTTTCACCTTCCTTCGTCACCACCATGTGACGGTAAAACTCCTTCACCAAACTCGGGTAAGTCTCGGCCCTTATGGCGAGAAAACCATCTAGCAAACCTTGAAACTTAAGCAAATCCAACAAGGAACTTGAAAAAGATTCCGGGTCAAAAGCTTTACCTTCAAGCACAAGGTAGTGGGCATCCACCCATTCGCTTTTCTTGCCAAACTTGACCTTCTAGGCATGGTGAAAGATGATCCAAAGCTCAACAAACAAAGCCCACAACTTCTTCTTCTTCTACCACACTCTCGCGACTCTCTCTCTCTCTCGCTGCACTCTCTCTCTCGCGGCTGCCCGGCGGCACGGCTACAGCAGATCGGCGGCGGCGGTGCGGCGAACTCCGGCGGTGGCGAGGCGGTGGTGCAACGGGCAGGTGGTCCTGGGCGACGGGATGGGGTTGCTTTGGGTAGCTCACGGGTAGGGAGAAAGAAAAAGATGAAGTGAATTTTGGGGAAAGAAATTAGGGATTTGGGGTGAGATTGGGGAAAAAGATGATTAAATTTGGGGATTTTGAACAAACTGGAATTTAAGGTTTAAAAAGGAATTAAAATGGGTTAGGTTTTAAAAAAGATAATCGGCTCAAGTGGTTTAGAGGTTGGGTACAAAAGAAATTGGCTAGGGTTTGAAACGCAAAGGCTACAAAGAAACATTAGGCTCAACTTTTAGGCTACACAAGGAAAGATTTTGGTAGCGATTGCTATTTTCGAAATCAAAGAATACTTGGAAAATTTTGGGAAAAGCACAAGGAATTGTTGTAAAAACAACCAAGTCCAAAGGAACCAACTCCAAAGGTGAAAGAATTGGGCTAAGCACAAGATAACTCAAGGATAGATGGCTACCACAAACAAGATGCCAACTAAAGAAAACACTGGCAAATTATTGCATGGACCATGGTCCACCCAACTTGGATGGACCATGGTCCAAAACGACGTCGTTTTACCCTTTAAAAAAAATCGCTACTTGGATTCTAACGACGTCATTCTGTCATTATTCACTCTCTTTTTCTACGATCGTGAATTTCTTCTCTCCCTTTCTCTATGCGAATTGTTTCTTCGCGATTTGTCTTCGTGAATTGCTGTTCTCCGTGATTTCATTCTCTCTGCGATCAATTGCTCATCTCTTTGCAATTTGGCATGGTCCACACAGCTTCTCGCTTCTCTATCAACATAATGGATGCTATGAATTCAAATTCGAGAATGAATTACAGGTCTTTACATGCGATTTAGGTGATGTGAATGCTTTGGTTGTTGTTGAATTGATCTTTGCAATTGATGTTGATCATAGACATGCAATTCTATGTTTTTCGTGTTACGATAAAGTATTTGCATGTTCTACTGTGAATATTGGAATTCTGATTAAGGTGCATTATTTATATACATTAGGTACATTATTTTAATTCATAGGATACATTATTTTAATACATAAGATACATTATTTCCCCATGTTAACTTTTTGGAGTCTTTTATGTGAATTTTGAGTTCTTCGTCTATTAAAAAAAAATCTGTATTGAAACTGAGCTTCAAACAGTAATATTCTTTAGAAACGTCAAACCCAAGAAATCTTCTGTATTGCAGAGGTTTTGTTTTTCATACTTAAAATACAAATCTTGTTTGTGCCACTCTTATGGGAATTAAAGGTCTTTTGTTCCACCTTCTGAATTCTAATGATTCAATGTCAATGATGAAAACATTTGATCATACATTGCTTTTCTTGGCCTTAGTTTCATAAGCATTGGAAACGAGAATAATTTCATTAATTTCTTTATAGGTTCCACTCTTATTAGGCTATTAAACCATGTGCTATATTGAATATTTGTCACTAAGAAATCAATAAAATTCTTAGTTTGCATGATCTGCATTTTAACTCTCTATAAACACAATATGCATGGTCATTTTAATTTACTTTTTTCCCTCACCTGCAAATTCAACACAATATGCATTTGAGCTTTTTATATGTAGAAGCTAAGATGAATACTAATTAATTTTCCAACTAACTCAGTCTTTCTGCTAAGCTATGATCTGATATAGTATGTAGATCATTCATTACATTTCAAGCTAATATTGTATTTCTGATTGAGGTACATTATTTTAATACATAAGATACATTATTTTAATGCATCAATTATGTGTACATTCTGTTGTACATATTGTGTTTCTGACTGAGGTACATTATTTATATGCATTAGGAACATTATTTTAATCCATATGGTACATTATTTTAATGCATCATTTATGTATACTTTCTATTGTGTATTCAGATCATTCTTTTAGTGGATATCTTATTTCTTTGTAGAGCATGACTGGATTTATTAGGTGCACCACACCCCCCTCTACTTAGAAATCTGATATTCACTAAGAATACTATTGAAGCCGGTAGAAGAAAGATTGAAGGTGAGGTTGGTCCTATTTGCTTTGATGACTTTGAAAGATCCTTGGAAAGTGGTGGTATACAAAGTCCTTTACGAAGTGGTGTGAAAGGAGACCGTAATCCAGGGCTAATTAGTACAGTACAAAAAAGGTATAACCAAGCAAGAAGTCAGAAGAATCATGTAAAGACGGTGCGGCCTGGGTGGTCGGCGGTGACTCGGCTGCTGGCGGTGGTGGGTTCGTGGGCCCGGTGTTGGGGGGGAGGGGGGGGCGGTGAGGTGAGTGGGAGAGGGGAGGAGAGAGGGAGAGGAAGTGAGGAAGATGAAGAAGAAGAAGGGTTTTTGATTTGGGGATTTTGTGGGTTTTAGGGATTTGTAGGAGTTTTAAGAAGGGAGTGTTCCCTTGAGGTTTTAAGAAGCATCCTTAGCCTAGTGGTTAAGATCTTGGTCTTGTATGTGGGAGGTTAAGGGTTTAATTCCCATTTGTAACATTAGGCTTTTTGATGGTGTGGTCCTTGTCTTTTTCCTTCTTTTGTCTTCAAGTAGTGGGAGGCTTGGCTTGTTTTCCTTATGTATAATTTTAGTTCCACCCCCGTAAGTAGGGTCGAATTTCGATCTAGTCTTTTATTTATAATAATTCCGAAGTAATTAAGCTAAGTAAGTAGTTCCAGTACGAAGGTGGTTACAAGGAATTTGCCGGTTTATCCTAGACAGAACTCGTCTTCTTCGTTTTCTTCCGCGGGGTTTGCGTGGTCCTCGTCTTCTGGGGTTAGGTTCCCCTCCTCGAGGTTGTTCTCGTTCCCGAGTTCGGCCTGGGTGCGGCTCATGACGAATATCTTCCCGGAAGCGCCGTAGTTTCCTTGGTGAGTGGTGCCCCCGCGTTGACCCATGGTGGTGGTGCGTGGCCTTTGGGGTTGAGTGCACTGGAAGGCCTTGTGTCCTTCTTCCCCGCAGTTGAAGCATCGCCAGGGATTGCCCATGCAGTATTTGCCTCTATGGCTTTTGTTGCATTTTGGGCAAGGGAAGCTTCTTGTGTTAGCTTCATTGCTCCCTAGGGGTGGCCTTTGGCCGGCCAGGTTACTCGGTCTTGTGTTGGTGTCGTTTCATGTCCTTTTTACGGGTGGTGTCCCACCTCCAATGTTTCTTTTCCGTATTTGTTCTTGAACCCCACGTTGCAGCAATTGGATTCGGTAGAGATTTGCGGCACTGGAGTAAGCTTTGTTGAGGGTCCGGGGTCTGCTTACTACTAGTGCCTTTCGGGCTTCGAAGTTGAGACCCGATACAAACCTTTCTATTTTGGTTGCCTCAGTGGGGACTAGTTCAGGTGCGAAGCATGCTAGTTTGAGGAATCGTTTATGGTATTCCATGACGGTGGTCATTCATTGTTTCAAGTGGAGGAACTCTTCGTGCATGGATGCTTTTACGTGTGTTGGATAGAATCGTTCTCGTAGTCGTGTTTTGAGGTTTTCCCAGTCGAACCCTGGTTCCTGTCTGTAAGTAGGCCCCTCGTGGATCCACCAAAGGTCTGCCTCATGTCCGAAATAGAATGAGGCTATCTCTACACGACGTTCTTCTGGGCATTCTACCAATCCTAGAATCTTGTCAAAGGTCCGGATCCATTCTTCGAGGATTACGGGATCTTCTTCCCCTGAGAACGTGGGCGGCCGATGATTTGAAACATGTCGGGCGACTTCTGAATTCGTGTTCGACAGAGGGGGTCTGTTGTTACGGAGAGCTACATCGCTTAGTGTCTGGGTGACTTGGGTCAGTTGCTGTAGGGTTTGAGTCAGGGGGTCGTGTGTGGCGGGTTCCGAAGTCCTTGATTGTCTTCTGTTTGGTGCCATGCCGCTGTTTTACTGGGTCAAAGTTTATAGTAACGTCCGTCGAGTTAGAGTTTTGTACCCTTACCTTGCCGAAGTTTCTTTGGTTTAAACAAGGGTGAGGGGAAACATGAGATGATGGTGTACTCACAATCTCACCGCGCGTCCTAAGTCTCCTGAGTCCTATGTGTTTAAATACCTAGAGTTCAAGCCTAATGTCCTAAAGTCTTCTAGGTCTTCTAGGTCTTATCCTAGGGTCAACCTTAGGCTCTGATACCAACTGTAACACCCCGGATTTTCAAGACTTTTAAAACATATATAATAAAGGTAAATTATCATTAAATCCCAAACAGAGCAGTACTAAACATAAGAATACAGGGTGTTATGTCACATCTAAACTAGAGAACTCAGATGCACAGGCTAAACTATCTAATTATCGTTAAACAACATCATTACAACATTATGGCACGCAGGCCGAATATGAAACTATCTATCTAAGCCTTGGGTCCTCTAGCGCGCTCCGGAGCTAATCGTCTGTGCCTGAAAGCCAAATATATCTGTTCAGCGAATAATGCTGGTAACCCACTCCAATGCGCTGAAATACAGTATAAGTATATATATATATATATATATATATATATATATATATATAGATATACGAAAAACCATTTTGAAGCAGGAAGATATATCCTAGGAAACTCTAGTTTCAAAACCGGAATAGACTCGACAAATAGGGATAAGCACATTCAACAGTTATAACCAAGTATATAAAGATACTAGCATATATCCTATGGGATAAGCACATTCAATAGTTGCAACCAAGCATGTAAAGATACTAGCATATATCCTATGGTCACGGATTCACTTCATCTCATTTATATCATCATTCATCTCATCACACAAGCACACTTTGTTGGCGCCACAGGACCAATAGCATGCCCATACATGAGGGTCAGCGCATATAGCTCTGACACGGCCCCGCAGCACCCTGCCTCGTATCGCAATACGAAGGGGTCGATCGCAACCGACCGATGAACCGCAGCTCATCATAATGTTTGATCCCAACCAAACAGTGGACCGCAGCCCAAGAGTAGTCATCTGACCGCAGCCAGGAATATGAACCGTAGCTCATGTAAAACGTTTGATCGTAACCAAACGGTGGACCGCAGCCTGAGAGTGTAATTCTGACCGCAGCCAGCTTCTGAACCGCAGCTCATGAATAACCAATTTGATCGCAACCAAATTGGGGTTTCGTGCACACATAACACGTAGCAAGCACATGCAACTCATATTAGCACATTGGGAAATGGGAGAAAACGTATAAAGAAACCTATGCGTGATCATCCACAACTACGAATAGTCCTAAGGGGTTCATACTTCTTTCACCTAGGCCAACGGGATACCAATTCCACTAGTATGCGATATATAAGACTCATTTATCCTACGAACGGTACTCGAAACATCAAACTAGACTTAGGCACGATAAACGGAGTCCGTTGGGACACCACGAGGATCGGGGAAACATCAAACGGGGAAGCCAGAGTCCCGCGTTGGGACAATTTCCAGCAGGTAGCCGGTGGGTGGTGGACCACCCGCCGACGTCAGGTCTCCGGGCAGCGGGTGCCCGGCGGGCAGTCGCTTGCCCACCGGCTGCCCGCTGCCGGCGACGTCTTTTTCGGGCAGCGGGTAGGTGGTGGGTCCCCCCACCCCCACCTACCCCCCACTGACTCTTTATCAAATAAACGTCCCGGGATCCGTTGTGGAACCCGAAACCATGCTTAGACACTTTTAAACGCAATTGATGACACCACGTAGACAATTAACGGATTAAAAGCAAGAATCATATAGCACATATCCTATCATGACTTCTAAACATAATCAACACCCGAACATGCGAAATCCCACCCAATTATATCAAGAATAACACAATACAAAATTCCCAATTTTAACCTTGGGCTCTAATCATATTCGAATGAATAAAACCATAGCTCATCTTTTAATTATCAAAACATCAAGATTCATCAAGAACATCACATAATCATCAAGAACCTCTTATCATCATCAAGATCATCAAGATCACACATAAAATCATCTCACAATCATCAAGAACATATCATCAATATCATAAACGATTCATCAAGACACAAGTCTAGAGAGGAGGCCAAAGAAGATAATTATAGCAAGGAAAATAGGTTTTATTGAGACATGGGTTACCTCTTAGCCTTAATTGATTTCCTTGGCTATGAAGGGTCTTTCTCTAAGTCTTTTTTCTTTCTTGATTTCTCCTAGGGGAATTCTTGGACCTCCTTGTGTGGTGAGAGATTATTGTGGTGGGGGTTCTAGGTGCCTCCTATGTCCCTTATTTATATATCTAAGAGTCCTAATTAGGGTCCAATATTATAGGCTTGCTAACTCTATTCCTTTTAGGACTAGGGGTTGGGTTTAGATATGAGGGCCCATGGACTATGGTGGGCCTTTTCCTAATTAATTATTGTAATTTAATTCTTTTTTGGATAATTGGTTAAATGATTAATTGGGTTTAGGGGTCGTAACACGGGGTGTTACACTCGTAGCTCAGTAACTCTAGGAGGCTTCCATAACGTTGATCTAAAGACGACCACTTCGCGCTTCTTAGAGCATCTGCGACTGCTCTTGAGTCCCCCTCGTGCGTGAGGGTATTCAAGTATTGAAATTCAAGCTCTAATCGACGTTTTGCTTCTTATCGGACTTCGTTTGCATGAAAAATCAACTTCAATTCTGAAGATAGCGTAGAACAGATGACAATGTCGTACGAGGGACAGTACCACTTGTTTGTACGGGGATTGTTGTAGCTGACTCCAGGTGGCGTGTAGGGTAGCTTTCCACTTTGAGTTGACCACGTGCTCAGCTGCAACCACCACGACTTAACTACCTTGTAACAGCAGTCCTTCGTGTCTTCTTTCTCTTAACCACAGTCATCGTCGAGACTTCAACGGAACCAGAACGAGGCAACTTACCGAGAAGGTTCACACCAACCGAGAACAACAACCACAACTACTAACGCTAACAAGAGAACACGATAAAAGAACTACACAGATAACAAAAGATAACTCACAACCTCACCGCACGTCCTAAGAATCCTACACTTCGGTACTTAAACACTTAGAGGCTTCACTAATCAACTTAAAGTCTCAACTTACAAGTACTAACCTAAGCTCAACTTAGATTCTTAAGGTCCAACTCTTAACATCCTAGGCTCAAACCTAGGCTCTAATACCAAATGTAACACCCCCGCTTTTACCATAATTTTAAAACTTAAATGCAAGAGATAAACAAACTAATCATCCATAATCATTAAGCGGAAGCAAGTCTATACGGGGGCATTATGCCACATCTTACATACTAAAGATGCACAGGCGGGAAAACTAAACCATTCAACAGAGTATGAAGGGTCAAGGCACACAGGCCATAAAAAACACAACGTCTAGACAAAGGACAAAGCTATCTAACGCTCCAAGTCTAGCGCTCTCGGGTCTCTACTCAAAACCTGTAGAACAAGGAAAACATAACATGGGGATGACACCCGGTCAGCGAATATTGCTGGTAACCCATTAATACGCGTTAAATAGCATATATAGATAGTATAAGTCAAAACTGATTTTGAAACGGAATACAGTATATATCATTTCAAAAGTCAAGAGAGAAGTCAACTTCAAAGCCTCATTCACACTCTCAAAGGAAAAGGAAATCAACATCCTTACGACAACAACAAGACAAAAAACGTGTAAGACAATACAACTCGAGATGCATTCTACTAATCACAAAGTAGAATACATCAAGACATGCTCATTAGCAAAGAATACACTTTCACACATTGGCAAGTACATGCCACAGTGACAACTACATTTCACAACTTTAACAGTTCCAACCTTATGCCCTGTTCCAACCTTATGGCTACCCCCTGCCTTATTTCAGTTCCAACCATTACTTCCGAGTGCCACCCTGTACTTTTGAGTCCAACTTTATACAGCCAGGGACCGTCGTCCCCACTCCAACAATCTCCAACAAACCACCTACATATGAGTACACGAGGGTACTATTCATTTCATTCACACAACCACCTAGATATGAGCCTATGCTCAGGTCACACCACCAATTTCAATCATAGTCACACAAGTCATCATCATTACCAAGAAGACTAAGGTTCCACAATAACCTTAGTCAAGTATCAATCAACGGGTACAATGATTACATACGTTCATATCATAGGAATAAATCAATGGATCACAACAAAGATATGAAATCATACTCAACAACGAAGGATAACAATCCGACACCAAACGATGGTCAACACAAGTTGCCAATCTCAATAGGAAAGAACAAACCACACACACTTGCATTTAAACATCAAACTAGCATGCTTATCAAATGGGTAAACAAAGTAGTTCCATAGAAATAACAAGACCCACAATAGTCCAACAAATCACAAAGTCGGACACTTAGCACGATTCAAGACACCAAATCCTAACATGGATTCCGAACTCATCATTCTAAACATACAAAACATCAAGAAGACCCACAAATAGCCCAATAAAATAACATCGGGAGGTCAAAACATCAATACCGAGTCAAAAGAATCACGGGGAACAAATTCCCGCCAACCAACATACATGTTCCCCGCGGGTGGGGCAACGGGTGGACAACCACCCGTGGTTCTGCCCGCGGGTACCAAGCCCACGACACTTCGTTCCCCGCGGGTCGGGCGGCGGGTGGTGCCCTGCCCGCCATTCCGCCAGCGGGTACACATGTACTCCAAAATAATCCCTTCGGGATTTTAAATAACCAGTCTAAATTCAAGTCCAAAACACCCAAAATCTCACAATACAACAATATGACTTGAACCCAAGAAATAGCCAAGCAACGACATTCAAGAACCCTAAGAACAAGCTCTAAACATGCATCACCACAAGGCAATGCATCAAATCTCACATTTCAACACAAGTAGAAGCCAAGAATCATCATATAAGTAAAAAAAATAGGTTTTGTAAAGTATGGGTTACCTTTGTAGCTTAACAATCCAAAAACAACGCCAACCTTAGGCTAGGCTCAACTCATAAGCCAATCTATCAAATGGGGAACCTGTGAATCAAACCGATCCTTCACTTTAATAACAAAACACTAAACAAAACTAATTAAGCCTATAAGGGGATTCAAACCCTAGTCCCTCTAAAGATTGACTACACCCTTAACCATCTAACCTAAGCATCATATTGTGAACTAGGCAACTGCACTAAAACACTAGTAGATTAGCTAATAACCAAGAATTAATAGTAAAACTATTAATTAAACTATTATGAGCTAAAAGAGACTCAAACCTTAGCCAACACTCCAACATTAAACACCCCTTACCACTACATTAAGCAACAACTTGGTGAATCTAATTAACAACAATCTAATTAAACACTAAACTAAGCAACAACAACAACAAAACCCAAGCTCACCATCTTCTTCGATCTTCACTGCCATGGATGCCGCGGGTGGAACGGCGGGAACCACCACCACCCGTCCATCTGCTCGTTGGTCTGTTCTGCTTCACCGGAGGAGCTTCCTTCGCCGGAACAAGTGAGAAAACGCTACCACCGAGATTCGTCGTTACCGTCGACAACACGCATCACCGGTCCGGTTCTGCTAGCCTCGCCGACGACCAACGCCACTACCCAGCTTCATGCTCTGCCATCGTTAGAAGATATCCGACATGCCCCTGCATTGCCTACTCGCCACCGTCGTCGTAGCTCGCCGGAAGGAACCCCAACCATCAACCAAGCTATCACACCAGGGTTGTTGTTGGTAGCCGTAAGTAAGGGTGGAACCACCGCCGAGCTCCATTAACCACATCGCATGCATAGACTGTCGGTTCCCCACACGCTACAACCTCCTTGCTTAAACAGAGATGTTGCCGATGGAGGGAGAATGAGCGAGAGTAGAGAGAGGCCGAAAAGACGGTGATGGGGGTTGTTTGGCTGCTGGAAGTTTGGAAATAGAAGTGATACAATACACACATACATACAAGAGATGGTAGGGTTACTAGGAGGTAACCCATCTCTCAACAAAACCTATTTTCATTGCTATGATTCCCCACTTAGGCTTTCCCCATATTCTTGTTTGTTGATAATTCGTTATATTGATCTTGACAATTGGTGTTATGATTCCATGGGTAATCTTGATGATCTTGATGATGAAAAGAGGTTCTTGATGATTATATGGTGTTCTTGATGATTAGATAATGTTCTTGATAATTGTATAATGTTCTTGATGTTTATGTGGTATTCCTACCGAACCTTGATATTAGGAGATGAATTGTGTCCTTGTTGATTTAAAAGTAATTAGAACCCTAGGTTGTATCGTGAAACTCGTGTGGTACTATTCTTGGTATAGGGTGGGAATTCGCATGTTTGGGTGTTGATTATGTTTAGAAAAGCATGATAGGTTATGTGCCGTATATTTCTTGCTTTTGGATCCGTTAATTGTCTACTTGTTGTTGTCAATTGCGTTTGAAAGTGTCTAATCATGGTTTCGGGTTCCACAATGG
Organism: Ipomoea nil; assembly: GCF_001879475.1. Classification (NCBI taxonomy): domain Eukaryota; kingdom Viridiplantae; phylum Streptophyta; class Magnoliopsida; order Solanales; family Convolvulaceae; genus Ipomoea; species Ipomoea nil. Next base: position 3,763,515 of record NW_017619458.1, read on the forward strand.
TTCCCGGGGCATTTCCTGTGATGAAAAGAGTCAGTGGGGGGTAGGGGACCCGCCACCTACCCGCGGCCAATGTTAACATCGCCGGCAGCGGGTAACCCTTCACCCACCGGCTACCCGCTGGATTTTACCCCACTTTGGGATTCCAGCTTCCCCGTTTGATGTCCCTCGACCGCCGTTGTGTCCCAACGGACTCCATCTATCGTGCCTAAGTCTAGTTTGATGTTCGGGTACCATTTGTTGGAGGAATAAGTCTTATATATTGCATGCTAGTTGAATTGGTATCCCGTTGGCCTAGGTGTAAGAAGTATAAACCCCTTAGGAATAATCTTAGTATGTGGATGATCACGCATAGGTTTCGTTATATGATTTCTCCCCCTTCCCAATGTGTCAATGTGGGTTGCATGTACTTGTTATGTGTTATGTGTGCATGATACCCCAATTTGGTTGCGATCGAATTGGTTATTCCTGAGCTGCGGTTCAGAAGCTGGCTGCGGTCAGATTTACACTCTCTCGGGCTGCGGTCCACCGTTTGGTTGCGACCAACCGTTTTACATGAGCTGCGGTTCATATTCCTGGCTGCGGTCAGATGACTACTCTTGGGCTGCGGTCCACTGTTTGGTTGCGATCAAACATTACGATGAGCTGCGGTTCATCGGTCGGTTGCGATCGACCCCTCCGTGTTGCGATACGGGGCAGGGTGCTGCGGGGCCGTGTCAGAGCTATATGCGCTGACCCTCATGTATGGGCATGCGATTGGTCTTGTGGCGCTAACAAAGTGTGCTATGTGATGAGATATGGATGGTTTGATGTTATGAAAGCGTGACCATAGGATACATGCTAGTAAACTGTATATGCTTGATTGTGACTATTGGATGTGCTTATCTCTATCTGTCGAATCTGTCCCCTACGCTGGTGAGTTGTGCATGCTTGATTATGACTGTTGGTTGTGCTTATCCCTATCTGCTGAGTCTCTTCCCTGTTTTGAAAGCTTGAGTCTCTTAGGATATATGTTCATGCTTCGAAATGGTTTTTCATATATCTATGTATATATCTATATGTATTGTATTTCAACGCGTTGGAGTGGGTTACCAGCATCTCTCGCTGAACAGATATATTTGGCTTTCAGGCACAGATGATTAGACACTAGAGCGCGCTAGAGATCCGGAGCATAGAGTAGATAGTTTACCTTTCGGCCTGCGTGCCATGTTTATGCATTGATACTATTTGAGGATTCTAGAAGTAAGCCTGTGCACCTGAGTTCTCTAGCTCAGGTGTGGCATAGCACCCCGTACTCTTATGTATGTTTTGGGATTATGAGCATTTACCTTTATTATATAAGCTTCAAAATTTTAAAATTTTCGGGGTGTTATAGTTGGTATCAGAGCCTAAGTTTGACCCTAGGATAAGATTCTTAAGACCGGACTTTAGAACATTAGGCTTGAACTCTAGGTATTTAGGAACATAGGACTCAGGAATCTTAGGACGCGCGACGAGATTGTGAAAACCTGCCTACCATCACATAACCTCCCCTCACTTTATCCCTCACTAATTTAAAGAACTCCCATTCGCTTACCACACCAAGGTAAGGGTGCAACACATCAACACATCGTTACAATAAATATTGGCCCTGAAAACCAGCAGCATGACGCCAACAAGAAGTCAGCCAAGGATCCCACACTCCTAGAAGAATGGATCCGAACCTTCAACAAAATCCTCGGGCTAGTGGAATGCCCAGAGGAACGCAGCGTAGAGATAACCTCATTTTACTTCAAGACACGAGGCTGATCTTTGATAAATCCACGAAGAACCCACTTATGGGCAACAACCGGGGTTTCAACTGGGAATGCCTAGGGGCACGGCTATGAGGACGATTCCACCCCGCACTCGTAAGGACAACCATGTACGAGGAAAGTCTCCACCTAATAACAAGGGATAACCATTGTCAGGGAATACCATAAACAATTCCTCCAGCTGGCTCGTTTCGCGCCTGGATTAGATCGTACAGAGACAACCAGGATAAAGAAGTCTGTGATAGACCACATACTACGAAACCCATAAGGCCCTAATTGTAAGCAAACACCGAACCCCTAACGAAGCCTACACCAGCGCTGCCGACCTCTATCAAATCCAACTTCTACAACGGGAAATTTAGGAACAAACCCAAAGGGAGGAGTAACAGAAGTGGGGGACCACCTGTAAAAGGGACTGGAAACGCCAATTAGATGCAAGGATGTAAAGTAACACATAAACAACATCCTTCCTCAACCTTTAGTGCGAATTGTCGAAAAGGACTCGACATGGCAAGAAGAGGCAACAGATGCATGGAAAGTATCATACAACTAAAGCCTCCCTGCAATAAAGGTCTTACCTTGGAACAAGGACCTTGATGGTTTTAAAGCACCGTAAGAAGTGCATGTGACACATAAAATCGCCGAAACACCATGCGTCGTCGAGGGTAGTCAATCAAATGCATTCCAAGAAAGAGAAATGCATCACCAAGCACTTGGTCACCAAAGGATTGAATAAGGACTGAACGACAAGCCGAACTCCAAGAAAAACCAAGAAGGCTTTTCATTAATCAAGCAAGGAAAAGACAAAGTCGGCTTATAACCAACTACCCAATGAAGAAGACGAGGTTGCTAATTGGAAACCGGACCCAACCTACTGAGCGGAAAGAACATACGAGAGTCTTGACTCATCTAGAACTCATGCTTCAGGATCAATAACGTTGTACGATGGGTCATCCTATGTATTCAAACCACCCCTTGTTGTGCACATGGGCATGGGGCTTGTCGGGACTTGAATCTGTGCATTCTTGGGATTTTTCCCGAAGGAATTCACTCTTCCTAGTCACCTTCCCGCGGGTCCCCAATGGGACCTTGATGGGACCCTAACGGGTCCTTGACGGGACCTTGGCGGGACCTTGACAGGTCCCTGACAGGAGCTTGGCAGGCGGACGACCGCCCACCTCGCGCCCACTGGTACAACGTGCTGATTTCTTAACTCCTTGTTTTATTGATTCGTGGCGCGCTTGTGTGCCTCGTTTGATGAACGCGAGTCTTGGGTAAAGAACCATGGGTTGCCCAAACATGGTGTCCTCGGTAAAAGACCTTGACACGCGAAACACCGTCAGAAAAGCACAACCAATTGCATTACACGTGGAGTTGAAGTTGGACTCTACAATGCAACCGACTAGGGATGATTGGCGTGAAGGATTGTGCAAACCAAGTAGGCGAGTTGGGAACTCGTGCTAGGGACTCACAAAGGCCTTAAAAGCCAAAATGCTAAGGATGGACCGAGACCCCTTCAAACTATGGATATCATTCAAGCAAATCAGAGGGCTCTTTACAAGTTGTATGAAATCAAGAATGACGTAGTCCGTGGTGCTAGGCAAAAAGTAAAAGAGCAAATTTGTGCCAAGGCCTCAAGGGTTATTAAGGACCCACAAGGAAATGAGATGACTCGTAAAGTCACCGAGTCATTCCGCAACGAGATTAGGAAACCAACTGCGCTTCAAGAATAAAAAGAGCATGCAAGGGCACCTTCATCATTAAAAGTAACACAAAAGGGCACAACAAGCCGAACCTCGGGGAAGACATGAAGTCTTACAAAGAATTTCATTCACTAAAGAGGAGATGAAATTCAATAAGAAGAGAAAGTCAACCCAAAGTTTATCGACTCCCAAGAGACTTTGGGAAGAATTTGGGAAGTGTGCCCTAAGAGATTGGCTTGGTTGACCAAACTTGGTCAAGACCTTGGACGCATTAAAGAAGTAAGTGTTAAATCATCACGGGAGATGCCCTCAAGATAGGAGAGAAGGATGAAACTTTAGCCTGGGAAGCAAGGTCTAACAAGGATCTTAAAGTCAAGCAAGTGCCAACACCAAGGAAGAAGGATCATCAGTTCGTCAATACGACGTGATCAAAGCATCAAACAAGAATAGTCACTTAAGATCGAGAACCCTTAACCCATCCTAGCCGAATTCCTATCCCTCCCTCGGAAAATCGGCCCCCTCCTTATTTCAAAACCCTTTCTACCCTTCAAACGACATTCTTGATTCCCTATTTTAACGATTCCATACAAGGTGGCAACCTCACACCCTAAGTTGCAACCTTGAAAACTTTGATCCTAATTCCTAAATTCACTTTGTCCTCAGGTTTGAAACCCACTCTCTTAGCCCTTTAATCCTAATCGTTCCCAAAAACCCAGCACACATAGACATACAATTATACAGTTTCCCCGTAGAATACTTTCTCTATAGGACCACCGCACTACTTTTGACTCGTTACCCCAGCAATGATTTCTAAGCTTCAGGGACGAAGCTTCTCGTAAGGGGGGGAGAGTGTAACACCCCGTGTTACGGCCTTCAATCCCGGATTAATTATTTAATTAATCCCGTTAATAATAATTAAATATGATTTAATTCGGTTAGGTTTCCCTTTAATTAATTAATAAGGTCCACCATGAACCGTGGACCCTTGCCTAAATTAGAGTCTTAAGCCTATTAGGAATAAAGAAAGTAAACCTTTTACTATTCAGATTATGATTAGGATTCTCTTTAATTAATTAATATGGTCCACTATGGACCATGGACCCTTATCCCTAAAACAAGTCCTTAGTCCTATAAGGAATGGAATTAGCAAGCCCATAGTGTTTAGACCCCAATTATGACTCTTAGGAATATATATATATATATATATATATATATATATATATATATATATATATATATATATAGGATCATAGGAGGCATCTAAATCTTACACCACAATAATCTCTCACCATACAAGAAGTTCCAAGAATCCCCTTAGAAGAAATCAAGAAAGAAGAAAGCTTAAAGAAAGACCCTTCATAGCCAAGGAATTAATTTAGGCTAAGAGGTAACCCATGTCTCCACAAAACCTATTTTCATAGCTATGATTCCCCACTTAGACTTTCCCCATATTCTTGTGTGTTGATGATTCGTTATATTGATCTTGACAATTGGTGTTATGATTCCATGGGTAATCTTGATGATCTTGATGATGAAAAGAGGTTCTTGATGATTATATGTTGTTCTTGATGATTATATGATGTTTTTGATAATTGTATAATGTTCTTGCTGTATATGTGGTATTCCTACCGAACCTTGATATTAGGAGATGAATTGTGTCCTTGTTGATTTAAAAGTAATTAGAACCCTAGGTTGTATCGTGAAACTCGTGTGGTACTATTCTTGGTATTGGGTGGGAATTCGCATGTTTGGGTGTTGATTATGTTTAGAAAAGCATGATAGGTTATGTGCCGTATGTTTCTTGCTTTTGGATCCGTTAATTGTCTACTTGTTGTTGTCAATTGCGTTTGAAAGTGTCTAAGCATGGTTTCGGGTTCCGCAATGGTTCCCGGGGCGTTTCCTGTGATGAAAAGAGTTAGTGGGGGGTAGGTGGGGGTAGGGGACCCGCCACCTACCCGCGGCCAATGTTAACGTCGCCGGCAGCGGGCAGCTGCCCGGAACCACGGCGCCGGCGGGTGACCCCTCACCCACCGGATACCCGCTGGATTTTACCCCACTTTGGGATTCCGGCTTCCCCGTTTGATGTCCCCCGACCCCCGTGGTGTCCCAACGGACTCCGTCTATCGTGCCTAAGTCTAGTTTGATGTTCGGGTACCATTCGTAGGTGGAATAGGTCTTATATATTGCATGCTAGTTGAATTGGTATCCCGTTGGCCTAGGTGTAAGAAGTATGAACCCCTTAGGAATATTCTTAGTATGTGGATGATCACGCATAGGTTTCGTTATACGATTTCTCCCCCTTCCCAATGTGTCAATGTGGGTTGCATGTACTTGTTATGTGTTATGTGTGCATGATACCCCAATTCGGTTGCGATCGAATTGGTTATTCCTGAGCTGCGGTTCAGAAGCTGGCTGCGGTCAGATTTACACTCTCTCAGACTGCGGTCCACCGTTTGGTTGCGACCAAACATTTTACATGAGCTGCGGTTCATATTCCTGGCTGCGGTCAGATGACTACTCTTGGGCTGCGGTCCACTGTTTGGTTGCGATCAAACATTATGATGAGCTGCGGTTCATCGGTCGGTTGCGATCGACCCCTCCGTGTTGCGATACGGGGCAGGGTGCTGCGGGGCCGTGTCAGAGCTATATGCGCTGACCCTCATGTATGGGCATGCGATTGGTCCTGTGGCGCCAACAAAGTGTGCTATGTGATGAGATATGGATGGTTTGATGTTATGATTGTTATGAAAGCGTGACCATAGGATACATGCTAGTAAACTGTATATGCTTGATTATGACTATTGGTTGTGCTTATCTCTATCTGTCGAATCTGTCCCCTACGCTGGTGAATTGTGCATGCTTGATTATGACTGTTGGTTGTGCTTATCCCTATCTGCCGAGTCTATTCCCTGTTTTGAAAGCTAGAGTCTCTTAGGATATATGTTCATGCTTCGAAATGGTTTTTCATATATCTATGTATATATCTATATGTATTGTATTTCAACCCGTTGGAGTGGGTTACCAGCATCTCTCGCTGAACAGATATATTTGGCTTTCAGGCACAGATGATTAGACACTGGAGCGCGCTAGAGATCCGGAGCATAGAGTAGATAGTTTACCTTTCGGCCTGCGTGCCATGTTTATGTATTGATACTATTTGAGGATTCTAGAAGTAAGCCTATGCACCTGAGTTCTCTAGCTCAGGTGTGGCATAGCACCCCATACTCTTATGTATGTTTTGGGATTTATGAGCATTTACCTTTATTATATAAGCTTCAAAAGTTTAAAATTTTCGGGGTGTTACACCTTCGTTCCTCTTCGGGCTTAAGGAAAATCTCTTCGAGGGTGATGTATTGTCCCCCTTCGGTGTAGTAGATATCATTGCGACGGAGATTCTGAGCATTGAAAGCCATGCCGCTTGCGGTCTTGACCTCTGTGTGGCTTAGGTCTACCCCCTTTTTCTCCATGATCCAACTCAGGATCATCCCGTAGGGTACGCTAAGTCGGTTGCTAGATTTACAAAATTCCATGTGTTTCAACATGAGGGCCGGCAGATTGAACTTAATTTTGTGTTCTAAGAGGTAGGCAAAAGTACACTCCAGACTTCCCACATCCTTGCTTTTATTATTTGTGGGCAATAGGCTGTCAGTCACAATTAGAACCAATATCTTTTGCTCCGCGGTTAGCCATTTCCTGTTTGGCCATGTGGCCGAAGTGAAACCTTCCTCCTTTCCGAGTAGTTATCCGAGGTAGTCATTGTACCCCGTGTTTTGGGTACCAATCCATCCTTTTCGGTCGTAATCTGACACGCCCGTGGTGGTCAATTTTAGGAGTTTGGCCAAGCGGCCTTCGGAGAGTACTATCTCCTTGCCTCGGACTTTAGTGGTGATCTCTACTTTGTCATCCCGCTTGACGGCTATCAAATGGTGGTAGAACTCTTTCACCAATTTGGGGTACGTATCCCCTTTGATGGCGAGATACGTATCCAAGAGTCCTTGAAATTTAAGCATGTCGACCAACTCCGGAGAGAATTGGTCGGGTTCGAGGGCCTTACCTCCGATTACCGTGTAATCGGCGTTGTTCCACTCTGGGGTTCGGATTCCGAGGGGCTTTTTCGGCATGATTGGGGTTCTTCGGGGGGGGGGGGGGGGAGATTTTCCGATGAGTTTTTCCGGCGACTTTTCCGGTGGGGGGGTTTCCGGCGGCAATGGTTTCTCCGGCGAGGTGGCGGGCGACGTGGTCTACTGTTTGTGGCCGTCGGCGAGGGTGCGAGGCTGGATGGAGCAGGTGGCAGCTGGCAGGGAGCGGTGGCCGGGCGAGCTTCGGGTGGGCGTGGCAGCGGGTCGTGGCCGGGCGAGGGGCAGCGGCCTTCCGGGGCGTCAACGGCGGCGTGCGGAGCGGTGGAGTTGGGCGGCAGCTGGCTTGATGGTGGCCGCTGGTGGGGTGTGGGCCTCGGGTGGTTTGCCGACGAGGTGGGGTGAGAGGGAGAGAAAGAGAGAGAGAGATTGTGGGGGAAGAAGGGAATGAGGAAGAAGAAGGGTTTTTGATTTGGGAGTTTTGGGGTTTTTAGGGATTTGTAGGGGTTTAAGAAGGAAGTGTTCCCTTAAAATTCCAAGAAACACTTATGGTTTAGTGGTTAAGGGTTTGGGTTTTCAAGGGGGAGGTTTAGGGTTCAATTCCCATTGTTAAAATTAGTTTTCCTTGTGGAATATTTCTTTGTCCTTTCCTTCTTTTGTCTCCTAGTGGGAGAAGATGTTGGTCCTTGTTGTTTTGTGGGTAGTCTTGTTTTCTTTTGTTAAGCTAATATTATTTCGAACTAGCTTTTATTCATAATAATTCCAAAGTGACTAGTCTAAACACGCGATTCTACTACGGGGGTGACAAATAGAAAAGGGTTTGCTACATTATCCTAAACAAAATTCATCTTCCTGGTTTCCTTCTGGCGGGTTTGCGTGATCTTTGTTTTCTGGGGTCATATTTCCTTCATCGGGGTTGCCCTCGTCCTCGAGTTCGGCTTGCGTGCGGCTCATGAAAAATACTTTTCCGGGGGCACCACAGTTTCTTTGATTGTTCGTGCCCCCGTGTTGGCCCATGGCCGTAGGGCGTGAGTTTGAGGATTGAGGGCAGAGGAATGCCTTGTGCCCTTCTTTCCCGCAATTGAAGCATCGTAAGGGGTTCTCCATGCAGTCCTTGCCCCTATGGCTTTGGTGGCATTTTGGGCAGGGGAAGCCCCCTGTATAAGTTTCGTTGTTTCTTGGGGGCGGCCTCTGTCCCGCTGGATTGCTTGGCCTTGCGTTAGCGTCGTTTCTTGTTATTTTCATGGGTGGCGCCCCACCTCTTATGTTCCTTTTTCGAATCTGTTCCTGAACCCCACGCTGTAGTAGTTGGATTCGATTGAGATTGGCGGCACTGGAGTAGGCCTCGTTGAGGGTCCGGGGTCCTCTTAATATTAGGGCTTTTCGGGCTTCGAAGTTGAGGCCTGATACAAATCTCTCTATTTTGGTTGTCTCTGTGGGGACTAGTTCTGGCGCGAAGCATGCCAGTTCGAGGAATCGTTTATGGTATTCCATGACGGTAGCTGCTCCTTGTTTTAGGTGAAGGAACTCTTCGTGCATAGATGATTTTATGTGGGCTGAGTAGAATCGTTCTCGCGTTCGTGTTTTCAGACTTTCCCAGTTGAATCCTGGTTCTTGTCTGTAAGTGGGTCCCTCGTGGATCCACCAAAGGTCTGCCTCGTGTCCGAAGTAGAATGAGGCTACCTCTACACGACGTTCCTCTGGGCATTCTACTAGCCCCAGAATTTTTTCGAAGGTCCGAATCGATTCCTCAAGGATGGCGGGATCTTCTTCTCCTGAGAAAGTGGGTAGTCTATGGTTTGAAACTTGTCGGGCGATTTCTGAGTTTATATATGGTGGAGGTGGTGGTGGTCGGTTGTTGCGGAGAGCTATGTCGCTTAGTGCTTGGGCGACTTGGGTTAGTTGTTGTAGGGTTTGAGCCAAGGGGTCTTGTGTAGCGGGTTCCGGAGTCCTTGATTGTCTTCTGGTTGGTGCCATGATGCTGATCTATAGAGCCAATGTTTATAGTAACGTTTGAGTTAGAGTGTTGTACCCTTACCTTGGTGTGATAAGCAAAGGGGAGTCTTTTAAACTAATGAGGGATAAAGTGAGGAGAGGTTACGTGATGATAGGTAGGCTCACAATCTCACCGCGTCTTAAGGTTCCTAGTTCCTGTGTTCCTAAATAACTAAATCCAATCTTACTGAACTCCTAGTGCTTTAAGCCTAATGTCTTAAGGTCTGGCCTTACGGGTCTTATCCTAGGGTCAAACTTAGGCTCTATTACCAACTGTAACACCCCGAAATTTTTAAACTTGTAAGACTTATATAATAAAGGTAAATTCTCATTAAATCCCAAAACATGATATAAGAGTACGGGGTGCTATGCCATACCTGAGCTAGAGAACTCAGGTGCACATGTTAACTAACTAATATCCTCAATAATGTAAATACATAAGCAAGGCACGCAGGCCAAAAGGGAAACTATCTACTCTACGCTCCAAATCTCTAGCGTGCTCCAGTGCCTACTCCTCTGTGCCTGAAAACCAAATATATCTGTTTAGCAAGAGATGCTGGTAACCCACTCCAACGCGTTGAAATATAGTATAGATAGATATATATAGATATACAAAAATCATTTCGAAGCAGGAAGTTATATACTTAAGAGACACTAGTTTTAAGACCAGGAATAGACTCAGCAAATCGGAAGAAGCACATCAGACAACAATAAGCAGTTAAGTAGAAATAACATCATAATGAATACGCATTTACAGTGACAAGCCACTTCTCAATTTCACTCCACATCATCATCCAATCATCATTCATATCACATAATCATTGATGGCGCCACGGGACCAATCGCATGCCCCGAACATGAGGGTTAATGCTTATAGCATTAACACGGCCCTGCAGCACCCTACCTCAGTACCGCGGTACGAGGGGAGTTGATCGCAACCAACGCTTTGAGAAACGCTGACGAACTCAACGTCGGACCACGATCCGACACACCGTTGACGCGCCTAGTCGGTGGACCGCGATCCCCTTTACAAGGGGGAACTTACGACCCTACACACCGTTGATGCGCCCAATCGGTGGACCGTAGCAGATCAAGCCCGACACACCGCCTGATTACTCAGGTCGGTGGACTACAGCCTTCCTCGGCTTGTTGGCCCTACACACCGCCTGGCGCGTCAAGGTCGGTGGGTCATATCACCGAGGCCCATGTGGACCTTCAGTCCTATACATAATCTTTATATACCTGACCGGTCTCTACCAACCTGGTTAACAGTTAGGATGGTTCTCAGCCCATTCATCTGCCCGTATAGTGGACCTCAGTCTTATATCATATTCATATCCCTGACCGATCTTAACCGGTCTGGTTAACAGTTGGGATGGTTCTCAGCCCATTCAACTGCCCGTATAGCCCAATTGGTCTTAACCAATTTGGGGTCATGCATCACGTAACACACAATATCACATAATACACATAGGGAAGGGGGAGACATATAATTAAGCTTACATGTGATCATCCACATACTAAGAATAATTCCTAAAGGCTGATATAACTTCCACCTAGGTCCCCGGGTTACCAATTCAACTAGCATGCAATTCCTAAGACTTGTTTAACCTACGAATGGTACCCGAAATTCCAAACTAGACTTAGGCACGACAAACGGGGTCCGTTGGGACACCATGGGGAACGGGGAACATCAAACGGGGAAGTCGGGGACCCGGGGTGGGGGTATGGACCAGTGGGTAGCCGGTGGGTGGGGGTCACCCGCCGGCTGTGTAACACCCCAATTTTTCAAAATCAAAATCCGAGAAAATTTTAATTTTTTTTTCTTTTATTTAATTAGAAAACATCATTTCATTTGCGTAAGACTCGTTTATCCTACGAATATATATATATATATATATATATAAGACTCGTTTATCCTACGAATGGTACCCGAAACATAAAACCAGACTTTAGGCACGATAGACAGAGTCCGTTGGGACACCACGGGGGTCGGGGGAACATCAAACAGGGAAGCCGAAATCCCAAAGTGGGGTAAAATCCAGCGGGTAGCCGGTGGGTGAGGGGTCACCCGCCGGTGTCATGGTTCCGGGCAGCGGGTGCCCGGCGGGCAGTCGCCTGCCCGCTGTCGGCGACTTCAAAGTTTGCCGCGGGTAGGTGGCGGGTCCCCTACCCCCCCCCCCACTGACTCTTTCATCACAAAAACGCCCCGAGAACCTTAGTGGAACCCGGAACCATGCTCAGACACTTTCAAACGCATTTGATAACAACACGTAGACAATTAACGGATCAAAAGCAGGGAACATACGGCACATATCCTATCATGCTTTTCTAAACATAATTAATACCCGAACATGCGAATTTCCACCCAATACATCAAGAATAACACCATACGAATTTCACGATACAGCCTAGGGCTCTAGACACATCCAATTTCACAAGAATACGATTCCTTTTTAAACATCAGGAATAATCTAGAATGGCACATAATCATCAAGAAACTAGGTTCCATCAAGAATCACACAATCATCAAGAATCCCGTTTCATCAACAAGATTATCAAGATCGCCCATGGAATCATAACACCAATCGTCAAGAACGATATAACGAATCATCAATACACAAGAATATGGGGAAATCCTAAGAGGGGAATCATAGCTATGAAAATAGGTTTTGTTGAGACATGGGTTACCTTTTAGCCTTAATTAATTTCCTTGGCTATGAAGGATCTTTCTTTAAGTCTTTCTTCTTTCTTGATTTCTCCTAGGGGAATTCTTGGAGCTCCTTGTGTGGTGAGGGATTATTGTGGTGGGGTTTCTAGGTGCCTCCTATGTCCCCTATTTATATATCTAAGAGTCCTAATTAGGGCCCAAATACTATAGGCTTGCTAACTCTATTCCTTTTAGGACTAGGGGTTGGGTTTAGAGAAGAGGGCCCACGGACTATGGTGGGCCTTTTCCAATTTAATTATTGTAATATAATTCTCTCTTTGGATAATTGGTTAAATGATTAATTGGTTTTGGGGGTCGTAACAGGGGTGTTACAGACCCGTTCCTTGATTGAGTATGGTTTCATACCTTAGTTGTGATCCGTTGTTTGACTCTCGTGTGAGTTGTGGTGCGTGTGTGGCTTTACCTGGATTGCACGATTAGTGGTATGGGACACTAGTCACCAAGGTATTGCAGCGGTCCTCGTGGTGGCAGTGACGTGATTATGGAGTTGTGGCCTGAGTGATGGGTCCACGTTTTTGGGGGATAACATGTGTTATCCGGGCATGTGTTGCCGTGAAATGGTGGTCTCGTTGGTGGTCGTTGGTGGGGGACGACAGTCCCGGGGGAATAAGGTTGGACTAAGAAGTACAGGGGTCCTGGAGGTAATGGTTGGAAAGAAGGTACAAGGTTGGGGTAGGCATAAGGTTGGAACAGGGCATAAGGAAGGCATACCAACTCGTGGTGGGTGATGTTGCGAGGGCTTGTAAAGCCGGCATTGTGAGTTCTTCTCTCGTGACGTGTGTAGTCATGGAGGCATGTGTTGCTTTGGCATGTGTTGTCATTGGATGAGTCTTTATCTTTCGCGTTGTGGTTAACCTTTGTGGTTTGGGATGTGTTCCCGTGTTATCCTTGTGAGTGATGAGTCTTGTGTTGACTGTTGATCTTGGTTTTTGACTTATATATATGTATTCCGTTTCGAAAATGGTTTTTATGACTTATATCTATCTACATATGATACTTAACGGTATTGGTGGGTTACCAGCATTATTCGCTGACCAGGCGTCGTCCCAATGTTTATCTTTGTATCTTTCAGGTGATGTTTAGACTAGCGCGATGTCTAGAGCCTGGTAGCTTAGCACCTTTATCCTTGCTTTTGTGGCCTGTGCGCCAATGTAGTTACACTGATGTTTTGGGATAGATGTATACACTTGTAGATTGTTTGCCGTAGCGTTTACTGTGTTTGGTAGACGTGGCGTGACACCCCGTTGGATTTCTTTTATCAATTTTCGTTTTATCTTCCGTTGTGCTAGTTTTGTTGTTTAATCTGCATGTGTTAAGGCTTTTATATAGCTCTTGTTTGGGGGGTGTTACACCATCAACCGCCTTCCTCACAATGGCGTCGTTCCACTAAATACTTAACTACTTTGAATGGACCCCCTTCATACGACGCCGTATTAGTCCCCGTCTTTTGTTCCCTCATTTCCTGAGGCTTCTCTGGACTGCCTACTAGCCTCTTTTTCAATGGAATCATCTTCACTTGCCAGGGTTATCACATTGCTCTCCCCGTCATGATATCCTTGTCCCCTAGGATCAAAGCCAGGAAATTGTTTGGTAATATGATGAAAATTTTCCCAAGTTGCTGCCTCCTTAGGCAGATTTGCCCACTGCAGAAGAATCTCCACTTCAGCTTTGTTGTTCTTCTTAATTAGCCTCTTCCCTATAGCTGCAATTGGCTGAGTCAATATCACCCCTTCATGGTCAGTTAGTGGCAATGTGGATTGTGGGATCACTCCTTCTCCAACCCTTTTCTTCAATTGAGAGACATGGAAAACTAGGTGGATAACAGTTTCTGCTGGCAACTCCAATCTGTAAGCAACCTCTCCAATCCTTTCCAAGTCTTTGAAGGGACCATAGAACCTTGTAGTGAGCTTCACATTCGATCTAACAGCCATGGAAACCTGCCTGTAAGGCTGTATTTTAAGGTAGACATAATCCCCAACAGCAAACTGCCTCTCAGTTCTGTGCTTGTCTGCTTGCTGCTTCATTCTGGATTGAGCTTTTTGTAGATTCTCCTTAAGTATGGCTATCATAGAGGACCTTTCCTGAAACCACTCATTGCCCTCTCTTGCCTGTAACACATTGAATGTTAGAATGGGTGGTAGATAACCATATAAGGCCTGAAATGTGGTACACTGTAAGGAAGTGTGGTAATTTGTGTTATACCAATGCTCAGCTAATTGCAGCCACTTAGACCATGCCTTAGGTTTATAAAAAACCATACACCTAAGGTAAGTTTCTAAGCATTGGTTAACTCTTTCTGTCTGTCCATCAGATTGAGGATGATAAGCTGTGGACATGCTTAAATTTACTTGCAGCTGCTTAAATCGACTTCTCCAAAACTTGCTCACAAACACCTTATCCCTGTCACTCACAATGTCCTAGGGCATTCCATGGAGTTTGTAGATGTGCTCCATGAAGATCTCAGCTACTTTCTCTGCAGTATAAGGGTGCGCAAGGGCCGAGAAATGGCTGTACTTGGTAAGTCTATCCACCACTACAATGATAACCTCCTTTCCTTGAGACATGGGTAACCCTTCAATAAAATCCATTGAAATGTTTTGCCAAGCCCGCTCTGGGATCTTTAAGGGTTGTAACAGCCCAGGGTAGGCCACATTCTCCTCTTTGCATTTTTGACAAATGTCACAGGCTTTCACTGTTGCTATCACTTCACTTTTCATTCCTTTCCAATAAAAAAACTGTTTGAGTGTATGATAGGTTACTTGCTGACCTGAGTGCCTTCCTGTAGGGGAGCTATGCAATTGCATTAGAAGCTTTCTCCTTAGGCCTCCCTGCTGTCCAATGTACAACCTTCCTTTAAACCTAACCAGCCCATCAATTACTGAAAAATTTGAAGGTTCTTCAACTGTAATCAACTGCTCAGTGAGTATCTTAGAGGGTAATCCATCCCATTCATAGCTTCTTATGACTTCTTCTAACCAGAGTGGTCTTACTGCTGAAATTGCCAAATTCTCAACTTGATCAGGACCCCTCCTTCTAGACAAGGCATCAGCAACACTGTTGTCCACCCCTTTCTTATACTGAATGGTATAGTTCAGTCCAAGTAGTTTAGTAAGCCCCTTTTGCTGCATAGCTGTTGTTATCTTCTGTTCTAATAGGAATTTCAAACTCTGATAGTATGTTTTGATAGTGAATGGCCTTCCCATCAAATAAGATCTCCACTTATCAACTGCATTGATGATGGAAAGGTACTCTTTTTCATAAATTGACAGCCCCAAATGCTTAGTCCCAAACCCTTTGCTAAAGTAAGCCACTGGCTTCCCTTCTTGCATAAGTACTACTCCCATCCCTTTATAACAGGCATCAGCTTCAACCACAAAACTTTTTTCAAAATCAGGGAGAGTTAAGACTGGGGCACCACACAAAGCTTGCTTCAAAGTTTCAAAAGCAATTTCAGATTCCTCACTCCACTGGAAGGCATCCCTTTTTAGCATATTAGTGGCATACTGATAATGCCATATGCTCTTATGAACGTCCTGTAATAGCCTGTGAGACCTAGGAACCCTCTCAATTCCTTAATGTTAGCAGGTTTAGGCTAGGATGCCACAGCAGCCAGCTTAGCAAGGTCTCTATGCAATCCCTTCTTAGAGATAATGTGACCAAGGTACTCCACCTCTGTCTTAGCAAAAGAGCATTTGCTGAGTTTTGCTAATAGCTGGTGGTCCCTCATCACTTCCAGAACTTCCCTTAAGTGACCCCAGTGAGTATTCATGTAGGACTGTAGACAATATATCATCAAAGAATACTAACACGATCTTTCTAATCAATGGTTTAAACACATAGTTCATGAGAGATAGAAAAGTAGCAAGAGCATTGGTTAATCCAAAGGGCATTACCTTAAATTCATACAACCCTAGGTGAGTCCTGAAGGCTGTCTGGTGCTCTTCTCCTTCCTTCATCCTGACTTGATGGTACCTAGCTCTTAAATCCAGCTTGGTGAAGACCTTAGCATTGGCCATTTCAGAGAACAAGTCCTGAACTAAGGGAATTGGAAACTTGTTCTTAATGGTGATCTCAATGAGGGCCCTGTAATTTACACAAAATCTCCATGTGTTATTGTAACACCCCAGATTTTTGAAACTTTTGAACTTATATAATGAAGATAAATTCTCATTAAATCCCAAAACATAATACAATAGAGTACGGGGTGCTATGCCACACCTGGGCTAGAGAACCCAGGTGCGCATGCTAACTAACTAATATCCTCGATAATGTAAATACATAAGCATGGCATGCAGGCTGAAAGGGAAAACTATCTACTCTACGCTCCAAATCTCTAGCGCGCTCCAGTGTCTACTTCTCTGTGCATGAAAACCAAATATATCTGTTCAGCGAGAGATGCTGGTAACCCACTCCAACGCGTTGAAATACATTATATATATATATATATATATATATATATATATATATATATATATATATATATATATATATATATATATATATATATATATACGAAAAGTCGTTTTGAAGCAGGAAGATATATACTTAGGAGACGCTAGTTTTAAAACCAGGAATAGACTCGACAAATAGGGATAAGCACATTCAACAATTATAATCAAGCATATAGAGATACTAGCATATATCCTATGGTCACAGATTCACTTCATCTCATTCACATCATCACTCCAATTCGTATCTCATCAGACGCAAGCACACTTTGGTGGCGACACAGGACCAATCGCATGCCCATACATGAGGGTCAGCGCATATAGCTCTGACACGGCCCCGCAGCACCCTGCCTCGTATCGCAATACGAAGGGGTCGATCGCAACCGACCGATGAACCGCAGCTCATCATAATGTTTGATCGCAACCAAACAGTGGACCGCAGCCCAAGAGTAGTCATTTGACCGCAGCCAGGAATATGAACCGCAGCTCATATAAAACGTTTGATCGCAACCAAACGGTGGACCGCAGCCCGAGAGTGTAATTCTGACCGCAGCCAGCTTCTGAACCGCAGATCAGGAATAACCAATTTGATCGCAACCAAATTGGGGTATCATGCACACATAACACATAGCAAGCACATGCAACCCACATTAACACATTGGGAAGGGGGAGAAATCGTATAACGAAACCTATGCGTGGTCATCCACATACAAGGAATAACCCTAAGGGGTTCATGCTTCTTTCACCTCGGCCAACGGGATACCAATTCCACTAGCATGCCAGATATGTATATATATATATATATATATATATATATGACTCGTTTATCCTACGAATGGTACCCGAAATATAAAACTAGACTTTAGGCACGATAGACGAAGTCCGTTGGGACGCCACGAGGGTCGGGGGAACATCAAACAGGGAAGCCGGGACCTCGAGGTGGGATAATTTCCAGCGGGTAGCCGGTGGGTGAAGGGTCACCCGCCGGTGACCACCTGCCCGCCGGCGGCGTTATTTCCGGCCGCGGGTAGGTGGCGGGTCCCCTAACCCCCACCTACCCCCCACTGACTCTTTTTCACAATAAACGCCCCGGGATCCTTTGTGGAACCCGAAACCACGCTTAGACACCTTTAAACGCAATTGATGACAACACGTAGACAATTAACGGATCAAAAGCAAGAATCATACGGCACATATCCTATCATAATTTCTAACCAAAACAACACCCGAGCATGCGAATTCCCACCCAATACAACAAGAATAACACCATACGAATTTCACGATACATCCTAGGGTTCTAATAATATTTAAATTAACAAGAACACAACTCATCTTTTAGTATTAAGAAACATCAAGATTCATCAAGAATATCACACCATCATCAAGAATCCCTTATCATCATCAAGATTATCAAGATTACACATAAAATCATAACACCAATTATCAAGATCACATCATCAATATCATAAACGATTCATCAAGACACAAGAATATAGAGGGAGGCCTAAGAGGGAGATCATAGCTAAGAAAATAGGTTTTGTTGAGACATGGGTTACCTCTTAGCCTTAATTAGATCCCTTGGCTATTAAGGCTCTTTTCTCTACGATCTCTTTTTCTTGATTTCTCCTACGTTTGGTGGTGGGGAATTCTTGGGAATTCTTGTGTGGTGTTATTTATTATGGTGTGGGTTCTAATTGCTTTCTAATCCCCTATTTATAGAATCAGGAATCCTAATCATACTCTGAATAATAAAGGCCTACTTTCTTTATTCCTAATAGGTATATAGGTCTAGGATTCCTAATTACAATCTGATTAGTAAAAGGTTTACTCTCTTTATTCCTAATAGGCTTAAAAATCTAGTTTAGGCAAGGGTCCACAGCCCAAGGTGGGCCACATTAATTAATTAAAGGGAATCCTAACCAAATTAAATCCTTTTTAATTATTATTAACGTAATTAATTAAATAATTAATTCGGGATTGAAGGCCGTAACACGGGGTGTTACACTCTCCCCCCCTTACGAGAAGCTTCGTCCCCGAAGCTTAGAAATCATCACGGGGATAACGAGTCAATATTAGTACGGTGATCATAAAGAGAAGGTATTTTACGGGGGAAACTACATGATTGTATATTTATGTGTATTGGGTTTTTGGGAATGATTGGGTTAAAAGGGTAAAGAGAGCAGACGGTTCGGGCTTCAAGCTTGAGGACAAAGTGAATTTAGGAATGAGGATCAAAGTTTTCAAAGTTGCAACTTAGGAAGTGGGGTTGCTACCTTGTATGGAATCGTTTAGAATGGGGAATCAAGAATGAGGTTCGGAGGGTAGCAAGGGTTTTGCAATAAGACGGGGTTCGATTGTCAAAGAGAAGGAAATGAATTCGGCTAGGATGGGTTAAGGGTTCTCGATCTCAAGTGACTACTCTGATTTGATGCTTTGATCACGACGTATTGATGAACCGATGATTCTTTTTCTTTGGTGTTGGCACTGTTTGACTTTAAGATCTTTGTCAGACTTGCTTCCCCGGCTAAAGTCTCATCATTCTTTTCTATCTTTGAGGGAATCTCTCGTGATGATTCAACACTAAGTTCTCTAATGCACCCAAGGTCTTGGCCAAGTTTGGTCAACGAAATCAATCTTTTAGGGCGCACCTTCCAGATCCTTCCCAAAGTTTCTTGAGAGTCAATTAAACTTCAGGTTAACTTTCTCTTCCTATTGAATCTCATTTCTTCTTTGGTGAATGAAATCCCTAGTAAGGCTTCATATCTTTCCTGGATTTTGGCTTGCTGTGCCTTTTGTGTTACCTGTTTAGTGATGAAGGTGCCTTTGCATGCTCCTTTTCTTCTTGAGGTGCAGTTGGTTACCTGATCTTGTTGCGGAATGGCTAGGTGATTTTACGAGTTATCCTATTTCATTGTTGGTCCTTAAAAACCCTTGAGGTCTTGGCGCCGATGTGCTCGTTACCCCTTTTCCTTAGCACCACGAGCGACGCCACTCTTGATTTTACATAATTTGTAAGGAGCCATCTGATTTTACTCGTACGATGTCCATAGTTTGAAGGAGTCATGGTCCATCCTTAGCGTTTTGACTTTGAGGCCCTTGTGAGTCCTTAGCACAAGTCCCAACTCGACTCCTTGGTTCGCATAATCCTTCTCGCCAATCATCCTTCGTTGGTTGCATTGTAGAGTCCAACTACAACTTCATGTGTAATGCAATTGGTTGCGTTCTTCTGAAGGTGTTTCGCGGGTCAAGGTCTTTTACCGAGGTCATCATGTTTAGGCAACCCATGATTCCTTACTAAAGACTCGCATTCATCAATCGAGGTACGCAAGTGCGTCATGAAACAATAAAACGAGGAGTTAGGAAATCAACACACACTACACCAAATCACGCATTTAGCGGCGGTTTTTACATATATATGAATCCACCTGCAAAAACCTACCGTACATTTTTTACACAGTCAAGCATGATTTATTTGTATTTAATCACAAAATACAGTACTTTGAATACATAAATTTGAACCCCAAACTTAATAGCTAATCACCCGAGAAGTTTTACCCCGAACTTAAAAGCCAATCACCCTTGGCTGACATGCATGTACTTCCAATACATGACACTATTTATCATCAATCACAGAATAAACAAACTTGAGAAGATTACTCAGAAACAGTTGGAAGAGATATATATATATATATATATATATATATATATATATATATATATATATATATATATATATATATATATATATATATATATATATATATATATATATATATATATTTATTTATTTATGATGATGCAGGCAGACACATACATACATCTTAATATGGATTTGATTGGATGGATGGTTAATAAATTAATATCATGGCTGGTTCCAGGCTATACCGAATAAACTGCTCAACCATGAAACAACACATTTCCTCGATCATATCTCCAAAAAATATAGACGATGAATATATTACAAAAAAAAAAAAAATGAATAACTACCTTCACAATGTTGTCATTCTTGGCCGCAGCAAGCAACCTGAGCTCTTCTATTATATTTCCAGAGATAAATGCGAGAGTCCTCCCCAACAGATATTACATGTTTTCTAGTTGAGGTATAAATGCAGCTGACATCTGATTTCCAAATTTTGACAGACCTGTTCAATTCGAGGGGAAAAAGTTTGATGTTATTGAAAGCAGAACATTTATGTGCATTTGAGGACGTAACAGATCGTTTCTTACCTCTGTATTTACAGACAACCTCGTGCCCATCGAGAATACGGATCTTAGAATCCCCAGATGTAATCATGACTCTGAGAATCATTCAACAAAAACTGCAAGGAAATGGTGGTCTGCTGTTATGACTATAGAATTTGCAGGTTATGAAATGAAGTTAGAAAGTGGAACAAGGCATTGGAGTAAAACCTGAATGCCAGTTATCATGTTGCTGTTTGATCTTTTTCTACCACCAATGTGTATCTCGGCATCTAAGGAAAGCTCGATTCCTGTATAAAGAACATAGAGGTTCAGAAACAAAATGTCAAAACGGAACAGAAAACAAGACAACCTTGAAGATCTAATTAATTGAAAAGTCTATTGAATAAGTCTGAATAGTTTTAAAAATTGCATGGAGTACCAAATGATTTATCTCTTTTCAATAAAATAAAATAACAAAGCTTGTGGATAAATGACAAATCTTTTTTCAATTAAAAATAAAATAAAATAAGCTTATGGATAAATGACTTCAGAATGTTCAAATTTCATCAGAATCTTAATGAGTTTATCGCTTACTCAAAGCATTCAACAGAAAGAGTTAAAATTAAAACAAATAGCTCAATTGATCAAATTTTTAACATCAACAAAAATAAAGGGTGAAAAACAATAGTGCACATGATAATGTACAGAATCTCATAGATAGGACTATAAGAGAATATAAGAATTACCTGGTAAATATATTACACCAAATACATACACAAAGAACTTGTATTAATAACTCGTATTAATAACTCCATTCCAGGAAGTTATTAGGGAAACACTATGTTGCCAATTGAGAAAGTAATGGACTTGCTACCCTAAGGAGAATGCAAATCTATCTAACAGATGTGTGTTTCTATAGAATTATTTTTATTCCTCTAAATATAATAGTTGTGCTAAAGGGTAGGAATTAGCGAGATTGACACTCAAAATTCAAAAATAAATCGACAGCTCACTGAAATTTCGCGCAAAAGATAGGAATTCATAGAAATGATTTACTAATCCTTCTGAATAAATGTAGTTTAAAAATGAAAAAAAGTGCAAATCTTAATCAGAATTTAGATACAAACAAAAATATATGCATATATATATAGAGAGAGAGGATATAGAATAGGAGAACCTAGAAAAAATATGCTGCAATGTCTTCTTCCTTCTGCTGTTTTCTACGATTAGGCTCTGATTTGCAATGTCTTCTTCCTTTGCTACTTTCTACGAATAGGCTGTGATGAAGTGAGGACGAGGGTTGATGATGGTAAGTCTAATTTTAGTCATATTCAACAGACAACAGATAACTTCAAAGGATAATGTGTATATACTAAATATGACCAAAACCCCATCTAATTGTTCTGTTTGGAACAAATGCTTAAGCAATTGCCAACTACAAACATCGAAAAAAAATCAAAAAGATTGCCAATCATATCTAAACTCATTTCAAGCTCTTGAGAGCTCATTGGTTATGCAACTATAGGATTTAGGCCCAGTTTTGATAATCAGTTTAAAATAAACACTTTTAAAGTAAGCCCCTTTCAATAATCTCAAAACAACTAATAAGGACTAAGTGTTTGCCATTTTAACTGCCGTCAAAGTGTTTTTCAACTTATTTCAAAGGGTTATCACTCTCTATACTTCTCTCCCACCATTCTATCAAGGCCAGGAGGAAGCTAACCTTCTCTCGGCTTACCTGGCCGGGAATGGCCTCTGGGTGGCTCCTTCTTTCAGCTATCAAGTCCAGCACGACCAGAGTATTATTCATTTAAGCTTGGCGCTTGGCAGGAGCTTTGTCTTTGCCTCTTTATACTAAAGTATTATTCTTGTATCCTTCCTAAGCCTCCCATATTTTTCCTCTGTTGCTTTCTAAATTTTATTTTATTATTTAATTTCTTTGCAGATTTCAAGCATCATAATGTGTATAACTACAATATTTGATGGTAAAACCAATTCATTAAAACACAAGTATTTCAAGTTCCCTCAAATCAAATGTCCAAAATTCAACTCTATACAATTTGGCCTATGAGGGATTAGGGTTAAGGGATCAGAAACGTGTCCAAATTATAACTAACACAATTCCAAGTTCAATTCTATACATACATATATCCTTTTTTTTTTTTTGAAAACTACATATATCCATTTGTTAGATACAATATTCAAATATATTGTAGTAGTAAAGTAGTAATTGAACAACAACAAACTGTAAAGGAGTAGACTAGTACAGTTACCGTAGCAGCAAAATGTATCTGAAGTGAAACTGAGCAGCAAACTGAATGAACGTAATCAAACTATTTTGGAATTGAACTCCGGCAGCGACGAACAAGAAATCAAACTCCGTCGGCTTGGGCTTCCTCGTGTTTGAACTCTGTTGTCTGATCGAATGAACAATTGAATGAACTTCGTCGACTGTTGAAGAATTGGGAATTGAATGAACGATTCAGTAATCGAATTCAGTATGGAACTCCATAGTCAGCTTCATCGTGTTCTAGAAATCTCAGGTATTGGAGATTTAGGAAGGATTGGACAATTTAAGATTGGGACACACGAGCGATTGAATTTGAGATTTAGGAAGGATTGGACAGTCTCAGCTTATAAAAGAAACCAGCGGTTGAAGAATTGTGGAATTTGAGTTTGGGAGAATTTGGGAGAAACGAGCTGTTGAAGAATAAAACCATTTCAATATATATTTTTTAATTTGAGTTTTAACAGCGGTCATATAACCGCCACTAAAATACACATCAAATTATCGTCGTTTAAGTTTTTAAATTTTAGTACAAAATTTAGAGGCGGTTGTTATAAATGCCACGAAATACTCATTTAGAGGCGGTTATATGTTATATATAACCGCCGCTAAATGTATGTCGGTAAAAATACAGTTTTTTGTAGTGACATTGTACCAATGGGCGCAAGGTGGGAGGTCGTCCGCCTGCCAAGCTCCTGTCAGGGTCCCGTCAAGGTCCCGTCAAGGACCCGTTAGGGTCCCATCAAGGTCCCGTTGGGGACCCGCGGGAAGGTGACTAGGAAGGGGAAATTTCTTCGCGAAAAACCCCGAGAATGCACAGGTTCAAGTCCCGGCAAGCCCTATGTTCGTGTGATCAACAAAAGGGATTTAAATACATAGAATGACTCATCGTACTATGTCATTGACCCTTGAGTACGAGTTCTAGATGAGTTAGGGGCTCTCGTATGTCCTTCCTGCTCAGTAGTTCGGTCCGGTTTCTAATTAGCAACCTCGTCACCTTCACAGGGTAGTTGGTTATAAGCCAACTTTGTCTTTTCTTGTCTTGATTATTGGCAAGCCTTTTCAGCTTTTCTTGAAATTTGATTTGTCGTCCGGTCCCTGTTTAATCCTTTAGTGACCAAATGCTTAGTGATGCCTTTCTCTTCCTTGGAATGCATTTGATTGGATGTACTGTGGGAGATAATTCCAGCTGACAACATTTCCTCAACCATCTTCTCTATTGTGTTTTTCTGCACAAAGGAGTACCTATAAGGTTTAAAGTTCACAGGTTTAGCTCTTGGCATAAAGGGAATTTCATGTTCAAATGGCCTCCTAGGTGGTAATGTCTTAGGCTCTACAAATAGGTCCTAGAAATCCTGTAAGATTCTAGTCAATTCAAGGTTGCTAGGGTGGGAATAAATCTGCTGGTAATACAGGGAACCATCGCCCCTGGCAAGTTGAGGTGTGCCTTGGACCCAAAACCCCTGCACACCTTCCTTCTTCCACCTTCTGATTTCCTTCTTAGTAACTGATTGTAAAGTGACTCCCTTAGTCATGCCCTTCAGAAGTACCCTTCTACCATCTTTGTGGAATGATATGCTAGGGGGCCTGGTGTGCAATTGGATTGGGGCAAAACTATTAATCCACTTCATACCTTGTACCATGTCACAACCACCTAGTTTTAACACTCTAAAGTCTCTTTCAAAAGCTGCATTCTGCACTTGCCACTTAAGGCCATCACACTTGAGATCACAAATCATGGTGTTCCCATTAGCTACTGTCACCATGAGAGGGCTAGACTTTTCAAGTATAATTCTCATCAGGTTAAGTATTCTGGGGGTCAAGGAAACTATGTGTGTAACACCCCAAAATTTTGAAACTTTTAAAACATATATAACAAAGGTAAATTCTCATTAAATCCCAAAAGTAAGCATAAGAGTACAGGGTGCTATGCCACACCTGAGTTAGAGAGCTCAGGTGCACAGGCAAACTAACTAAAATCCTCAAAGTAAAGTCAGTACATAAGCATGGCACGCAGGGCCAAAAAGGGGAAACTAGCTACACTAAGCTTCAGGACTCTAGCGCGCTCTGGTGTATACTCATCTGTGCCTGAAAGCCAAATATATCTGTTCAGCGAGAGATGCTGGTAACCCACTCCAACGCGTTGAAATACATTATAGGTAGATATATATAGATATACGAAAATCATTTTGAAGCAGGAAGATATATACTTAAGAGACACTAGTTTTAAAAGCAGGAATGGACTCAACAAACAAGGTAAGCACACAATCAATAATAATAGTTAAGGAGGATCATCATAAAGAATTTGCAGCTAAGGTCACAGTCTATATCCACATCAATTATATGACCATTTAATCATCATTCAATCATCATTTGTGATACTCAATGACACTGCACTGGCGCAACGGGACCAATCGCATGCCCCGAACATGAGGGAGTTGATCTCAACCAACCCTACCTCACGCAGCACCCTACCTCATAACACGGCCGACACATCACTGACGCGTATAGTCGGTGGGCCGTGATCCGCTTTACAATGGGGGACTTACGACCCTACACACCGTTGATGCGTACAGTCGGTGGACCGTAGCGAATCAAGCCCTACACACCGCTGAGGACTCAGTCGGTGGGCGAAGATCCTCAGAGACTACGGCCCTACACACCGCTGTCCCATCACTCGGTGTATCGCAGCCAGCTGTAGCCCTTCACAAGCCTGATTACTCAGGTCGGTAGACTACAGCCTTCCTCGGCTTATTGGCCCTACACACCGCCTGGCGCGTCCAGGTCGGTGGGTTATATCACCGAGGCCCATGTGGACCTGTAGTCCTATATAATCTTTATATACGTGACCAATCTCAACCAGCCTGGTTAACAGTTGGGATGGTTCTCAACCCATTCAACTGCCTGTATAGTGGACCGCAGCCCAATATAATATTTATATACCTGACCGATCTTAACCGGCTTGGTTAACAGTTGGGATGGTTCTTAGCCCATTCAACTGCCCG
The DNA here is from genome assembly GCF_001879475.1 of Ipomoea nil. Taxonomy (NCBI): domain Eukaryota; kingdom Viridiplantae; phylum Streptophyta; class Magnoliopsida; order Solanales; family Convolvulaceae; genus Ipomoea; species Ipomoea nil. The sequence goes on from NW_017619458.1 coordinate 3,789,732, forward strand.
TATAGCCAACTTGATCGCAACCAAGTTGGGGAATCATGCATCACATCACACAGAATAGCACATAATAACACATTGGGAAGGGGGAGACATATAATTAAGCTTACGTGTGATCATTCACATACTAAGAATAGTCCTAAGGGGTTCATATGACTTCCACCTAGGTCAACGGGTTACCGATTCAACTAGCATGCAATTCCTAAAACTCTTTTATCCTATGAACGGCACCCGAAACATCAAACTAGACTCAAGCAAGACAAACGGGGTCCGTTGGGACACCACGGGGAATGGGGAACATCAAACGGGGAAGCCAAAGACCCGGGGTGGGTACGGGCCAGCGGGTAGCCGGTGGGTGGTGGGTCACCCGTTGGCTGCCTGCCGGAGATCACTGCCCGGCAGCGGGTTGCCGGCGGGCGGACGCATGCCCGCTGCCCGGTGGTGATCTTCGGGCAGCGAGTAGGTGGCGGGTACCCCTACCCCCCACTGACTCTTTCATCACAAATTCGTCTCGGGATCCTTTGTGAAACCCGAAACCATGCTTAGACACTTTTAAACGCAATTAACGACACCACGTAGTCAATTAATGGATCAAAAGTAAGAATCATGTATAACTCATCCTATCACGACTTCTAAACATAAACAACACCCGAACATGGCAATTCCCACCCAATATATATCAAGAACATTACAACACAAATCCCCAATCCATCCTAGGGCTCTAATCCCTCCCAAATCATCAAAATCACAATTTATCTTTAACATCAAGAAATATCAAGATTTATCAAAAATCATTACATCAATATCAAGAACCTCTCTTCATCATCAACATCAACAAGATTATCAAGAATACACAAAAATCATCTTATCAATCATCAAGAATATATCACAAATAACATAGAGGTATAAATCAAGACACAAGCATATAGAAGGAGGCCAAGGAAGGAGATTATAGCGAAGAAAATATGTTTTGTTGAGACATGGGTTACCTCTTAGCTTTAATTAATTTCCTTGTCTATGAATGGTCTTTCTTTAAGATTTCTTTTTTCTTGATTTCTCCTAAGGGATTTCTTGGAACTTATTTATTGTGGTGTGAGTTCTAGGTGCCTCCTATGTCCCTATTTATATAATCAAGAGTCCTAATTAGGGTCTACGTGGCATGGGTTTGCTAATTCTATTTCTTATAGGACTAAGGGATTGGCTTTAAGGATATAGGCCCACGGACGATGGTGGACCCCTTTTTAGCAATTTGATGGATTTTAATTCCCTTTTTAGGACGGGTGATAAATTAATTAATTTGGTTTAGGGGTCGTAACACGGGTTGTTACACTCCCCCCTCCTTACAAGAGGCTTCGTTCCCAAAGCTGGTGCATGGATGCATTCTTTCACCCCTAGATGTCTCGTATTTTAGCCTCCTGATTAGGAAATGTGGCTCCACATGTTATCTTTGCTGGGGTAGACTGGATTTTTGGTGAGGTGGTGGTTTGGGAAGTTCGGGTCTACCTTGGTTCTCTGCTCCTGAGCTGGATGTCCTGCGAGTGTCCAACGCGGCCTCTATGGTTACCACCCTTTGGTCTAAAGCGCGTGTCGCGCGGATTAGGGACGAGAACCCTTCGTCCATGATTTGGTTCTGCCGGGTGAGTTGTGCGAGGATTTGTTCATTGATGGACCCTTAGTTTTGGTCCCTTGGGTTTCCCCTTACCTGAGTGGCCATCGGTGGGTCAGGCTCGCCCTCGTCCTCTTGCTCCTCATTTCCCTCCATTCCCCCAGATTCTTGCATTGCCCGTTTGAGTTTCTTGTTGGAGATATCCAGTTGGTCAACCAATTCTCTTCGTTCTTCCTCGGGCTTAAGGCAAACCTCTTCGAGAGTGATGTATTGTCCCCCTTCGGTGTAGTAGATGCCATTGTGACGGAGGTTCTGGGCATTGAAAACCATGCCGTTTGCGGTCTTGACCTCGGTGTGGCTCAGGTCTACCCCCTTTTTCTCCATGATCTAACTTAGGATCATCCCGTAGGGTAGGCTAAGCCGGTTGCTAGTCTTGCAAAACTTCATGTGTTTCAACATAAGGGCCGGTAGATTGAACTTGATTTTGTGTTTTAGGAGGTAAGCAAAAGTGCACTCCAAACTTCCTACGTCTTTACTCTTGTTATTTGTGGGCAACATGCTATCAGTTACAATCATGACTAATATCTTTTGCTCCGTGGTTAGCCATTTCCTGTTTGGCCGAGTGGCCGAGGTGAAGCCTTCTTCTCTCCCGAGTAGGTACCCGAGGTAGTCGTTGTACCCCGTGTTTTGGGTACCAATCCATCCTTTCCGGTCGTAGTCTGACACACCCGTGGTGGTCAGTTTTAAGAGCTTGGTCAAGTGTCCTTCGAAAAGTATGATTTCCTTGCCTCGGACCTTAGCGGTGATTTCTAGTTTATCGCCCCGCTTTACGGTTATCAAATGATGATAGAACTCTTTCACCAATTCGGGGTATGTATCCCCTTTAATGGTGAGATACGTATCCAAGAGCCCTTGGAAATTAAGCATTTCGACCAATTCTGGCGAGAATTGGTAGGGTTCGAGGGCTTTACCTCCGATCACGGTGTAGTCGGCGTTGCTCCATTCCGGGGTGCGGACTCCGAGGGCCTTTTTCGGTATTTTTGGATTTTTCCCCTAGGTGGCGTTTTCTAGTGAGGTTCCGGCGATGTGGGGCGGTGGTGCGGCCTATTTTTTGGGGTCGACGGCGAGGGTGCGAAGGCCGGGCGGAGCAGGTGGCTGTTGCTGGTAGTGGGCGGTGGCCGGGAGAGCTGCGGGTATAGCGTGGCAGCGGGTCGTGGCCTGGCGAGGGGCGGTGGTCTCCGGGACGTCGACGGCGAGTATACGGGATGGTGGCGCTGACCGTGTGGCGGGCGGCGGCTGTTTGATGGTGGCTGCCAGTGGGGTGAGGGCTTCGGGTGGTTGACGGCGGTGTGGTGTGTGTGTGAGAGAGAGGGATTGTGGGAGAAGAAGAAGTTGAGGAAGAGGAAGGGTTTTTAATTTGGGGGTTTTGGGGTTTTTAGGGATTTGTAGGGGTTTAAGAAGCGAGTGTTCCCTTAAAGTTTTAAGAAATACTCATGGCCTAGTGGTTAAAGTTTTAACTTGTAGATGGGAGGTCCAAGGTTCCATTCCTATTGGTAACATTAGTCTTCCTTGTCTTTTTCCGCTTTTGTCTTCTAGTGGTAGAAGATTTGCTTGGTCTTTGTTGTTGTTGTTTGTTGTTGTTGTTGTTTGGTATTCCTTGTCTTTTCCCTCTTTTGTCTTCTAGTGGTAGAAGATTTGGTTGGTCTTTGTTGTTGTTGTTTGTTGTTATCCTTTGTTGTTGTGGGTAGTCTTAGTTCCCTATCCTTATGCTAATTTTATTTTGATCTAGCCCTTTATTTATAATAATTCTGAAGTAATTAGTCTAAACAAGTGATTCTACTACGGGGGTGGTTACAAGGGGTTTGTTAGTTATCCTAAACAGAATTCATCTCCCTGGTTTTCTTCTGGTAGGTTTGCGTGATCTTCATCTCCGGGTATCGTATTTTCTTCGTCGGGGTTGCCCTCGTCCTCGAGTTCGACTTGCGTGCGACTCATGACGAATACTTTTCCGGAGGTACCGTAATTTCCTTGATTGTTTGTGCCCCCGCATTGGCCCATGGCTATAGGGTGTGAGCTTGAGGGTTGAGTGTAATGGAATGCCTTGTGCCCTTCTTTCCCGCAGTTGAAACATCGTAAGGGGTTCCCCATGCAGTCCTTGCCCCTATTTCTTTGGTGGGATTTTGGGCAAGGGAAGCCCCCTGTATTGGCTTCGTTGTTTCTTGGGGGTGGCCTTTGTCTGGCTGGGTTGCTTGGCCTTGCGTTGGTGTCGATTCTCGTTCTTTTTATAAGTGGTGCCCCACCCCCGGTGTTTCTTTTTCGAATCTGTTCCTGAACCCCACGCTGTAGTTGTAACACCCCAAAATTTTTAAACTTTTGAAGCTTATATAATAAAGGTAAATGCTCATAAATCCCAAAACATACATAAGAGTACGGAGTGCTATGCCACACCTGAGCTAGAAAACTCAGGTGCACAGGCTTACTTCTAGGATCCTCAAATAGTATCAATACATAAACATGGCACGCAGGCCAAACGGGAAACTATCTACTCTATGCTCCGAATCTCTAGCGCGCTCCAGTGCCTAATCATCTGTGCCTGAAAGCCAAATATATCTGTTCAGCGAGAGATGCTGGTAACCTACTCCAATGCGTTGAAATATAATACATATAGGCATATATATAGATATAAGAAAAACCATTTCGAAGCATGAAGATATATCCTAAGAGACTCTAGCTTTTAAAACAGGGAATAGACTCGACAGATAGGGATAAGCACAGTCAACAGTCATATAATTCACAAGCATAGGGAACAGACTCGACAAATAGAGCTAAGCACAGCCAATAGTCATAACCAAGCATATATGGTTTACTAGCATGTATCCTAAGGTCACACTTTCATAACATTCGTAACATCAAACCATCGATATCTCATCACATAGCACACTTTGTTGGCGCCACAGGACCAATCGCATGCCCATACATGAGGGTCAGCACATATAGCTTTGACACGGCCCCGCAGCACCCTGCCCTGTATCGCAACACGGAGGGGTCGATCGCAATCGACCGATGAACCGCAGCTCATCATAATGTTTGATCGCAACCAAACAGTGGACCGCAGCCCAAGAGTAGTCATCTGACCGCAGCCAGGAATATGAACCGCAGCTCATGTAAAACGTTTGATCGCAACCAAACGGTGGACCGCAGCCCGAGAGTGTAAATCTGACCGCAGCCAGCTTCTGAACCGCAGCTCAGGAATAACCAATTTGATCGCAACCAAATTGGGGTTTCATGCACACATAACACATAGCAAACACATGCAACCCACATTGACACATTGGGAAGGGGGAGAAATCGTATAACGAAACCTATGCGTGATCATCCACATACTAAGAATACTCCTAAGGGGTTCATACTTCTTACACCAAGGCCAACGGGATACCAATCCAACTAGCATGCAATATATAAGACTTATTCAACCTACGAATGGTACCCGAACATCAAACTAGACATAGGCACGATAGACGAAGTCCGTTGGGACACCACGGGGGTCGGGGGAACATCAAACGGGGATGCCGGAATCCCGAAGTGGGACTATTTCCAGCAGGTAGCCGGTGGGTGAAGGGTCACCTGCCCGCCGGCGACGGATTTCCGGGCAGCGGGTTCCCGGCGGGCAGTCGCCTGACCGCCGGCTGCCCGCTGCCGGCGATGTAAAAACTGGCCGCGGGTAGGTGGCGGGTCCCCTACCCCCCACTGACACTTTTTCACAAATAACGCCCCGGGAACCTTTGTGGAACCCGAAACCATGCTTAGACACCTTTAAACGTAATTGATGATAACACGTAGACAATTAACGGATCAAAAGCAAGAAACATACGGCACATATCCTATCATGCTTTCTAAACATAATTAACACCCAAACATACGAATTCCCACCCAATATATCAAGAATAACACCATATGAGTTTCACGATACATCCTAGGGCTCTAATTATATTTACATCATCAAGAATGTAATTTTTCTTTTAACACTAAGAAATAATACGATTTATCAAGAATATTACACAATCATGAGGAATCTAGGTTTATCAAGAATATCACACAATCATCAAGAATCGCTTTCCATCATCAAGATTATCAAGATTATCCAAGAAAGCATAACATCAATTATCAAGATCACACCATCAATATCATAAACGAATCATCAATACACAAGAATGTAGAGGGATGCCTAGAGGGAGATCATAGCTAAGAAAATAGGTTTTGTTGAGACTTGAGTTACCTCTTAGCCTTAATTAATTTCCTTGGATATGAAGGATCTTTCTCTAAGTCTTTCTTCTTTCTTGATTTCTCCTAGGGGAATTCTTGGAGCTCCTTGTGTGGTGAGAGATTATTGTGGTCAAGGTTCTAGGTGCCTCCTATGTTCCCTATTTATATATCTAAGAGTCCTAATTAGGGCCCAAATACTATAGGCTTGCTAACTATATTCCCTTTAGGACTAGGGGTTGGGTTTTTAGAGGTGAGGCCCACGGACTATGGTGGGCCTTTTCGTAATTAATTATTGTAATTTAATTCTTTCTTTGGATAATTGGTTTTAGGGGTCGTAACACGGGGTGTTACACTCTCCCCCCCTTACAAGGGGCTTCGTCTCCGAAGCCCGGTGTGTTAATCCATTCTTTCACCCTTGGACATCTTGGTTAGGAACGTGGCCCCACATTTTGTCTTAGCTGGGTTAGACTGGACTTCTGGTGTTGTGGTGATGGGGAAGTTTGGTTCTACCTGGGTCTCTTGCTCCGGAGCTGGATGCCCTACGAGTGCCCAAGGTGGCCTCGGTTGCTGCCACCCTCTGATCTAATGCGCGTGTTGTGCGGATTAAGGACGAGAACCCTTTCTCCATGATTTGGTTTTGCCGGTTGAGTTGCGCTAGGATGCGCTCATTGACCGAGCCCTCGTTTTGTTCCCTTGGGTTCCCTCCTGATCGTGGGTGTGCCGATGGGGTAGGCTCGTCATCCTCCTCCTGATCCTCATCTCCCTCTAAACTCCCACAATCTTGCATTGCTCGTTTGAGTTTTTTGTTGGAGATGTCCAATCGGTCGACCAATTCCCTTCGCTCTTCCTCGGGTTTTAGGCAAATTTCTTCGAGGGTGAGGTATTGTCCCCCTTCAGTGTAGTAGATATCATTGCGGCGGAGGTTCTGGGCGTTAAAGATCATGCCGTTTACAGTCTTGAACTCAGTGTGGCTTAGGTCCACCCCCTTTTTCTCCATGATCCAACTTAGGATCATCCCGTAGGGCAGGCTAAGTCGGTTGCTCGTCTTGCAAAACTCCATGTGTTTTAGCATGAGGGCCGGTAGGTTGAACTTGATTTTTTGTTTCAAGAGATATGCAAAAGTGCACTATAAACTCTCCACGTCTTTGCTCTTATTGTTTGTGGGCAAGAGGCTGTCGGTTACAAACATAACCAATATCTTTTGCTCCGCCGTTAGCCACTTCCTATTTGGTTGCATGGCCGAGGTGAACCCTTCCTCTTTCCTGAGTAGGTACCCGAGGTAGTCTTTGTACCCCGTATTCCGGGTATCAATCCACCCTTTTCGGTCGTAGTTTGACACACCCGTGGTGGTCAATTTCAAGAGCTTGGCCAAGCGGTCTTCGGAGAGTATGATTTCCTTGCCGCGGACCTTGGTGGTGATTTCTAGCTTATCACCCCGTTTGGTGGCTACTAGATGTTGATAGAATTCTTTCACCAATTCGGGGTACGTATCCCCCTTGATGGTGAGGTACGTATCCAAAAGCCGTTGGTGATTAAGCATATCGACCAATTCCGGAGAAAATTGGTCGGGTTCAAGGGCTTTACCTCCGATTACGGTGTAGCCGGCGTTGCTCCATTTCGGGGTACGGGTTCCGAGGGGTTCCTTTGGCATTGTGAAGCTTTTCTCGGTGACGAAGTTTTCCGGCGAACTTTCCGGCAGGACTCCGGCGAGGATCGAGCGGTGGTTGGTGCTTCCGTTGGGTTCGAACGGCGAGGAGAGGGGGGCGGCGCACGGTGGTGGCGGCTGGGCACGCGATCGGCGATGCTAGGCAGCGGGTCGCGGCTGGGCGTGACTTGGGCGACCTCCGGGCGAAGGCGGGGCAGTCAGCAGGGCGGCAGCTCGGCGGTGCGAGGTCGACGGGTGGCGTTTGGCTAGTGGCGGCGTTCGGCTGGTGGCGGTGGTCGGTGGGTTTTTTTTTTTTTTTTTTTTTTGTGGGGGGTGTCCGCCGGTCTTGGGGTGGGGTGCGAAGAGGGTGAGGGTGAGAGTGGGAGGGTGTGAGGAAGGAGGAGAAGAAGGGTTTTTGATTTGGGGATTTTGTGGGTTTTAGGGGTTTGTAGGGGTTTTAAAAAGGGAGTGTTCCATTGAGGTTTCAAGAAGCATCTTTAGACTAGTGGTCAAGGTCTTGGTTTTGTATGTGAGAGGTTAAGAGTTCAATTCCCATTGGTGGCACTAGGCTTTCTTTTTTTTGGATGGTGTGGTCCTTGTCTTTTTCCTTCTTTTGTTTTCTAGTGGTGGAAGGCTTGGTTTGTTTCCCTATGTATAATTTTAGTTCCACCCCCCGTACGTAAGATCGAATTTCGATCTAGTCTTTTATTTATAATAATTCTGAAGTAATTAAGCTAAGTAAGTAGTTCCACTACGAAGGTGGTTACAAGGAATTTGCTAGTTTATCCTAGACAGAACTCGTCTTCTTGGTTTTCTTCCGCGGGGTTTGCGTGGTCCTCGTCTTCTGGGGTTAGGTTCCCTTCCTCGAGTTGGTTCTCGTTCCCGAGTTCGGCCTGGGTGCGGCTCATGACGAATATCTTTCCGGGAGCGTCGTAGTTTCCTTGGTGGGTGGTGCCCCCGTGTTGACCCACGGTGGTGGTGCGTGGCTTTTGGGGTTGAGTGCACTGGAAGGCCTTGTGTCCTTCTTCCCTACAGTTGAAGCATCGCCAGGGATTGCCCATGCAATCCTTGCCTCTATGTCTTTTGTTGCATTTTGGGCAAGGGAAGCTTCTTGTGTTAGCTTCATTGCTCCCTAGGGGTGGCCTTTGGCTGGCCAGGTTGCTCGGTCTTGTGTTGGTGTCGTTTCTTGTCCTTTTTACGGGTGGTGTTCCACCTCCGGTGTTTCTTTTCCGTATCTGCTCTTGGACTCCTCGTTGTAGCAGCTAGATTCGCTAGAGATTTGCGGCACTAGAGTAAGCCTCGTTGAGGGTCCGGGGTCTGCTTACTACTAGTGCTTTTCGGGCTTCGAAGTTGAGACCCGATACGAATCTCTCTATTTTGGTCACCTCAGTGGGGACTAGTTCCGGTGCGAAGCGTGTTAGTTCTAGGAATCGTTTATGGTATTCCATGATGGTGGTCGTTCCTTGTTTCAGATGGAGGAACTCTTCGTGCATAGTTCCTTTTACGTGTGTTGGATAGAATCGCTCTCGTAGACATGTTTTGAGGTTTTCCCAGTTGAACCCTGGTTCTTGTCGGTAAGCGGGTCCCTCGTGGATCCACCAAAGGTCTGCCTCGTGTCCAAGTAGAACGAGGCTATCTCCACGCGACGTTCCTCTGGGCATTCTACTAGCCCTAGAATTTTGTCGAGGGTCCGGATCCATTCCTCAAGGATTACGGGGTCTTCTTCTCCCGAAAACGTGGGGGGTCGATGATTCGAAACTTGTCGGGCGGCGTCCGAGTTTGTGTTTGATGGAGATGGTGGGGGCCTGTTATTGCGAAGAGCCACATCGCTTAGTGCTTGGGCGACTTGTGTCAGTTGCTGCAGGGTTTGGGTTAGGGGGTCGTGTACGTTGGGTTCCGGTGTCCTTGATTGTCTTCTGTTTGGCGCCATGTTGTCGTCCTTCTGGGTCAATGTTTATAGGGATGTTAGGTGAGAGTTTTGCATCCTTACATTGGCGTGATAAGCGGAGGGAAAGTCCCCTTTAGATAAGTGAAGGGTAAAGTGAGGGAGAGTTATGTGTAGGTTTCACAGTCTCACCGTGTGTCCTAAGGTTCCTGAGTCCTATGTTCCTAAGTACCTAAAGTTCAAGCCTATTGTCTTAAAGTCTAGTCTTAAGAGGCTTATCCAAGGGTCAAGCATAGGCTCTGATACCAACTGTAACACCCCGAAAATTTTTAAACTTTTGAAGCTTATATAATAAAGGTAAATGCTCATAAATCCCAAAACATACATAAGAGTACGGGGTGCTATGCCACAACTGAGCTAGAGAACTCAGGTGCACAGGCTTACTTCTAGGATCCTCAAATAGTATCAATACATAAACATGGCACACAGGCCGAACGGGAAACTATCTATTCTATGATGCGAATCTCTAGCGCGCTCCAGTGCCTAATCATCTGTGCCTGAAAGCCAAATATATCTGTTAAGCGAGAGATGCTAGTAACCCACTCCAACGGGTTGAAATACAATACATATAGGCATATATATAGATATAAGAAAAACCATTTTGAAGCATGAACATATATCCTAAGAGACTCTAGCTTTTAAAACAGGGAATAGACTTGACAGACAGGGATAAGCACAGTCAACAGTCAGATAATTCACAAGCATAGGGAACAGACTCGACAGATAGAGCTAAGCACAGCCAATAGTCATAACCAAGCATATATGGTTTTCTAGCATGTATCCTATGGTCACACTTTCATAACATTCGTAACATCAAGCCATCCATATCTAATCACATAGCACACTTTGTTGGCGCCACAGGACCAATCGCATGCCCATACATGAGGGTCAGCGCATATAACTCTGACACGGCCCCGCAGTACCCTGCCCCGTATCGCAAAACGGAGGGGTCGATCGCAACCGACCGATGAACCGCAGCTCATCATAATGTTTGATCGCAACCAAACAGTGGACCGCAGCCCAAGAGTAGTCATCTGACCACAGCCAGGAATATGAACCGCAGCTCATGTAAAACGTTTGATCGCAACCAAACGGTGGACCGCAGCCCGTGAGTGTAAATCTGACCGCAGCCAGCTTCTGAACCGCAACCCAGTAATAACCAATTTGATCGCAACCAAATTGGTGTTTCATGCACACATAACAAATAACAAACACATGCAACCCACATTGACACATTGGGAAGGGGGAGAAATCGTATAACGAAACCTATGCGTGATCATCCACATACTAAGAATACTCCTAAGGGGTTCATACTTCTTACACCTAGGCCAACGGGATACCAATCCAACTAGCATGCAATATATAAGACTTATTCAACCTACGAATGGTACCCGAACATCAAACTAGACATAGGCACGATAGACGGAGTCCGTTGGGACACCACGGGGGTCGGGGAAACATCAAACGGGGAAACCGGAATCCCGAAGTGGGACTATTTACAGCGGGTAGCCGGTGCGTGAAGGGTTACCCGCCGGCGACGGATTTCCGGGCAGCGGGTGCCCGGCGGGCAGTCGCCTGCCCGTCGGCTTCCCGCTGCCGGCGACGTCAAAACTGGCTGCAGGTAGGTGGCGAGTCCCCTACGCCCACCTACCCCCCACTGACTCTTTTTCACAAATAACGCCCCGGGAACCTTTGTGGAACCCGAAACCATGCTTAGACACCTTTAAACATAATTGATGATAACACGTAGACAATTAACAGATCAAATGCAAGAAACATACGGCACATATCCTATCATGATTTGTAAACATAATTAACACCCAAACATACGAATTCCCACCCAATATATCAAGAATAACACCATACGAGTTTCACGGTACATCCTAGGGCTCTAATTATATTTAAATCATCAAGAACGTAATTCATCTTTTAACACTAAGAAACAATACGATTTATCAAGAATATCACACAATCGTTAGGAATCTAGGTTTATCAAGAATATCACACAATCATCAAGAATCTCTTTCCATCATCAAGATTATCAAGATTACCTAAGAAAACATAACATCAATTATCAAGATCACACCATCAATATCATAAACGAATCATCAATACACAAGAATGTAGAGGGATGCCTAGAGGGAGATCATAGCTAAGAAAATAGGTTTTGTTGAGACATGGGTTACCTCTTAGCCTTAATTAATTTCCTTGGCTATGAAGGATCTTTCTCTAAGTCTTTCTTCTTTCTTGATTTCTCATAGGGGAATTCTTGGAGCTCCTTGTGTGGTGAGAGATTATTGTGGTTTGGGTTCTAGGTTCCTCCTATGTTCCCTATTTATATATCTAAGAGTCCTAATTAGGGCCGAAATACTATAGGCTTGCTAACTCTATTCCCTTTAGGACTAGGGGTTGGGTTTTTAGAGGTGAAGCCCACGGACTATGGTGGACCTTTTCCTAATTAATTATTGTAATTTAATTCTTTCTTTGGATAATTGGTTAAATGATTAATTGGTTTTAGGGGTCGTAACTCTGGGTGTTACAGTAGTTGCTGGATTCGATAGAGATTGGCGGCACTGGAGTAGGCCTCGTTGAGGGTCCGGGGTCCGCTCACTACCAGAGCTTTTCGGGCTTCGAAGTTGAGGGCTGATATAAATCTCTCTATTTTGGTTATCTCTGTGGGGACAAGTTCTGGCGCAAAGCGTGCCAGTTCGAGGAATCGTTTATGGTATTCCATGACGGTAGCCGCTCCTTGTTTTAGGTGAAGGAACTCTTCGTGCATAAATGCTCTTATGCGGGCTGGGTAAAATCGTTCTCTCAGTCATGTTTTCAGGCTTTCCCAGTTGAATCCTGGTTCCTGTATGTAAGTGGGTCCCTCGTGGATTCATCAGAGGTCTGCTTCGTGTCCGAAGTAGAATGAGGCTACCTCTACGTGACGATCTTCTAGGCATTCTACTAACCCCAGAATTTTGTCGAAGGTCCGAATCCATTCCTCAAGGATGGCGGGATCTTCCTCTCCCGAGAAAGTGGGTGGCCTATGGTTCGAAACTTGTCGGGCGACTTCTGAGTTTGTGTTTGGTGGTGGTCGGTTGTTGCGGTGAGCTACGTCGCTTAATGTTTGGCCAACTTGGGTTAGTTGCTGTAGGGTTTGAGCCAGGGGGTCTTGTGTAGTGGGTTCCAGGGTCCTTGATTGTCTTCTGGTTGGTTCCATGATGTTGATCTATAGAGCCAACGTTTATAGCAACGTTTGAGTTAGAGTGTTGTACCCTTACCTTGGTGTGATAAGCGATGGGGAGTTCTTTTAAATTAATGAGGGATGAGGGGGAGGTTATGTGATTATGGGCAGGCTCACAATCTCACCGCGTGTCCTAAGATTCCTAATTCATGTGTTCTTAAAATCCTATCCTTACTGAACTCCTAGTGTTTTTAAGCCTTTGTCCTAAGGTCTTGGTCATAAGAGTCTTATCCTAGGGTCAAACTTAGGCTATGATACCAACTGTAACACCCCAAAATTTTGAAACTTTTAAAACTTATATAACAAAGGTAAATTCTCATTAAATCTCAAAAGTAAGCATAAGAGTACGGGGTGCTATGCCACACCTGAGTTAGAGAGCTCAGGTGCACAGGCAAACTAACTAAAATCCTCAAAGTAAAGTCAGTACATAAGCATGGCACGCAGGCCGAAAAAGGGGAAACTAGCTACTCTACGCTTCAGGACTCTAGCGCGCTCTGATTTCTACTCATCTGTACCTGAAAACCAAATATATCTGTTCAGCGAGAGATGCTGGTAACCCACTCCAACGCGTTGAAATACATTATAGGTAGATATATATAGATATATGAAAATCATTTTGAAGCAGGAAGATATATACTTAAGAGACACTAGTTTTAAAAGCAGGAATGGACTCAACAAACAAGGTAAGCACACAATCAACAATAATAGTTAAGGAGGATAATCATAAAGAATTTGATGCTAAGGTCACAGTCTATATCAACATCAATCATATCATCATTTAATCATCATCTGTGACACTCAATCGCACTGCACTGGCGCCACGGGACCAATCGCATTCCCCGAACATGAGGGTTAATGCGTATAGCATTTACACGGCCCCGTAGCACCCTACCTCATACCGCGGCATGAAGGGAGTTGATCGCAACCAACCCATAGAGGACCGCTGACGAACTCAAAGTCGGACCACAATCCGACACACCGCTGACACGCACAGTCGGTGGACCGTGATCCCCTTTACAAGGGGCGACTTACGACCCTACACACCATTGATGCGTACAGTCGGTGGACCGTAGCGGATCAAGCCCTACACACCGCTGAGGGACTCAGTCGGTGGGCGAAGATCCTCGGAGACTACGACCCTACACACCACTGTCCCATCACTCGATGGATCGCAGCCAGCCGTAGCCCTACACACCGCCTGATTACTCAGGTCGGTGGACTACAGCCTTCCTCGGCTTATTGGCCCTACACACCGCCTGGCGCGTCAAGGTCGGTGGGTCATATCACCGAGGCCCATGTGGACCTGTAGTCCTATATAATCTTTATATACTTGACCGATCTCAACCAGCCTAGTTAACAGTAGGCATGGTTCTCAACCCATTCAACTGCCCGTATAGTGGACCGCAGCCCTGTATAATATTTATATACATGACCGATCTTAACCGGCCTGGTTAACAGTTGGGATGGTTCTCAGCCCATTCAACTGCCCGTATAGCCAACTTGATCGCAACCAAGTTGGGGAATCATGCATCACATAACACACAATAGCACATAATAGCACATAATAGCACATTGGGAAGGGGGACACATATAATTAAGCTTACGTGTGATCATTCAAATACTAAGAATAGTCCTAAGGGGTTCATATCACATCCACCTAGGTCAACGGGTTACCGATTCAACTAGCATGCAATTCCTAAGACTCTTTTATCCTATAAACGGCACCCGAAACATCAAACTAGAATTAAGAACGACAAACGGGGTCCGTTGGGACACCACGGGGAATGGGGAACATCAAACGGGGAAGCCAAAGACCCGGGGTGGTTACGGGCCAGCGGGTAGCCGGTGGGTGGAGGGTGACCCGCCGTCTGCCCGCCAGAGATCACTGCCCGGTGCCTGCTCGCTGCCCGACGGTGATCTTTGGGCAGCGGGTAGGTGGAGGGTTCCCCTACCCCCCACTGACTCTTTCATCACAAATTCGTCCCGGGATCCTTTGTGGAACCCGAAACCATGCTCAGACACTTTTAAACGCAATTAACGACACCACGTAGTCAATGAATGGATCAAAAGCAAGAATCATGTATAACTCATCCTATCACGACTTCTAAACATAAACAACACCCGAACATGCGAATTCCCACCCACTATATATCAAGAACATTACAACAAAAATCCTCAATCCATCATAGGGCTCTAATCCCTCCCAAATCATCAAAATCACAATTTATCTTTAACATCAAGAAATATCAAGATTTGTCAAGAATCATTACATCAATATCAAGAACCTCTCTTCATCATCAACATCATCAAGATTATCAAGAATACACAAAAATCATCTTATCAATCATCAATAATATATCACAAATAGCATAGAGGTATAAATCAGGACACAAGCATATAGAAGGAGGCCAAGGAAGGAGATTATAGCGAAGAAGATAGGTTTTGTTGAGACATGAGTTACCTCTTAGCCTTAATTAATTTCCTTGGCTATGAAGGGTCTTTCTTTAAGATTTCTTCTTTCTTGATTTCTCCTAAGGGATTTCTTGGAACTTCTTGTGTGGTGAGAGATTATTGTGGTGTAAGTTTTAGGTGTCTCCTATGTCCCTATTTATATAATCCAGAGTCCTAATTAGGGTCTAAGTGACATGGGTTTGCTAATTCTATTTCTTATAGGACTAAGGGATTGGCTTTAAGGATATAGGCCCACTAACCATGTTGGACCCCTTTTTAGCAATATGATGGATTTTAATTCTCTTTTTAGGGTGGGTGATAAATTAATTAATTTGGTTTAGGGGCCGTAACACAGGGTGTTACAATGTGTGCTTCCACTGTCCACTAAGATTGTAATGACCTGTTTCCCAATGCTTCCCAACAACTTAATTGTGTTGTACCCCCTCCTCCACTGACAGCACAAAGTGTCACCTCTACTGCTTCAGATTCTGGGGCAATCACAGATTCCTCCACACTCACAGGCTGTTCCCACTGGCTTCCTCCTCACACTCCAGGATCTCAGCTCCTTCAATGATGTTGAAAGTGGGACTCTTGCATTTGTGCCCAGGATTCCATGCTTCAAAGCACTTGAAACACCTATTTTGCTCTCTTAGCTGGTTATTGAACCTACTGATTTCAGGTGATCTAGCATTCGATTGGAATGTGTTTGAGGCTAAAGTTTTTGGGGTATTTTGGATACTTTGGGGTATGTGTGGCTCAGGGTGTCTGGGGTTAGAGGTTTTAGGGTAGGCTTGGGTGTTCTGGGTAGTATAGGCTGGTTTTTGTGGGTAAGAAGTATTTTTCTGAGGCTCATGGGCTTTCAATCCTTTCTCAAACTGTCTGGTTGTCCATATAGCATCCTCCAAACTAGCAGGCCTAGCAGTTCTCACAAAGCATCTCAATTGTTGCTTAAGTCTGACTATGAAACTATCTAGGAAATATTGCTCAGTTATGTAAGGGTATATCTGCAACAAGAGTCCTCTATACTCCTCATATTTATCAGCAAAATCAGTGACATTTCCTGTATGTTTGAAACTAGAAAACTCCTCCATCACATCAGTGATATTCTCACAGAAGCTTTTACATACAGCTCTAGCAAAAGCAGCCCACTGAACCCCCTCTCTAAGGCCATTTAGGTACCCCTCATACCATAGGGCCACCTTCCCAGTTAGATTGACACACAGTACATGCAATATTTCTTCCCTGGGAACCCTAGCTAGCATAAAGAATCGCTCACACCTCACCACCCACAACCTTGCATCAAAATGGACTCTTCTAGGTCCCCATGGTCTGTCTGCCCTTCTAGTATCCATATGATGACCAAACTGGTTCTCTCCATGGCCCTCCTCCTCATAAGAAATCTCCTCTATTTCAGCCGACACCTCCATGGCGGGTTCCTTACCTTGCCTCCTCCCAGGTTCAACACTACCCTCTCCAGGACTGGATTGAGAAGGGTGAGCTTGGCCTTGAACTGAGGATGGTTCCCTCGAAGGTGGGGGTGGCCTATTGATCCTTAGCAACTCCATAATCTCATCCTTCCAGCTGTGCATATGGGATTTCAGCTCCTGGGTGTTGTCTGCCATAGCCTGCTTAACTTCTGTTAGCCACTACTGTTCTCCATAACGATCGCTTCCAGTTTGTTCATCCTTTCCTCCATGGGTGCTGGGGCTATAGTTACCATGTGGGCTCTGATACCAACGGTCATAAACTTGGGATTTAAGGTGAAAAATTGCAGAGAAGAGGTGAAGAAGAAGAAGAAAAAGATGGGGGTTCTGAATAGAAATTAGGAAAGGAAATTATAGGGTTTGATTCTTCAATTCAACAAAAGCATAAGAAAACAACTAAGACAAAACTAGCAAATAAATAAAACAAGCTAGCTAATGCTTCCAAAATCTGCTAACAACGCTCCGGAATCTCAGCTTCCCAAATCGTCTCCGATCAGCACATAACAACAATGTTAGATTTAAACAAAATAACCACCGGCTTCAAACAACCGCGTTTTGATTAATTATAACGGCCCTCAACCACCTTCTTCAGAACGGCGTCGCTCCACTTAAATACTTAACTGCTTTGAATGGACCGCCTTCATACGACGCCGTATTAGTCCCCGTCTTTTGTTCCTTCATTTCCTGCGGCTTCTCTAGACTGCCTACTGGCCTCTTCTTCAATGGAATCATCTTCACTTGCCAGGGTTGTCACACCCAACCACGAAAATTCCAACAAATAGTACGCATTGGCTCGGGCGGGTCTGGGAACTAGAACCCGCCTGTTGCAAGTTTTTTGGGACATCTTCCATAACCTCATCACTTTGCTTAGTTTCGAACGATGAGTTAGACAGATCAGCCATACGCCTCTTCAAGATTAGAGCTATACATAGCATCCGAATTTTCCTTTGATAATGTTTGTTCAGACGTAGCCTTCTCATTATTAAAAGATTTACCATTATCATCATCATCCGTAATAAACCACTGCGACCCAACTCCTTGTGTCTATCTTCTTGGGTTGGCTTGGAGGTTAGCATCAAAGTTATAGTCCGAGGGTCGAATCTCCGAGAGAAGGGCCTTTTCACAATAGCGATTTGTGTGTCCAAGGATAACACAAAAATAACAGAATGTGTGACCACCATCTGCTTGCCATCTCTTTTCATAAGTTTCATAGATTTTCACAGTGGTTTAAAGACATCAATTTCTGCCCAACACGATAGAAGGTTCTCCAAGAACCCTGAGTTTTATTTGCATCAAGTTTCACGAATCTTCCCACAAAATTGCCTATTTGTTCTAGTATCATACCTGTAGTATAGACGAAGGGGAGATTGAAGATTTGAACCCAAAGTTGAATTCGACCAAGAGTGACATTAGATGGTGATTTGCCGTCCTGCAGCACTTTTAGTAATATGGAGCGATTATCAAAAAACCAAATACATTCTGTTTAGAAGATTGCAGCCTTTACACATTCTGTTTTGCAAAAAAAAAAAAAAAAAAAAAAAAAACAAAAAAACAAAAAAAAACAAAAAAACAAAAAAACAAAAAAAACAAAAAAAAAAACAAAAAAAAAAAAAAACAAAAAAAAAACAAAAACAAAAACAAAAAACAAAAACAAAAAAAATTTTAGAAGATTAAAGCTTTTTAAATCAAGATTAAGAGAATAGGGAAAAAATAAACTGGACAAAGTGATAAAAATCACATCCTGAACTAGTGCAAAGGAGTGGTACACATCCCTAAGGCCATTTTCAAAACTTCAAACCTTGCAACATTCAACCGTAAAGATATCTGTTAGTTGTATCTCTGTAGGTAGGTAATGTAATTTAATATCTCTATCTTATACTAATTCATGAATGAAATGGTGTCTTATTGTTCCCAAACTGAAATGGTGTCTTATGTTATTGTTGTTAGTACAAATATTATGAAACTATTGTATTATGATTTTATTTGTTTGCATATGTTGTATGTTTTTATTTGTGAACCAATTTAGCTTGTATAAATGAGCATGAGAATTATTAAAATTAAAGCTAGTGAGAAGAACCAGGAAGCAAGAATGAGTCAATGTGAGGTGGCAAAATCTGATGGAAGTCTTCAACATTTTTGTGTGGTCATTATTCAAGCAAGTTTGTTACCACAATTCATAGAAAATTAACGTGATGAGATCATGCATGGAGTGAAGCCACAACTTTAGGTATCCAAAAAGTTATAAATAGGGTGCTGGTAATGACATTACAACTTGAAGTTTTCAAGTTACTATTAACACGAGATCAATTATTAGAGAATTAATAGGAAACTTCATACTGTCACTACAAGAAAAATGCACATAGACAACACTAGAAAGACAATAGTTTTTAAGAAAAGTGTTGTCTTTTGTATAAAAGACAACAGTTTGGTCCAAAACCGTTGTCTTTGATGCAACACTTTTGTCAAAGACAACGGTTTTTACTTAACCGTTGTTATAAGTGTGTTGTCTTTGTGCATTTTGCGAAAAGACAACACCACAACGACAACGGTTTTTAAAAACTGTTGTCTATGTGCGTTTTTTTTTTTTAAATAAGACAACAGTTTTTTTAACTGTTGTCGTTGGTGTGTTGTCTTTAAGCGCACTGGAATACACAACACTAGAAAGACAACGGTTGTTTAAAACCGTTGTCTTTGTGCGCTCTTTTTTTTAAAAAAAAAAAAAAGACAACGGTTTTATTTAACCGTTGTCGTTGGTGTGTTGTCGTTAAGCGCAATCGAATACACAACACTAAAACGACAACGGTTTTATATAACCGTTGTCTTTGTATGTTCTTTATTTGTTTAAGACAACGATTTTATTTAACCGTTGTCTTTGGTATGTTGTCTTTAATTGTATTTGAATAAAAAACACTATAAAGACAACGGTTTTAAAAAACCGTTGTCTTTGCGCATCATTATTTAACAGGTATATAAAATAAAAACAAAGATGTTAATTAGAAGAGTTAAACCTATGACCTCATGCTTAACAAGTACATGATTTTACCAACAACACAACACAACCTCTTATGTCTAAAAGTGCAACATCTGGTATATAACTGGGTTGCTTCTGTGTTGTTTGTGAAAACCAAGACAACAATTTTAGAAAATAGTTGGAGATTTCCCACTAAGAAAAATAGAACCTGAGACCTCTAACATGATAAACTAAGCTAAACCCACCAAGCCACAACAATACTTATGTATTTAAGCGCAACATCTAGTATATTACCAAAATAGTTCTATTTTCGTTCATATTTAAATATAAAATTGTTCACCAAAATTTCAAAGTAAATTCATTAAAGTTTTATTTTCAATTATATTACAAAATAAAGACCAATCTATGAATTCAAAATAATAATAATAATTATCAAGTATAAAAAACAATATGGGGTGGTGTTCATAATGGTGCTGTATGATGTGTAGGGGTTTAGGGCGGTATATATGTTAGGGGCCGGGGTTGGTAATCAACTATTTCGGCTAGCGCATGACTAACAAGGTTAGCTATATGTTGGTAATTGACCCTTACGGCTAGCGCATGACTAACAAACTAATGTTAGTTATATGTTAGTAATCGACCCTTCCGGCTAGCGCATGACTAACAAGGTTGAAACTGTTGGTAATCGACCCCTCCGGCATGCCTGGGACACGTTGAGAATGGATATGAAAGAGTAGTTGATCGATGCCGTACAGTTTGCTATATTCCATTTCTTTTGCCGCGATCTCAATTAGCTCTATGTTCATAATTACCAAACTATATATTCATAATTTTTGAATTGAAATGCATATTCATAATGATTGAATAACTCTGATCTATATTCACAATTACAGAACTTTGTGTTTACAATTTGCGATGTTCATATTCTCAAGTGTTTATAACTATACATTTTAGAAATTGTGAATCAACAATACAGAAATTATGAATCTGCAGTATAGAAATTATGAATTTACTGTATAGAAATTATTAATCTATACAACTGTATTTAAATTAGAAATATAATGTGTAAAAATTATGAATCTACATTATAGAAATCTATGAATCTCGTGTTATGTACCTATATACACAGTTCCATTTTAATTGACCGGATGTAATGACTCGAGTAATTAAACTAACATTTTGTTATGAAATTTTCCTCTAAGCTAAGACAAATTAAAATTTCCCTCTAAGACAAAATTGAGAAATTTTTGTCTTCCCTCTAAAACAAAATTGCGCAAAATTAACTCTAGGTCCAAAATTTCATCCTTCACTCTCCGCTAACTGCTCGTCCGTGTGTTCTCTGCCGACCGCCACTCTCGTCAGGGGTTTCTGTCGGCCGGCACTAGCCATCTCCGCAGTGGGTCCTCTCTGCCGACCGCCGCTGCGTCCAAGCTTCAACGCCGTCGCCAAAGCCCAACCTCTTCCGCCATCGCCGCCACCATCCCGTGTCGCCGTCGGTCCAGCTGCCGCCGTCGTGAGCTTTTAAGGTTAGCTTTTCTATTTTATTGTAATAATCTGTCAAATTTATCCAAGCTAGGTCTGATTGTATCAATGTGTGCAAAATTTTGGATATCCAAGGGGTCTCTTTTGTATTGCTGGGGTCTATTCACTCCCTATGGAGGCTGATCTGAAGTTGTTAGTAGAAGGGATGATGCAGGATTGTTGGAATTGGTGTAGGAGTAAAAGGCTTATAAGAGTGGTTTTTGAATCTAATAACTGGGGGAATTTTAATTTGAACAATCTGGCAACCTCCCAATCTGATGAGGTTAGGAAAGAAATTTGTATTGAGAAGGTAAATTGCATTGCTACCTGCCTGGCCAATAGATGCTCTGGTTTGAATATGATTTTTTGGAAAAAGGAGGGGCTCCCAAAGGGGTTTGGGGCTCTTTTGGCTTTGGAAGGGATCCCCCATTTTTTGTGGGCCCCTGGGATTGATTCTTTAAGATGATGAAAGTAGTGTGGATGGGGTTCAGAGTTTGGGACCCAGGGATTGGATTATGAGGTTGAGAGGTTGGTAAACCCAATGATGTACTCTGAGGGTTCGGATCTGCTCCTTCACTCTAAAAGCTTAGTGAATGGCTCTGGAAAAATGGGAGGGTGATGACGGTGGAATAAGGAAGGAGGTTAGGATGGAATCTGTAAAAGATCAGAGTTCTAAGTGAGGGTAGTCAGGGAGGAATAAGGAAGGAGAAATGGATCTGCCTTTGTATCCAAAATGCAGAACCCTCATCAAGCTGTGATGGGGAACTGATTTATGATGAGAGCTGAGATCAGTTCTGCCTCTATGCTTTGTGGTTTAATGAGATATAAGGAGGAAATGGTTCATGAGGTGAAAGCTGAGACCATTTCTGTCTAGCTTAGATCTGAAATTAGCTGCAAGGGAAGGGAACAGATCAGCTTGTTGCAAGCTTAGGCCTGTTCTGGAGTAGATAAGCTCAGGGGTTTTAGAGGGGGCATCTTAATGATGATGGTCACATTTGAAGGGTGTCTCACTCTGTGCCCCTTGCACTTTTGAGCTGCTAGCAGAGAGACTGGTTTGGAAGTGCACTAAGAGGAGGCTTGGGGCTGTGTTTATGAAGATGGATGACTAGTCCTGCCTAGAGTTTGCGATTAGTTTATCCTAACCTTGTGAGATAAAAGGGGATTTTGATTTTCCCCACCCCAAATTGTGCTCATTGAGACACTGGATGATAAACTGAATCCTTTCTTAACCCATGCTCTGTGTTTTGCAAAACAAATGAAATCAACAACTGCTGCATGTCTTGCATGCAATTTGCATCCTAGATTCTTGTTTTTACACACACATACAGGTCAATTATTAATTACAACTGGGATGCTCTATATGCATATTTGTATCATTGTATGCTTTTTCTGGTTTCCACGGGTGATTGCTTTTGTATGTGGCGATTACTAGCATATGATTTAGTCTCTAGTTATGCCAAGCCTGCCTGTTCCCGCTTCTTGGTTTTTTTCTTGGAGTTCGGCTTGTCGCTCGTTCTTTGTTCAATCCTTTGGTGACCAAGTGCTTGGTGATGCGTTTCTCTTCCTTGGAATGCATTTGATTGACTGCCCTTTGACGTCGCATGGTGTTTTGGCGATTTTGTGTGTTGCATGTACTTCTTACGCAACCATCAAAGTCCTTGTTCCAAGGTAAGGCCCTTATTGCCGGGAGGCTCTAGTTGTATGATACTTTCTATGCGTCTGTGTAGATCTTGCATTGCACTCTGTATAGGTAATGCCTCCAAATTTTCAGTGCGAATACGATGGCGGCTAGCTCGAGGTCGTGGGTGGGATATTTTCTTCGTAGGTTTTGAGTTGCCTAGATGCGTATGCTATTACCTTGCCTTTTTGCATTAGCACGCAACCCAACCCCATTTTGGACGCGTCACTGAAGACCTCGAACCCTTCCACCCCGGAGGGGATGGCTAGTACGGGTGCCGTGGTTAACTTATCCTTCAATTCCTGAAAGGCTGCGACGCAGTTGTCGTCCCATCGGAAAGGGGTCTCCTTTTTCATGAGTTTAATGAGAGGTTGGGCTATCTTGGTAAAGTCGGGTACAAACCTCCTGTAGTAGCCAGCCAAGCCCAGGAAGCTTCGGACCTCTGAAGGTGAGTTCGGTGTGGACCATTCCTTAACGGCCTGGGCTTTGGTGGGATCCACCTTAATTCCTTCTTTGGTTATTACATGGCCCAGGAAGGCCACGCTGTCTTTCCAGAATTCGCATTTGGAGAACTTAGCGTATAGCTGGTGCTCTCTTAGAGTTTGTAAGGTTATGCGGAGGTGCCTTTCATGTCCTTCTTTGTTTCGGGAGTAGCCTAGGATGTCGTCAATGAATACAATGACGAAGTCATCCAGGTGGGGTCGGAATACTCGGTTCATGAGGTCCATGAGTATGGCGGGTGCGAGGTGGAGTCGTCCTTGTAGCCGTGCCCCTAGGTACTCTTAGTTGAACCCCCGGTTGTTGCCCATAAGTTCTTTGTGGTCTTATCAAAGATCAACCTCGTGTCTTGAAGTAGAACGAGGCTATCTCTACGTGGCGTTCCTCTGGGCATTCGCTTAACCCAAGGATTTTGTTGAAGGTTCGGATTCATTCTTCGATGAGTGTGGGATCCTTGACTGTCTTCTTATTGGCGCCATGCTGCTGGTTTTCAGGGTCAATATTTATTGTAATGATGAGTCGGTGTGCTGCACCCTTACCTTGGTGTGGTAAGCGTAGGGGGAGTTCTTTTAGAGAGGGATAAAGTGAGGGGAGGTTATGTGTAGGTTTCACAATCTCACCGTGCGTCCTAAGATTCCTGAATCCTATGTTCCTTAATACCTAGAGTTCAAGCCTGATGTCCTAAAGTCCGGTCTTAAGAGTCTTATCCTAGGGTCAAACTTAGGCTCTGATACCAACTGTAACACCCCAGATTTTCAAGACTTTTAAAACTTATATAATTAAGATAGAATCTCATTAAATCCCAAAATACGATACAAAGAGTACGGGGTGCTATGCCACACCCGAGCTAGAGAACTCGGATGCACAGGCTAAATTCTAAAACCTCAATCAGTATCAATACTAAATCATGGCACGCAGGCCGAAAGGGAAAACTATCTAAGCTATGCCCCAAGCTTCTAGCGCGCTCCAATGATCTACTCGTCTGTGCCTGAAAGCCAAATATATCTGTTCAGCGAGAGATGCTGGTAACCCACTCCAACGCGTTTGAAATACAATACATATAGATATATACATATATATATATATATATATATATATATATATATATATATATATATATATATAGATATACGAAAACCATTTTGAACATGAAGATATATCCTACGAACTCTAGCTTTTAAAACAGGGATAGACGCAACAGGTAGGGCTAAGCACAGACAGCAGTTATACCCAGCATATACAGTTTACAACAGGCAAGACAGATAAGATAAGCACAATTAATAATCATAACCCAACATATACGATCCCTGGTATAAATCCCATAGTCTCATCCCCAAGATACTCATAACAACAACTCATCCATACTTCATCACATAGCACACTTTGTTGGCGCCACAGGACCAATCGCATGCCCATACATGAGGGTCAGCGCATATAGCTCTGACACGCCCCGCAGCACCCTGCCCCGTCTCACAGCACGGAGGGGTCGATCGCAACCGACCGATGAGTCGCAGCTCTATATAATATTTATATACCTGACCGGTCTTTACCAGCCTAGTTAACAGTTGGGATGGTTCTCAACCCATTCAACTGCCCGTATAGTGGACCTTTGTCCTATATAATATTTATATACCTGACCGGTCTCTACCAGCCTGGTTAACAGCTTGGATGGTTCTCAACCCATTCAACTGCCCGTATAGTGGACCTTAGTCCTATATAATATTTATATACCTGACCGGTCTCTACCAGCCTGGTTAATAGCCGGTATCGTTCTAAGCCCACCCGACTGCCCGTATAGCCCGATTGATCTCAACCAAATCGGGGTAACATGCACACGTAACACATAGCAAGCACATGCAACCCACATTAACACATTGGGAAGGGGGAGAAAACGTATAACAAAACCTATGCGTGATCCTTCACATACTAAGAATATTCCTAAGGGGTTCATACTTCTTTCACCTAGGTCAACGGGATACCAATTCAACTAGCATGCAATATATAAGACTCATACGACCTACGAACGGTACCCGAAAATCAAACTAGACATAGGCACGATAGACGGAGTCTGTTAGGACACCACGGGGGTCGGGGGAACATCAAACGGGGAAGCCGGGATCCCGAAGGGTGGGAATTTCCAGCGGGTAGCCGGTGGGTGAGGGTCCACCCGCCGGCTGCCCGCCGGTGTTTACTTTTCCCGGCGGGCAGCTGCCCGCCCGCCGGCTGCCCGCTGCCGGAGCTCCTCTTTCGGTCGCGGGTAGGTGGCGGGTCCCCTACCCCCACCTACCCCCCACTGACCCTTTTTCATCAAAAACGGCCCGGGAACCTTTGTGGAACCCGAAACCATGCTTAGACACTTTCAAACGCAATTGATAACACACATAGACAATTAATGGATCAAAATAAAGAATCAAACGGCACATAACCTATCATGCTTTTCTAAACATAATAAACACCCAATCATGCGAAATCCCACCCAATATACCAAGAATAATACCATACGAATTCCACGATATAACCTAGGGTTCTAATTATTTTTAAATCAACAAGAACACAATTCATCTTCCAAAATCAAGATTCGGTAGGAATATCATATAACTATCAAGAACCTCATATAATCATTAAGAACATCAAGAACACCATGTGATTATCAAGAACGTCATATAATCATCAAGAACACCACAATTATCAAGAACCTTTCATCATCAAGATCACCCATGGAAATCATCCCACCAATCATCAATAATAATATCACAAATAAACAATACACAATATTATGGGGAAATCCTAAGAGGGGAATCATAGCTATGAAAATAGGTTTTGTTGAGACATGGGTTACCTCTTAGCCTTAATTAATTCCTTGGCTATGAAGGCTCTTTCTTTAAGCTTTCTCCTTTATTGATTTCTCCTAAGGGGATTCTTGGAACTTCTTATGTGGTGAGAGATTATGGTGGTGAAAGATCTAGGTGCCTCCTATATCCCTATTTATATATTTAAGACTCCTAATTAGGGTCTGAATGGTATGGGTTTACTAATTCTATTCCTTATAGGACTAAGGGCTTATTTTAGGGATAAGGGTCCATGGTCCATAGTGGACCATATTAATTAATTAAAGGGAATCCTAATCGTAGTCTGAATAGTAAAAGGCCTACTTCCTTTATTCCTAATAGATAACTAGGTCTAGGATTCCTAATTAGAATCTGAATAGTAAAGGGTTTACTTTCTTTATTCCTAATAGGCTTAAGACTCTAATTTAGGCAAGGGTCCACGGTTCATGGTGGACCTTATTAATTAATTAAAGGAAACCTAACCAAATTAAATCATATTTAATTATTATTAACGGGATTAATTAAATAATTAATCCGGGATTGAAGGCCGTAACACGGGGGTGTTACAATTAGTGTGCAATTTGTGAAATCGCATATTGTCTCAAATTGTATTGTGTAACTTTTTCATAGAGTTGTAATACTAGTTTGATGTATGAATAGGTGATAGAGCTAGTTTAGTAAATCATTTGACCTTTGTATTTGTAAAAATAGTGCTTGATCTTTAGTAAAAATGTTTTGGGCGAGGCCTCGCAAATTGAGTCCAAATTATTTTATAAGGTTGCTGTTTGTTTTAGGGTTTTTGGGCCCAGGGAGGTCCAACACAACCTTGGTTAAGGTTGGTGGATACACCTTTCAATAAAGCTTACTAAAAACATAAAGGAATAAGCAATTTCAGTGAACATGTGTCTCTATTCCCTGGGCATGGACTCGCCCTTTTACATTTTGGGAGGGGCCTTTATATAGTAGGCCTTCCTTTAATTCGGGCTTAAAATACATTAAAGGGGCCTTGATTGCTAATTATGTTGGGGAGCCGTTGGGCTGCCGCTACTGGGCCTCCCAATGGCTCTTTGACCGGGTTCTTCAATGCTTCCTTAACTGCCCTCCAACGGCTATTTGTCACTTCTGCCGAGTCCTCGTCCTAACCTTGGGGTCGGCCCGACTTCTGGACTCGGTCCGAGTTCCTTTCGGGCCGTATTACTTTTTGGGCCTCTGCTCTTTTCCCTTGGCTGCATCTTATTCTCTTTGGGCTTCCAAATTCTTCTTGGGTAGGGGTCCACACCCCATCAACTGGTCCCTCACTTTCCAATATCCTGTCCTCTAACTCGGATATCGGAAAGTAGCAGCATGTACTCCATTAATTCGAAAATCTTTCTCAATCTACTGCCCTTAACGGTCGAGTAACGCCCGGATCTCCCACGATTTGCCTGATTCGCCGGGTCTGTTAGATTCTTTGAGATCCTATAAATAGTGCCCTGATCCTTGAGTTTTTTCCTCACCTCTTTCGATCAATCATGGGTCGTTCCCCCATAAAAGGGAAAAAGATTGACTTCGGGTCGCCGTCTCGCCCCCCTCTCTCCAAGCTGTCGAGATTGGAGAAAGAGGGCAAGAAGAAGGCTCCTCGACCCTCTTCCCGAAGGCATCACTCTGGCGCTACTTCCTCTGTTTCACAGCCGCCGATTGAGGTTCCGTCCCCCGTGACACACTCTCCATCCCGGGCCGACCCCCCACCTCAGACTATGGCTCGAGTCACTGCTCAGGACGGATCTTTTGTCGGGGTGGCGGTTCCGGAGCAGCTGGCTTTTAAGATGACATTCACTATCCCTCTCGACGACCTGGATGGGCCGGAAACGGACCTAATGACTGATGCCGACTTCGCTCGTTACCTTGAGCTGTACCCGGATGACGAGGTGCCCATCGTCCCACCTCTCATGCCGGCCTTTTGGGACTCGTTTTGCCTATCTCCTACCGGCCCATCGGAGGAGATGTTTTTCTGGAACGAGCCCTCTTCCCTGACGAGTGATTGTGCCATCCTGGGTTTGCAGGTGGCGGAGCGTGGTGTCGAGTGAAGCTTAATGGAGAGCTATGAGAGGAACATTATATATAATTACTGATGTGTAATAAAGTTCCTTCCCCTTGATGTACTACTCTACCCATGAATAAAAAGTGATGTGGTTTTGTTTGCCGGCTATCTTTCTTTGCTTTATTCGATTAGGCTTGTTAGTCGGCTTGTCCCCGAGTCGGCCATATCTTGCCCCGAGATTTGACAATCACAATCTTCCAGTATCCTTGGAAGATCTTGCTTTTTCCGGCTAAAGCGCGAATCTCTCCCTTACCGAGCGAAATTGATGGGATCCTTCTCTGACATAGATTCCTGAACCTTATCTAATCCTGCCCGAGGATGGCAGTTATGATTCCCTTCCGTGATTTACTCCTCGATATTCATCCCCTTTTGGGCTATAAAGGGGACTCCTTCTTGTTTATCTTCTTTATCGTTTTCTTCGGCAACTCTCTGCGTCTCACTTCCTCAGTCATGAGTTATCGAATCGGTGATCGGCGTTTCTCTATCTGCCAGAAGGAGCAGGCTCGGCTGGAAAAGCGAAGGCAACAAAGGCTGGCCAATGGTGGCCGCTTGGTGGGTGACTCCAACTCAATTCCCATTGTCGTTCCTCCGGACATGCTGGATGTGGTTTCAGTAGACTCGACTGGCCGGCGAGTGGAGCCAACAGTGGAGGAGCCGGCGTTGGACGAGGAAGAAGTGTGGGAGGTTCCTCCTCTTTTCGGGGTGGCCATGTCTCCCAGTGCTCTTGAGAGGCCCCTTCAAATGATTGACGACGGGAAGCCGGCAGTCTACCTGGATGACGTGCTGGAACCGGATCCGACTCCGCCTCCTTTCCGCCCCCAGTTGTTCCTAGAGGGTCCGCCTCCTGCTCGTCCAACAGAGGAGATGTCCAGCCCATGACCCCCCTTTGCATGCTTTCCTTAGCATGTAACTTGGCCAAGATGTAGGATTTTATCTATCCGCAATTAATAACTTGTTTCATTTTGTTTCTTTCTTGACTTCTCTGTAAAGGGAGCTATATACTGCTGTCGCCAAACTGTTCTTCAGCCGACTTCATTTTCATTTTTGTTACGGCGTGAGGTCGGTGTTGACTCCATGTCGACTGATGGGCTCGGCAGGTACCTGGTCATGTACTTGCCTAGGGTTATTTGTGTCGACTGATGGACTCGGCCCAGTGATCAACCCTCAGTCGGCCTCACACGTACCCGGGCAGCCCAGAGGCCATGGCCGAGAATGGGCCTTAATTAAGTAGGCCAGGTCACCTCAACTTTTTCCAGGCCTAGGGTTACAGACGCGCCGTTTTCGGCTAACCCTAGTTTCAACCGTCGTTCCATCTTTCGAGGGCATTTATTGCACCTCGTTTGTTTCATTATTTTCTGCCACTTGTGGCTTTGTGAGCCCGACCTGGAACTCTTCAGATGCTTGTTCACGGTGAACAAGGTTGGCTCACACTCCCCGGGATTCGTCCAAGTTTCAGCCCAACCCGGGCATCAACTCTGAGAGGGTCTTCCACATTCCAAAAAGGACTGGAAACCCTATTTTTTCATTGTTCGTCCTTCCTTTTCCTCCTTCACCTTTCCAACCATGTGGCCGGTTGCTCCCTTCAAGCCTTGCTCCTGGCGCGTTGTCTTCACCCCGGACACGACCCAGGGTGCCGAGTTCTTGAAAAGCATGGGCCCTATTCCGCCAAGTATTGGTCGCGACTGCGGGCCATGGCGAAATTGGGCCTTCTGCCAACTGGGGCGGCTACCACAGGTAGCCTTTCATAACCCATTCTCTCTTCTTGCTTTTCTTTATGTCCGACTGCTAACCATTTTAATCTGTGTAGGTCCCTACGACTGCGACTCCACGAGCTCGAAAGAAACTGAGGCTCCCACCACCGCTATGGCTGACCGTGCTGAGAAGATGAGGCACTGGATGGCGCAGCGCTTATCCAGAACTCCAACAGCTTCCTCCTCTCTTCCTTCATCAGCTCCCCGGGCGACTCCAACTTCGTGGTGGACCTGTCGACTTCCCCTGCTGCCTCTCCTTCCAGGCTTCTGCCTCCGGCCTCAATGGAGAGCCCAAGCTCCAAGCGTCCGCTGGAGCAGTCGGATGCACCTCCGCCCAAGAAAATTCGGCTAATCCTGGAGATCGACAAGGACGCCCAAATATGGTAGGGCGATTACTCGGTTCAGAAATGGGCCGAGCACATCCTCATCCCCAAGGATTTGGAGGCGGTGAACAAGATGCAGGATGAGTACACCCTGGAGGCTTCCTTGCGTCAATCCTACCGGGTAAGCTTTCATCGTATTTACTTCTGATTTCAACTTTTTCCTTTTGACTTACTGCTAACATGACTCCTTCCCAGAATCTCACTTTTCAGCTGGAGATGAGGAAGCGGATGCAGGCACTCAAAACTACGTTGCAAGCCCTTGGTAATCGCTTGCGCCAATCAGAGCAGGCTCGCCAAGAAGAGCAGGCTACCTTTGTCAAGGCCAGGGAGGTCCACACAGCCGAGCTCTTGAGGGTGACCTGTCAGTGGGAGGAGGAACGAGACAAGGCTGCCGCCGCCATTGCTGAATACAAGAAGTCATCCGCTTTCGAGGCGGACGTGAAGTCGGCGGTCGAGGGTCGTCAAGAGGTGCTGGCGACTCCGGAGGGAGACGACTACCTGTTGGATCTCGGCGAGCGTAACTACCGCTTGGGCTACCGTGAGGCACAGCTGGAGATGCATGCCCTTCTTCTGGCTCGGGATCTGTCTTTTACTCCTGAGGGTTGGTGCTTCAAGCCGGTACTGGAATTGTTACCAGTACCCGAGGAAGCTGTGGCAACCACTGACCCTTCTTCGGCGGCCCTTCCAGTGGCAGATCCGGTCGTGCCGACTGAGCGGCTGCCTCAAGCGGAAGACCCTTCACCTGCTCCTCTGGCTGGAACAACGGCAGAGGAGCGAGTCAAGCAGGTCGAAGCTGATGTACCCCCACCCGTAATTTAGGTTTTTTACGATCTAAACTTTTTGTAGGGGCTTGTCCTCCCTTTGGACTTTCATGAATGAAAAAACTTCTTTTTTTGCTCTTCTTGCATCTTTTCTTTTTAACTTATGCAATTTTTTTGTTAACGTCCTGGAATTCTCTTTGCCGAGTCCCTCAGTCGAGGCGACTTCTGGTATGCCTTTCTTCAAAAAGGTTTTGGGGGTCAGTACCCTGGCTTTTTCCTGCTTTTTGACTCGCCGAGTCCCCTAGTCGAGGCGACCACAGTAGGCTTTTTCTCGGAAACGTCTAAGGGTCAGTGTCCTTGTTTCCTATCTCTTCTCGCCGAGTCCCTCAGTCGAGGCGACCCTTCAGGCTTTTCCTAACTTAGAAACTATTCAGGGTCAGTGCCCCGTCGTTTCTTTCCTTTCTCGCCGAGTCCCTTAGTCGAGGCGACTCTTGTAGGCTTTTTCTTGGAAACGTCTAAGGGTCAGTGCCCTTGTTTCCTGTCTCTTCTCGCCGAGTCCCACAGTCGAGGTGACCCTTTAGGCTTTTTCTAACTTAGAAGCTGTACAGGGTCAGTGCCCCGTTGTTTCTTCCTTTTCTCGCCAAGTCCCTCAGTCGAGGCGACTCCTGTTGGTTTTTTCTCGGAAACGTCTAAGGGTCAGTGCCCTTGATTCCTATCTATTCTTGTCGAGTCCCTCAGTCGAGGCGACCCTTTAGGCTTTTTCTAACTTAGAAACTGTTTAGGGTCAGTGCCCCGTTGTTTCTTTCTTTTCTCGCCGAGTCCCTCAGTCGAGGCGACTCCTGTTGGCTTTTTCTCGGAAATGTCTAAGGGTCAGTGCCCTTGTTTCCTATCTCTTCTTGCCGAGTCCCTCAGTTGAGGCGACCCTTTAGACTTTTTCTAACTTAGAAACTGTTCAGTATCAGTGCCCCGTCGTTTCTTTCTTTTCTCGCCGAGTCCCTCAGTCGAGGCGACTCCTGGTGGTTTTTTCTCGGAAATGTCTAAGGGTCAGTGCCCTTGTTTCCTATCTCTTCTCGCCGAGTCCCTCAGTCGAGGCGACCCTTTAGGCTTTTTCTAACTTAGAAACTGTTCAGGGTCAATGCCCCGTTGTTTCTTTCTTTTCTCGCCGAGTCCCTCAGTCGAGGCGACTCCTGTTGGCTTTTTCTCGGAAATGTCTAAGGGTCAGTGCCCTTGTTTCCTATCTCTTCTCGCCGAGTCCCTCAGTCGAGG
Source organism: Ipomoea nil (assembly GCF_001879475.1). Taxonomy (NCBI): domain Eukaryota; kingdom Viridiplantae; phylum Streptophyta; class Magnoliopsida; order Solanales; family Convolvulaceae; genus Ipomoea; species Ipomoea nil. The sequence continues at coordinate 3,822,089 of NW_017619458.1, forward strand.
CGACCCTTTAGGCTTTTTCTAACTTAGAAACTGTTCAGTGTCAGTGCCCCGTTGTTTCTTTCTTTTCTCGCCGAGTCCCTCAGTCGAGGCGACTCCTGTTGGCTTTTTCTCGGGAATGTCTAAGGGTCAGTGCCCTTGTTTCCTATCTCTTCTTGCCGAGTCCCTCAGTCGAGGCGGTCCTTTAGAATTTTTCTAACTTCGAAACTGTTCAGGGTCAGTGCCCCGTCGTTTCTTTCTTTTCTCGCCGAGTCCCTCAGTCGAGGCAACTCCTATAGGCTTTTCCTCAAAAACGTCTAAGGGTCAGTGCCCTTGTTTCCTATCTCTTCTCGCCGAGTCCCTCAGTCAAGGCGACCGTTTAAGATTTTTCTAACTCAGAAACTGCTGGTGGGATGCAAAAGCATTAGGCATGTTATTCAAAGTCGGACTTTAAATAAATACATTAGGCTGACCTTTTACTGATAGTATTTCTTTATGTGGATTACATTCCAGATCCGATCGCTGGGATTCCCTTCTAGTGTTTCTAACTTGCATGTGCCGGCTTGGACCACGGCGGCAATGGGGTAGGGTCCCACCCATTTGGTAACGAACTTTCCTCCTTCCGTGGGTTGGCTAGCCTGTCGATGTAACACCCCGTGTTATGGCCCCTAAAGTCAATTAATCATTTAACCAATTATCCAAAGAAAGAATTAAATTACAATAATTAAATTGGAAAAGGCCCACCATGGTCCGTGGGCCCTCTTCCCTAAACCCAACCCCTAGTCCTAAAAGGAATAGAGTTAGCAAGCCTATAATATTTGGGCCCTAATTAGGACTCTTAGATATATAAATAGGGGACATAGGAGGCACCTAGAACCCCCACTACAATAATCCCTCACCCCACAAGGAGCTCCAAGAATTCCCCTAGGAGAAATCAAGAAAGAAGAAAGACTTAAAGAAAGATCCTTCATAGCCAAGGAAATTAATTAAGGCTAAGAGGTAACCCATGTCTCAACAAAACCTATTTTCATAGCTATGATTCCCCTCTTAGGATTTCCCCATATTCTTGTGTATTGATGATTCGTATAATGTTCTTGACAATTGGTGTTATAATTCCATGGGCGATCTTGATAATCTTGTTGATGAAAAAGTGATTCTTGATGATTGTGTGATTCTTGATGGAACCTAGTTTCTTGATGATTATGTGCCATTCTTGATTGTTCTTGATGTTTAAAGAGGAATCGTGTTCTTCTTAAATTGAATGCGTCTATAGCCCTAGGTCGTATCGTGAAATTCGTATGGTGTTATTCTTGATGTATTGGCTGGGAATTCGCATGTTCGGGTATTAAATTTGTTTAGAAAAGCATGATAGGATATGTGCCGTGTGTTTCCCGCTTTTGGTCCGTTAATTGTCTATGTGTTGTTATCAATTGCGTTTGAAAGTGTCTAAGCATGGTTCCGCGTTCCACTAAGGTTCCCGGGGCGTTTTTGTGATGAAAGAGTCAGTGGGGGGTAGGTGGGGGTAGGGGACATGCCCCCTACCCGCGGCCAACGTTGAAGTCGTCGGCAGCGGGCAGCCGGCAGGCAGGCGACTGCCCGCCGGGCACCCGCTGCCCGGAACCACGACGCCGGCGGGCAGCCGGCGGGTGACCCCTCACCCACCGGCTACCCGCTGGATTTTACCCCACTTTGGGATTTCGACTTCCCCGTTTGATGTTCGCCCGACCCCCGTGGTGTCCCAACGGATCCCGTCTATCGTGCCTAAGTCTAGTTCGATGTTTCGGGTACCGTTCGTAGGTTAAATGAGTCTTATATATCGCATGCTAGTTGAATTGGTATCCAGTTGGCCTAGGTGAAAGAAGTATGAACCCCTTAGGATTATTCCTAGTTTGTGGATGACCACGCATAGGTTTCATTATACGTTTTCTCCCCTTCCCAATGTGTTAATGTGGATTGCATGTGCTTGCTATGTGTTATGTGTGCATGATACCCCAATTTGGTTGCGATCAAATTGGTTATTCTTGAGCTGCGGTTCAGAAGCTGGCTGCGGTCAGATTTACACTCTCGGGCTGCGGTCCACCGTTTGGTTGCGATCAAACGGTTTACATGAGCTGCGGTTCATATTCCTGGCTGCGGTCAGATGACTACTTTTGGGCTGCGGTCCACTATTTTGGTTGCGATCAAACATTATGATGAGCTGCGGTTCATCGGTCGGTTGCGATCGACCCCTCCGTTTTGCGATACGGGGCAGGGTGCTACGGGGCCGTGTCAGAGCTATATTCGCTGACCCTCATGTATGGGCTTGCGATTGGTCCTGTGGCGCCAACAAAGTGTCTATGTGATGAGATAGGGATGGTTTGATTGTTATGGTTGTTATGAAAACGTGACCATAGGATACATGCTAGTAAACTGTATATGCTTGATTATGACTATTGGATGTGCTTATCTCTATCTGTCATATCTGTTCCCTATTCCTGAGAATTGTGCATGCTTGGTTATGACTAGTGGTTGTGCTTATCCCTATCTGTCGAGTCTATTCCCTGTTTTGAAAGCTAGAGTCTCTTAGGATATATCTTCATGCTTCGAAATGCTTTTTCGTATATCAATGTATATATCTATATATATTGTATTTCAATGCGTTGGAGTGGGTTACCAGCATCTCTCGCTGAACAGATATATTTGGCTTTCAGGCAGAGAAGAGTAGACACTGGAGCGCGCTAGAACCATGGAGCGTAGAAGTAGATAGTTTCCCTTTCGGCCTGCGTGCCATGTGTATGCATTTACTTGTTGAGGATATTAGTCAGTTAGCCTGCGCACCTGAGTTCTCTAGCTCAGGTGTGGCATAGCACCCCGTACTCTTTATATTATGTTTTGGAATTTAATGAGATTTTACCTTCTTTATATAAGTTTAAAAAGTTTTTGAAAATCTGGGGTGTTACAGTTGGTATCAGAGCCTAAGTTTGACCCTAGGATAAAGACTCTTAATACAAGACTTTAAGACATTAGGCTTGAACTCTAAGTACTTAGGGACTTAGGACTCAGGAATCTTAGGGCGCGCGGTGAGGCTGTGGAACCTACACATAAACCACCCCTCACTTCATCCCTCCTCTATTTAAAGAAAAACTTTCCCCGCTTAACACATCAAAGTAAGGGCACCACACTCTAAACTTAACATTCCTATAAACGTTGACCTAGAAGGACGATAGCATGGCACCGAACAAAAGGCAATCAAGGACTCCAGAACCCGCCACACACGACCCTCTGGCCCAAACTCTGCATCAACTAACACAAGTCACTCAGGCACTAAGCGACGTGGCTCTTCGCAACAACAGGCTCCCACCACCCCCGTCAAACGCAAACTCAGACGTCGCCCGACAAGTTCCAAATCATCAACCACCCACGTTCTCAGCAGAAGAAGATCCCGTAATCCTGGAGGAATGGATCCGGACCCTCGACAAAATTCTAGGGTTAGTAGAATGCCCGGAAGAATGTCGCGTAGAGATAGCCTCGTTCAACTTCGGACACGAGGCAGACCTTTGGTGGATCCACGAAGGGCCCGCTTACCAACAAGAACCAGGGTTCGACTGGGAAAGCCTCAAAACACGACTACGAGAGCGATTCTATCCAACACATGTAAAAGCATCTATGTACGAAGAGTTCCTCCATTTGAAACAAGGAACGACTACCGTCAAGGAGTACCATAAGCGATTCCTCGAAATAGCACGCTTCGCGCCAGAACTAGTCCGCACTGAGGTAACAAAGACAGAGAGGTTCGTATCGGGCCTCAACTTCGAAGCCCGAAAGGCACTAGTGGTAAGCAGACCTCGGACCCTCAATGAGGCTTACTCCAGTGCCGCAAATCTCTATCGAATCCAACTACTCCAACGTGAGGTTCAAGAGCAGATACGAAAGAGAAACACCGGGGGTGGAATGCCACCCATAAAAAGGACAAGAAACGACACCAACACAAGACCGAGTAACCTGGCCGGCCAAAGGCCATCCCTAGGGAACAATGGAGCTGACACAGGAAGCTTCCCTTGCCCAAAATGCAACAAAAGCCATAGAGGCAAGGATTGCATGGGCAATCCCTGGCGATGTTTCAACTGCGGAGAGGAAGGACACAAGGCCTTTCAGTGCACTCAACCCCAAAGGCCACGCCCCACCACCACGGGTCAACACGGGGGTACCACTCACCAAGGGAACTACGGCGCTCCCAGAAAGATATTCGTCATGAGCCGCACCCAGGCCGAACTCGGGAGAAAGAACAACCTCGAGAGGGGAAACCTAACCCCAGAAGACGAGGACCACGCAAACTCCTGGGAAGAAAACCAAGAAGACGAGTTCTGTCTAGGATAAACTGGCAAATTTCCTTGTAACCACCTTTGTAGTAGGACTACTTACTTAGCTTAATTACTTCGGAATTATTATAAATAAAATATTAAATCGAAATTCGATCCTGCTTACGGGGGTGGAACTAAAATTATACAAACAAACCAAGCCTCCCACCACTAGAAGACAAAAGAAGGAAAAAGACAAAAGCCACACCATCAAAAAGGGTTTAGTGTTGCCAATAGGAATTAAACCTTTAACCTCCCGCTTACAAGACCAAGGTCTTGACAACTAAACTAAGAGTATTTCTTGAAACCTTAAGGGGGCACTCCCTTCTTAAAACCCCCACAAGTCCCTAAAACCCACAAAATCCCCAAATCAAAATCCCTTCTTCTTCTCCTTCTTCCTCCCCACTCCTTCTCCCTCTCTCCTCCCATCTCCCACTCACCTCGCCGCCCCCAACACCGGACCCACAAGACCGCCGCCACCAGCCGCCGAACCACCACCGACTGCCCAGGCCGCACCCCGTCACACGCCGCCGTCACCACCGGAGAGAACCCGCGACACCGGCACCGCCCGCCACCCACCTGGACACCACCTGTTGCCAACACACGCCGCTGCCAACACCGGCGCCGCCCAGGACCACCGCTGCCTCGACGAGCGCCGCCGCCCCTCGCGACCACCGAAAAGCCCACGTCGCCGGAGAAGTTGCCTCGCCGGAACTCTCGCCGGAGTCTCGCTGGCCGTCCGCCGGAAAACGCCACCTAGGAGAAAAGTTCGAGAAAATGCCAAAAAAGCCTCTCGGAATCCGCACCCCGGATTGGAGCAACGCCAGTTACACCGTTATCGGAGGTAAAGCCCTCGAGCCCGATCAATTCTCTCCGGAGTTGGTCGACATGCTCAACCACCAAGGGCTTTTGGATACTTATCTCACCATTAAGGGGGATACGTACCCCGAATTGGTGAAGGAGTTCTATCAACACTTGGTGGCCATCAAACGAGGTGATAAACTAGAAATCTCCACTAAGGTCCGAGGCAAGGAAATCATACTTTCCGAAGGCCGTTTGGCCAAACTCTTGAGGCTGACCACCACGGGTGTGTCAGACTATGACCGTAAATGGTGGATTGGTACCCAAAATACGGGGTACAAAGATTACCTCAGGTACCTACTCGGAAAAGATGATGGTTTCACCTCGGCCACGCGACCAAATAGGAAGTGGCTAACGGCAGTGCAAAAGATACTGGTTATGATTGTAACTGACAGCCTCTTGCCCACAAACAATAAGAGTAAAGACGTGGGGAGTTTAGAGTGCACTTTTGACTACCTCTTGAAACAAAAAATCAAGTTCAACCTACCGGCCCTCATGCTAAAACACATGGAATTTTGCAAGACGAACAACCGACTTAGCCTGCCCTACGGGATGATCCTAAGTTGGATCATGGAGAAAAAGGGGGTAGACCTAAGCCACACCGAGGTCAAGACTGCAAACGGCATGATCTTTAACGCCCAGAACCTCCGCCACAATGATATCTACTACACTGGAGGGGGACAATATCTCACCCTGGAAGAAATCTGCCTAAAACCCGAGGAGGAGCGAAGAGAATTGGTCGACCAATTAGACATCTCCAACAAAAAGCTCAAACGGGCAATGCAAGATTGTGGGGGTCTGGTGGGAAGTGAGGATCAAGAGGAGGATGACGAGCCTAACCCATCGGCGCACCCACGATCAGGAGGGAATCCAAGGGAACAAGGCGAGGGCTCGGTCAATGAACGCATCCTAGCACAACTCAACCGGCAAAACCAAATTAGGGAGGAAGGGTTCTCGTCCTTGATCCGTACGACACGCGCATTAGATCAGAGGGTGGCAGCAATCGAGGCCACCTTGGGCACTCGTAGGGCATCCAGCTCCGGAGCAGGAAACCAAGGTAGACCCGCACTTCCCGATTACCACGACACCAGAAGTCCAGTCTACCCCATCAAAGACAAAACGTGGGGCCATGTTCCTAACCAGGAGGCCAAAATACGGGATGTCCGGGGGTGAAAGATTGGATTAACACACCGGGCTTCGGGGACGAAGCCCCTTATAAGGGGGGGAGAGTGTAACACCCCGTGTTAGGACCCCTAAAACCAGTAATCATTTAACCAATTATCCAAAGAAAGAATTAAATTACAATAATTAAATTGGAAAAGGCCCACCATGGTCCGTGGGCGCTCTTCCCTAAACCCAACCCCTAGTCCTAAAAGGAATAGAGGTAGCAAGCCTATAATATTTGGGCCCTAATTAGGACTCTTAGATATGTAAATAGGGGACATAGGAGGCACCTAGGACCCCCACCACAATAATCCCTCACCCCACAAGGAGCTCCAAGAATTCCCCTAGGAGAAATCAAGAAAGAAGAAAGACTTAAAGAAAGATCCTTCATAGCCAAGGAAATTAATTAAGGCTAAGAGGTAACACATGTCTCAACAAAACATATTTTCATAGCTATGATTCCCCTCTTAGGATTTCCCCATATTCTTGTGTATTGATGATTCGTGTATTTTCTTGACAATTGGTGTTATAATTCCATGGGCGATCTTGATAATCTTGTTGATGAAAAAGGGATTCTTGATGATTGTGTGATTCTTGATGGAACCTAGTTTCTTGATGATTATGTGCCATTCTTGATTGTTCTTGATGTTTAAAGAGGAATCGTGTTCTTGTTAAATGGAACCAAAGTCTTTCTTCAAAATTTCCTTGACATGTTCTCTGAGCTTGAAGAAATCATCTTTGAACTTTGCATTCTAAAATTTCTTTGTAAGCTGTCCGACACTGTAATGTCCAAAAGCTTCTTTGATATTGTTACCCGGAAGAACTCCGTTTTCCCACCATAAGACACATTCTTCGAAGCTTCTTTCTTCTCCAAGATTCATGCCCATATTTCCAGTGAAATCTCTTAGTTCATACCACATCTCGGTTCTTTTCCTTTTGCCTTCTTCTTCTTTATTCTTCTCCGAGATCCATTGGGCTTGATCGGCTGCAGGCCATTTCTTGATCATGCTTGGTAAATTTTCCTTGGTCCATATTGTTGTCTGAGTGGCGGTACCCTTAGAGCATTAGAACCAGCCACGCTGTTCAGCAACCTTTGATGTACTCGTACCAAGACTAGGATTCGCGAACTGAGCAAAACCAATCTGAGATGGTCCTTGTGAGGATTGTCCGCGGCTTCGGCCTCTACCTTGGGTAGACATTACTGGCTGTTGTTGACTTCCAAGAATAAATTCTTGTTGTTGCAAAGCCAAGTGACTGAGAATTTCTTCCCCCCTTTTGGCGTTATCAACCAAAAATGCAAGGGTCTTAAAATCTCGGTCTTGGTTTGCCTTCACAGTTTCAACACTATTGTGTGTTTCAATGGAAACGGTTTGCACGTTGTCCATCTTGTTTGTTGTAACTGCGAGTTCAGCTTCAAGTTTGTTGATTCGGCTTTCTTGATCTTGAATCGCTTTGATTTGTCTCAAGTGACGTTCGTTGTTAATCTTTTCAGCTGCTTCACGTTCCTTCTTCATGAGCTGAAGCACTTCAAGTAAGCCTTTTGTCAATTCTCCTTTCAGAATTCTTTCTGCTTTGTCAATCTGGGTCTTCAAAATATTTTGATGCTCCATTAACTCCTTCAGATTGACTCGTACATCCATGTGTTGTTGATCTAGCTTTTGGTTTTGTTCAACCAATTTTTCTCCAATTGTTTGACAAACAACATCCCTGGATTCGGCTACTTTGGCAAATAAGGATGAAAATATGTCATCTTCTTGTTCATCCATCTGCACAAAATTTTGAGGGGATCCGAATGGACTTTTATTCGGATCTGTGAGAATAATTGTGTCAATAAGTTGCATCCCTTCTTCTTCAGGTGATTCGGCTTCTTGATTGAGATCACCAATTTCTTCTTCTAAGACCTCTGTTCTCGTGTAGTTCTCTGTAAATAAATCTTCATTTTCTAGAACAGGGTCCATGGTAGGCATGGTAGACTCGGTATGGTGTACTGGCAATACACTGGATAAATCCTCTGTGATTTGCAGTCTACTCTCAGTAGCAACTTCTACTGCAACTTCCACTGGTATATCTCTTCTTCTTTCTTCTGACACTTGTTCTTCATTGGCTCCCACAAGTTGTTCATTGCACTCCAGATTCACATTAATTGGTGTGGGGGTCAAATCAGATATCAATAAAGAAGCATCATGGACTTTCACAGGTATGTCCATATGATTTTCAGTGCTTATGATTGGTACATCAATGAGTGCCGTCCCATCAGTTCTTTCATCAAAAACTTCATTATCCACAAGAGATGTGTTACCTGGATAATGATGTGTGTCATACACTGACCTTTGTAGAGCTAACTGATGTGAAATTTCATTCTGTCTCTCTTGTTCGGCTAAACGGTCTTGAGCCGTACTGCCTCCTTTTATTGGTGCTTTTCCTTTTTGTCTGGCTGCCTTCTCGTGTAGCTTCATGTGATACACTTGATTTAAATCCATGTTGAGTGCATCTAGCATCACGTTCGTTCCACACCATTCCAAGGAAAAATCTTCACTCCGTATCAAATCTGGGGTGATTTTTGACATGAAAGAATGATATCTTTCATGTTTCCATTCTTTCCAAGTTTGCACCATTATCAATTCTTTCAACAGCTCCGGATCATCTTGAATGAGCGCTGAGTCAAAAACTATAGGTCCTGCACTTCCTTCGGCTGCAGATTGACTCGAGAGCCTTCTTTGTAGATCATTCGAAATTTGCACATCAACTCCTGCAAATTCCATTCTTGTTGTATCATCAACACCTTCGGCCAACACGTTTGGTTCGGCATATTTAATCGGAACAACTGCCATAGCCGTACTGATGGCTTCTTGATCTCTTCCTGATCGATTGCTTGATCCCATTTGATTACTTGAGGTTGAGATTGCTTTGCTGTTTCTCGGTCTGGAACTCTGAGGTGTTTTTGAACTTGTAGAAGTCCTACCTTCTTGTCCTCTTCTCTGGCTTGACCTTTTTCCAAAATTAGGACTGAATTTTCTGAAGAGAGCTCTGTAAATTCCAATATTTTTGTGTTTTCTCATTGGAATTGTCTTCTTCCTTAGCAGTTCCCCAATGATGAGACCATATCCAACATTTTGATAGAATCGGTCCACTACAGCAGGTTTCTTCATTGGTTTGGCAGCATGAACAAAAATAACCATCTTCCTGTAGATAAATTTTGCCCATTTGAATTTTATTCCTTTCATGATTCCGTCCATCAGGCACACTGTTGACGCGGTCAAATCTTCAGTACTTCCCAGTTTGTGTTCAAGAATCTTGTAAATCATATCCATCAACATCTCGTATTCAAACTTCAATACATTCTTATGAGCGGATACATCAGAGAAAATTGGAGCCGTAGGACCACGAGTCTCATTCCAAAAATTTTGAACAACATAGCTGTGAGATTCTGGCATTATCTGAGATTCAGGAAAGTTGAAGCACTTGTGTATGTCATCTTCAGTGATCGAAACTTCTGATCCTCCAACTCTAGATTTTATCGAGTCCTTTTCAACGACTGCATGTAGATAAAATTCGGCTACATCTTCTTCAAAGGTTCCAAAGTAGTTGTAGGTGAAGAAATCAAACAGTCCACAGTCTTTTAAAGCTTGAAGAATTTTCTCGGCCGTGTCCTTGTTGGTAGAACCTAGTCTGAAAAACTCAGGATTGAGAACCATCCCATTCGTCACTTGTTGCGAGAGGGCAAAAATAGGATCAATTTGCTTTCTTCCAGATTGGGCCATGATGATCAGATCGATTGATCGAGAAGAGATAATTTGAGAGAGAGTTTTCTGATATTCTGGAGGTCTTGAAAGAGTTTTTGAGATATAGGAGAGGGGTTTATATGAGGAGGATGACTCGAAGGGGTTTTTCGAATTTAAGAGAGAGAGATGGGACTTCTCAATTGTACCCTTTGGTTGAGGTGTGTCGATTGGGTGAGTTTAGGGTAGATGAGTCATCTGATAGAGAGTGTTGCGAGGAAAGAGAAAATGTCATCATGAGCTGACAAGAGCATTTAATGCTCACACCTCTTTAGAAATACCCAATGCACGTAAGGTGTAGAGGATGGAGATTTGAAGAGACACTTAGGAAGGATTTGGGTTCTGATCTCCTTGAGATTTGTTTGTGAGGATCGATTAAGAGTGTAGATTTCTGACAGGCGAGATAGGGGTGTCGATTTGAGAAAGAGAGGGTAAATCTGTTTGGAAAGATTTGATTTAGAAGAGGATTATGGGGGGAGGTTTAGGTTGGGTGGAGGTTTAGAAAGTGTAGGAGTTTATGGGTGGAGGTTTGATGCCCAATTAAATTCTAATTTTCCTCCTTTATCTCCTGATTTCCTTCTCAAAATCGTGTACCACAGATATAAACATACTCAAACATCTCGTTAGTAGCAAAAATTACTCCACAAATAATTAATCACACATACCAAAATATTAAACACATATACCCGGCATTACTAATTAAAATACATATAATTTGGAAATTAACACAATTAACACACATATTCCTAAATTAAAATTAGAAACAACTTAAAAAAAATATATTAATCAGATTCCAAAATATTTTAGAAACTAACAAAAATACTAATTTCTAGATTTCTAAAACATTTTATAGCAATTTATATCACATATATTGCATATATACGAAACACACATACAAATAACATATTAAATCACAACTTGCACATAGCACATATATAACACAGTAAATCATTTTTTAGAGCAAATTGTTCATGCAAACAACTTAGTTAATTTACAGAAACATGAACACATACTCAAAAACTTATTAACACATTAAAGCATGCAATTTTATACAAATTATCAAAAAAATCACGAATTGCACATTTTATCAAATTAATTTGCATGGCATATGATCTCACGTCAAATAATACATGCAAATACACAAATAAGGTCCTAACACATATTGCAATTTTATCACATAAATATTTCGAATAAAAACATGCATAGAAACACATAAAACAATTTATCCACGTAAAACAATTAATTTTGAGCACAAGTATCAATTTAAATATAGAGATTAAGTTCAGTGATACTTAGCTCATTTCGATCATTCCCAACTCGTGCCTTAAGGTAGAAAATCTCGTTTCGCATAAAGGCTTCGTGAGAATATCAGCAACTTGGTTTTCCGTAGGGATATATTCAATCTTCAGATTTTTCTTTTCAACGTGATCCCTTATAAAATGATGTCGAATGTCGATATGTTTGGTTCTTGAGTGAAGCACTGGATTGTGAGTGATAGCGATTGCACTAGTATTATCACAATAAATACTAACGTCATCACAATTAACTCCGTAATCCTTCAATTGTTGCTTCATCCACAAAATTTGCGCACAACAACTCCCTGCAGCAATATATTCGGCCTCGGCGGTACTAGTTGCGATTGAATTTTGCTTTTTGCTGAACCAAGAAACAAGCCTTCCCCCCAAGAACTGGCATGTCCCGGAAGTGCTTTTTCTGTCTATTTTGCCACCTGCAAAATCCACATCTGAAAAACCCGTTAGAGTAAAATCTGTACCTTTTGGATACCATAATCCAACATTGATTGTGCCTTTCCGATATCGTATGATCTTCTTTGTTGCGGTGAGGTGGCTTTCTTTTGGATTTGCTTGGAATCTTGCACACACTCCCACAGCAATGTCCGGCCTGCTTGCAGTAAGATATAGAAGTGGACCAATCATTCCTCTACATTTTGTTTGATCGACATCCTTTCCATCTTCATCTTTGTCTAGCCTTATTGATGTGCTCATTGGAATTTTGATCGATGATTTTCCATCAAGGCCAAACTTCTTTATCAAGTCGCGGGTGTACTTTGCTTGATTGATGAATACTCCTTCTTTCAGTTGTTTGACTTGTAAGCCCAAGAAGTAATTCAATTCACCCATCATGCTCATTTCGAATTTATTTTGCATAAGCTTCGAAAATTTCTGACACAAAGAATTGTTAGTGCTTCCAAAAATAATATCATCAACATATATTTGCACTAATAAAATATGATCACCATCTTGAATTCTAAATAGAGTTTTGTCAACAAGGCCTTTGGTGAATCCACAGTTTATTAAGAACATTGATAAAGTATCATACCAAGCTCTAGGTGCTTGTTTCAACCCATACAATGCCTTTTTAAGTTTGTAGACTTTATCACTTTCGCCTTTTACCTCAAAACCTGGGGGTTGTTCGACATAAACTTCTTCTTCGAGTAGACCATTCAAGAATGCGCTTTTCACGTCCATTTGATAAACAGTGAAATCTTTGTGTGCGGCGTAGGCTAGGAAAATTCTGATTGCTTCAAGTCGAGCCACCGGTGCAAAAGTTTCATCAAAATCAATTCCTTCTTCTTGAGAGTATCCTTTTGCAACGAGCCTTGCTTTATTCCTAACAATCACGCCTTCTTCGTTTGCTTTGTTCCGGAAGACCCATTTGGTTCCTACAACATTGTGGTTCGGCGGTCTTGGAACAAGTTCCCAAACATCATTTCTTTTGAATTGATCGAGCTCCTCTTGCATAGCATTTATCCAATCCGGATCATTGAGAGCTTCGTCAATTTCTTTTGGTTCAATTTGAGATAGATAACACGTGAACAATGCTTCCATGGTAGATGATCTTGTTTTCACGCCTTCATGGATATTCCCAATAATTAATTCTGGAGGGTGATTTTTGAGCCATCTTAAATCTGGTTGAAATGGGTGCATGGTACTGGGTGAATCCATTTGTTGTGAATTTGCAGTGTTGGTTCGAATTTCATCAATTAAATTGTCTTGAAATTGATTACCAACATCACATGCAATTTGATCATTAATTGGATCACCAACTTGTACTGCATCTCCATTCCCACGTGAGGCATCACTCCCAAAATTATTATTTAAAGAATTTCCAACTTCTTCTGGGTGAGGGATGGGATTTTCTAGAGAATTAATTTCCAACTCATCCATTCCCTGCAAAACATTATCTTCACACGTATCATTAGTATCACAAAAATCAATATGACACTTGTTACCATTTTGTGCAATTTCTTCGTCCAGAGCGCCATTTTTGATTTGTGATTTTTCATCAAATACCACGTGTATGGATTCTTCAACCACCATTGATCTTTTATTCAGAACTCTGTACGCCTTGCTGGTAGCTGAATATCCTAGAAAAATTCCTTCATCTGCACGCTCATCAAAAGGTTTTAGATGCAATTTATCATTAATATGAATAAAACATTTGCATCCAAAAATATGAAAATAACCAATATTTGGTTTTCTCCCTTTATATAGCTCATATGACGTCTTCTTGTGCTGCTTATGGATCGTGCTTCGATTTTGCGTGTAACAAGTAGTGTTGATAGCTTCCGCCCAATAGCGTTTCGGGAGACCGGCAGCACTAATCATCACTCGTGCGGCTTCTTTGAGCGTCCGGTTTCTTCTTTGGGCAACACCGTTTTGTTGTGGTGTTCTTGCGGAAGATAATTGATGAGAAATTCCATGTGAATTGCAAAAAGCTTGTATAACTCCATTCACAAACTCGGTTCCGCGATCCGTTCGTAATTTTGATATTTGCAATTCTTTCTCATTTTGTAGTTGCTTCAACAGCTTCGGTAGAACTTGCTCAACTTCATTTTTCTTCTTGAGAAATACGGTCCAAGTGTACCTGGAAAAATCATCAACAACAACGAGAGTATATTTCTTACCACTTACACTTATTGGATCAACCGGTCCAAAAAAGTCCATATGTAGTAAGCTTAGCGGTCTTGACGTTGACTCGTGTGTCTTTGATTTGAATGATGATTTGATTTGCTTTCCGCGTTGGCATGCATCACACACTTGGTCCTTTTTGAAGATAATATCTGGCAAGCCTTCTACTAGATTCTTCTTTGCAAGCTGATTGATAGTCTTGAAGTTTAAGTGGTTGAGCTTTCTGTGCCATTCCCAATTAGCTTCATTTGAATTTCTGGCCATTAAGCACACTGAATCTTTGCTAGTGCTCCAATCAACAACATACATATTCTTTCGCCTTTTTCCAGATAAAATAATCTCATTTGTGAGCTCATTTTTGATTAGGCAATTATCTTTAGAAAATTCTACAAGATAGCCTTTATCACAAAATTGACTAGTGCTCAACAAATTAAATTTTAATCATTCAATGAAAGAAACATCTTCAATCTTCAAACCATTTTTCTTGATCGTGCCAACTCCTTTTGTAATTCCATAATTTTGATTTCCTCCGAATATAACTTTTGGTCCATCGATTTCTTTGAAATTAACTAGATATGATTTATTTCTAGTCATGTGGCGTGAGCAACCACTATCGATGTACCAAACATCCTGCAAAAAAAATTAATTAATTTTAGGTACCCATACTTGCTTGGGTCCTTTACTGTTAGTGATTTTTGGTAACCAAACCCACCTTGATCTTATTGAATTAAGATGAGGCGATTTGTAACCATTAGAGACACGATAATCATAACTCACATTAGAAAATATTTTTGGCGCCGGGTTTTGAAAATTATTTTTATATTTTGGCACCTGGGAAGAGAATGGTTGCTTTGGTCTATAAAAAGTATTACATCTATTGCACAACCAATCTTTTTGAGTGGGATAAGATCTCCCAACTTTATTTCTAGAAAAGCTTCCCTCTTTTCTATGAAATCTTTTTGCACTTGACTCTTTGGCATATCTTTGCTTGTAGAATTTTTGTTGCTTTGCCGTAGTATAAACTTGTTTCGGCCTTTCAACGTTCAACTTTGCGTTTGATTGATAGCCAAGTCCTTGTCTCATTGTGCTATTCTGACTTTTAACAAATTTTACCACTTGAGCTTTATTATTTAAAGTAGTAGTAGAATTAGTCAGATTTTGAGGGGTTTGAGAACATGTGGAGTCATAACCAATTCCGGTTCTATCTCCTGATGGCTTTTGCATGCTCACCATTTTATCTATAATTTTAGACGAATTAGTGAACGTAGCAATAGTAGCTCTAAGATTATGTTCTCTAACCTCTCTTGCTTTACACTCTTCTTGAAGATGAATATTTTCATTCTTCAATTTACTCACTTCAAGTAAAGCATCTTGCAATTTTTTATTCATTTCTTCTTTTTCAAGAATTAGAATATTATTGTGCTCCTTGAGTTGAGGATGAGTGAGCACAATCTCTTGACAATCTCGCATTAGATTATCAATAGATTCACGAGAAAAATAGGAATTAACAGAATTGAAAGAATTAGAACTTACCTCTTCTTCCTCTGCGTCAAGAGCCATAAGACAATCTTCACTTGTACTCAACTCAATTGACTTGCATATTGGCGCCGTATCATCATCCGAATATGAGCTTTCATCGCTTGATGATGAATCCTCCGAATCATCATTTTCGTTTGGTTCGTTGCCAACGAGAGCTTTTCTTTTGTCGCGCTTGAACCTTTTGCTTTCGGATTTGTTCGGTGTAGATTCAACATTTTTGCCTTGATACTTGCTAACGATCGGATACGGACAATTTATTTTAAAATGTTCGGGTTTGCGGCAATTGTAGCACAAATCCTTATTTTCTTCGACTTTTTCTTCTTGTGTTATGCGAGAGATGAATTTTCCACGAGCAGAATTTTTGTTGTCTCCTTTTCGCATAAACCTTCTAAACTTTTTGACAAAAAGAGCAAATTGTTCGTCAGTCATAAAATCAACATTATTTTCTACTGACCTGGAGGTTGACGGTTGTTCGGCCATTAGAGCAGCATTTCGAGCTTCATGAACATCATCATCTTTGGCCTTCATTTCGAACTCATATGCTTTTAGATCACTAAATAATTTGTCTGTTGACAACATTCTTAGATCTCGGTGATCGCGCATAGCCGTAACCTTCATATCCCATGCAGATGGTAAGCCTCGTAGAATTTTGAGATTAATTTCTTTTTGGCTAATATTTTTGCCAAGATGACTAATCTCTCCAAGAACTTTGATCATTCGAGCTTCCATGTCTGCAACACTTTCATTTGAGAGCATTTTGAAATCTTCAAACTTCTTCATGGCGATTGTGAGCTTATTGTCTTTTTCTTGTTCATCTCCTTTGCCAATCTTGATGAGAGTTTCCCATATTTCTTTGGCAGTGGCACACTTTCGGATCTTCGGAAATATTGTATCATCAACGGCTTTGAATAGAATATCCTTGGCAATATTGTCAAGATTATTCCGCGTTCTATCGTCCGATGTCCATTCCGGTTTTGGCTTTTGTACGTACTGTGGAGCATCCGGGGATATAACAAACGCCGTATTGATTTTTAATATTTCTATAGGGCCAGTGGAAATAACTTCCCACATTTCATCGTGTAAAGCCGATAAGTGTACCTGCATACGAACTTTCCAATCATCAAATTTATCAAGAGAGAATAATAGATTTTGAGCTAAATCTTTCTTCATCATCATCACGAGAGATATGAAAGATTAATCCAATTCACACACTTTGTAGAATGGATCAGCCTAGCAGTCAAAAACAGTTAACCCAGTTAGGCAACGTGTTTTAATACCAAAGGTTGGTACAAACTAACTCAAATAGGCTGCAGGCTCTGATACCAATTGTTGGTCCCAAAAGAGGTAAGGTGAAAGTCTAGAGGGGGGGGGGGGGGGGTGAATAGACTTTCAAACTTTTTTCGCACAGCACAACAATTGCTAAGACAGAGATAAACCAAAACTCTTAACTAGATTGTTAGAGTATGGTGCACAGCGGAAATAAATAAACATAAAGTGTGTGTGAGATTGTGTGAGCAGTATATCTTCGTGAGAGCGAATATGTAAAGAGCAGTATGTAAAGAAAGCAGTAAAGAACACAAGACAGTTATAGTGGTTCGCAAGGTGGTGTAATCCTCCTACTCCACTTGCTCTTTTCTCCAAGAGCCAATTCAGCGTCGGTAGAAAAGCGTGACACATGACGGGATCCCGGACCCCTAAGACTTGCATTTTGGCTTGGTAACTCAAAAGATGTTTGCGCGGGTCGCCGATTCCGTTGAAGGCGGCTTGCTCCGGGAACTTGAAGTCGGCGGGTATTTTGTACGCCATGATCTTGGCTGAGAAGGGCATGGCGGTGAGCAACGTCCGACCTGGGGACTTGGTCTTACCTTCCACTTGCTCCTTCAGATTCCACAACTCTTGGGCCAGGTGAGCCATATCTCTCGCATTTCGGGTGTGATTCCCTGTGGACTCGGTACTTTCACTAGCCTGTGACTCGACTTGCCGCTCCTCATTGCGAGTGGTTCGCTCAGTCTGTCGTGCCCGAGTTCGAGTTCTTCGGGTACGGGTTCTTTCTCAGGTGGCCTCTCGATTTCGTTGGCTCGCCGGCACGCGACTGGGTTCTCCTCCCCCCAATCGCTCTCTCGCCGATTGGCGCGTTACATTCGGGCCTAGCCTCGAATGTACCGACCGCACCGGCGGGTCTTCCCCTCGCCGATCTCCTTGCCTATCTCCGTCTGATCTTTGGGGTAGTTGCTGATTCCGTGGCTGTATGTTCGGCAGTCGGGAGGTCGACGGTTCTCCCCATTCCCGGGTTTCAGCCGCGATCGCTCGACCAATGGCCCGAATTTGCTCGGGGTTGAGAGGTATTATCGTCGGGGGTCGGTTTCGGGGTGCCGAGTCATTTCCCTGACTGTGAATTTCGCTGGTTCAACTAATCTCTCAAGTCGGCTTCCGGCTCGTTGTGATGATTGGAGGCACGACTTCGTCCTTCAGACATGTCGTAAGGCTTCTCTTTCCCACTCGCTCGTCTCTTTTCCTCTGCGAACTCTGATGCTCAAAAATGAACGTGACTCTTCGTTTTGATCCCCCCGGACGGTGCCAGTGTTGGTTTTAGGATTTTTGGGCCCAGGGAGGTCCAACACAACCTTGGTTGGTGGATACACCTTTCAATAAAGCTTACTAAAAACAGAAAGGAATAAGCAATTTCAGTGAACGTGTGTCTCTATTCTCTGGGCATGGACTCGCCCTTTTACATTTTGGGAGGGGCATTTATATAGTATGCCCTCCTTTAATTTGGGCTTAAAATACATTAAAGCGGCCTTGATTGCTAATTATGTTGGGGAGCCGTTAGGCTGGCGTTACTGGGCCTCCCAACGACTCTTTGACAAGGTTCTTCAATGATTCCTTAAATGCCCTCCAACGGCTATTTGGCACTTCTACCGAGTCCTCGTCCCGACCTTGGGGTCGGCCCGACTCCTGGACTCAGTCCGAGTTCCTTTCGGACCTTATTACTTTTTGGGCCTCTGCTCTTTTCCCTTGGGTTGCATCTTATTCTCTTTGGGCTTCCAATTCTTCTTGGGCCGGGGTCCACACCCCATCAGTTGCAATTATAAATTAACAATTGGTATTAGAGCAGTGCTGCTGAATTTATTGGATACTTGAGTTTTTTCATTGCAGGATGGATGAAGGTGCATCAATCACATGACTACCTCTACTACAAGGAGTCAACTAACTATGCCTACTAGTATTAGAACTCTATGTAATTGAGTTAGATTATCATTCCCTATCCAGTCTCCCTGAGACTTTCTCTTTATATATACATGTAATCTGTACTTTTGTTATTACTTTTATTTAATACAATTCATTCAATTCGCATCTGGTATCAGTTAGCTAGGGTTTAAGATCATCTCCTATTTTTTTTCCATATATATATATATATATATATATATATATATATATATATATATATATATATATATATATATATATATATACAACAATTGTTATTGGAGAATGGGAACATGCAAAACAAAAAGTGAAATTGTTGATGATGATGAATCTACAGCAAAGAAATCTGCTTGATTTCGTGAATATTGCTCCGTGCTACTACCAATTTTCCCATTTTTGGTCTCCCTTCATTTTTTCGAATTTCCATGTGAAGTTGATGATGTCCACCGTCAAAATTAAATTGCCAACTATGACACGGACGAACAGCGATTGAAGATGCCGAGAAGGAGAATAGCGAAGAATCCATTTAAATTCCAATTGGGCATTATAGAATGGGTCGTAGCTTTAAAGTTCAGTGCCAAATCTGTGATGGTTTTGGTCATACGAGAATCAATTGTTTTTTGCACCATAATGAACGATGCCAAACTTGTAATGGTTCCGGTCACTCGAGAATCAGTTGTTCTAGGCGCTTTGATGATCAGTGTCAAATTTGTAATAGTTTCGATCACACAAGCGGCAACTATTTTCGGCGCTATCAGAGGCTCCAGGTTCTCAGGCTAATTTGGTATTTCAGAATGGTTTGGGTGGTAAAACCTCGTCGAATTCTCATACTTGGGTTCCAGACACTAGAGCCACAAATCATGCAACTCCAGACATAGCTGTCATTTCTACCTCGGAGAAGTACACTTGTGATGACACTTTACGTGTCGATGATGGTATGGGTCTTTCTATTAGTGTTGGTCCCAAAAGAGGTAAGGTGAAAGTCTAGAGGGGGGGGGGGGGGTGAATAGACTTTCAAACTTTTTCGCAAAGCACAACAATTGCTAAGACAGAGATAAACCAAAACTCTTAACTAGATTGTTAGAGTATGGTGCACAGCGGAAATAAATAAACATAAAGTGTGTGTGAGATTGTGTGAGCAGTATATCTTTGTGAGAGCGAATATGTAAAGAGAAGTATGTAAAGAAAGCAGTAAAGAACACAAGACAATTATAGTGGTTCGCGAGGTGGTGTAATCCTCCTACTCCACTTGATCTTTTCTCCAAGAGCCAATTCACTATATCTACCACTCCTTGGTTCCAAGATACAATGAATTTCCGTGATCTAGTACTTTGATCACAAAGCCCGCACTAATCACGCCCAGTGACACCACACTGCTGCTTCGGGTTTCACGTCGCCGCGCTACTATCCCAGGATTTCACGACTCCGCGTTACTTTCCCCCCGTCTTCCACACTCCGGTAGAAACGTATCCGTGATCTGGTGCTTTGATCACCAAGCCCACACCAATCACACCCAGTGCCTCCGACACTGTTGCTTCGGATCTCACAGCTCCGTGTGACAATCCAGGATTTCACAGCTCCGTGCTACTTTCCTCCCTTCTCTTGTTTTGCTCCAAAACAAGTGTTGTCTTGCTTCCAACTTCTGAGACTCTGTAGTTGATCTTCAATGATGCGCAGGTCTCTTTGATGAAGATAAACACTCTGGAATGATTTCTCTTGATAGATCTGAGTGTTTTCTCTCTTTGAATATACCAAGTAAAGCACTTGATATTTTTGCTCTGCTTTGCTCTGTTTAAGAACTCTCAAAATATTTCTCTTTTGAAGCTCTCTGAGTTCTTTTTCTTTTCTCACTTCTCACTTGAAGATTTTTGGTATGCTCTGTACCAAATGAGATTTTTGCTCTATGCTCTTTCAAGCTTAATTGCTCTATTCGATCCCTTTGATGGATTCGAATTTTCTGCTCTCTTGTTCGTGAGTTCGTAGTCTTCAAGTCTTCATATCTTCATCTTTTTATAGCTGGTAATGAGAATCTATCCGTTGGAAAGAGACGCTCTCATTTTTGAAATCTTGTATCTTTTGTCAGAGATCTTATCTTATCTTCTGCAAAAATGTCAGAAAGAGATAAGCTAGCCGTTGATGGAGTTTCATCTCCATGTAAATGAGCTCCCAAACTTCATCTGATACTCCTCTGGTTTTACGTTGAGTGGAAATATCTGGGTCTCAGTTTTGGTGTAGAATGGCTTCTCTGATCAGCTCTGAAGTGGTCTTTGTATCTTTGGGATTTAAAAATATTCATCAATTTAATCCCATACTAGTTAAAATAGTATTTTTCCTTGTGAGAATATTTTCACTGTAAGTTCATCTTCATCTTCTTCATTCTCACGTCTGGGTGTTCTCAGACTTCAAACTGGCTTTGAACTTCCACCCAATTTGAATTTTTCCATTGTAATTGACACCCAATTTCAATTGGCTTGTAATTGGCACCCAATTTGAATTTCTCCATTGTAATTGGCTCCCAATTGACTTTGACTTGCAATTGGCTCCCAACTGCTCCTGGTGCTTTCAATTGCTTCCCAATTTGAATTGTTAACTTTGACTTTGAAATTGGCTCCCAGACTTCTCCTGGTATTTGAATTTGATTGTTGACTTTGACTTTGAAATTGGCTCCCAGACTTCTCCTGGTATTTGAATTTCATCTCAATTCAATTTGATCTCCATGTCTTCTTTGAATCGGTCCCCAACTTTGAAATTGCATCCATTTCCTCTCAATTCAATTTGATCTCCATGTCTTCTTTGAATCGGTCGCCAACTTTGAAATTGCATCCCATACTACAATTCTTTGAATCGGTCCCCAACTTTGAAATTGCATCCCATACTACAACCTCAATTGGCTCTTTGAATCGGTCCCTAACTTTGAAATTGCATCCCATACTACAATTCTTTGAATCGGTCCCCAACTTTGAAATTGTATCTCCCAATTTCAATTCTACATTGGCTCCCATATTGAATTGATTTCCATGTGAAACTTGCTCCCAATTTCAATTGCTTCGAACTAGCTCCCAATTCCTTTTTCTATGAAATCGGCTCCCAATTCCTTCGAATTGGCTCCGGGCTCCCAAGTGCAATTGCATTGCCACCCAAATGAAATTGCTTCCCAATTTCCACTCCATCAGATTAATTTAATTTGACTTCTCAAATTGTACCTTATAAAATTGTTAATGGTGAGTTTTGAACTTGAGCCATTTCAAATAATATATCAAGCATCATCCATTTCGTCCATACAACTTTTGATTAAATCTCCAATCACATTTGATGTACTTCTTTCTTTCCATAGATGCTTGATCTCCAAGTCAATTTCATGCATTCTTCCAATATTAATTTTCTTCACGAAAATTCTTCTGGGATATCTTCTTTGAGTAGTAGCGACGTGAATATTGTATCATTTCATCTTCTTCTTCAATTTGTCATTTTCTCCAGACAAATTCTTGATTTTCGGCTTTATATCTTCTTCTTCTTCTATTTTCATCCATTTTCCTCTGTTTTTCTCTTTTCATAATTAAATAATTTCCTGATCACGGTCTAAGACTCTACTAGACCTAGAAATAAAATTGGGGGATCTACAAATACAAATTTGGCATATCAAAACCATTACACTTTATTCCTAACAATTAGTCATGTTGGTCATGATACTTTTGATACCCCTTCTAGGTCTTTTACGATGTCTGATATATTGCATGTTCCTAGTCTGTCTACCTCTTTATTATCTGTTCAACGTGTTGCTACAGATAACAATGTGTTCTTTGAGTTTCATCCTTCTTTTTTTTCTTGTGAAAGATATCACCACCAAGGAAATCCTCTTATGGAGCAGTAGTTCGGGTGGCCTATACACCGTATCTATTCCAAGTTCGCCTCCTTCCACATTTTTCTCCGCTCGTGCTTCTGCTTCAGTTTGGCATGATCGTTTTGGTCATCCTCATCAGCTTATCCTTAGTCAAATTCTTCAGTCTTGTCAAGTTAGTGGCTCTAGTCGTACTATTCGTTGTAATTCCAGTTTATGTTCAGCGTGTCAAATGGGAAAATCTACACGTTTCCCTTTAGCACGTGTTGAGTCTAATAGCTCCGATGTTCTTGATTTGATATACACTAATATTTGGGGACCAACTCCTTTCCTATCCTCCAATGGTTATCGTTATTTTTTCATCTTTGCAGATGATTATTCTCGTTACACCTGGTATTTTCCAATGAAGCAAAAATCTTATCCTTATGTCATATTTGATAAGTTTCGTGTTATGGTTGAGCGATCCTTCAATCGTAAGATTAAATTCATACAGCCTGATCTAGGAGCTGAATATAAAAAGTTACATTCCACCTTGGCTCAATTAGGCATTATTCATAGACAATCTTGCGCATACAATCATGAACAAAATGATCGTGTTGAAAGAAAGCATAGACACATTGTTGAAACAGGTTTAGCTCTCTTGAGTCGTGCTTCGGTTCCCTCAAAATTTGGGATTATGCATTTGAGACTACGGTTTATTTAATTAACAGGATGCCATCTACTGTGTTAAATAAATCAAGTCCTCATCTCATGTTGCATAAATCCCCTCTGTCATACTCTTATCTTCGTGTCTTTGGTTGTCTATGTTATCCTTACCTACGTCCCTATAATCGTCACAAAATGTCTTACAGATCTTCTCCTTGTGTCTTTCTTGGCTCTGCTAAGTCATTTCGCGGGTATAGGTGCATGTACCTTTAGACTAATAAGATATATATATATGCAGGCATGTTTGATTTGACGAAAGTGTATTTCCTTTCAGTAAGACAGTTTTGATGGCACCACCCCATTCAAGCAACTCAACCTCTAAATCTGTTCTCATTCCGGCTTCATCCTCTATTTAGGTTTAACCCACTCCACCTAAACCGATTCCAACCAGCAACGATCCCAGCCAGCCAGAACGGTCCAAGATGAGCCTTAGGCGCACAATAAAGCAGCCCCTACCTAGCGTCGGCGTGGCCGGCCGAGAGGGCTATCATCACGGCCCACGTTTCGAACCCACTCTATGGCCACTCGGAGTCACGGTAAAGGTCCCATTTTGGCTCTATCTACTCAAGTTTACCCCACTGAACCTACTTGTTATACACAGGCTGTCAAACATTGTAACACCCCGTGTTACGACCCCTAAAACCAATTAATCATTTAACCAATTATCCAAAGAAAGAATTAAATTACAATAATTAATTAGGTAAAGGCCCACCATAGTCCGTGGGCTCTCACCCCTAAAACCCAACCCCTAGCCCTAAAAGGAATAGAGTTAGCAAGCCTATAGTAATTAGGCCCTAACTAGGACTCTTAGATATATAAATAGGGGACATAGGAGGCACCTAGAACCCACACCACAATAATCTCTCACCACACAAGGAGCTCCAAGAATTCCCCTAGGAGAAATCAAGAAAGAAGAAAGACTTAGAGAAAGATCCTTCATTGCTAAGGAAATTAATTAAGGCTAAGAGGTAACCCATGTCTCAACAAAACCTATTTTCTTAGCTATGATCTCCCTCTAGGCATCCCTCTACATTCTTGTGTATTGATGATTCGGTTATGATATTAATGGTGTGATCTTGATAATTGATGTTATGATTTCTTGGGTAATCTTGGTAATCTTGATGATGGAAAGAGATTCTTGATGATTGTATGATATTCTCGATAAACCTAGATTCCTAATGATTGTGTGATATTCTTGATAAATCACATTGTTGCTTAAAAGATGAATTGCGATCTTGATGATTTAAATATAATTAGAGCCCTAAGATGTATCGTGAAACTCGTGTGGTGTTATTCTTGATATATTGGGTGGGAATTCACATGTTTGGGTGCCAATTATGTTTAGAAAGCATGATAGGATATGTGCCGTATGTTTCTTGCTTTTGATCCGTTAATTGTCTACGTGTTGTCATCGATTGCGTTTAAAGGTGTCTAAGCATGGTTTTGGGTTCCACAAAGGTTCCCGAGGCGTTAATTGTGAAAACGAGTCAGTGGGGGGTAGGTGGAGGTAGGGGACCCGCCACCTACCCGCGGCCAAGTTTGGTGTCGCCGGCAGCGGGCAGGCGACTGCCCGCCGGCCACCCGCTGCCCGGAAATCCGTCGCCGGCGGTGTAACACCCCGTCTTACGACCCCTAAAACCGATTAATCATTTAACGAATTGCCCAGAAGGAAGAATTAAATTACAATAATTAATTAAAAAAAGGCCCACTATAGTCCGTGGGCCCTCACCCCTAAAACCCAACCCCTAGCCCAAAAAGGAATAGAATTAGCAAGCCTATAATATTAGTTCCTAATTAGGACTCCTAGGTATATAAATAGGGGACTTAAGAGGCACCTAGAACCCCCACCACAATAATCCTTTACCACACAAGAAGTTCCAAGAATTCCCCTAGGAGAAATCAAGAAAGAAGAAAGCTTCAAGAAAGACCCTTCATAGCCAAGGAATTAATTAAGGCTAAAAGGTAACCCATGTCTCAACAAAACCTATTTTCATAGCTATGATTTCCCTCTTAGGATTTCCCCCATATTCTTGTATGTTGATGATTCGTTATAATGATCTTGATGATTGGTGTTATGATTCCATGGGTAATCTTGATGATAAGAGATTCTTGATGATTATATGGTGTTCTTGGTGTTCTTGATGATTATATGATGCTCTTGATGTTTATATGATATTCCTACCGAATCTTGATATTAGAAGATGAATTGTGTTCTTGTTGATTTAAAAATAATTAGAACCCTAGGTTATATCGTGGAATTCGTATGGTATTATTCTTGGTAGATTGGGTGGGAATTTGTATGTTTGGGTGCTGATTACGTTTAGAAAAGCATGATAGGTTATGTGCCATGTGTTTCTTGATTTTGATCCGTTAATTGTCTACGTGTGTTATCAATTGCGTTTGAAAGTGTCTAAGCATAGTTTCGGCTTCCACAAAGGTTCCCGGGGCGTTTTTGGTGAAAAAGCATGGTTATGGGTTAAGGGCGTATTTGTTATACGTTTTCTCCCCCTCCCCAATATGTTAATGTGGGTTGCATGTGCTTGCTATGTGTTATGTGTGCATGATACCCCAATTCGGTTGCGATCTATTGGTTATGTGTGCATGATACCCAAATAGGCCGCGGGTAGGTGGCGGGCCCCCTACCCCCCACTGACTCTTTTTCACCAAAAACGCCCCGGGAACCTTTGTGAAACCCGAAACCATGCTTAGACACTTTCAAATGCAATTGATAACACACGTAGACAATTAACGGATCAAAATCAAGAAACATATGGCACATAACCTATCATGCTTTTCTAAACATAATCAACACCCAATCATGCGAATTCCCACCCAATATACCAAGAATAATACCATACGAATTCCATGATATAACCTAGGGTTCTAATTATTTTTAAATCAACAAGAACACAATTCATCTTCCAAAATCAAGATTCGGTAGGGATATCATATAATTATCAAGAACCTCATATAATCATTAAGAACATCAAGAACACCATATAATTATCAAGAACGTCATATAATCATCAAGAACACCATAATTACCAAGAATCTCTCATCATCAAGATCACCCATGGAATCATCCCACCAATCATCAATAATAATATCACAAATCATCAATACACAATAATATGGGGAAATCCTAAGAGGGGAATCATAGCTATGAAAATAGGTTTTGTTGAGACATGGGTTACCTCTTAGCCTTAATTAATTCCTTGGCTATGAAGGGTCTTTCTTTAAGCCTTCTTCTTTCTTGATTTCTCCTAAGGGGATTCTTGGAACTTCTTGTGTGGTGAGAGATTATGGTGGTGAAAGATCTAGGTGCCTCCTATATCCCTATTTATACATTTAAGACTCCTAATTAGGGTCTGAATGGTATGGGTTTACTAATTCTATTCCTTATAGGACTAAGGGCTTATTTTAGGGATAAGGGTCCATGGTCCATAGTGGACCATATTAATTAATTAAAGGGAATCCTAATCGTAGTCAGAATAGTAAAAGGCCTACTTCCTTTATTCCTGATAGATAACTAGGTCTAGGATTCCTAATTAGAATCTGAATAGTAAAGGGTTTACTTTCTTTATTCCTAATAGGCTTAGGACTCTAATTTAGGCAAGGGTCTACGGTTCATGGTGGACCTTATTAATTAATTAAAGGAAACCTAACCGAATTAAATCATATTTAATTATTATTAACGGGATTAATTAAATAATTAATCCGGGATTGAAGGCCGTAACACGGGGTGTTACACTCTCCCACCCTTACGAGAAGCTTCGTCCCCGAAGCTTGGAAATCATTGCGGGGGTAACAAGTCCAAAGTAGTACGGTGGTCCTATAGCGAAAGCATTCTACGGGGAAACTGTATAATTTTATGTTTATGTGTGCTGGGTTTTTGGGAACGATTAGGTTTAAAGGGCTAAGAGAGTGGGTTTCAAACCTGAGGACAAAGTGAATTTAGGAATTAGGATCAAAGTTTTCAAGGTTGCAACTTAGGGTGCGAGGTTGCCACCTTGTATGGAATCGTTAAAATAGGGGATCAAGAGTGTGGTTGAAGGGTAGAAAGGGTTTTGAAATAAGGAGGGGGCCGATTTTCCGAGGGGGGGGAATGGAATTCGGCTAGGATGGGTTAAGGGTTCTCGATCTTCAAGTGACTATTCTTCTTTGATGCTTTGATCACGACGTATTGACGAACTGATGATCCTTCTTCCTTAGTGTTGGCACTTGCTTGACTTTAAGATCCTTGTTAGACCTTGCTTCCCAGGCTAATGTTTCATCCTTCTCCCCTATCTTGAGGGAATCTCCTGTGATGATTTAACACTTACTTCTTTAATGCGTCCAAGGTCTTGACCAAGTTTTGTCAACCAAGCCAATCTCTTAGGGCGCACTTCCCAAATTCTTCCCAAAGTTTCTTGGGAGTCGGTAAACTTTGGGTTGATTTTCCCTTCTTATTGAGTTTCATCTCCTCTTTAGTGAATGAAATTCATAGTAAGACTTCATGTCTTCCCCGAGGTTCGACTAGTTGTGCCTTTTTGTGTTACTTTTAATGGTGAGGGTGTCCTTGCATGCTCTTTTCCTTTTGAAGCGCAGTTGGTTACCTAACCTCGTTGTGGAATGACTCGGTGACTTTACGAGTCATCTCATTTCCTTGTGGGTCCTTAATGACCCTTGAGATCTTGGCACAAATGTGCTTTTTTACTTTTTGCCTAGCACCACGGACTACGTAGTTCTTGATTCCATACATCTTGTAAGGAGTCCTCTGATTTGCTTGAACGATATCCATGGTTTGAAGGAATCCCGGTCCATCCTTAGCATTTTGACTTTTAAGGTCTTTGTGAGTCCTTAGCACGAGTTCCCAACTCGCCTCCTTGGTTTGCACAATCCTTTATGTCAATCATCCCTAGTCGGTTGCATCGTAGAGTCCAACTTCAACCCCACGTGTAATGCGATTGGTTGTGCTTTTCCGATGGTGTCTTGCGTGTCAAGGTCTTTTACCGATGACACCATGTTTGGGTGATCCATGGTTCTTTACCCAAGATTCGTGTTCATCAATCGAGGCACACAAGTGCGCCATGAATCAATAAAGTGAGGAGTTAAGAAATCAGCACATTGTACCAGTGGGCGCGAGGTGGGCGGTCATCCGCCTGCCAAACTCCTGTTGGGGATCCGTCAAGGTGACTAGGAAGAGTGAATTCCTTAAGGGGAAAATCCCAAGAATGCACAGATTCAAGTCCCGACAAGCCCCATGTCCATGTGTACAATAGAAGGGACTTTAGTACCTAGGGTGGCCCATCGTATAGTTACATTGATCCTTAGGTACGAGTTTATGGATGAGTCAAGACTCTCGCATGTTCTTTTTGCTCAGTAGGTCGGGTCCGGTTTCCAATTAGCAACCTCGTCACCTTCACCGGGTGGTTGGTTATAAGCCAACTTTGTCTTTGCCTTGCTTGATTAATGATAAGCCTTCTTGGTGTTTCTTGGAGCTCGGCTTGTCGCTCGTTCTTTGTTCAGTCCTTTGGTGACCAAGTGCTTGGTGATGCATTTCTCTTCCTTGGAATGCATTGATTGACTGCCTTTGACGTCGCATGGTGTTTTGGCAATTTTGTGTGTTACATGTACTTCTTACGGTGTCTTAAAACCATCAAGGTCCTTGTTCCCAGGTAAGACCCTTATCGCCGGGAGGCTCTAGTTGTATGATACTTTCCATGCGTCTGTCGCCTCTTCTTTTCATATCGAGTCCTTTTCGACAATTCGTGCTAACGATTGAGAAAAGACGTTGTTTATGTACTACTTTTCTTTCTTGCATTTAATTGGCGTTCCCGGTCTCCGGGCTGGGATAGTTGCGCCCATTCTTAACCAGTTCCGGAAGGGTTCGCTCATGCTGGAGGGAGCGGTCTCCCACTTCCGTTACTCCTTCTTTCGGGTTTGTCCCTAAATTCCCCGTTTGGTAGAAGTTGGCATTACTGGTGTAGGCTTCGTTGGGTGCGCGGGGTTTGCTTACAATTAGGGCCTTCTGGGTTTCGTAGTTGTGGTCTGTCACAGACCTTTGTAGGATCTAATTCAGGCGCGAAACGAGCCAGCTGGAGGGATCGTTTGTGGTATTCCCTGATGGTGGACACCCCAGACTTAAACACCCCAGATTTTCAAGACTTTTAAAACTTATAATAAAGGTAGAATCTTATTAAATCCCAAGATATAAATACAAGCGTTCGGGGTGCTATGCCACACCTGGGCTAGAGAACCCAAGTGCACAGGCTAACTAACTAATATCCTCAAAGCGTAAATACGTAAACGTGGCACGCAGGCCAAAAGGGAAACTATCTACTTCTAAGTTCTAGCACACTCCAGTGACTTAATCTTCTGTGCCTGAAAGCCAAATATATCTGTTCAGCGAGAGATGCTGGTAACCCACTCCAACGGGTTGAAATACGATACATATAGAGATATATATAGATATACGAAAACCATTTTGAGCATGAAGATATATCCTACGAACTCTAGCTTTAAAAACCGGGAATGACTCGACAGATAAGGCCAGACGCAAGTAACAGTTATAACGAGCATATGCAGTTCATAACAGATAAGGCAGGTAAGGCAAAGCGTAATCAATGATCATAACCCAACATGAACAATCCCCAATATAAATCCCATAGTCACATCCCCCAAGACACTCGTAATCACAACTCGTCCATGTCACAACACATAACACACTTTTTTGGCGCCACAGGACCAATCGCATGCCCATACATGAGGGTCAGCGCATATAGCTCTGACACGGCCCCGCAGCACCCTGCCCCGTATCGCAACACGGAGGGGTCGATCGCAACCGACCGATGAACCGCAGCTCATCATAGTGTTTGATCGCAACCAAACAGTGGACCGCAGCCTAAGAGAATGTCATCTGACCGCAGCCAGGAAAAAGGACGAACCGCAGCTCGTATAGAAACGTTTGATCGCAACCAAACGGTGGACCGCAGCCCAAGAGTATCAATTTGACCGCAGCTAGCTTCTGAACCGCAGCTCAGGATAACCAATCCGATTGCAACCGAATTGGGGTAACACACACACATAACACATAGCAAGCACATGCAACCCACATTACACATTAGGAGGGGGGAGAAAACGTATAACAAAACCTATGTCTGATCCATCACATACTAAGAATAGTCCTAAGGGGTTCATACTCCTTCCACCTAGGTCAACGGGATACCAATTCAACTAGCATGCAATACAATAGACTCATAAACCTACGAACGGTACCCGAAACATCAAACTAGACATAGGCACGATAAACGGAGTCCGTTGGGGCACCACGGGGAACGGGGGAACATCAAACGGGGAAGCCGGGGTCCCGAGATGGGGGAATTTCCAGCGGGTAGCCGGTGGGTGGGGGGCCACCCGCCGGCTGCCCGCCGGATGATACTATTCCGGGCAGCGGGTCGCCGGCGCCGGCTGCCCGCCGGATGATACTGTTCCGGGCAGCGGGTCGCCGGCGGGCAGCTGCCCGCCCGCTGGCCACCCGCTGCCGGGCGGTGTTTCTCGGCCGTGGGTAGGTGGCGGGTCCCCTACCCCCCACTGACTCTTTTCATCACTTTACGCCCCGGGAACCGTTGTGGAACCCGAAACCATGCTTAGACACTTTACAACGCAATTAACGACAACACGTA
Organism: Ipomoea nil; assembly: GCF_001879475.1. Taxonomy (NCBI): domain Eukaryota; kingdom Viridiplantae; phylum Streptophyta; class Magnoliopsida; order Solanales; family Convolvulaceae; genus Ipomoea; species Ipomoea nil. The sequence goes on from NW_017619458.1 coordinate 3,853,091, forward strand.
GACAATTAACGAATCAAATACAAGAAACGGACGGCACATAACCTATCATGCTTTTCTAAATATAATCAACACCCAAACATGCGATTTCCCCACCCGATAATCCAAGAATAAGATCATACGATACAACCTAGGGTTCTAATCACTTTTACATCAACAAGTATACGGTTCGTCTTCTAATTGCAAGATTCGGTAAGAATAACACATAAACATCAAGAGCATCACACAATTATCAAGAGCAACACATAATCATCAAGAACTCTATATAATCATCAAGAATTCCATAATCATCAAGAATCTCCCAATATCAAGATCATCAAGATCCCTCATGGGATCATCACATCAAACATCAATAATAATCATCATATCTCGCCAATACACAATAATATGGGGGAAACCCTAAGGGGGAATCATAGCTATGAAAATAGGTTTTGTTGAGACATGGGTTACCTCTTAGCCTTAATTAATTCCTTGGCTATGAAGGGTCTTTCTTTAAGCTTTCTTGCTTTCTTGATTTCTTCTAAGGGGATTCTTGGAGCACTTTGGGGTGGTGGAATGTTTATTGTGGTGGGGGGTTCTAGGTGCCTCTTAAGTCCCCTATTTATATATTTGGGAGTCCTAACAACTAATATTATAGGCTTGCTAATTCTATTCCTTTTGGAACTAAGGATTGGGTTTAGGGATAAGGGTCCATGGTCCATAGTGGACCATATTAATTAATTAAAGGGAATCCTAATCGTAGTCTGAATAGTAAAAGGCCTACTTCCTTTACTCCTAATAGATAACTAGGTCTAGGATTCCTAATTAGAATCTGAATAGTAAAGGGTTTACTTTCTTTATTCCTAATAGGCTTAGGACTCTAATTTAGGCAAGGGTCCACGGTTCATGGTGGACCTTTATTAATTAATTAAAGGAAACCTAACCGAATTAAATCATATTTAATTATTATTAACGGGATTAATTTAATAATTAATCTGGGATTGAAGGCCGTAACACGGGGTGTTACACTCTCCCCCCCTTACGAGAAGCTTCGTCCCCGAAGCTTGGAAATCATTGCAGGGTTAACGAGCCAAGAGAAGAACCATGGTCCTATAGAGAAGGTATTCCATGGGGAAATTGTATACTTGCACGCCTATGTGTGTTGGGTTTTTGGGAGCGATTAGGTTTTACAGGGCTAAGAGAGTAGGTTTCAAACTTGAGGACACGGTGAATTCAGGAATTAGGATCAAGTTTTCGAGGTTGCAACTTAGGTTGTGAGGTTGCCACTTGTATGGAATCGTTAAAACATGGGATTGAGAATGGGGTTTGAAGGGTAGAAAGGGTTTTGAAATAAGGAAGGGGCCGATTTTCCGAGGGAGGGAAAGGAATTCGGCTAGGATGGGTTAAGGTTTCTCGATCCCAAGTGAATAATCTGGTTAGATGCTTTGATCACGATGCGCCGACGAGCTGATGATCCTCCTTCCTTGGTGTTGGTGCTTGCTTGAATTTAAGATCCTTGTTAGACCTTGCTTCCCAGGCTAAGGTTTCATCCTTCTCTTCTTTCTTGAGGGAATTTCCCGTGGTGATTCAACACTTTCTTCTTTAATGCGCCCAAGGTCTTGACCGAGTTGGGTCAACCAAGCCAATCTCTTAGGGCGCATTTCCCAAATTCTTCCCAAAGTCTCTTGGGAGTCGATGGACTTTGGGTTGAATTTCTCTCCTTATTGAATTTCATCTCCTCTTTAGTGGATGAAATTCTTAGTAAGACTTCATGTCTTACCCGAGGTTCGGCATTGTTGTGCCCTGTTTGTGTTATTTTTAATGATGAAGGTGTCCTTGCGTGCCCTTTTTCTTTTAAAGCGCAGTCAGTTACCAAATCTCGTTGTGGGATGACTCGGCGACTTTACGAGTCACCTCATCTCCTTGTAGGTCCTTAATGACCCTTGAAGTCTTGGCGCGAATGTGTTCTTCACCCTTTTGCTTAGCACCATGGGCTACGTAGTTCTTGATTCCATACAACTTGTAAGGAATCCTCTGATTTGCTCGAACGATGTCCATGGTTTGGAGGAGTCCCGGTCCCTCCTTAGCATTTTGACTATTAAGGTTTTCGTGGGTTCTTAGTACGAGTTCCCAACTCGCCTCCTTGGTTTGCGCGATCCTTTACGCCAAACATCTCTAGTCGGTTGTATCGTAGGATCCGATTTCAATTACTCGTGCAATGTAATTGATTGTGATTTCCCGATGGTGTCTCGTGCGTCAAGGTCTTTTACGTAGGACACTATGTTTGGGTGGTCCATGGTTCCTTACCCAAAACTCATATTCCTCAATCGAGGCACACAAGTGCGCCACAAATCAATAAAATGAGGGGTTAAGAAATCAGCACATTGTACCAGTGGGCGCGAGGTGGGCGGTCGTCTGCCTGCCAAGCTCCTGCCAAGGACCCGCCAAGGTCCCGTCAAGGCCCCGTTGGGGACCCGCGGGAAAGTGACTAGGAATAGTCAATTCCTTCGGGAAAGACCCCAAAAATGCACAGATTCATGTCCTGACAAGTCCCATGCTTAAGGATCAATGAACATTGTGTATGTATATCTACCTCTAGAACTCGTGCTTAAGGATCAATGAACATTGTACGATGGGTCATCCTATGTATCCAAGTCCCTTTTATTGTGCACAAGGGCATGGGACTTGTCAGGACATGAACCTGTGCATTTTTGGGGTCTTTCCCGAAGGAATTGACTATTCCTAGTCACTTTCCCGCGGGTCCCCAACGGGTCCTTGACGGGACCTTGGCGGGTCCTTGGCAGGAGCTTGGCAGGCAGACGACCGCCCACCTCGCGCCCACTGGTACAATGTGCTGATTTCTTAACCCCTCATTTTATTGATTTGTGGCGCACTTGTGTGCCTCGATTGAGGAATATGAGTCTTGGGTAAGGAACCATGGACCACCGAAACATATTGTCCTACGTAAAAGACCTTGATGCACGAGACACCATCGGGAAATCACAATCAATTACATTGCACGAGTAATTGAAATCGGATCCTACGATACAACCGACTAGGGATGTTTGGCGTAAAGGATCGCGCAAACCAAAGAGGCGAGTTGGGAACTCGTACTAAGAACCCACGAAAACCTTAAAAGTCAAAATGCTAAGAGGGACCGGGACTCCTCCAAACCATGGACATCGTTCGAGCAAATCAGAGGACTCCTTACAAGTTGTATGGAATCAAGAACTACGTAGCCCATGGTGCTAAGCAAATGGGTGAAGAACACATTCGCGCCAAGACTTCAAGGGTCATTAAGGACCTACAAGGAGATGAGGTGACTCGTAAAGTCGCCGAGTCATCCCACAACGAGATTTGGTAACCGACTGCGCTTTAAAAGAAAAAGGGCACGCAAAGACACCTTCATCATTAAAAATAACACAAACAGGGCACAACAATGCCGAACCTCGGGTAAGACATGAAGTCTTACTAAGAATTTCATCCACTAAAGAGGAGATGAAATTCAATAAGAAGAGAAATTCAACCCAAAGTCCATCGACTCCCAAGAGACTTTGGGAAGAATTTGGGAAATGCGCCCTAAGAGATTGGCTTGGTTGACCCAACTCGGTCAAGACCTTGGGCGCATTAAAGAAGTAAGTGTTGAATCACCACGGGAAATTCCCTCAAGAAAGAAGAGAAGGATGAAACCTTAGCCTGGGAAGCAAGGTCTAACAAGGATCTTAAATTCAAGCAAGCACCAACACCAAGGAAGGAGGATCATCAGCTCGTCGGCGCATCGTGATCAAAGCATCTAACCAGATTATTCACTTGGGATCGAGAAACCTTAACCCATCCTAGCCAAATTCCTTTCCCTCCCTCGGAAAATCGGCCCCTTCCTTATTTCAAAACCCTTTCTACCCTTCAGACCCCATTCTCAATCCCATGTTTTAACGATTCCATACAAGTGGCAACCTCACAACCTAAGTTGCAACCTCGAAAACTTGATCCTAATTCCTGAATTCACCGTGTCCTCAAGTTTGAAACCCACTCTCTTAGCCCTGTAAAACCTAATCGCTCCCAAAAACCCAACACACATAGGCGTGCAAGTATATAATTTCCCCGTGGAATACCTTCTCTATAGGACCACGGTTCTTCTCTTGGCTCGTTAACCCTGCAATGATTTCGAAGCTTCGGGGATGAAGCTTCTCGTAAGGGGGGGAGAGTGTAACACCCCGTGCTACGGCCTTGAATCCTGGATTAATTATTAAATTAATCCCGTTAATAATAATTGAATATGATTTAATTCGGTTAGGTTTCCTTTAATTAATTAATAAAGGTCCACCATGAACCGTGGACCCTTGCCTAAATTAGAGTCCTAAGCCTATTAGGAATAAAGAAAGTAAACCCTTTACTATTCAGATTCTAATTAGGAATCCTAGACGTAGTTATCTATTAAGAATAAAGGAAGTAGGCCTTTTACTATTTAGACTACGATTAGGATTCCCTTTAATTAATTAATATGGTCCACTATGGACCATGGACCCTTATCCCTAAACCCAATCCTTAGTTCCAAAAGGAATAGAATTAGCAAGCCTATAATATTAGTTCCTAACCAGGACTCCTAAATATATAAATAGGGGACTTAAGAGGCACCTAGAACCCCCCACCACAATAAACGTTCCACCACCCCAAAGTGCTCCAAGAATCCCCTTAGAAGAAATCAAGAAAGCAAGAAAGCTTAAAGAAAGACCCTTCATAGCCAAGGAATTAATTAAGGCTAAGAGGTAACCCATGTCTCAACAAAACCTATTTTCATAGCTATGATTCCCCCTTAGGGTTTCCCCCATATTATTGTGTATTGGCGAGATATGATGATTATTATTGATGTTTGATGTGATGATCCCATGAGGGATCTTGATGATCTTGATATTGGGAGATTCTTGATGATTATGGAATTCTTGATGATTATATAGAGTTCTTGATGATTATGTGTTGCTCTTGATAATTGTGTGATGCTCTTGATGTTTATGTGTTATTCTTACCGAATCTTGCAATTAGAAGACGAACCGTATACTTGTTGATGTAAAAGTGATTAGAACCCTAGGTTGTATCGTATGATCTTATTCTTGGATTATCGGGTGGGGAAATCGCATGTTTGGGTGTTGATTATATTTAGAAAAGCATGATAGGTTATGTGCCGTCCGTTTCTTGTATTTGATTCGTTAATTGTCTACGTGTTGTCGTTAATTGCGTTGTAAAGTGTCTAAGCATGGTTTCGGGTTCCACAACGGTTCCCGGGGCGTAAAGTGATGAAAAGAGTCAGTGGGGGGTAGGGGACCCGCCACCTACCCAAGGCCGAGAAACACCGCCCGGCAGCGGGTGGCCGGCGGGCGGGCAGCTCCCGCCGGCGACCCGCTGCCCGGAACCGTATCATCCGGCGGGTGGCCCCCCACCCACCGGCTACCCGCTGGAAATTCCCCCATCTCGGGACCCCGGCTTCCCCGTTTGATGTTCCCCCATTTTCCGTGGTGCCCCAACGGACTCCGTTTATCGTGCCTATGTCTAGTTTGATGTTTCGGGTACCGTTTGTAGGTTTATGAGTCTAGTGTATTGCATGCTAGTTGAATTGGTATCCCGTTGACCTAGGTGGAAGGAGTATGAACCCCTTAGGACTATTCTTAGTATGTGATGGATCACACATAGGTTTTGTTATACGTTTTCTCCCCCTTCCTAATGTGTAATGTGGGTTGCATGTGCTTGCTATGTGTTATGTGTGTGTGTTACCCCAATTCGGTCGCGATCGGATTGGTTATCCTGAGCTGCGGTTCAGAAGCTGGCTGCGGTCAGATTGATACTCTTGGGCTGCGGTCCACCGTTTGGTTGCGATCAAACACTATGATGAGCTGCGGTTCATCGGTCGGTTGCGATCGACCCCTCCATGTTGCGATACGGGGCAGGGTGCTGCGGGGCCGTGTCAGAGCTATATGCGCTGACCCTCATGTGTTATGTGTTGTGACATGGACGAGTTGTGATTACGAGTGTCTTGGGTGATGTGACTATGGGATTTATATTGGGGATTGTTCATGTTGGGTTATGATCATTGATTATGCTTTGCCTTACCTGCCTTATCTGTTGTGAACTGCATATGCTCGTTATAACTGTTACTTGCGTCTGGCCTTATCTGTCGAGTCATTCCCGGTTTGTAAAGCTAGAGTTCGTAGGATATATCTTCATGATCAAAATGGTTTTCGTATATCTATATATATCTCTATATGTATCGTATTTCAACGCGTTGGAGTGGGTTACCAGTATCTCTCGCTGAACAGATATATTTGGCTTTCAGGCACAGAAGATTAAGTCACTGGAGTGCGCTAGAACTTAGAAGTAGATAGTTTCCCTTTTGGCCTGCGTGCCACATTTACGTATTTACGCTTTGAGGATATTAGTTAGTTAGCCTGTGCACTTGGGTTCTCTAGCCCAGGTGTGGCATAGCACCCCGAACGCTTGTATTTATATCTTGGGATTTAATGAGATATTACCTTTATTATATAAGCTTAAAATGTCTTGAAAATCTGGGGTGTTACAGTTGGTATCAGAGCCTAAGTTTGACCCTAGGAAAAGACTCTTAAGACCGGACTTTAGGACGTTAGGCTTGAACTCTAGGTACCTAGGAACATAGGACTCAAGAATCTTAGGACGCGCGGTGAGATTGTGAAACCTACACATAACTTCTCTACACGTTACCCTTCCCCACTCATCACTTCACAAGAAGTGCATCAGACTCTAACTTAACATTCTTATAAACACTGACCAGAAAGACGATAGCATGGCACCAAACAGAAGGCAATCCAGAACTCCAGAGCCCGCCACCGACGACCCCTTGACCCAAACCCTGCCGCAACTAACACAAGTCGCACAGGCACTAAGTGACGCGGCCCTTCGCAACAATAGGCCCCCACCACCTCCACCAAACGCAAACTCGGACGTCACCCGACAAGTCTCAAATCACCGACCACCCACGTTTTCGGGAGAAGAGGATCCCGCGGTCCTAGAAGAATCGATCCGGACGCTTGATAAGATTTTTGGAGTAGTGGAATGCCCAGAGGAACGCCGCGTAGAGATAGCCTCGTTCTACTTCGGGCACGAGGCCGATCTCTGGTGGATCCACGAGGGACCCACCTATCAACAAGAACCGGGGTTCAATTGGGAGAACCTCAAGACACGACTACGAGAGAGGTTCTATCCAACCCACGTAAAAGCATCCATGTACGAAGAGTTCCTTCATCTAAAACAAGGAACGGCCACCGTCATAGAATACCATAGACGATTCCTCGAACTGGCGCGCTTCGCACCAGAGCTAGTCCCCACCGAGATAGAGAGGTTCGTGTCAGGCCTCAACTTCGAAGCTCGGAAAGCGCTAGTGGTAAGCAGACCCCGGACCCTCAACGAGGCTTATTCCAGTGCCGCGAACCTCTATCGAATCCAACTACTCCAACGCGGGGTTCAGGAACAAATACGAAGAAGAAACACCGGAAGTGGGGCACCGCCAGTGAAAAGAACGAGGAACGACACCGGCACGAGGCCGAACAACCCAACCAACCCAAGGCCACCCCTGGGAAACAATGAAGCTAATCCAAGAAGCTTCCCTTGCCCGAGGTGTAACAAAAGCCACAGAGGCAAGGATTGCGCGGGTAACCCCTGGCGATGCTTCAACTGCGGGGAGGAGGGGCACAAGGCCTTCCAGTGCACTCGACCCCAAAGACCACGCCCCGCCACCGTGGGTCAACACGGGGGCACCAGTCACCAAGGGGGTTACGGCGTTCCCGGAAAAGTATTCGTTATGAGTCACACGCAAGCTAAACTCGGAAACGAAGAAGACCTAGAAGGGGAAAACCCAATCCGGAAGACGAGGACCATACGGATCCCACCGAGGAAAACCCAGAAAACGAATTATGTCTAGGATAGACCATCACACCCCTTGTAATCACCCCTTGTATCGTATAGACCACCTGTTTAGCTTAAATACTTCGAAAACATTATGTCTATTTAGCTTAGCTACTTCGAAAGTATTATGAATAAGGATCTTTGGTCAAACTTCAATTTCCACTACGAAGATAAAGCACAAGTTATATCATCAACCCAACCCTTTCCCCACTAAAGGACAAAATAAGGAAAAAGACAAAGGAGGACCACACCACCAAGAAATGCATAATGTCACCATTAGGAATTGAACTCTAGACCTCACACTTACAAGTCCAAGTCCCAACCACTAAGCCATGAGTGTCTCCTAAAACCTTAAGGGGATAACCCCTTGTCAAATCCCTCCAAGTCCCTAAAACCCACAAAACCCCCAAATCAAAAACCCTCCTTCTTCTTCCTCCCCTTCTTCTTCCCCACTCTTTCCCTTCCCCACCTCACACACCTCACCGCCCCACCCCAGCAGAACTGACGACCACGCACCACCGTCGCCGGCCGAACGCCACCGCTAAGCGCCACACCGCCGCGCCGCCGTCCCAGCCGACCTCGCCCACCGCCCGGAGAGCACCCAGCGACGACCCGCTGCCTCCCTACCTGAGCGACGCCGCCCGCCATCCACCCACGCTTCGCCCGCTGCCACCAACGCCCACGCGACCATAGGCCTCCACCGCCTCGCCGGAAAATTGATGAGCTCCGCCCCACCATCGCCACCTTGTAGCGGCTCGAACCACCGCCGGAAAAGAGGCCGCCGGAAACTTCGCCGGAGACCCGCCGGAAAGCTGCCGAAATTTCTACCGGAATTCCTCACCGCCAAAAGAAAAATTTAAGATGCCGAAAAAGCCCCTCGGAATCCGCACCCCGGAGTGGAGCAACGCCGATTACACCGTAATCGGAGGTAAAGCACTTGAACCCGACCAATTCTCTCCGGAATTGGTTGACATGCTCAAACACCAAGGGCTTTTAGATACTTACCTCGCCATCAAAGGGGACACATACCCCGAATTGGTGAAAGAATTCTACCAACACCTTGTGGCCACCAAACGGGGTGACAAAGTAGAAGTTACCACCAAGGTCCGTGGCAAGGAAATTGTGCTTTCCGAAGGCCGGTTGGCCAAGCTCTTGAAATTGACCACCACGGGTGTGTCTAACTATGACCGAAAGGGGTGGATTGATACCCAAACTACGGGATACAAGGACTATCTTGGGTACTTACTCGGGAAAGAGGACGGGTTCACCTCGGCCACTCGACCAAATCGAAAGCGGCTATCGGCGGAGCAAAAGATATTGGTTATGATTGTAACCGATAGCCTCTTGCCCACCAATAACAAGAGCAAGGATGTGGGGAGCTTGGAGTGCACCTTTGCGTATCTCCTAAAACATAAAATCAAGTTCAACCTGCCGGCACTCATGCTAAAGCACATACAGTTCTGCAAGACAAACAACCGGCTTAGCCTACCCTACGGGATGATCCTAAGATGGATCATGGAGAAAAAGGGGGTAGACCTAAGCCACACCGAGGTCAAAACCGCCAACGGCATGGTTTTCAATGCCCAAAACCTCCGCCGCAACGACATCTACTACACCGAGGGAGGACACTATCTCACCCTCGAAGAAATTTGCCAAAAACCCGAGGAGGAACGTAGGGAATTGGTTGATCGATTGGACATCTCCAACAAAAAGCTCAAGCGAGCCATGCAAGATTGCGGAGGTACGGAGGGAAATGAGGGACAAGAGGAGGAAGACGGGCCTAACCCGTCAGTGCACCCACAGCCAGGAGGGAACCCGAGGGGACAAAACGAGGGTTCGGTCAACGAACGCATACTCGCTCAGCTCGACCGGCAGAATCAAATCATGGAAGAAGGGTTCTCATCCTTGATTCGCACCACACGCGCACTCGATCAAAGGGTAGCAGCGATCGAGGCCACCTTGGGCACTCGAGGTGCATCCAGTTCCAGCGCAGGAAACCGAGGTACAACCGAAAAATTCTCTATCACAACACCATCAAAAGTTCAGCCTACCCCAAGCCAAGACAAACGTAAGGCCGCAACCCTAATCAGGAGGCCGAGCTACGAGGTGTCTAGGGGTGAAAGGATGGACTATAACACCAGGCTTCGGGGACGAAGCCCCTTGTAAGGGGGGGAGAGTGTAACACCCCGTGTTACGGCCCCTAAAACCATTAAATTAATTAATCAATAGCCCAAGAGAAAGAATAAATCATAATGATTAATTAGGGAAAAAGGCCCACCATAGTCCATGGGCCCTCATGTATAAACCCAACCCCTAAACCCAATCCTTAGGTCCAAAAGGAATAGAATTAGCAAGCCTATAATATTAGTTCCTAATTAGGACTCCTAAATATATAAATAGGGGAATTAGGAGGCACCTAGAACTTCCCACAAAAATAACGCCCCACCACCCCAAAAGAGCTACAAGAATCCCCTTATGAGAAATCAAGAAAGCAAGGAAGCTTAAAGAAAGATCCTTCATAGCCAAGGAATTGATTAAGGCTAAGAGGTAACCCATGTCTCCACAAAACCTATTTTTATAGTTATGATTTCCCCTTATTATTGTGTTTTAATGATCGGTAGTGATTATTATTGATGTTGATGTGATGATCCCATGAGGGATCTTGATAATCTTGATATTGGGAGATTCTTGATAATTATGGTGTTCTTGATGACTATATGGGGATCTTGATAATTATATGGAATTCTTGATGATTATGTGATGTTCTTGATGGTTGGATGTTATTCTTGATGTTTATATGTTATTCTTACCGAATCTTGTAATTATAAGGCAAATCGTATTCCTGTTGATATAAAAGTGATTAGAACCCTAGGTTGTATCGTATGATTTATCGGGAGGGGAAATCGCATGTTTGGGTGTTGATTATGTTTAGAAAAGCATGATAGGTTATGTGCCGTTCGTTAATTGTCTACGAGTTGTCGTTAATTGCGTTAAAGAGTGTCTAAGCATGGTTTAGGGTTCCACAACGGTTCCCGGGGCGAAAAGTGATGAAAAGAGTCAGTGGGGGGTAGGTGGGGGGTAGGGGACCCGCCACCTACCCATGGCCGTAAAACACCGCCCGGTAGCGGGTGGCCGGCGGGCGGGCAGCTGCCCGCCGGCGACCCGCTGCCCGGAACAGTAGAATCCAGCGGGCAGCCGGCGGGTGGCCCCCACCCACCGGCTACCCGCTGGAAAATTGTCCCACCCGGGACCCCGGCTTCCCCGTTTGATGTTCCCCGTTCCCCGTGGTGTCCTAACGGACTCCGTTTATCGTGCCTATGTCTAGTTTGATGTTTCGGGTACCTTTCGTAGGTTTATGAGTCTACTATATTGCATGCTAGTTGAATTGGTATCCCGTTGACCTAGGTGGAAGTAGTTTGAACCCCTTAGAACTATTCTTAGTAAGTGATGGATCACGCATAGGTCTTGTTATACGTTTTCTCCCCCTTCCTAATGTGTAATGTGGGTTGCATGTGCTTGCTATGTGTTATGTGTGTGCTACCCCAATTCTGTTGCGATCGGATTGGTTATCCTGAGCTGCGGTTCAGAAGCTGGCTGCGGTCAGATTGATACTCTTGGGCTGCGGTACACCGTTTGGTTGCGATCAAACGTTTCTATACGAGCTGCGGTTCGTCCTCTTTCCTGGCTGCGGTCAGATGACATTCCCTTGGGCTGCGGTCCACTGTTTGGTTGCGATCAAACACTATGATGAGCTGCGGTTCATCGGTCGGTTGCGATCGACCCCTCCGTGTTGCGATACGGGGCAGGGTGCTGCGGGGCCGTGTCAGAGCTATATGCGCTGACCCTCATGTATGGGCATGCGATTGGTCCTGTGGCGCCAACAAAGTGTGTTATGTGTTGTGACATGGACGAGTTGTGATTACGAGTGTCTTGGGGGATGTGACTATGGGATTTATATTGGGGATTGTTCATGTTGGGTTATGATCATTGTTTATGCTTTGCCTTATCTGCCTTATCTGTTGTGAACTGCATATGCTCGTTATAACTGTGCTTGTGTCTTGCCTTATCTGTCGAGTCATTCCCGGTTTTAAAGCTAGTGTTCGTAGGATATATCTTCATGCTCAAAATGGTTTTCGTATGTCTATATATATCTTTATATGTATTGTATTTCAACGCGTTGGAGTGGGTTACCAGCACCTCTCGCTGAACAGATATATTTGGCTTTCAGGCACAGAGGACTAGAGCACTGGAGCGCGGTAGAACTGGAGCGTAGAAGTAGAGTAGTTTCCCTTTCGGCCTGCGTGCCATATTATGCATTGTGTTTCAATGGATATTAGTTAGACAGCCTGTGCACCTGGGTTCTCTAGCCCAGGTGTGGCATAGCACCCCGTACACTTATGATATACTTTGGGATGTAATGAGATATTACCTTTATTATATAAGCTTAAAATGTCTTGAAAATCTGTGGTGTTACAGTTGGTATCAGAGCACCCGATACCAGACTTTGATCAACTGCGGGGTGTTACCCTTTGGTCCCTACGTTCCTCCTCGGGTTTTTGGCAAATTTCTTCGAGGGTGAGATAGTGTCCTCCCTCGGTGTAGTAGATGTCGTTGCGGCGGAGGTTTTGGGCATTGAAAACCATGCCGTTGGCGGTTTTATCCTCGGTGTGGCTTAGGTCTACCCCCTTTTTCTCCATGATCCAACTTAGGATCATCCCGTAGGGTAGGCTAAGCCGGTTGTTTGTCTTGCAGAACTCTATGTGCTTTAGCATGAGTGCCGGCAGGTTGAACTTGATTTTATGTTTTAGGAGATACGCAACTGTAACACCCCAGATTTTCAAGGGTCATTAAGGACCTACAAGGAGATGAGGTGACTCGTAAAGTCGCCGAGTCATCCCACAACGAGATTTGGTAACCGACTGCGCTTTAAAAGAAAAAGGGCACGTAAGGACACCTTCATCATTAAAAATAACACAAACAGGGCACAACAATGCCGAACCTCGGGTAAGACATGAAGTCTTACTAAGAATTTCATCCACTAAAGATGAGATGAAATTTAATAAGAAGAGAAATTCAACCCAAAGTCCATCGACTCCCAAGAAACTTTGGGAAGAATTTGGGAAATGCGCCCTAAGAGATTGGCTTGGTTGACCCAACTCGGTCAAGACCTTGGGCGCATTAAAGAAGTAAGTGTTGAATCACCACGAGAAATTCCCTCAAGAAAGAAGAGAAGGATGAAACCTTAGCCTGGGAAGCAAGGTCTAACAAGGAACTTAAATTCAAGCAAGCACCAACACCAAGGAAGGAGGATCATCAGCTCGTCGGCGCATCGTGATCAAAGCATCTAACCAGATTATTCACTTGGGATCGAGAAACCTTAACCCATCCTAGCCGAATTCCTTTCCCTCCCTCGGAAAATCGGCCCCTTCCTTATTTCAAAACCCTTTCTACCCTTCAGACCCCATTCTCAATCCCATGTTTTAACGATTCCATACAAGTGGCAACCTCACAACCTAAGTTGCAACCTCGAAAACTTGATCCTAATTCCTGAATTCACCGTGTCCCCAAGTTTGAAACCCACTCTCTTAGCCCTGTAAAACCTAATCGCTCCCAAAAACCCAACACACATAGGCGTGCAAGTATACAATTTCCCCGTGGAATACCTTCTCTATAGGACCACGGTTCTTCTCTTGGCTCGTTAACCCTGCAATGATTTCCAAGCTTCGGGGACGAAGCTTCTCGTAAGGGGGGGAGAGTGTAACACCCCGTGTTACGGCCTTCAATCCCGGATTTATTATAAAATTAATCCCGTTAATAATAATTAAATATGATTTAATTCGGTTAGGTTTCCTTTAATTAATGAACAAAGGTCCACCATGAACCGTGGACCCTTGCCTAAATTAGAGTCCTAAGCCTATTAGGAATAAAGAAAGTAAACCCTTTACTATTCAGATTCTAATTAGGAATCCTAGACCTAGTTATCTATTAGAAATAAAGGAAGTAGGCCTTTTACTATTTAGACTACGATTAGGATTCCCTTTAATTAATTAATATGGTCCACTATGGACCATGGACCCTTATCCCTAAACCCAATCCTTAGTTCCAAAAGGAATAGAATTAGCAAGCCTATAATATTAGTTCCTAACCAGGACTCCTAAATATATAAATAGGGGACTTAAGAGGCACCTAGAACCCCCCACCACAATAAACGTTCCACCACCCCAAAGTGCTCCAAGAATCCCCTTAGGAGAAATCAAGAAAGCAAGGAAGCTTAAAGAAAGATCCTTCATAGCCAAGGAATTGATTAAGGCTAAGAGGTAACCCATGTCTCAACAAAACCTATTTTTATAGTTATGATTTCCCCTTAGGGTTTCCCCTTATTATTGTGTTTTAATGATTGGGAGTGATTATTATTGATGTTTGATGTGATGATCCCATGAGGGATCTTGATAATCTTGATATTGGGAGATTCTTGATAATTATGGTGTTATTGATGACTATATGGGGATCTTGATAATTATATGGAATTCTTGATGATTATGTGATGTTCTTGATGGTTGGATGTTATTCTTGATGTTTATGTGTTATTCTTACCGAATCTTGTAATTATAAGGCAAATCGTATTCCTGTTGATATAAAAGTGATTAGAACCCTAGGTTGTATCGTATGATTTATCGGGCGGGGAAATCGCATGTTTGGGTGTTGATTATGTTTAGAAAAGCATGGTAGGTTATGTGCCGTTCGTTAATTGTCTACGAGTTGTCGTTAATTGCGTTGAAAAGTGTCTAAGCACGGTTTCAGGTTCCACAACGGTTCCCGGGGCGAAAAGTGATGAAAAGAGTCAGTGGGGGTAGGTGGGGGGTAGGGGACCCGCCACCTACCCATGGCCGTAAAACACCGCCCGGTAGCGGGTGGCCGGCGGGCGGGCAGCTGCCCGCCGGCGACCCGCTGCCCGGAACAGTAGAATCCGGCGGGCAGCCGGCGGGTGGCCCCCACCCACCGGCTACCCGCTGGAAAATTGTCCCACCCGGGACCCCGGCTTCCCCGTTTGATGTTCCCCGTTCCCCGTGGTGTCCCAACGGACTCCGTTTATCGTGCCTATGTCTAGTTTGATGTTTCGGGTACCGTTCGTAGGTTTATGAGTCTATTATATTGCATGCTAGTTGAATTGGTATCCCGTTGACCTAGGTGGAAGAAGTATGAACCCTTAGGACTATTCTTAGTAAGTGATGGATCACGCATAGGTTTTGTTATACGTTTTCTCCCCCTTCCTAATGTGTAATGTGGGTTGCATGTGCTTGCTATGTGTTATGTGTGTGCTACCCCAATTCGGTTGCGATCGGATTGGTTATCCTGAGCTGCGGTTCAGAAGCTGGCTGCGGTCAGATTGATACTCTTGGGCTGCGGTCCACCGTTTGGTTACGATCAAACGTTTCTATACGAGCTGCGATTCGTCCTCTTTCCTGGCTGCGGTCAGATGACATTCTCTTGGGCTGCGGTCCACTGTTTGGTTGCGATCAAACACTATGATGAGCTGCGGTTCATCGGTCGGTTGCGATCGACCCCTCCATGTTGCGATACGGGGCAGGGTGCTGCGGGGCCGTGTCAGAGCTATATGCGCTGACCCTCATGTATGGGCATGCGATTGGTCCTGTGGCGCCAACAAAGTGTGTTATGTGTTGTGACATGGACGAGTTGTGATTACGAGTGTCTTGGGGGATGTGACTATGGGATTTATATTGGGGATTGTTCATGTTGGGTTATGATCATTGATTATGCTTTGCCTTCCCTGCCTTATCTGTTGTGAACTGCATATGCTCGCTATAACTGTTACTTGCGTCTGGCCTTATCTATCGAGTCATTCCCGGTTTTTAAAGCTAGAGTTCGTAGGATATATCTTCATGCTCAAAATGGTTTTCGTATATCTATATATATCTCTATGTGTATCGTATTTCAACGCGTTGGAGTGGGTTACCAGCATCTCTCGCTGAACAGATATATTTGGCTTTCAGGCACAGAAGATTAAGTCACTGGAGTGCGCTAGAACTTAGAAGTAGATAGTTTCCCTTTTGGCCTGCGTGCCACGTTTACTTATTTACGCTTTGAGGATATTAGTTAGTTAGCCTGTGCACTTGGGTTCTCTAGCCCAGGTGTGGGATTCAATAAGATTCTACCTTTATTATAAGTTTTAAAAGTCTTGAAAATCTGGGGTGTTACAGTTGGTATCAGAGCTTAACCCTCGAAGAAATTTGCCAAAAACCCGAGGAGGAACGTAGGGAATTGGTTGATCGATTGGACATCTCCAACAAAAAGCTCAAGCGAGCCATGCAAGATTGCGGAGGTACGGAGGGAAATGAGGGACAAGAGGAGGAAGACGGGCCTAACCCGTCAGTGCACCCACAGCCAGGAGGGAACCCGAGGGACAAAACGAGGGTTCGGTCAACGAACGCATACTCGCTCAGCTCGACCGGCAGAATCAAATCATGGAAGAAGGGTTCTCATCCTTGATTCGCACCACACGCGCACTCGATCAAAGGGTAGCAGCGATCGAGGCCACCTTGGGCACTCGAGGTGCATCCAGTTCCAGCGCAGGAAACCGAGGTACAACCGAAAAATTCTCTATCACAACACCATCAAAAGTTCAGCCTACCCCAAGCCAAGACAAACGTAAGGCCGCAACCCTAATCAGGAGGCCGAGCTACGAGGTGTCTAGGGGTGAAAGGATGGACTATAACACCAGGCTTCGGGGACGAAGCCCCTTGTAAGGGGGGGAGAGTGTAACACCCCGTGTTACGGCCCCTAAAACCATTAAATTAATTAATCAATAGCCCAAGAGAAAGAATAAATCATAATGATTAATTAGGGAAAAAGGCCCACCATAGTCCATGGGCCCTCATGTATAAACCCAACCCCTAAACCCAATCCTTAGGTCCAAAAGGAATAGAATTAGCAAGCCTATAATATTAGTTCCTAATTAGGACTCCTAAATATATAAATAGGGGAATTAGGAGGCACCTAGAACTTCCCACAAAAATAACGCCCCACCACCCCAAAAGAGCTCCAAGAATCCCCTTAGAAGAAATCAAGAAAGCAAGGAAGCTTAAAGAAAGATCCTTCATAGCCAAGGAATTGATTAAGGCTAAGAGGTAACCCATGTCTCAACAAAACCTATTTTTATAGTTATGATTTCCCCTTAGGGTTTCCCCTTATTATTGTGTTTTAATGATTGGTAGTGATTATTATTGATGTTGATGTGATGATCCCATGAGGGATCTTAATAATCTTGATATTGGGAGATTCTTGATAATTATGGTGTTCTTGATGACTATATGGGGATCTTGATAATTATATGGAATTCTTGATGATTATGTGATGTTCTTGATGGTTGGATGTTATTCTTGATGCTTATGTGTTATTCTTACCGAATCTTGTAATTATAAGGCAAATCGTATTCCTGTTGATATAAAAGTGATTAGAACCCTAGGTTGTATCGTATGATTTATCGGGAGGGGAAATCGCATGTTTGGGTGTTGATTATGTTTAGAAAAGCATGATAGGTTATGTGCCGTTCGTTAATTGTCTACGAGTTGTCGTTAATTGCGTTGAAAAGTGTCTAAGCATGGTTTCGGGTTCCACAACGGTTCCCGGGGCGAAAAGTGATGAAAAGAGTCAGTGGGGGGTAGGGGACCCGCCACCTACCCATGGCCGTAAAACACCGCCCGGCAGCGGGTGGCCGGCGGGCGGGCAGCTCTTGATGGTTGGATGTTATTCTTGATGCTTATGTGTTATTCTTACCGAATCTTGTAATTATAAGGCAAATCGTATTCCTGTTGATATAAAAGTGATTAGAATCCTAGGTTGTATCGTATGATTTATCGGGAGGGGAAATCGCATGTTTGGGTGTTGATTATGTTTAGAAAAGCATGATAGGTTATGTGCCGTTCGTTAATTGTCTACGTGTTGTCGTTAATTGCGTTGAAAAGTGTCTAAGCATGGTTTCGGGTTCCACAACGGTTCCCGGGGTGAAAAGTGATGAAAAAAGTCAGTGGGGGGTAGGGGACCCGCCACCTACCCATGGCCGTAAAACACTGCCCGGTAGCGGGTGGCTGGCGGGCGGGCAGCTCTTGATGGTTGGATGTTATTCTTGATGCTTATGTGTTATTCTTACCGAATCTTGTAATTATAAGGCAAATCGTATTCCTGTTGATATAAAAGTGATTAGAACCCTAGGTTGTATCGTATGATTTATCAGGAGGGGAAATCGCATGTTTGGGTGTTGATTATGTTTAGAAAAGCAGGATAGGTTATGTGCCGTTCGTTAATTGTCTACGAATTGTCGTTAATTGCGTTGAAAAGTGTCTAAGCATGGTTTCGGGTTCCACAACGGCTCCCGGGGCGAAAACTGATGAAAAGAGTCAGTGGGGGGTAGGTGGGGGGTAGGGGACCCGCCACCTACCCATGGCCGTAAAACACCGCCCGGTAGCGTGTGGCCGGCGGGCGGGCAGCTGCCCGCCGGCGACCCGCTACCCGGAACAGTAGAATCCGGCGGGTGGCCCCCACCCACCGGCTACCCGCTGGAAAATTGTCCCACCCGGGACCCCGGCTTCCCCGTTAGATGTTCCCCGTTCCCCGTGGTGACCCAACAGACTCCGTTTATCGTGCCTATGTCTAGTTTGATGTTTCGGGTACCGTTCGTAGGTTTATGAGTCTATTATATTGCATGCTAGTTGAAATGGTATCCCGTTGACCTAGGTGGAAGAAGTATGAACCCCTTAGGACTATTCTTAGTAAGTGATGGATCACGCATAGGTTTTGTTATACGTTTTCTCCCCCTTCCTAATGTGTAATGTGGGTTGCATGTGCTTGCTATGTGTTATGTGTGTGCTACCCCAATTCGGTTGCGATCGGATTGGTTATCCTGAGCTGCGGTTCAGAAGCTGGCTGCGGTCAGATTGATACTCTTGGGCTGCGGTCCGCCGTTTGTTTGCGATCAAACGTTTCTATACGAGCTGCGGTTCGTCCTCTTTCCTGGCTGCGGTCAGATGACATTCTCTTGGGCTGCGGTGCACTGTTTGGTTGCGATCAAACACTATGATGAGCTGCGGTTCATCGGTCGGTTGCGATCGACCCCTCCGTGTTGCGATACGGGGCAGGGTGCTGCGGGGCCGTGTCAGAGCTATATGCGCTGACCCTCATGTATGGGCATGCGATTGGTCCTGTGGCGCCAACAAAGTGTGTTATGTGTTGTGACCTGGACGAGTTGTGATTACGAGTGTCTTGGGGGATGTGACTATGGGATTTATATTGGGGATTGTTCATGTTGGGTTATGATCATTGTTTATGCTTTACCTTATCTGCCTTATCTGCTGTGAACTGCATATGCTCGTTATAACTGTATTTGTGTCTGGCCTTATCTGTCGAGTCATTTCCGGTTTTAAAGCTAGAGTCCGTAGGATATATCTTCTTGCTCAAAATGGTTTTCGTATATCTATATATACCTCTATATGTATTGTATTTCAACGCGTTGGAGTGGGTTACCAGCATCTCTCGCTGAACAGATATATTTGGCTTTCAGGCACAGAAGATTAAGTCACTGGAGCGCGCTAGAACTTGGAATATAGAAGTAGATAGTTTTCCTTTTTGGCCTGCGTGCCACGTTTACGTAATTACGCTTTGAGGATATTAGTTAGTTAGCCTGTGCACTTGGGTTCTCTAGCCCAGGTGTGGCATAGCACCCCATACGCTTGTATTTATTTCTTGGGATTTAATGAGATTCTACCCTTATTATAAGTTTTAAAAGTCTTGAAAATCTGGAGTGTTACAGTTGGTATCAGAGACTAAGTTTGACCCTAGGAAAAGACTCGTAGGACCGGACTTTAGGACATTAGGCTTGAACTCTAGATGCTTAAGAACATAGGCCTCAGGAATCTTAGGACGCGCGGTGAGATTGAGAAACCTACACATCACCTCCCCTCACTTCACCCCTCTCTAATATTAAGAAACTCTTCTCCGCTTATTACATCAAGGTGAAAACACAAAATAATATCAACCTTTATCCACCAGGATGGCACCCAAGAAGAAACAGACAGGAACACCGAGACGCCCTACTCAGGAACTCCTGACTCAGAATCTACAACGCCTGGCCCAAATCGCCCAGGCACTAAGCACTGTCATTCCCCAGCCCCTACCAACGAACGAGAACTTGGAAATCCACCACCAAGTCTCGGCACACCAACCGCCCACCTTCTCGGGAGACGGAGACCCCACGATCCTCGACGAATGGATTGAGACCTTCCACAGGGTATTCAGGGGAACCCATTGCCCCGAACACCGCCAAGTCGGGATAGCCTCCTTCTACTTCAGACACGAGGCCGACATCTGGTGGGCCCGTGAGGGACCTACGTACGAACACGACCCCGGATTCGACTGGGAAGGCCTAAAAACACGGTTACGAGAACGGTTCTACCCCAACCACCTGAAAGCCGCCACACGCGAGGAATTCCTCCATCTAAGACAAGGGGCAGCCCCAGTCTCATAATACTACCAACGATTCTGCCAACTGGCTCGCCTCGCCCCCGAGCTAGTATCCACCGAGGGGATCAAAGTCAGGAGATTCTTAGCAGGCCTTAAACCCGAACAACAGAGGGCCTTGGCCGCCCAAGAACTAAAGACCCTCGGAGAAGCCTACACCAAGGCGTGTCAACTACAACAGGTAACGAACCCGCCCCAAGGGACGCAACTGGGGTATAAAAGGAAGCCCGAAAGAAGTCTCCCAATTCCCACCAAAGAGCCTAAAAACCCCAAAACCACCCCACTGGGCCGGGCCATCACGCCGACTGCCCGGGGGAGGATCCTCACCCTAAGCAAGGCCAGGGTCGGAGATAGCAACATAGTCTCCGGAACTTTCCTAGTGCGCGCCACCCCAGCCACCATACTATTTGACTCGGGGGCTACCAACTCATTTATAGCAACCGAATTCGCCGCCCAGCTCGACCTTAACGCCAGCACCAAGGTCCGGCTCCAAGTCAAGGTGGCCTTAGGCGAGATCATAAAATGTGATCGCATGTACCACGCCAAGCTCACTCTCGGAGGTCCGAAGCTTCTTAGGCCTGGCCGGTTACTACAGGAGGTTCGTACCCGACTTCACCAAGATAGCCCAACCCCTCATTAAGCTCATGAAAAAGGAAACCCCCTTCCGATGGGACAACGACTGCATCTCAGCCTTCCAAGAATTAAAGGACAAGTTGACCACGGCGCCCGTGCTAGCCATCCCCTCCGGAACGGAAGAATTCGAGGTCTACAGCGATGCATCCAAGAAAGGGTTGGGATGCGTGCTGATGCAAAAAGGGAAGGTAATAGCATACGCATCCAGGCAACTCAAAACCCACGAAGAAAATTACCCCACCCATGACCTCGAACTAGCCGCTATCGTTTTCGCACTAAAAATCTGGAGACACTACCTGTATGGGGTACAATGCAAAATCTACACCGACCATAAGAGCTTAAAGTACATCTTCACCCAAAAGGACCTAAACATGAGACAACGAAGGTGGCTAGAACTCATAAAAGACTACGACCTAGACATCCAATACCACGAAGGAAAAGCCAATGTCGTTGCAGACGCCCTAAGCCGAAAGACGAACCATTCCCTCAACACCACGTGGGTCTTACCGGACCAACTGTACAGGGACTTCCAAAAACTACACTTGGAAATAATAGAGCAAGGACAAACCCGCCCCAATGCCTACCTACTCAACACGCAAGCTATACCCGCCCTCTTCGAGGAGATCAAAGCAGGGCAACACCAGGACCCGGAACTAGATAAGATCCGCCACGACCTAACCCAAGGGAAGGAAGGCCCCTTCGAAGCACACCCGGACGGTAGCCTCCGTTACAAAGGAAGGTGGTGTGTACCCTCAACGCACCCTCACTTGAAATAACGGATCTTAGAGGAAGGACACAACTCCCCGTACTCGGTCCACCCAGGGGGTGACAAGTTATACCAAGACGTAAGGAGAACGTTTTGGTGGCCAAACATGAAGAAGGAAATCGCAGATTTCGTGGCCAGGTGCCTGAATTGCCAAAGAGTAAAGGCTGAATGATGCAAGCCCAAGGGGCTCGTACAACCCCTTGAAATACCACAAGGAAAATGGGATTCCATATCCATGGACTTTGTCGGAGGGTTACCCCCAACAAGAACCGGCAAGGACAAAATCTGGGTCATAGTGGATCGGCTGACCAAAACGGCACGATTCATTGCCATGAAGGAAACTTGGACAATGACGCAACTAGCCCAAGCCTACATAAACCGAGTGGTGAAATACCATGGAGTCCCCCGAAACATTGTGTCCGATAGAGATTCCAGATTCCTCTCACAATTCTGGAAATCACTACAATCAGCATTGGGAACGCACCTAAAACTAAGCACAGCCTTTCACCCCACCACAGACGGCCAAACCGAGAGAACCATCCAAACCCTCGAGGACATGCTAAGAGCCTGCACACTAGACTTCCGAGGGACGTGGGAAGAACACCTAGACCTCATCGAGTTCTAATACAACAACAGCTACCACGCGAGCATTCGCATGGCGCCCTACGAAGCACTGTATGGTCAGAAATGTAGAACCCCATTATGTTGGGAAGATATGGTCAACCCGGTAACACTAGGCCCCCAATACCTACAAGACACCATAGCTAAGGTCAAACACATCCAGGAAAGGATGAAGGCCGCCCAAGACCGCCAGAAATCTTACGCCGACCTAAAGAGGAAACAAGCCGAATTCAACCTCGGGGACAAGGTCTGGCTAAGGATCTCGCCCACACGAGGAGTAATGAGATTCAGAAGAAAAGGAAAACTCAGCCCCCGGTTCATCGGTCCTTACGAAATCGTGGAGAAAATCGGGGACTTGGCCTACTGCCTCGCCTTACCCATCGAACTAGAACGAGTACACAACGTGTTCCACGTATCTCAGCTAAAGAAATACATACACAATCCAAGCCACGTACTCCAACACGAGACCATAGACCTCGACGAGTCACTAGTATACGAAGAGAAACCCGTAAGAATCCTGGACACCAAGACAAGAAATACCCGGAACCGAGTCACATAAATGGTGAAAGTCCTCTGGACCAACCACGGGACCGAGGAAGCAACATGGGAACTTAAGGACACGATGAAGGAGCGGTATCCCGAACTGTTCACTCCAGGTAACTAAGAGAAAACCTTTTTCACCAGGGGCCAAGCTTCGGGGATGAAGCTTCCTGTTAAGGGGGGGAGAGTGTAACACCCCGTGTTACGAGTCCTAAAACCAATTAATTAATTAATTAATTAATAGCCCAAGAGAAAGAATAAATTATAATGATTAATTAGGGAAAAAGGCCCACCGTAGCCCATGGGCCCTCCTATATAAACCCAACCCCTAATCCCAAAAGGATTAGACCCTAAATAAGATCCCTAGATCTATAAATAGGGAACTTAGGAAGCACATAGAACTCCTCCCACAAGTCTAACGCCCCACCACCACAAAAGAGCTCCAAGAATCCCCTTAGGAGAAATCAAGAAAGCAAGGAAGCTTAAAGAAAGATCCTTCATAGCCAAGGAATTAATTAAGGCTAAGAGGTAACCCATGTCTCAACAAAACCTATTTTTATAGTTATGATTTCCCCTTAGGGTTTCCCCTTATTATTGTGTTTTAATGATTGGTAGTGATTATTATTGATGTTGATGTGATGATCCCATGAGGGATCTTGATAATCTTGATATTGGGAGATTCTTGATAATTATGGTGTTCTTGATGACTATATGGGGATCTTGATAATTATATGGAATTCTTGATGCTTATGTGTTATTCTTACCGAATCTTGTAATTATAAGGCAAATCATATTCCTGTTGATATAAAAGTGATTAGAACCCTAGGTTGTATCGTATGATTTATCGGGAGGGGAAATCGCATGTTTAGGTGTTGATTATGTTTAGAAAAGCATGATAGGTTATGTGCCGTTCGTTAATTGTCTACGAGTTGTCGTTAATTGCGTTGAAAAGTGTCTAAGCATGGTTTCGGGTTCCACAACGGTTCCCGGGGCGAAAAGTGAGGAAAAGAGTCAGTGGGGGGTAGGGGACCCGCCACCTACCCATGGCCGTAAAACACCGCCCGGCAGCGGGTGGCCGGCGGGCGGGCAGCTGCCCGCTGGCGACCCGCTGCCCGGAACAGTAGAATCCGGCGGGCAGCCGGCGGGTGGCCCCACCCACCGGCTACCCGCTGGAAAATTGTCCCACCCGGGACCCCGGCTTCCCCGTTTGATGTTCCCCGTTCCCCGTGGTGTCCCAACAGACTCCGTTTATCGTGCCTATGTCTAGTTTGATGTTTCGGGTACCGTTCGTAGGTTTATGAGTCTATTATATTGCATGCTAGTTGAATTGGTATCCCGTTGACCTAGGTGGAAGAAGTATGAACCCTTAGGACTATTCTTAGTAAGTGATGGATCACGCATAGGTTTTGTTATACGTTTTCTCCCCCTTCCTAATGTGTAATGTGGGTTGCATGTGCTTGCTATGTGTTATGTGTGTGCTACCCCAATTCGGTTGCGATCGGATTGGTTATCCTGAGCTGCGGTTCAGAAGCTGGCTGCGGTCAGATTGATACTCTTGGGCTGCGGTCCACCGTTTGGTTGCGATCAAACGTTTCTATACGAGCTGCGGTTCGTCCTCTTTCCTGGCTGCGGTCATATGATATTCTCTTGGGCTGCGGTCCACTGTTTGGTTGCGATCAAACACTATGATGAGCTGCGGTTCATCGGTCAGTTGCGATCAACCCTCCGTGTTGCGATACGGGGCAGGGTGCTGCGGGGCCGTGTCAGAGCTATATGCGCTGACCCTCATGTATGGGCATGCGATTGGTCCTGTGGCGCCAACAAAGTGTGTTATGTGTTGTGACCTGGACGAGTTGTGATTACGAGTGTCTTAGGGGATGTGACTATGGGATTTATATTGGGGATTGTTCATGTTGGGTTATGATCATTGTTTATGCTTTACCTTATCTGCCTTATCTGCTGTGAACTGTATATGCTCGTTATATCTGTACTTGTGTCTGGCCTTATCTGTCGAGTCATTCCCGGTTTTAAAGCTAGAGTTCGTAGGATATATCTTCATGCTCAAAATGGTTTTCGTATATCTATATATACCTCTATATGTATTGTATTTCAACGCGTTGGAGTGGGTTACCAGCATCTCTCGCTGAACAGATATATTTGGCTTTCAGGCACAGAAGATTAAGTCACTGGAGCGCGCTAGAACTTGGAATATAGAAGTAGATAGTTTTCCTTTTTGGCCTGCGTGCCACGTTTACGTAATTACGCTTTGAGGATATTAGTTAGTTAGCCTGTGCACTTGGGTTCTCTAGCCCAGGTGTGGCATAGCACCCCATACGCTTGTATTTATTTCTTGGGATTTAATGAGATTCTACCCTTATTATAAGTTTAAAAAGTCTTGAAAATCTGGGGTGTTACAGTCCCCAGATTTTCAAGACATTTTAAGCTTATATAATAAAGGTAATATCTCATTACATCCCAAAGTATATCATAAGTGTACGGGGTGCTATGCCACACCTGGGCTAGAGAACCCAGGTGCACAGGCTGTCTAACTAATATCCATTGAAACACAATGCATAATATGGCACGCAGGCCGAAAGGGAAACTACTCTACTTCTACGCTCCAGTTCTAGCGCGCTCCAGTGCTCTAGTCCTCTGGGCCTGAAAGCCAAATATATCTGTTCAGCGAGAGATGCTGGTAACCCACTCCAATGCGTTGAAATAGAATACATATAGAGATATATATAGATATACGAAAACCATTTTGAGCATGAAGATATATCCTACGAACACTAGCTTTAAAACCGGGAATGACTCGACAGATAAGGCTAGACACAAGCACAGTTATAACGAGCATATGCAGTTCACAACAGATAAGGCAAATAAGGCAAAGCATAAACGATGATCATAACCCAACATGAACAATCCCCAATATAAATCCCATAGTCACATCCCCCAAGACACTCGTAATCACAACTCGTCCATGTCACAACACATAACACACTTTGTTGGCGCCACAGGACCAATCGCATGCCCATACATGAGGGTCAGCGCATATAGCTCTGACACGGCCCCGCAGCACCCTGCCCCGTATCGCAACACGGAGGGGTCGATCGCAACCGACCGATGAACCGCAGCTCATCATAGTGTTTGATCGCAACCAAACAGTGGACCGCAGCCCAAGAGAATATCATATGACCGCAGCCAGGAAAGAGGACGAACCGCAGCTCGTATAGAAACGTTTGATCGCAACCAAACGGTGGACCGCAGCCCAAGAGTATCAATCTGACCGCAGCCAGCTTCTGAACCGCAGCTCAGGATAACCAATCCGATCGCAACAGAATTGGGGTAGCACACACATAACACATAGCAAGCACATGCAACCCACATTACACATTAGGAAGGGGGAGAAAACGTATAACAAGACCTATGCGTGATCCATCACTTACTAAGAATAGTTCTAAGGGGTTCATACTTATTCCACCTAGGTCAACGAGATACCAATTCAACTAGCATGCAATATAATAGACTCATAAACCTACGAACGGTACCCGAAACATCAAACTAGACATAGGCACGATAAACGGAGTCTGTTGGGACACCACGGGGAACGGGGAACATCAAACGGGGAAGCCGGGGTCCCGGGTGGGATAATTTTCCAGCGGGTAGCCGGTGGGTGGGGCCACCCGTCGGCTGCCCGCCGGATTCTACTGTTCCGGGCAGCGGGTCG
Source organism: Ipomoea nil (assembly GCF_001879475.1). Taxonomy (NCBI): domain Eukaryota; kingdom Viridiplantae; phylum Streptophyta; class Magnoliopsida; order Solanales; family Convolvulaceae; genus Ipomoea; species Ipomoea nil. The sequence continues at coordinate 3,879,811 of NW_017619458.1, forward strand.
CCGGCGGGCAGCTGCCCGCCCGCCGGCCACCCGCTGCCGGGCGGTGTTTTACGGCCATGGGTAGGTGGCGGGTCCCCTACCCCCACTGACTCTTTTCATCACTCTTCGCCCCGGGAACCGTTGTGGAACCCGAAACCATGCTTAGACACTTTTCAACGCAATTAACGACAACTCGTAGACAATTAACGAACGGCACATAACCTATCATGCTTTTCTAAACATAATCAACACCCAAACATGCGATTTCCCCTCCCGATAAATCATACGATACAACCTAGGGTTCTAATCACTTTTATATCAACAGGAATACGATTTGCCTTATAATTACAAGATTCGGTAAGAATAACACATAAGCATCAAGAATAACATCCAACCATCAAGAACATCACATAATCATCAAGAATTCCATATAATTATCAAGATCCCCATATAGTCATCAAGAACACCATAATTATCAAGAATCTCCCAATATCAAGATTATTAAGATCCCTCATGGGATCATCACATCAACATCAATAATAATCACTACCAATCATTAAAACACAATAATAAGGGGAAACCCTAAGGGGAAATCATAACTATAAAAATAGGTTTTGTTGAGACATGGGTTACCTCTTAGCCTTAATCAATTCCTTGGCTATGAAGGATCTTTCTTTAAGCTTCCTTGCTTTCTTGATTTCTTCTAAGGGGATTCTTGGAGCTCTTTTGGGGTGGTGGGGCGTTATTTTTGTGGGAAGTTCTAGGTGCCTCCTAAGTCCCCTATTTATATATTTAGGAGTCCTAATTAGGAACTAATATTATAGGCTTGCTAATTCTATTCCTTTTGGAACTAAGGATTGGGTTTAGGGGTTGGGTTTATACATGAGGGCCCATGGACTATGGTGGGCCTTTTTCCCTAATTAATCATTATGATTTATTCTTTCTCTTGGCCTATTGATTAATTAATTAAATGGTTTTAGGGGCCGTAACACGGGGTGTTACACTCTCCCCCCCTTGCAAGGGGCTTCGTCCCCGAAGCCTGGTGTTATAGTCCATCCTTTCACCCCTAGACACCTCGTAGCTCGGCCTCCTGATTAGGGTTGTGGCCTTACGTTTGTCTTGGCTTGGGGTAGGCTGAACTTTTGATGGTGTTGTGATAGAGAATTTTTCGGTTGTACCTCGGTTTCCTGCGCTGGAACTGGATGCACCTCGAGTGCCCAAGTTGGCCTCGATCGCTGCTACCCTTTGATCGAGTGCGCGTGTGGTGCGAATCAAGGATGAGAACCCTTCTTCCATGATTTGATTCTGCCGGTCGAGCTGAGCGAGTATGCGTTCGTTGACCGAACCCTCGTTTTGTCCCCTCGGGTTCCCTCCTGGCTGTGGGTGCACTGACGGGTTAGGCCCGTCTTCCTCCTCTTGTCCCTCATTTCCCTCCGTACCTCCGCAATCTTACATGGCTCGCTTGAGCTTTTTGTTGGAGATGTCCAATCGATCAACCAATTCCCTACGTTCCTCCTCGGGTTTTTGGCAAATTTCTTCGAGGGTGAGATAGTGTCCTCCCTCGGTGTAGTAGATGTCGTTGCAGCGGAGGTTTTGGGCATTGAAAACCATGCCGTTGGCGGTTTTGACCTCGGTGTGGCTTAGGTCTACCCCCTTTTTCTCCATGATCCAACTTAGGATCATCCCGTAGGGTAGGCTAAGCTGGTTGTTTGTCTTGCAGAACACTATGTGCTTTAGCATGAGTGCCGGCAGGTTGAACTTGATTTTATGTTTTAGGAGATACGCAAAGGTGCACTCCAAGCTCCCCACATCCTTGCTCTTGTTATTGGTGGGCAAGAGGCTATCGGTTACAATCATAACCAATATCTTTTGCTCCGCCGATAGCCACTTTCGATTTGGTCGAGTGGCCGAGGTGAACCCGTCCTCTTTCCCGAGTAAGTACCCAAGATAGTCCTTGTATCCCGTAGTTTGGGTATCAATCCACCCCTTTCGGTCATAGTCAGACACACCCGTGGTGGTCAATTTCAAGAGCTTGGCCAACCGGCCTTCGGAAAGCACAATTTCCTTGCCACGGACCTTGGTGGTAACTTCTACTTTGTCACCCCGTTTGGTGGCCACAAGGTGTTGGTAGAATTCTTTCACCAATTCGGGGTATGTGTCCCCTTTGATGGCGAGGTAAGTATCTAAAAGCCCTTGGTGTTTGAGCATGTCAACCAATTCCGGAGAGAATTGGTCGGGTTCAAGTGCTTTACCTCCGATTACGGTGTAATCGGCGTTGCTCCACTCCGGGGTGCGGATTCCGAGGGGCTTTTTCGGCATCTTAAATTTTTCTTTTGGCGGTGAGGAATTCCGGTAGAAATTCCGGCAGCTTTCCGGAGGGTCTCCGGTGAAGTTTCCGGCGGCCTCTTTTCCGGCGGTGGTTCGAGCCGCTACAAGGTGGCGATGGTGGGGCGGAGCTCATCAATTTTCCGGCGAGGCGGTGGAGGCCTACGGTCGCGTGGGCGTTGGTGGCAGTGGGCGAAGCTTGGGTGGATGGCGGGCGGCGTCGCTCGGGTAGGGAGGCAGTGGGTCGCCGCTGGGTGCTCTCCGGGCGGTGGGCGAGGTCGGCTGGGACGGCGGCGCGGCGGTGTGGCGCTTAGCGGTGGCGTTCGGCCGGCGACGGTGGTGCGTGGTTGTCGGTTCTGCTGGGGTGGGGCGGCGAGGTGTGTGAGGTGGGGAAGGGAAAGAGTGGGGAAGAAGAAGGGGAGGAAGAAGAAGGAGGGTTTTTGATTTGGGGGTTTTGTGGGTTTTAGGGACTTGGAGGGATTTAACAAGGGATTATCCCCTTAAGGTTTCAAGAGACACTCATGGCTTAGTGGTTGGGACTTGGACTTGTAAGTGTGAGGTCTAGAGTTCAATTCCTAATGGTGACATTAGGCATTTCTTGGTGGTGTGGTCCTCCTTTGTCTTTTTCCTTATTTTGTCCTTTAGTGGGGAAAGGGTTGGGTTGATGATATAACTTGTGCTTTATCTTCGTAGTGGAAATTGAAGTTTGACCAAAGATCCTTATTCATAATACTTTCGAAGTAGCTAAGCTAAATAGACATAATGTTTTCGAAGTATTTAAGCTAAATAGGTGGTCCATACGATACAAGGGGTGATTACAAGGGGTGTGATGGTTTATCCTAGACCGAATTCGTTTTCTGGGTTTTCCTCAGTGGGATCCGTATGGTCCTCGTCTTCCGGGATTGGGTTTTCCCCTTCTAGGTCTTCTTCGTTTCCGAGTTTGGCTTGCGTGTGACTCATAACGAATACTTATCCGGGAGCGCCGTAACCCCCTTGGTGACTGGTGCCCCCGTGTTGACCCACGGTGGCGGGGCGTGGTCTTTGGGGTCGAGTGCACTGGAAGGCCTTGTGCCCCTCCTCTCCGCAGTTGAAGCATCGCCAGGGGTTACCCGCGCAATCCTTGCCTCTGTGGCTTTTGTTACACCTCGGGCAAGGGAAGCTTCTTCGATTAGCTTCATTGTTTCCCAGGGGTGGCCTTGGGTTGGTCGGGTTGTTCGGCCTCGTGCCGGTGTCGTTCCTCGTTCTTTTCACTGGCGGTGCCCCACTTCCGGTGTTTCTTCTTCGTATTTGTTTCTGAACCCCGCGTTGGAGTAGTTGGATTCGATAGAGGTTCGCGGCACTGGAATAAGCCTCGTTGAGGGTCCGGGGTCTGCTTACCACTAGCGCTTTCCAAGCTTCGAAGTTGAGGCCTGACACGAACCTCTCTATCTTGGTTACCTCGGTGGGGACTAGCTCTGGTGCGAAGCGCGCCAGTTCGAGGAATCGTTTATGGTATTCTATGACGGTGGCCGTTCCTTGTTTTAGATGAAGGAACTCTTCGTACATGGATGCTTTTATGTGGGTTGGATAGAACCTCTCTCGTAGTCGTGTCTTGAGGTTCTCCCAATTGAACCCCGGTTCTTGTTGATAGGTGGGTCCCTCGTGGATCCACCAGAGATCGGCCTCGTGCCCGAAGTAGAACGAGGCTATCTCTACGCGGCGTTCCTCTGGGCATTCCACTACTCCAAAAATCTTATCAAGCGTCCAGATCCATTCTTCTAGGACAGCGGGATCCTCTTCTCCCGAAAACGTGGGTGGTCGGTGATTTGAGACTTGTCGGGTGACGTCCGAGTTTGCGTTTGGTGGAGGCGGTGGGGGCCTATTGTTGCGAAGGGCCGCGTCACTTAGTGCCTGCGCGACTTGTGTTAGTTGCTGCAGGGTTTGGGTCAAGGGGTCGTCGGTGGCGGGCTCTGGAGTTCTGGATTGCCTTCTGTTTGGCGCCATGCTATCGTCTTTCTGGTCAGTGTTTATAAGAATGTTAAGTTAGAGTCTGATGCACTTATTGTGAAGTGATGAGTGGGGAAGGGTAACGTGTAGAGAAGTTATGTGTAGGTTTCACAATCTCACCGCGCGTCCTAAGATTCCTGAGTCCTATGTTCCTAGGTACCTAGAGTTCAAGCCTAACGTCCTAAAGTCCGGTCTTACGAGAACGGTTCTACCCCAACCACCTGAAAGCCGCCACACGCGAGGAATTCCTCCATCTAAGACAAGGGGCAGCCCCAGTCTCAGAATACTACCAACGATTCTGCCAACTGGCTCGCCTCGCCCCCGAGCTAGTATCCACCGAGGGGATCAAAGTCAGGAGATTCTTAGCAGGCCTTAAACCCGAACACCAGAGGGCCTTGGCCGCCCAAGAACCAAAGACCCTCGGAGAAGCCTACACCAAGGCGTGTCAACTACAACAGGTAACGAACCCGCCCCAAGGGACGCAACTGGGGTATAAAAGGAAGCCCGAAAGAAGTCGCCCAATTCCCACCAAAGAGCCTAAAAACCCCAAAACCACCCCACTGGGCCGGGCCATCACGCCGACTGCCTGGGGGAGGATCCTCACCCTAAGCAAGGCCAGGGTCGGAGATAGCAACATAGTCTCCGGAACTTTCCTAGTGCACGCCACCCCAGGCACCATACTATTTGACTCGGGGGCTACCAACTCATTTATAGCAACCGAATTCGCCGCCCAGCTCGACCTTAACGCCAGCACCAAGGTCCGGCTCCAAGTCAAGGTGGCCTCAGGCGAGATCATAAAATGTGATCGCATGTACGAACCGTAAATGGGTCGCTCCAACTCATTTATGATCGACCCCGTGTTACGGCCCCTAAAACCATTTAATTAATTAATCAATAGCCCAAGAGAAAGAATAAATCATAATGATTAATTAGGGAAAAAGGCCCACCATAGTCCATGGGCCCTCATGTATAAACCCAACCCCTAAACCCAATCCTTAGTTCCAAAAGGAATAGAATTAGCAAGCCTATAATATTAGTTCCTAATTAGGACTCCTAAATATATAAATAGGGGACTTAGGAGGCACCTAGAACTTACCACAAAAATAACGCCCCACCACCCCAAAAGAGCTCCAAGAATCCCCTTAGGAGAAATCAAGAAAGCAAGGAAGCTTAAAGAAAGATCCTTCATAGCCAAGGAATTGATTTTGGCTAAGAGGTAACCCATGTCTCAACAAAACCTATTTTTATAGTTATGAATTCCCCTTAGGGTTTCCCCTTATTATTGTGTTTTAATGATTGGTAGTGATTATTATTGATGTTGATGTGATGATCCCATGAGGGATCTTGATAATCTTGATATTGGGAGATTCTTGATAATTATGGTGTTCTTGATGACTATATGGGGATCTTGATAATTATATGGAATTCTTGATGATTATGTGATGTTCTTGATGGTTGGATGTTATTCTTGATGCTTATGTGTTATTCTTACCGAATCTTGTAATTATAAGGCAAATCGTATTCCTGTTGATATAAAAGTGATTAGAACCCTAGGTTGTATCGTATGATTTATCGGGAGGGGAAATCACATGTTTCATTAGAACCTAGGGAAATTGCATGTTTGGGACCGCAGCCCAAGAGTATCAATCTGACCGGTAAATCATACGATACAACCTAGGGTTCTAATCAAACATGCGATTTCCCCTCCCGATAAATCATACGATACAACCTAGGGTTCTAATCACTTTTATATCAACAGGAATACGATTTGCCTTATAATTACAAGATTCGGTAAGAATAACACATAAGCATCAAGAATAACATCCAACCATCAAGAACATCACATAATCATCAAGAATTCCATATAATTATCAAGATCCCCATATAGTCATCAAGAACACCATAATTATCTAGAATCTCCCATATAAGATTATCAAGATCCCTCATGGGATCATCACATCAACATCAATAATAATCACTACCAATCATTAAAACACAATAATAAGGGGAAACCCTAAGGGGAAATCATAACTACAAAATTAGGTTTTGTTGAGACATGGGTTACCTCTTAGCCTTAATCAATTCCTTGGCTATGAAGGATCTTTCTTTAAGCTTCCTTGCTTTCTTGATTTCTCCTAAGGGGATTCTTGGAGCTCTTTTGGGGTGGTGGGGCGTTATTTTTGTGGGAAGTTCTAGGTGCCTCCTAAGTCCCCTATTCATGCTCAAAATGGTTTTCGTATATCTATATATATCTCTATATGTATCGTATTTCAACGCGTTGGAGTGGGTTACCAGCATCTCTCGCTGAACAGATATATTTGGCTTTCAGGCACAGAAGATTAAGTCACTAGAGTGCGCTAGAACTTGGAAGTAGATAGTTTCCCTTTTGGCCTGCGTGCCACTTTTACGTATTTACGCTTTGAGGATATAAGTTAGTTAGCCTGTGCACTTGGGTTCTCTAGCCCAGGTGTGGCATAGCACCCCGAACGCTTGTATTTATATCTTGGGATTTAATAAGATTCTACCTTTATTATAAGTTTTAAAAGTCTTGAAAATCTGGGGTGTTACAGTTGGTATCAGAGCTTAAGTTTGACCCTAGGATAAGACTCTTAAGACCGGACTTTAGGACACTAGGCTTGAATTCTAGGTACTTAGGAACATAGGATCCAGGAATCTTAGGACGCGCAGTGAGATTGTGAAACCTACACATAACCTCCCCTCACTTCATCCCTCTCTAACTTAAAGGAACCTCCCCCTACGCTTACCACACCAGGTAAGGGTGCGAATAGATAAGTTTACTTCCACAACTGGGTAACGTACACTTACCCGATAAATCGCCTCGTCCTAACTCCCGTCAAAAGACTTGACAAGGACCCTGACCAAAGAAAAGGAAGATTTGGATGACTACTAAGAAGAGGCGTTACAGTCAGGACTGATAAAAGGGACGGACTGCAATACGCACCAACCCAGGGTAACCACGATAACCCCCGAGTCAGACAAATGACATGCACCTTCCGACAAGTTACCTTATCTCGGCAAACCCGGGTTGCGGCTACAACAAACAGGAAGGAGAACTAGGACACCTATTAAAGTAGTGAAGGAACGACGCCATTAGTCGAATCCTTGGGTGCAAGGTAAGTATATCACGACACCTTGCGACCCCACCACCCCAATTTAAAATATCATCCGCCCTGAAACCCCAGCATCTTGATACCCCTATTTGCTGAAAACTCCCACCCCGAATCCTAAATTACCTTAAGAGCAAATTCGCAACCATCATGACCTTGCTCACCCTTTGTTGCGCTTAACCCAAACCCTCGGAAACCCTAAATTGTTATTGCCCTTACTCTAAGTTCATATCCCCACTCCGTTTGGAAACCCTGTTAAAAACCGTAGAGCAGCATAAGGCCCTTACCCTGCCCAGGGGCGTGAAGAACCGACATTCATTGATTCAATATTAAAATAAGTTGTTAGATAGGAATCGGCGAAGTAGGTGGAGGTTACGAATACGTATCACCCCACCCTTGCACGAAAACCATGAAGGCTTCACGAGAAACCATAGCCTGTACGTACGCCACCGAAGAACGCCATGCGTTGACAAGAGCGGGCAAACAAATACGTTCAATGTGTCAGGGGCCCTCGCTACAGAAAACATCGTCAAATAGGTGCAACAGGCCGAACCTCGAGGAGGACATAAATCCTTGCTAAGAATTTCATCCACCAAGGAAGGGATGAAACCCAATAGAACAAGAAAGACTAACCCGAAACCCCCCTTACCCTTAAGAACCCTCGGCAAGGATTAGGAGTCAAGACCTAGGGGTTTGACCCACTAAACCGACTGGGTCCAGACTTCTGGACATCCGAGGGGAACGTGCACGGAAACCATCACGAGAATTCCCCTGGAAGCCATAGAAACGAAGGGACTTCGACACGGGAAGAGAAGATCAAACGAAAATCTTAGAATCAAACAAAGCCAAGGAAAAGGGATCACCAGTTCGACTGCACGCCACAACCAAGCCCCAAACAGGCATAATCACTCGAAGCCAAGAGTCCTTAGCCCCTTTCCCTCCCCTTGCCAATCAAGTACCATTTCGTTAAAGAATCCGTCCTATCACTCCAAACCTCGCTCTTGATCCCTCATTACAGACGAACCCGTACAAGGTGGCAACCTTCCTTCCTGTATTACGACCTTGAGACATCGACCCTATCCGCCCCTCGACTTTGAAACCTAGCCCTTGCACTCCTTACACCCCTTTAAACCCAGACCAAGAAAACATAGATACATATATGTATGTATATCTACCTCTAGAACTCGTGCTTAAGGATCAATGAACATTGTACGATGGGTCATACTATGTATCCAAGTCCCTTTTATTGTGCACAAGGGCATGGGACTTGTCAGGACATGAATCTGTGCATTTTTGGGGTCTTTCCCGAAGGAATTGACTATTCCTAGTCACTTTCCCGCGGGTCCCCAACGGGTCCTTGACGGGACCTTGGCGGGTCCTTGGCAGGAGCTTGGCAGGCAGACGACCGCCCACCTCGCGCCCACTGGTACAATGTGCTGATTTCTTAACCCCTCATTTTATTGATTTGTGGCGCACTTGTGTGCCTCGATTGAGGAATATGAGTCTTGGGTAAGGAACCATGGACCACCCAAACATAGTGTCCTACGTAAAAGACCTTGACGCACGAGACACCATCGGGAAATCACAATCAATTACATTACACGAGTAATTGAAATCGAATCCTACGATACAACCGACTAGGGATGTTTGGCGTAAAGGATTGCGCAAACCAAGGAGGCGAGTTGGGAACTCGTACTAAGAACCCACGAAAACCTTAAAAGTCAAAATGCTAAGGAGGGACCGGGACTCCTCCAAACCATGGACATTGTTAGAGCAAATCAGAGGACTCCTTACAAGTTGTATGGAATCAAGAACTACGTAGCCCATGGTGCTAAGCAAAAGGGTGAAGAACACATTCGCGCCAAGACTTCAAGGGTCATTAAGGACCTACAAGGAGATGAGGTGTCTCGTAAAGTCGCCGAGTCATCCCAGATTTTCAAGACTTTTAAAACTTATAATAAAGGTAGAATCTTATTAAATCCCAAGATATAAATACAATCGTTCGGGGTGCTATGCCACAACTGGGCTAGAGAACCCAAGTGCACAGGCTAACTAACTAATATCCTCAAAGCGTAAATACGTAAACGTGGCACGCAGGCCAAAAGGGAAACTATCTACTTCTAAGTTCTAGCGCACTCCAGTGACTTAATCTTCTGTGCCTGAAAGCCAAATATATCTGTTCAGCGAGAGATGCTGGTAACCCACTCCAACGCGTTGAAATACGATACATATAGAGATATACATAGATATACGAAAACCATTTTGAGCATGAAGATATATCCTACGAACTCTAGCTTTAAAAACCGGGAATGACTCGACAGATAAGGCCAGACGCAAGTAACAGTTATAACGAGCATATGCAGTTCACAACAGATAAGGCAGGTAAGGCAAAGCATAATCAATGATCATAACCCAAAATGAACAATCCCCAATATAAATCCCATAGTCACATCCCCCAAGACACTCGTAATCACAACTCGTCCATGTCACAACACATAACACACTTTGTTGGCGCCACAGGACCAATCGCATGCCCATACATGAGGGTCAGCGCATATAGCTCTGACACGGCCCCGCAGCACCCTGCCCCGTATCGCAACACGGAGGGGTCGATCGCAACCGACCGATGAACCGCAGCTCATCATAGTGTTTGATCGCAACCAAACAGTGGACCGCAGCCCAAGAGAATGTCATCTGACCGCAGCCAGGAAAAAGGACGAACCGCAGCTCGTATAGAAACGTTTGATCGCAACCAAACGGTGGACCGCAGCCCAAGAGTATCAATCTGACCGCAGCTCAGGATAACCAATCCGATCGCAACCGAATTGGGGTAACACACACACATAACACATAGCAAGCACATGCAACCCACATTACACATTAGGAAGGGGGAGAAAACGTATAACAAAACCTATGTGTGATCCATCACATACTAAGAATAGTCCTAAGGGGTTCATACTCCTTCCACCTGGGTCAACGGGATACCAATTCAACTAGCATGCAATACAATAGACTCATAAACCTACGAACGGTACCCGAAACATCAAACTAGACATAAGCACGATAAACGGAGTCCGTTGGGGCACCACGGGGAACGGGGGAACATCAAACGGGGAAGCCGGGGTCCCGAGATGGGGGAATTTCCAGCGGGTAGCCGGTGGGTGGGGGGCCACCCGCCGGATGATACTGTTCCGGGCAGCGGGTCGCCGGCGGGCAGCTGCCCGCCCGCCGGCCACCCGCTGCCGGGCGGTGTTTCTCGGCTGTGGGTAGGTGGCGGGTCCCCTACCCCCCACTGACTCTTTTCATCACTTTATGCCCCGGGAACCGTTGTGGAACCCGAAACCATGCTTAGACACTTTACAACGCAATTAACGACAACACGTAGACAATTAACGAATCAAATACAAGAAACGGACGGCACATAACCTATCATGCTTTTCTAAATATAATCAACACCCAAACATGCGATTTCCCCACCCGATAGTCCAAGAATAAGATCATACGATACAACCTAGGGTTCTAATCACTTTTACATCAACAAGTATACGGTTCGTCTTCTAATTGCAAGATTCGGTAAGAATAACACATAAACATCAAGAGCATCACACAATTATCAAGAACAACACATAATCATCAAGAACTCTATATAATCATCAAGAATTCCATAATCATCAAGAATCTCCCAATATCAAGATCATCAAGATCCCCCATGGGATCATCACATCAAACATCAATAATAATCATCATATCTCGCCAATACACAATAATATGGGGGAACCCTAAGGGGGAATCATAGCTATGAAAATAGGTTTTGTTGAGACATGGGTTACCTCTTAGCCTTAATTAATTCCTTGGCTATGAAGGGTCTTTCTTTAAGCTTTCTTGCTTTCTTGATTTCTTCTAAGGGGATTCTTGGAGCACTTTGGGGTGGTGGAACGTTTATTGTGGTGGGGGGTTCTAGGTGCCTCTTAAGTCCCCTATTTATATATTTAGGAGTCCTGGTTAGGAACTAATATTATAGGCTTGCTAATTCTATTCCTTTTGGAACTAAGGATTGGGTTTAGGGATAAGGGTCCATGGTCCATAGTGGACCATATTAATTAATTAAAGGGAATCCTAATCGTAGTCTGAATAGTAAACGGCCTACTTCCTTTATTCCTAATAGATAACTAGGTCTAGGATTCCTAATTAGAATCTGAATAGTAAAGGGTTTACTTTCTTTATTCCTAATAGGCTTAGGACTCTAATTTAGGCAAGGTTCCACGGTTCATGGTGGACCTTTATTAATTAATTAAAGGAAACCTAACCGAATTAAATCATATTTAATTATTATTAACGGGATTAATTTAATAATTAATCCGGGATTGAAGGCCGTAACACGGGGTGTTACAGTGGTCATCCCTTGTTTTAGGTGGAGGATTTTCCTCGTACATGGTTGCCCTTACAGGTGCGGGGTGGAATCGTCCCCGTAGCCGTGCCCCTAGGCACTCCGAGTTGAACCCCTGGTTGTTGCCCATAAGTGGGTTCTTCGTGGATTTATCAAAGATCAGCCTCGTGTCTTGAAGTGGAATGAGGCTATCCCTACGCGGCGTTCCTCTGGGTATTCCACTAACCCGAGGACTTTGTTGAAGGTTCGGGTTCATTCTTCGAGGAGTGTGGGATCCTTGACTGTCTTCTTGTTGGCGCCATGCTGCTGGTTTTCAGGGTCAATATTTATTGTATCGATGGGTCAGTGTGCTGCACCCTTACCTTGGTGTGGTAAGTGTAGGGGGAAGTTATTTTAAGTTAGAGAGGGATAAGGTGAGGGGAGGTTACGTGTAGGTTTCACAATCTCACCGCGCGTCCTAAGATTCCTGAATCCTATGTTCCTAAGTACCTAGAGTTCAAGCCTAATGTCATAAAGTCCGGTCTTAAGAGTCTTATCCTAGGGTCAAACTTAGGCTCTGATACCAACTTTAACACCCCGAAATTTTAAAACTTTTAAAGACTTATATAATAAAGGTATTCTCTTATTAAATCCCAAACAGAGCATTGTTAAACATAAAGGTACGGGGTGCTATGCTACACCTGAGCTGGAGAACTCAGATGCACAGGCTAACTAACTAAATTCCGTAATAATGTAAATGGCACGCAGGCCGAAAGGGAAACTATATAAACTACGCCTCGAATCTCTAGCGCGCTCCAGTGATCTACTCGTCTGTGCCTGAAAGCCAAATATATCTATTCAGCGAGAGATGCTGGTAACCCACTCCAACGCGTTGAAATACATTACATATAGAGATATATATAGGTATACGAAAACCATTTTGAAGCATGAAGATATATCCTACGAGACTCTAGCTTTTAAAACGGGGATAGACTCAACAGATAGAGCTAAGCATAGACTACAATTATACCAAGCATATACAGTTTACAAACAGGCATGGCAGATAAAGATGAGCACAATAAATATCCCTAAACCAACATATACGAATCCCTAGCATAAATGCCATAGTCACACCCCAAGGCACTCATAACAACAACTCATCCATATCTCATCATATAAACACACTTTCTTGGCGCCACAGGACCAATCGCATGCCCGTACATGAGGGTCAGCGCATATAGCTCTGACACGGCCCCGCAGCACCCTGCCCAGTATCGCAACATGGAGGGGTCGATCGCAACCGACCGATGAACCGCAGCTCATCATAGTTTGATCGCAACCAAACAGTGGACCGCAGCCCAAGAGTATGTCATCTGACCGCAGCCAGGAAATATGAACCGCAGCTCATGTAGAAACGTTTGATCGCAACCAAACGGTGGACCGCAGCCCGGGAGTGTAAATCTGACCGAAGCCAGCTTCTGAACCGCAGCTCAGGAATAACCAATCCGATCGCAACCGAATTGGGGTATCATGCACACATAACACATAGCAAGCACATGCAACCCACATTAACACATTGGGGAGGGGGAGAAAACGTATAACAAAACCTATGCGTGATCCTTTACATATTAAGAATAATCCTAAGGGGTTCATACTTCTTTCACCTAGGTCAACGGGATACCAATACAACTAGCATGCAATATATAAGACTCATACAACCTACGAATGGTACCCGAAATATCAAACTAGACGTAGGCACGATAGACGGAGTACGTTGGGACACCACGGGGATCGGGGAACATCAAACGGGGAAGCCAAAATCCCAAATTGGGTACAAACCAGCGGGTAGCCGGTGGGTGAGGGTTCACCCGCCGGCGGCAGCTATTCTGGGCAGCGGGTGCCCGGCGGGCAGCTGCCCGCCCGCCGGCGTTGCCCAAATAGGCCGCGGGTAGGTGGCGGGTCCCCTACCCCCCACTGACTCTTTTTCACCAAAAACGCCCCGGGAACCTTTGTGGAACCTGAAACCATGCTTAGACACTTTCAAATGCAATTGATAACACACATAGACAATTAACGGATTAAAATCAAGAAACATATGGCACATAACCTATCATGTTTTTCTAAACATAATCAACACCCAATCATGCAAATTCCCACCCAATATACCAAGAATAATACCATACGAATTCCATGATATAACCTAGGGTTCTAATTATTTTTAAATCAACAAGAACACAATTCATCTTCCAAAATCAAGATTCGGTAGGGATATCATATAACTATCAAGAACCTCATATAATCATTAAGAACATCAAGAACACCATATAATTATCAAGAACGTCATATAATCATCAAGAACACCATAATTACCAAGAATCTCTCATCATCAAGATCACCCATGGAATCATCCCACCAATCATCAATAATAATATCACAAATCATCAATACACAATAATATGGGGAAATCCTAAGAGGGGAATCATAGCTATGAAAATAGGTTTTGTTGAGACATGGGTTACCTCTTAGCCTTAATTAATTCCTTGGCTATGAAGGGTCTTTCTTTAAGCCTTCTTCTTTCTTGATTTCTCCTAAGGGGGTTCTTGGAACTTCTTGTGTGGTGAGAGATTATGGTGGTGAAAGATCTAGGTGCCTCCTATATCCCTATTTATATATTTAAGACTCCTAATTAGGGTCTGAATTGTATGGGTTTACTAATTCTATTCCTTATAGGACTAAGGGCTTATTTTAGGGATAAGGGTCCATGGTCCATAGTGGACCATATTAATTAATTAAAGGGAATCCTAATCGTAGTCTGAATAGTAAAATGCCTACTTCCTTTATTCCTAATAGATAACTAGGTCTAGGATTCCTAATTAGAATCTGAATAGTAAAGGGTTTACTTTCTTTATTCCTAATAGGCTTAGGACTCTAATTTAGGCAAGGGTCCACGGTTCATGGTGGACCTTATTAATTAATTAAAGGAAACCTAACCGAATTAAATCAAATTTAATTATTATTATTAACGGGATTAATTAAATAATTAATCCGGGATTGAAGGTCGTAACACAGGGTGTTACACTTGGCCTCCCACTTACAAAACCAAGGTCTTGACCACTAAACTAAGGGTGTTTCTTGAAACCTCAAGGGAACACTCCCTTGTTAAAGCCCCTACAAATCCCTAAAACCCACAAAAATTCCCAAATCAAAAAACCTTCTTTTTCTTCTTCTTCCTCTCCTTCTCCCACGTTCCTCTCCCTCACTCCTCCTTCCCATCTTGCCTCCCCGCCGCCCCAAAATGCCGAACCAGCAGCCCAGCCGGCCGCCGTCAACCGCCGGAGCCACCGACGACCGCCCAGGCAGCGCCCCACCGTACACCGCCGCCACCCGGAAGCAGCCCGCAACACCACCGTCTCCCGTCACCCGCCTGTAGCACCCCCACTGCCTCGACTCACCACCACGGCCAGCCCGACCCAAGGACCACCGCCCCCTCGCCGAGCCATCGCCGAAACCAAGTCCGCCGCCGCCGCATCGCCAGAAAACCTCACCACCGCTTCGCCGGAGGCTCACCGGAAAACACCACCTAGCCGAAAACCCAAGATGCTGAAAAAGCCCCTCGGAACCCGTACCTCGGAACGGAGCAACGCCAATTATACCGTAATCGGAGGTAAAGCCCTTGAACCCGACCAATTTTCTCCGAAATTGGTTGATATGCTTAATCACCAAGGACTTTTGGATAGGTATCTCGCCATCAAGGGGGATACGTACCCCGAATTGGTGAAAGAATTCTATCAACATCTAGTAGCCACCAAACGGGGTGATAAGCTAGAAATCACCACCAAGGTCCGAGGCAAGGAAATTATACTCTCCGAAGGCCGCCTGGCCAAGCTCTTGAAATTGACCACCACGGGTGTGTCAAGCTACGACCGAAAGGGGTGGATTGATACCCAAAGCACGGGGTACAAAAACTATCTCGGGTACCTACTCGGGAAAGAGGAAGGATTCACCTCGGCCACACGACCGAATAGGAAATGGCTAACGGCGGAGCAAAAGATATTGGTTATGATTGTAACCGATAGCCTCTTGCCCACAAACAATAAGAGCAAGGACGTGGGGAGTTTAGAGTGCACTTTTTGCCTATCTCTTGAAACACAAAATCAAGTTCAACCTGCCGGCCCTCATGCTAAAACACATGGAGTTTTGCAAAACAAGCAACCGACTTAGCCTACCCTACGGGATGATCCTAAGTTGGATCATGGAGAAAAAGGGGGTAGACCTAAGCCACACTAAGGTCAAGACCGCAAACGGCATGATCTTTAACGCCCTGAACCTCCGCCGCAATGATATCTACTACACTGAAGGGGGACATTACCTCACCCTCGAAGAAATTTGCCTAGAACCCGAGGAGGAGCGAAGAGAATTGGTCGACCGACTGGACATTTCGAACAAAAAGCTCAAACGAGCAATGCAAGATTGTGGGGGTCCGGAGGGAAATGAGGACCAAGAGGAAGAGGACGAGCCTAACCCATCATTGCACCCACAATCGGGAGGGAACCCAAGGGAGCAAAACGAGGACTCAATCAATGAGCGCATACTCGCACAACTCAACTGGCAAAACCAAATCATGGAGGAAGGGTTCTCATCCTTAATCCGTACGACACGCGCACTAGATCAGAGGGTGGTAGCAATCGAGGCCACCTTGGGCACTCGCGGCGCGTCCAACTTAAGAGCAGGGGACCGAGGTAGACCCAAAACCTTCCTATCACAACACCACCAGAAATCCAGCCTACCCCAGCTAAGGCAAAACGTGGGGCCACATTCCTAACCGGGAGGCCAAGATGCGGGATGCCTAGGGGTGAAAGAATGGATTAACACACCGGGCTTCGAGGACGAAGCCCCTCGTAAAGGGGGGGGGGGGGGGGAGAGTGTAACACCCTGTGTTACGACCCCTAAAACCGATTAATCAATTAACCAATTGCCCAGAAGGAAGAATTAAATTACAATAATTAATTAAGAAAAGACCCACCATAGTCCGTGGGCCCTCACCCCTAAAACCCAACCCTTAGCCCAAAAAGGAATAGAATTAGCAAGCCTATAATATTGGTTCCTAATTAGGACTTCTAGGTATATAAATAGGGGACTTAAGAGGCACCTAGAACCCCCATCACAATAATCCCTTACCACACAAGAAGTTCCAAGAATTCCCCAAGGAGAAATCAAGAAAGAAGAAAGCTTCAAGAAAGACCCTTCATAGCCAAGGAATTAATTAAGGCTAAAAGGTAACCCATGTCTCAAAAAAAAAACCTATTTTCATAGCTATGATTTCCCTCTTAGGATTTCCCCCATATTCTTGTGTGTTGATGATTCGTTACAATGATCTTGATGATTGGTGTTATGATTCCATGGGTAATCTTGATGATAAGAGATTCTTGATGATTATATGGTGTTCTTGGTGTTCTTGATGATTATATGATGCTCTTGATGTTTATATGATATTCCTACCGAATCTTGATATTAGAAGATGAATTGTGTTCTTGTTGATTTAAAAATAATTAGAACCCTAGGTTATATCGTGGAATTCGTATGGTATTATTCTTGGTAGATTGGGTGGGAATTTGTATGTTTGGGTGTTGATTACGTTTAGAAAAGCATGATAGGTTATGTGCCGTGTGTTTCTTGATTTTGATCCGTTAATTGTCTACGTGTGTTATCAATTGCGTTTGAAAGTGTCTAAGCATGGTTTCGGGTTCCACAAAGGTTCCCGGGGCGTTTTTGGTGAAAAAGAGTCAGTGGGGGTAGGGGACCAGCCACCTACCCGCGGCCTATTTGGGCAACGCCGGCAGCGGGCAGCCGGCGGGCGGGCAGCTACCCGCCGGGCACCCGTTGCCCGGAATAGTTGCCGCCGCCGGGTGAATCCTCACCCACCGGCTACCCACTGGTTTCCACCCCAATTCGGGATTTTGGCTTCCCCGTTTGATGTTCCCCCGACCCCCGTGGTGTCCCAACGGACTCCGTCTATCGTGCATATGTCTAGTTTGATATTTCGGGTACCGTTCGTAGGTTGTATGAGTCTTATATATTGCATGCTAGTTGAATTGGTATCCCGTTGACCTAGGTGAAAGAAGTATGAACCCCTTAGGATTATTCTCAGTATGTGAAGGATCATGCATAGGTTTTGTTATACGTTTTCTCCCCCTTCCCAATGTGTTAATGTGGGTTGCATGTGCTTGCTATGTGTTATGTGTGCATGATACCCCAATTTGGTTACGATCAAATTGGTTACACGGGCAGTTGGATGGGTTGAGAACCATACTGACTGTTAACCAGGCCGATTGCGATCGGTCAGGTATATAAATATTATATAGGGTTGCGGTCCACCGTTTGGTTGCGATCAAACGTTTCTACATGAGCTGCGGTTCATATTTCCTGGCTGCGGTCAGATGACATACTCTTGGGCTGCGGTCCACTGTTTGGTTGCGATCAAACTATGATGAGCTGCGATTCATCGGTCGATTGCGATCAACCCCTCCGTGTTGCGATACGAGGCAGGGTGCTGCGGGGCCGTGTCAGAGCTATATGCGCTGACCCTCATGTATGGGCATGCGATTGGTCCTGTGGCGCCAACAAAGTGTGGTATGTGATGAGATATGGATGAGTTGTTGTTATGAGTGTCTTGGGATGTGACTTTGGGATTTATGTCGGGAATCGTACATGTTGGGTTATGGATATTAACTGTGCATATCTTTTTCTGCCTTGCCTGTTTCCCTATGCTTATGAATTGTATATGCTTGATTATGACCGTCGTCTGTGCTAATGTAACACCCCGTGTTACGGCCTTCAATCCCGGATTAATTATTAAATTAATCCCGTTAATAATAATTAAATATGATTTAATTCGGTTAGGTTTCCTTTAATTAATTAATAACCTTGCCTAAATTAGAGTCCTAAGCCTATTAGGAATAAAGAAAGTAAACCCTTTACTATTCAGATTCTAATTAGGAATCCTAGACCTAGTTATCTATTAGGAATAAAGGAGGTAGGCCTTTTACTATTCAGACTACGATTAGGATTCCCTTTAATTAATTAATATGATCCACTATGGACCATGGACCCTTATCCCTAAACCCAATCCTTAGTTCCAAAAGGAATAGAATTAGCAAGCCTATAATATTAGTTCCTAACCAGGACTCCTAAATATATAAATAGGGGACTTAAGAGGCACCTAGAACCCCCCACCACAATAAACGTTCCACCACCCCAAAGTGCTCCAAGAATCCCCTTAGAAGAAATCAAGAAAGCAAGAAAGCTTAAACAAAGACCCTTCATAGCCAAGGAATTAATTAAGGCTAAGAGGTAACCCATGTCTCAACAAAACCTATTTTCATAGCTATGATTCCCCCTTAGGGTTTCCTCCATATTATTGTGTATTGGCGAGATACGATGATTATTATTGATGTTTGATGTGATGATCCCATGAGGGATCTTGATGATCTTGATATTGGGAGATTCTTGATAACTATGGTGTTCTTGATAATTATGTGGAGTTCTTGATGATTATGTGTCTTTCTTGATAATTGTGTGATGTTCTTGATGTTTATGTGTTATTCTTACCGAATCTTGCAATTAGAAGACGAACCGTATTCTTGTTGATATAAAAGTGATTAGAACCCTAGGTTGTATCGTATGATCTTATTCTTGGATTATCGGGTGGGAAAATCGCATGTTTGGGTGTTGATTATGTATAGAAAAGCATGATAGGTTATGTGCCGATCGTTTCTCGTATTTGATCCGTTAATTGTCTACGAATTGTCGTTAATTGCGTTGTAAAGTGTCTAAGCATGGTTTCGGGTTCCACAACGGTTCCCGGGGCGAAAAGTGATGAAAAGAGTCAGTGGGGGGTAGGTGGGGGGTAGGGGACCCGCCACCTACCCATGGCCGTAAAACACCGCCCGGCAGCGGGTGGCCGGCAGGCGGGCAGCTGCCCGGAACAGTAGAATCCGGCGGGCAGCCGGCGGGTGGCCCCCACCCACCGGCTACCCGCTGGACAATTCCCCCACTCGGGAGTTCGGCTTCCCCGTTTGATGTTCCCTCGATCCCCGTGGTGTCCCAACGGACTCCGTTTATCGTGCCTATGTCTAGTTTGATGTTTCGGGTACCGTTCGTAGGTTTATGAGTCTATTATATTGCATGCTAGTTGAATTGGTATCCCGTTGACCTAGGTGGAAGAAGTATGAACCCCTTAGGACTATTCTTAGTAAGTGATGGATCACGCATAGGTTTTGTTATACGTTTTCTCCCCCTTCCAAATGTGTAATGTGGGTTGCATGTGCTTGCTATGTGTTATGTGTGTGTTACCCCAATTCGTTTGCGATCGGATTGGTTATCCTGAGCTGTGGTTCAGAAGCTGGCTGCGGTCAGATTGATACTCTTGGGCTGCGGTCCACCGTTTGGTTGTGATCAAACGTTTCTATACGAGCTGCGGTTCATCCTTTTTCCTGGCTGCGGTCCACTGTTTGGTTGCGATCAAACACTATGATGAGCTGCGGTTCATCGGTCGGTTGCGATCGACCCCTCCGTGTTGCGATACGGGGCAGGGTGCTGCGGGGCCGTGTCAGAGCTATATGCGCTGACCCTCATGTATGGGCATGCGATTGGTCCTGTGGCGCCAACAAAGTGTGCTATGTGTTGTGATATGGATGAGTGGTGATCATGAGTGTCTTGGGGGATGTGACTATGGGATCTATGTTGGGGATTGTTTATGTTGGGTTGTGGCTATTGTTTATGCTTTGCCTTATCTGCCTTATCTGTTGTGAACTGCATATGTTTGTTATAACTGTTGCTCGTGTCTGGCCTTATCTGTCGAGTCATCCCCGGTTTTAAAAGCTAGAGTTCGTAGGATATATCTTCATGCTCAAAATGGTTTTTGTATATCTATATATATCTCTATATGTATTGTATTTCAACGCGTTGGAGTGGGTTACCAGCATCTCTCGCTGAACAGATATATTTGGCTTTCAGGCACAGAGGACTAGAGCACTGGAGCGCGCTAGAACTGGAGCGTAGAAGTAGAGTAGTTTCCCTTTCGGCCTGCGTGCCATATTATGTTTCGTGTTTCAATGGATATTAGTTAGACAGCCTGTGCACCTGGGTTCTCTAGCCCAGGTGTGGCATAGCACCCCGTACACTTATGATATACTTTGGGATGTAATGAGATATTACCTTTATTATATAAGCTTAAAATGTCTTGAAAATCGGGGGTGTTACAGTTGGTATCAGAGCTTAAGTTTGACCCTAGGATAAGACTCTTAAGACCGGACTTTAGGACACTAGGCTTGAACTCTAGGTACTTAGGAACATAGGATCCAGGAATCTTAGGACGCGCAGTGAGATTGTGAAACCTACACATAACCTCCCCTCACTTCATCCCTCTCTAACTTAAAGGAACCTCCCCCTACGCTTACCACACCAGGTAAGGGTGCGAATAGATAAGTTTACTTCCACAACTGGGTAACGTACACTTACCCGATAAATCGCCTCGTCCTAACTCCCGTCAAAAGACTTGAGAAGGACCCTGACTAAAGAAAATGAAGATTTGGATGACTACTAAAAAGAGGCGTTACAGTCAGGACTGCTAAAAGGGACGGACTGCAATACGCACCAACCCAGGGTAACCACGATAACCCCCGAGTCAGACAAATGACATGCACCTTCCGACAAGTTGCCTTATCTCGGCAAACCCGGGTTGCGGCTACAACAAACCGAAAGGAGAACTAGGACACCTATTAAAGTAGCGAAGGAACGACACCATTAGTCGAATCCTTGGGTGCAAGGTAAGTATATCGCGACACCCTGCGACCCCACCACCCCAATTTAAAATATCATCCGCCCTGAAACCCCATCATCTTGATACCCCTATTTGTTGAAAACTCCCACCCCGAATCCTTAATTACCTTAAGAGCAAATTCGCAACCGTCATGACCTTGCTCACCCTTTGTTGCGCTTAACCCAAACCCTCGGAAACCCTAAATTGTTATCGCCCTAACTCTAAGTTCATATCCCCACTCCGTTTGGAAACCCTGTTAAAAACCATAGAGCAGCATAAGGCCCTTACCCTGCCCAGGGGCGTGAAGAACCAACATTCATTGATTCAATATTAAAATAAGTTGTTAGATAGGAATCGGCGAAGTAGGTGGAGGTTACGAATACGTATCACCCCACCCTTGCACGAAAACCGTGAAGGCTTCACGAGAAACCATAGCCTGTACGTACGCCACCGAAGAACGCCATACGTTGACAAGAGCGGGCAAACAAATACGTTCAATGTGTCAGGGGCCCTCGCTACAGAAAACATCGTCAAATAGGTGCAACAGGCCGAACCTCGAGGAGGACATAAATCTTTGCTGAGAATTTCATCCACCAAGGAAGGGACGAAACCCAGTAGAACAAGAAAGACTAACCCGAAATCCCCCTTACCCTTAAGAACCCTCGGCAAGGATTAGGAGTCAAGACCTAGGGGTTTGACCCACTAAACCAACTGGGTCCAGACTTCTGGACATCCGAAGGAAACGTGCACGGAAACCATCACGAGAATTCCCCTGGAAGCCATAGAAACGAAGGGGACTTCGACACGGGAAGAGAAGATCAAACGAAAATCTTAGAATCAAACAAAGCCAAGGAAAAGGGATCACCAGTTCGTCTGCACGCCACAACCAAGCCCCAAACAGGCATAATCACTCGAAGCCAAGAGTCCTTAGCCCCTTTCCCTCCCCTTGCCAATCAAGTACCATTTCGTTAAAGAATCCGTCCTATCACTCCAAACCTCGCTCTTGATCCCTCATTACAGACGAACCCGTACAAGGTGGCAACCTTCCTTCCTGTATTACGACCTTGAGACATCGACCCTATCCGCCCCTCGACTTTGAAACCTAGCCCTTGCACTCCTTACACCCCTTTAAACCCAGACCAAGAAAACATAGATATGTATATGTATGTATATCTACCTCTAGAACTCGTGCTTAAGGATCAATGAACATTGTACGATGGGTCATCCTATGTATCCAAGTCCCTTTAATTGTGCACAAGGGCATGGGACTTGTCAGGACATGAATCTGTGCATTTTTGGGGTCTTTTCCGAAGGAATTGACTATTCCTAGTCACTTTCCCGCGGGTCCCCAACGGGTCCTTGACGGGACCTTGGCGGGTCCTTGGCAGGAGCTTGGCAGGCGGACGACCGCCCACCTCGCGCCCGCTGGTACAATGTGCTGATTTCTTAACCCCTCATTTTATTGATTTGTGGCGTACATGTGTGCCTCGATTGAGGAATGTGAGTCTTGGGTAAGGAACCATGGACCACCCAAACATAGTGTCCTACGTAAAAGACCTTGACGCACGAGACACCATCGGGAAATCACAATCAATTACATTGCACGAGTAATTGAAATCTAATCCTTCGATACAACCGACTAGGGATGTTTGGCGTAAAGGATTGCGCAAACCAAGGAGGCGAGTTGGGAACTCGTACTAAGAACCCACGAAAACCTTAAAAGTCAAAATGCTAAGGAGGGACCGGGACTCCTCCAAACCATGGACATCGTTCGAGCAAATCAGAGGACTCCTTACAAGTTGTATGGAATCAAGAACTACGTAGGCCATGGTGCTAAGCAAAAGGGTGAAGAACACATTCGCATCAAGACTTCAAGGGTCATTAAGGACCTACAAGGAGATGAGGTGACTCGTAAAGTCGCCGAGTCATCCCACAACGAGATTTGGTAACCGACTGCGCTTTAAAAGGAAAAGGGCACGCAAGGACACCTTCATCATTAAAAATAACACAAATAGGGCACAACAATGCCGAACCTCGGGTAAGACATGAAGTCTTACTAAGAATTTCATCCACTAAAGAGGAGATGAAATTCAATAAGAAGAGAAATTCAACCCAAAGTCCATCGACTCCCAAGAGACTTTGGAAAGAATTTGGGAAATGCGCCCTAAGAGATTGGCTTGGTTGACCCAACTCGGTCAAGACCTTGGGCACATTAAAGAAGTAAGTGTTGAATCACCACGAGAAATTCCCTCAAGAAAGAAGAGAAGGATGAAACCTTAGCCTGGGAAGCAAGGTCTAACAAGGATCTTAAAGTCAAGCAAGCACCAACACCAAGGAAGGAGGATCATCAGCTCGTCGGCGCATCGTGATCAAAGCATCTAACCAGATTATTCACTTGGGATCGAGAAACCTTAACCCATCCTAGCCGAATTCCTTTCCCTCCCTCGGAAAATCGGCCCCTTCCTTATTTCAAAACCCTTTCTACCCTTCAGACCCCATTCTCAATCCCATGTTTTAACGATTCCATACAAGTGGCAACCTCACAACCTAAGTTGCAACCTCGAAAACTTGATCCTAATTCCTGAATTCACCGTGTCCTCAAGTTTGAAACCCACTCTCTTAGCCCTGTAAAACCTAATCGCTCCCAAAAACCCAACACACATAGACGTGCAAGTATACAATTTCCCCGTGGAATACCTTCTCTATAGGACCACGGTTCTTCTCTTGACTCGTTAACCCTGCAATGATTTCAAAGCTTCGGGGACGAAGCTTCTCGTAAGGGGGGGAGAGTGTAACACCCCGTGTTACGGCCTTCAATCCCGGATTAATTATTAAATTAATCCCGTTAATAATAATTAAATATGATTTAATTCGGTTAGGTTTCCTTTAATTAATTAATAAAGGTCCACCATGAACCGTGGACCCTTGCCTAAATTAGAGTCCTAAGCCTATTAGGAATAAAGAAAGTAAACCCTTTACTATTCAGATTCTAATTAGGAATCCTCGACCTAGTTATCTATTAGGAATAATGGAGGTAGGCCTTTTACTATTCAGACTACGATTAGGATTCCCTTTAATTAATTAATATGGTCCACTATGGACCATGGACCCTTATCCCTAAACCCAATCCTTAGTTCCAAAAGGAATAGAATTAGCAAGCCTATAATATTAGTTCCTAACCAGGACTCCTAAATATATAAATAGGGGACTTAAGAGGCACCTAGAACCCCCCACCACAATAAACGTTCCACCACCCCAAAGTGCTCCAAGAATCCCCTTAGAAGAAATCAAGAAAGCAAGAAAGCTTAAACAAAGACCCTTCATAGCCAAGGAATTAATTAAGGCTAAGAGGTAACCCATGTCTCAACAAAACCTATTTTCATAGCTATGATTCCCCCTTAGGGTTTCCCCCATATTATTGTGTATTGGCGAGATATGATGATTATTATTGATGTTTGATGTGATGATCCCATGAGGGATCTTGATGATCTTGATATTGGGAGATTCTTGATAACTATGGTGTTCTTGATAATTATGTGGAGTTCTTGATGATTATGTGTCGTTCTTGATAATTGTGTGATGCTCTTGATGTTTATGTGTTATTCTTACCGAATCTTGCAATTAGAAGACGAACCGTATTCTTGTTGATATAAAAGTGATTAGAACCCTAGGTTGTATCGTATGATCTTATTCTTGGATTATCGGGGGGGAAAATTGCATGTTTGGGTGTTGATTATGTTTAGAAAAGCATGATAGGTTATGTGCCGATCGTTTCTCGTATTTGATCCGTTAATTGTGTACGAATTGTCGTTAATTGCGTTGTAAAGTGTCTAAGCATGGTTTCGGGTTCCACAACGGTTCCCGGGGCGAAAAGTGATGAAAAGAGTCAGTGGGGGGTAGGTGGGGGGTAGGGGACCCGCCACCTACCCATGGCCGTAAAACACCGCCCGGCAGCGGGTGGCCGGCGGGCGGGCAGCTGCCCGGAACAGTAGAATCCGGCGGGCAGCCGGCGGGTGGCCCCCACCCACCGGCTACCCGCTGGAAAATTCCCCCACTCGGGAGTTCGGCTTCCCCGTTTGATGTTCCCTCGATCCCCGTGGTGTCCCAACGGACTCCGTTTATCGTGCCTGTGTCTAGTTTGATGTTTCGGGTACCGTTCGTAGGTTTATGAGTCTATTATATTGCATGCTAGTTGAATTGGTATCCCGTTGACCTAGGTGGAAGAAGTATGAACCCCTTAGGACTATTCTTAGAAAGTGATGGATCACGCATAGGTTTTGTTATACGTTTTCTCCCCCTTCCTAATGTGTAATGTGGGTTGCATGTGCTTGCTATGTGTTATGTGTGTGTTACCCCAATTCGGTTGCGATCGGATTGGTTATCCTGCGCTGCGGTTCAGAAGCTGGCTGCGATCAGATTGATACTCTTGGGCTGCGGTCCACCGTTTGGTTGCGATCAAACGTTTCTATACGAGCTGCGGTTCGTCCTTTTTCCTGGCTGCGGTCAGATAACATTCTCTTGGGCTGCGGTCCACTGTTTGGTTGCGATCAAACAGTATGATGAGCTGCGGTTCATCGGTCAGTTGCGATCGACCCCTCCGTGTTGCGATACGGGGCAGGGTGCTGCGGGGCCGTGTCAGAGCTATATGCGCTGACCCTCATGTATGGGCATGCGATTGGTCCTGTGGCGCCAACAAAGTGTGCTATTTGTTGTGATATGGATGAGTGGTGATCATGAGTGTCTTGGGGGATGTGACTATGGGATCTATGTTGGGGATTGTTTATGTTGGGTTGTGGCTATTGTTTATGCTTTGCCTTATCTGCCTTATCTGTTGTGAACTGCATATGTTTGTTATAACTGTTGCTCGTGTCTGGCCTTATCTGTCGAGTCATCCCCGGTTTTAAAAGCTAGAGTTCGTAGGATATATCTTCATGCTCAAAATGGTTTTTGTATATCTATATATATCTCTATATGTATTGTATTTCAACGCGTTGGAGTGGGTTACCAGCATCTCTCGCTGAACAGATATATTTGGCTTTCAGGCACAGAGGACTAGAGCACTGGAGCGTAGAAGTAGAGTAGTTTCCCTTTCGGCCTGCGTGCCATATTATGTTTCGTGTTTCAATGGATATTAGTTAGACAGCCTGTGCACCTGGGTTCTCTAGCCCAGGTGTGGCATAGCACCCCGTACACTTATGATATACTTTGGGATGTAATGAGATATTACCTTTATTATATGCCTATATGTATTGTATTTCAACGCGTTGGAGTGGGTTACCAGCATCTCTCGCTGAACAGATATATTTGGCTTTCAGGCACAGATGATTAAACACTGGAGTGCGCTAGAGATTCAGAGCATAGAGTAGATAGTTTATCTTTCGGCCTGCGTGCCATGTTTTTGTATTGATACCTTGGGGATTCTAGAAGTAAGCCTGTGCACCTGAGTTCTCTAGCTCAGGTGTGGCATAGCACCCCGTACTCTTATGTTTGCTTGGCATTTATGAACATTTACCTTTATTATATGAGCTTCAAAAGTTGAAAAATTTCGGGGTGTTACAAACATGATAAGTGGCGCAAGGCAATGGATGAAGAGTTTAATGTGCTTCTTCAGAATGAAACTTGGTATCTTGTTCCATCATAATCTGATATGAATATTATTGGGTGTAATTGGGTTTTTCGCACCAAAAGGAAAGCTGGTGGGTCAATCGAATGCTACAAAGTAAGGTTAATAGCTAAAGGATTTAATCAAGTGCCTGGTCAGGATTTTTTTGACACCTTCAGTCCAGTGGTCAAAACCCACTAATATCAGGTTACTTCTCTCTCTAGTTATATCCTCTGGTTGGGTTGTTAAGCAGCTTGATGTGCACAATGCCTTTTTGAATGGGAAATTATATGAAACTGTTTATATGAAGCAACCACCTGGATATATTGATAAACAGTTTCCTAATCATGTTTGCATGTTAAAATGCTCTCTATATGGATTAAAATAAGCTCCTAGAGCTTGGTTTAATCGCTTGCATGCGTTTCTGATGTCAGCAGGGTTTAAAGCTTCAAAAACATATGTAACTTTATTTTACTACTCGCAAGATTCAGGCTTCATTTATATTCTAGTATATGTTGATGATATTCTTGTAATGGGCAATGATCAGAATCTTGTTAGTACTTTACTAGCAAAATTGGCATCTGAATTCAAGATTAGGGATCTTGGCGAACCTGATTTCTTTCTTGGGATTGAAACTGTTAAGTGTGATGATGGAATTTTGCTCTCTCAACAAAGATAAATGACAGATATTTTAAAATGTGCTGACATGACAGACTTTAAATCTTTAGCCACTCCTATATCTGTTTCGAAATCCACTGTCTTTAATGCAGACTTATATGATGATGCTACACAGTATAGGAGTTTGGCTGGAGCTTTACAATATCTTACGGTCAATCAACTCTGTCAACACATGCATGCTCCTACGGTCTCTCATGGGGAGCAATTGAAACGTGTATTGAGGTATGTAAAGGGAACTGTTACTTATGATCTGCGAATAAGGAAGTCAGTGTCTAGAGATTTACATGCTTTTTCTGATTCTGATTGGGCTGGCTGCCTTGAGGATCGTAAGTCAACTACTGGTTATGTTGTTTTTCTTGGAACCAATCTTATATCATGGGTATGTAAGAAACTAAGAACTGTTGCTAGATCATCTACTGAGGCTGAATATAAAGCTCTAGCAGATGTCTGTGCTAAGGTAATTTGGATTCTCTCTCTGCTGCGTGAAGTTGGCGTAACCGGTGTGTCTACTCCGAAGCTATGATGTCATAACCTTGGTGCTATATACATGTGTGAAATTGTGCAAATCCTATTTTTAATGATCGGACAAAGCATGTAGAAATTGATTATCACTTTGTTAGAGACAGAGTTGCCAATGGAGATATACAGGTTGCTTTTATTTCGACTAAGGATCGACTGGCAGATATCTTTACTAAGGCTCTACTTGGCCCTAGTTTTTCTTTTCTTAGAGACAAGCTACAAGTCATTACTGTACCTTGTGCTTGAGGGGGAGTATTAGGACTCTATATATTTGAGTTAGATTATTGTGACACCCCGTAAATCTAAATACTAATTGGGGATTAATTGAAGAATTAATCCAATCTTTCTTTGCGAATCCATTTCTAAAAATCCTGAAATTTAATAGTCGAGGGACTAGAATTTGACTAGTCACTTAAGTCATCAAGTGTACCTTGTGCTTTATGGTTTGTGCCCTTGCCCCCTTGTCTTTCTAACCTTAGTAAGGGTAAAAGTGACCTTTCACCCATGAATTGTTGTTCAAGCTATCCCTAGCAAGAGATTTCATCCATTCCTCACTCAAAGCCTTAGTCTCAAACACTCTAGCATCTCTCTAAAAGAACCTAGCTTATTCTTGAAGCAAAAAGGAGAACCTCCAAGCCTTGCAATATCCTTCTCCAAGATTCCTACTTTCGTCTTCCCAATCATAGGAAAGGGTAAGGTTCATAGATTTTTAGTGTTTTTAGCCATCTTTTGGGTGTCTTTACCTAAGTTAGAATCTTTCTTGTGTTTTGGCTTGTGCAAGAAGTTGGTGAGGAAGATGAGCTCTAAGAAAATGCTTAAGAGGGTGAAAAGGAGACGCTGTTAAGCTACAAAGGTAACCCATGCTATACAAAACCTATTTTCTTACTTAAATGATGATAATTGGCTTCTACTTGATGTTCTTGATGTGATTTGTGAGATTTGATGCATGATCTTGTGAAGATGCATGTCTAGAGCTTGTATTTAGGTTTCTTGAATGCCATTGCTTGGCTATTTCTTGGGTTCAAGTCATATATTTGTTGTGTGTGAGATTTTGGGTGTTTTGGACACGAACTTGGCTTTGTTGATGAATTTCCCCGAAGGGAAAAATTGTTGTACAGGTGGTACCCCTCGGGCGGAACGGCGGGCAGTGGCCTACCTGTGACACCCCGTAAATCTAAATGCTAATTGGGATTAATTAAGGAATTAATCCTAGCATTCCTTGGTAATTTCTTCCTAAAATCCTGAAATTTCATAGTCGAAGGACTAGAAATTGACTAGTCTTCTTGGTGTACCTTGTGCCTTGTGTGTTGTACCTCAATCCCTTATTCATCCAAACCTTAGTAAGGGTAACTTGGTCTTTTCACTAACGAGAGGTGCTCATGTTGCCCTAGCAAGACCTCTTGTCTTCATTCCATGCTAGCCAATGTTCTAAAAACTCTCCAACCTCTCTCTAAAAGAATCCTAGCTTGCTTTCCAAACCAAAAAGGGAACTTCCAAGCTTTGCATAGTCTTCCACCAAGATTCCAACTTTCCAACACTACAAGGCTAGGAATGGTAAGATCTATCCTTCCCTACCTTTTCCTTACAAGATTCCCCCATCTTTTCTCTAAATCTTTCTTCTACCTTGTGGGTTTTGGGAGTTTGTAGAAGATCTAGTGGTGGGTGAAGTGCTAGGTTGATCTAGTGGAGCTTTGGTCTTGCTTTGAGGTTGAAAAAGGTGCTCTTGGTCTACAAGAGGTAACCCATGCTACACAAAACCTATTTTCACTTGATAATAATGATTATTGGCTTCTATGTGACATTCTTGATTTGTTTGAGTGATTGATGCATTGTCTTGTGGTGATGCATTTTTAGAGCTTGTATTTTAGGGTTCTTGAATGCTATTTTATGAGTTATTCATTGGTTCAAGTCATATCTTTGTTGTGTGGAAGATTTGTGGTCATTTGGACTTGAACTTGGCCTAAAAAGTGATTTTTCGCGAATGCTGAAATTTTGGGTGCAGGGTGTACCCGCGGGTGGAGCCCTACCCGTGGTTCTCCCCGCGGGGAACATGTTTGGGATTGCGGGGATTTGTCCCCCGTGATCCCTTCTTCTTGGTATTTGATGTTTTGACCTCCCGTTGTTGAATTATTGAGCTTTTGTGAGTCTTCTTGATGTTTCATATGTCTAAAACGATGAGTTAGGAATCCACGTTAGGATTTGGTGTCTTGAATCGTGCTTATGATCCAACCTTGTGATTCGTTGGATTGATGTTGAGTCTTTGTGGTTCATTGGAACTATTTTGGTTTACCCGTTTGATATGCATGCTAGTTTGATGTTGTAATGCTAGTGTGTGTGGTTTGTTCTTTCCTATTGAGGTTGGCAACATGTGTTGACCATCGTTCGTGTCGGATTGTAATCCTTCCTTGTTGAGTATGGTTTCATATCTTTGTTGTGATCCATTGATTGATTCCTATGATGAAAACATGAGTATTGGTTGTACCTTGATTGCACGATTAAGGGTATGGGACCTTAATCTCCAAGGTACAGATGTGGTATCCATGGTTGTACACACTGTGTGGAATCTAGGTGTTGTTGTATCTCTAGATTCCGTGTGTTTTGACTCTTGTTTTGATGATGGATTTATGTGATGAGATGTTTGAGCTGGTAAAGTGGACAGTGTGGGGACTTATGTGTGAACGGACCGGTAGTGAAGCTCCGGATGGCCGTTTGGATACTTTACTTGTGGGTAACATGGGAAACTTATCCCCGTTGCCAGAGATGGTAGCTAACCCGTTGAGCTTGGAATCTCAATAGGGGGTGTATATACTTAAAGTTGCTAGCTCTATTTCCATTGGGCTGTGGTCCTTGTCATTGCGAAGACACTTGCATGTGATCCGGGTCATAGCGATGACCACGTGAAGCATGATTGTTGATGATTTGGAGCCCTCCACACTGATCCACTATGAATCGAGCCGTGGTGCTGACGCCACGGTATATGACTTGGTGTGATAGTGTCCTATGTGGACTTGGAACTCGTTATGGTGTGAATCTTGCCTTCCATTGCTTAAGAGCATGTCTATTGTGAATCCTCCGTTGCGTGTCGCATGTTGTACCTTGTTGTTGAGCTTGTTGCTTGTGGTTCTATTGTCTTGTTGAGTATGTTGGTCTTTGACCTTTGTTGTGAGTGATTGATGAGTCCATTGATGTTTCCTCTCTCGGCTTTAAAATGATATATACTGTATTCCCAGTTTCAAACGCTTTTGATTATATCTATGTATATATTATGATACTTAACGCGTGTTGATGGGTTACCAACATTATTCGTTGACCGGGTGTTATCCCTTATCTTTTACAGGTTGAGTAGATTTGGAGAGCGCGTTAGTTGATTTGTTAGCCTAAGTAGTTGATTTGGAGAGCGCGGTGTAGATAGATTAGATCTCTTCCTTTAATAGTTGTTGAGGTCTATGAGCCTAAGTAGTTGATTTGTTAGACTGTTTAGTGGTTAGTATTTTCCTGTGTACCTATTGTTGTGTAGGTGTGGCATAACATCTCCCGGATTGTGTAGTTAGCTTCCGCTTTTCTTATTTGATGTTTAGACTGTTAATCCCTTTAAATTAAGTTTTAAAAGTTGTTGAAATTCGTGGGTGTTACACTACCCGCCGCCCCACCTGCGGGGAATAGGTTGTCGTGGGTGTTGTACCCCGCGAGCAGGCCCATGGGTGGGGGCCTACCCGTAGCACCACCCGCGGGGAACAATTGTTGAAGGTGCGGGGATTTGTTCGCCGTGATTCTTTTCTTCTTGGTATTGGTGGTTTGACCTCCCGTTGTTGGATTATTGAGCTATTTGTGAGTCTTCTTGATGTTTCGTATGTCTAGAACGATGTGTTAGGAATCCATGTTAGGATTTGGCGTCTTGAATCGTGCTAAGGGTCCAAGTTTGTGATTCAATTCGTTGGGCTAATATGAGTCTTGAAGGTTCGTTGAAACCATTTTGGTTTACCCATTTGATGAGCATGCTAGTTTGATGTTGGTATGCTAGTATGTGTGGTTTATTCCTTCTTGTTGGGGTTGGCAACTCGCGTTGTCAATCATTTTGATGATGTACTATAGTCCATTGTTGTTGAGTATTGCTTCATGTCTTCATTAAAGTCTCTTGATTGATTCTTATGATGTGATCTTGTACAAGTCGTTCTACCCTTTGTTGATACTCGATTGGGCTATTGATGAGCCTCAATCTTCTTGATGATGATGACGACTGTGTGTGATAATGATTGAGATTGGTGGTAATATTATTGAGCTTTAATGTAACACCCCGAAATTTTTAAACTTTTGAAGCTTATATAATAAAGGTAAATTCTCATTAAATCCCAAAAACATAATATAAAGAGTACGGGGTGCTATGCCACACCTGAGCTAGAGAACTCAGGTACACAGGCTAACTAACTAATATCCTCAATAATGTAAATGCATAAGCATGGCACGCAGGCCGAAAGGAAACTATGTACTACTACGCTCCAAGACTCTAGCGCGCTCCAGTGTCTACTCCTCTGTGCCTGAAAGCCAAATATATCTGTTCAGCGAGAGATGCCGGTAACTCACTCCAACGCGTTGAAATACAATACATATAGGCATATATATAGATATAAGAAAAACCATTTTGAAGCATGAAGATATATCCTGAGAGACTCTAGTTTTCAAAACAGGGAATAGACTCGACAGATAGGGATAAGCACAACCAACAGTCATAATCAAGAATGCACAATTCACAAGCGTAGGGAACAGATTCGACAGATAGAGATAAGCACAGCCAATAGTCATAATCAAGCATATACGGTTTTCTAGCATGTATCCTATAGTCACACTTTCATAACATTCGTAATCATCAAACCATCCATATCTCATCACATAGCACACTTTGTTGGCGCCACAGGACCAATCACATGCCCATACATGAGGGTCAGCGCATATAGCTCTGACACAGCCCCGCAACACCCTGCCCCGTATCGCAACACGGAGGGGTCGATCGCAACCGACCGATGAACCGCAGCTCATCATAATGTTTGATCGCAACCAAACAGTGGATCGCAGCCCAAGAGTAGTCATCTGACCGCAGCCAGGAATATGAACCGCAGCTCATGTAAAACGTTTGATCGCAACCAAAGGGTGGACCGCAGCCCGAGAGTGTAAATCTGACCGCAGCCAGCTTCTGAACCGCAGCTCAGGAATAACCAATTTGATCGCAACCAAATTGGGGTATCATGCACACATAACACATAGCAAGCACATGCAACCCACATTAACACATTGGGAAGGGGAGAAAACGTATAAAGAAACCTATGCGTGGTCATCCACAAACTAGGAATAATCCTAAGGGGTTCATACTTCTTTCACCTAGGCCAACGGGATACCAATTCAACTAGCATGCAATATATAAGGCTCATTTATCTTACGAACGGTACCCGAAACATCAAACTAGACTTAGGCACGATAAATGGAGTCCTTTGGGACACCACGGGGGTCGGAGGAACATCAAACGGGGAAGCCGGGATCCCGAGGTGGGGTAATTTCCAGCGGGTAGCCGGTGGGTGAGGGGTAACCCGCCGGCTGCCCGCCGGTGGCAAATTTTCGGGCAGTGGGTGCCCGGCGGGCAGTCGCCTGCCCGCTGTCGGCGACGTCCCTCCTGGCCGCGGGTAGGTGGTGGGTCCCCTACCCCCCACAGACTCTTTTTCACAAATAACGCCCCGGCAACCTTTGTGGAACCTGAAACCATGCTTAGACACTTTAAAACGCAATTGATGGCAACACGTAGACAATTAACGGATCAAAAGCGAGAAACATACGGAACATATCCTATCATGCTTTCTAAACATAATTAACACCCCAACATGCGAATTCCCACCCAATACATTAAGAATAACATCATACGAGTTTCACGTTACATCCTAGGGCTCTAATCACAATTAAATCATCAAGGACGTAATTCATCTTTTAACACTAGGAAACAATACGATTTACCAAGAATATCACACAATTATTAGGAATCTAGGTTTATCAAGAATATCACCCAATCATCAAGAATCTCTTTCCATCATCAAGATTATCAAGATTACCCAAGAAAGCATAACATCAATTATTAACATCACACCATCAATATCATAAACGAATCATCAATACATAAGAATGTAGAGGGATGCCTAGAGGGAGATCATAGCTAAGAAAATAGGTTTTGTTGAGACATGGGTTACCTCTTAGCCTTAATTAATTCCTTGGCTATGAAGGGTCTTTCTTTAAGCTTTCTTCTTTCTTGATTTCTCCTAAGGGGATTCTTGGAACTTCTTGTGTGGTGAGAGATTATTGTAGTGGGGGTTCTAGGTGCCTCTGATGTCCCCTATTTATATACCTAGGAGTCCTAATTAGGATCTAAAATACTATATGCTTGCTAATTCTATTCCTTTTAGGGCTAGGGGTTGGGTTTTAGAGGTGAGGGCCCACGGACTATGGTGGGTCATTTCCAAATTAATTATTGTAATTTAATTCTTTCTTTGGATAATTGGTTAAATGGTTAATTGGTTTTAGGGGTCGTAACACGGGGTGTTACATTTAATTTGCTCACGAGATCGGTGGTAATATTGTGACTTTACAG
Source organism: Ipomoea nil (assembly GCF_001879475.1). Lineage (NCBI taxonomy): Eukaryota > Viridiplantae > Streptophyta > Magnoliopsida > Solanales > Convolvulaceae > Ipomoea > Ipomoea nil. The sequence goes on from NW_017619458.1 coordinate 3,914,839, forward strand.
TACCCTCGTGTACTATGAGATCAGTGGTAATACGGTTCTGATTGGTGGTAAAGATTGGTGGGGACGACAGTCCCTGGCGGAATAAGGTTGGACTCTAAAGTATAGGGTGGCACTTGGATGTAAAGGTTGGAACTAGCTATAAGGTCGGGGGTAGCCATAAGGTTGGAACCGCGCATAAGGTTGGAACTTGAAATGATTATATGATTGTGTGATTCCCTTGCTTATGAGCATGTGTTTGATGAACTGTACCTTGTGAATGGTACGTTGCATCTAGAGTTATGTTACCTTTTTGTTGTTGTGGTTTGTGGTCTTGTTGAGGTTGATGATCCTCGTTCTTGTTGAGAGTGTGATGAGTCTTTGATGTTGATCTTCTTCTGGCTTTGAAATGATTATGTACTGTATTCCTCAGTCTCAAACGCTTTTAATTATATCTATCTATACTATGTTAATTAACGCGTATTGATGGGTTACCAGCATTATTCATTGACCGGGTGTTATCCCTATGTTTTACAGGTTTTGAGTAGATGACGAGCGCGCTAGATGTGGACTCTAGATAGTGTAGCTCCTGTGGTTAGATGTGTTGCTTTTGTTGGCCTGTGTGCCTAGAGCAGTGGCCTGTGTGCCTAGACTTATGTTATGTTTAATGATTGTGATAGATTTAGCCCGTGCACCCATGGTTTATGGGTGTGGCATAATGCCTTCTCGGTTTTTAATAGCATCCGCTTTATGATTGTTTTGATGATTAGTTGTTTATCTTGGAATTTAATTTTTAAAAATATTGGTAAAATCGCGAGTGTTACAATTATGATTCCCTATCCAGTCTCCCTTAGACTCTCTCTTTATATATACATATAATCTGCACTTTTGTTATTACTTTTATTCAATACAATTCATTTAGTTCTCATCACTAGAAGACTAGAATGAGGGTGTTCCTTAGATCTCTAGATGAGGAATGTAGGGACGATCATGAAAATTGGTGGACTGAACCCACGATGTTCGTACAAAATGAGGAAAAGAAAAAACCACTAGCAGACAACAAATGAAAGAAAAAGGGCCTCAGCAAACAACCAATCCATAAATATTATTCATAGTGCCTTGGGTCATGATCAATTTGAACTCATCTCCAAAATTGATTCAGTCAAAGTAGCATGGAATGCCTGGTTGACTCATTACAAAGGTACTGGATCAGTCAAAATGTCCAAATTGCATATGCTCATGACCAAATATGAAAGCTTGCAAATGACTGGATTTAAATCGATATCGTAGTTTAGTGCACATATAAAAAATCTGGCAAATAAGCCACATAACTTGGGTGAACCAACTGAAGAAGAAAAGTTGGTACTAAAAGTCCTAAGGTCGTTACCTCCAAGGATCAAAATGCAGGATATAGTGATCAAGTAGTTAACAAACCTCACAATACTTAGACTTGACGCACTGATGCGGAACTTGCATACTTTTGTGCTTGAAATGGAAGAAGGAGAAGACCACCAGAAGAAAACCAAAGGAGTTGCCTTTGGAGAAACTACATCAAAACCCAGCCCAGACTCAAAAATTGACGTGAATGAGGTTGTGGCGATGCTGACCAAGAAATTCAACAGGATATTCAACAAATCATGAGGAAACAGGAAGTTTAAAGGAAATAATAAAAAAGGAGATGGGACTAGCTACACACCAAAGCCAATAGAAGCAATTCAAGACTTCAAGCTCAAGGGGGTACTATGTTACGAGTGTGGTGGCTACGGGCATATGCAGGCTGAGTGTGAAAACAATCGAGGAAAGAAATCATTCACCCTCATGTGGAGCGATGATGAGGAATCTGAATGAGGTAAGTTTGACCCACAAACAAACAACTTATTGGGCGTCAGCCGGGTTGGCCGAGTTCAACCCCTGCTCAATTTGAGACGTGACGATGTGGCTTACCATAGAGGGATGTGGTTAAGTGGTTAATGTCCACTTACTTATCACGAATTGATTTTAAGTAGGATATGACAACCAGATAGCCAAAGAATATGGTCAAGCGTGCTTGACTTACAACAATCACAAGATGGGTGACTCATTGGGAATCATTATGCAGCGCTCAAATCCATCAATTGGTATTAGAGTCGAGGTTATGAGTTTGAGTCGATGGTGAGGTAAAAGCCGAGTCCAGTCGCAGATGGGATGTGGGCGTAGGTCGGGCCAAGTCTAGTCGGGAGTAGGATTAGTAGGCGTGGAGGCTAAGGACCCAGTCATGCATGCTGCGTAACTGGGCTTGGTGTTCAAAGGTTGCGATAGGTGTTGGGAGGGGGATTATTAGGTGTCGGTTGGGTTAGCTGAGTTAAGCCTTTCTCAATTTGAGACGCAGCGTTGTGGCTTACCATGGAGGGATGTGGTTAAATGGTTAATGTTCACCTACTTATCACCAATTGGTTTTAAATATGATATGACAACCAGACAGTCAAACAACTATGTGGTTAAGCGTGCTTGACTTACAACAATCACATGATGGGTGACCCCAAACACAGGATGGGTGACCCCTTGGGAAGTAAGTACAATGCAACACTCAGAACCAACACAACTTTTTGCTTTCTATGAAAACATATGTCGGCATTCGCCAAAGAGTTCTTTCCCTCAACCAATTGAGAGATGGAATTGCTTCAAAGTAGAAAAACATGTCTTGAAAACTGTATGTTAGATGATGAGATCCCCTTAGATAGTGAAGAAAATGAGCTTGAATAGATGTATGCTGATATATGTAACAACTAGGGCAAGGTAAGTACACAAAACGTGTCTTAGCTTAGAATATTGTTTTCCATGAAAATGAAAACTATACTTTGAAATCTAGTACTAAACAACTCACAACTAAATTAAAGGATAAATTGGCAAGAGATTTTTTTTTTGTCAAGCGAGTTAGGGAATCTGGGGAAACAAGCAAGAATGTTGAACACCGGTTGCTAACAGTTTGAATGAAATTCTTTAGTCCTGTGAAAACAATCACAACAAAGTAAGATTAGGCTTTACGGATACAACGAACATTCAATCAAGGACTTTGGTAAAAGAAACACCTTTAATAACTTCGGAACCCATTAAGACTAGATTTCCCTATAACGGATTTTTCAACAAAATTTGTTTTCGGTGCAATGTATAAGGACATGGATGGAGGAGATGCATGTGGAAAATGTCAACATTCACATAGAAAAAGATGTGGAGGCCCATTGTGAAGTGTACGGTGAAAAAAAATATCAATGACTGCAAATGCGTCTACATCCTGGTACTTTCATTACCAACACAGAAAATTAAGAAATCAAATATCATAAATGGTTATTAAAAGACTAGTTTAATAGCTCATCATCACACTGACGGGCTAAAGTCGCTTGGGATGTTTAGCCATTCATCTACGTCCACAAATGATGAATCCCAACTAACATTTGTGCCTTCATTGGTGGTGGAAATCTTCCCCACCGATGCATCTAATGGTACAACGTTAGACGAGCTAGCCTCACTATTTTTCAAATGAAAATTTTCCATACATGAATCAGAATTCATAGTAGTAAGCTGGAGAAAGGTTTGGTCCACGATGTTCAATGGGTTTACCCAATTGAGGTACCCATTTTCAGCTTCAAATTTGTGAGGTTGAGCTATCTCTTCCTCCACCATTAGGGGAAAAAACCCACCACTAGCGTGATATGGTGTCATCATTGGAGGAACCATAGGAGAAATGGAAGCTGGTGGAGCCACAATTGCTGATGGACTTAGTGGTTGCAGTTGAGGTGGTGATGGTGGAGCCAATTGAACCCTTTGATTCTCATGCCTCCTAGTAGATCTCTTTCCCTTATGGGACTTACCACCAATAGGGATGTCATGTTGAGCGCCACCGTGGGTCCAATGGCGTTTGCATGTTCGACAGTAATATCTTGGTTGATTCACACTGTAGTTGTTAAAATAGCTAAACTTGGTGTTATTGGACTGACAACGAGGGCATTCTCTCGGGGGAAGAGGAGTGCCATGGTAGTCCACTACTCTCGACCTCCTCCCCGGCGGAAATGATTGATTATAATCACCAAGTCCTCTACTTTGCTCCATCAGTCTCTAATTAATATGATTTAGAATATAATGATGTGAAGAATACGTTTGGTTTGGAGGCTTTTTATAGGGATTATGCATTAATGAGTTTCTAACTAATTGATGAAATATTTGCAGAATTTTGAAAATTTGGGTTGAGCAATTAATAATTGTCTAAATTTCATAAAAACTTTCCTTTCTTAAATGTATCTTGTAAATCATACTAATTTAGTGAATATGAATTTAATACATTAATTAACTCCGCTGACTGGTTTTCTCCTCAACTGTACAGATTATGGTGATTCCATCCTTTATTAAATGGCATATGTTAGGAGTATGTAAAGTATAACTAGTGCGATGTCTAAGCTACATCTAGACTTTTAGAGGTGTCAAACGGGAGGGCCTGGTTTAGCCCGCCACTAGCCTGTTTATTATTTGGACCAAGGCAATCCATTCCAATTAAAGTTCGAATAGGCTTGGCCCGATCCAAAAATAAAAATAAAAACTGGCCTGGTCCATAGCCTTAAAAATAAAAAATATTAAAAATCATTTGAGTCATTTATGTTATGTATTATTTCTAAATTAGTTTTATAAGTTCACATATTTAATTTCAACTATTTCACTTTAGAATTATTACGTCTTGATATCGAAATCAAGTTTCAACAGAAACTTTGTGACACCCCGAACTCCAAATTCAATTAAGGGATTAATTAAGTAATTAATCCTATTTCAATTTGTAATTTAATTCCTTAAATTTCTGAAATTCAATAGTCGGGGACTAGTAATTGACTAGTCAACCCCAAAGTCAATGTTGTACCTTGAGCTTTGTAAGGAGTTCCCTTGTTTCCTTACACCCCTTCATGTTAGTAAAGGTATTCTTGACCTTTCACCTTGTGTTAGTATTGTAACCTAAACTAGTAATAACACCCTCATTTCTTTCTTTACACTTTCCAAATTCTAGCTCCACCTTCTCTCTAAAAAGGTGGATAGCTTTTCTTCCAAGACAAGTTGAAGCTTTGCCAACACTTCAAGAGTTGTCTCCAAGATTCTACCTTTCATACATTTGGGCATCTAAGAGGGTAAGATCCATGTTCATCTTGTGTTTTTAATGTTTTCTAAGGTGTCTTTTCTTAAAGATAGAATCTTTATGATCTTTTGGTGTGCTCTTGAAGTGGGTTTGGAAGGTGAGCTTTGGTAGGAGCTTGGTGAGGTGTTAAGTGAAGGTTTTTGGAATACAAGAGGTAACCCATGCTCTACAAAATCTATTTTGCATACCTATGTGAATATTTCTTGGATTCTACATGTGTTTTGCTATGAAATGTGAGTGTTTATGCATTTTCTAGTGAAAATGCATATCTAGAGCTTGTGTTTAGGGTTCTTGTATGTCATTGCTTGACTATTCCTTTGATTCAAGTCACTTTGTTGTATTTGATGAGTTTTGGCATGTTTTGGACTTGAATTTGAGCTTGGAGTTAAAAATCCCCGAAGGGATTATTTTGGGCACAAGAGTGTACCCGCGGGCGAAACGGCGGGCAGAGCCCTACCCGCTGCCCCACCCACGGGAACGTGGTGCATGTGGGTGTATGTACCGGTGGGCAGGACCACAGGTGGGGCCTACCTGTGGGTCCACCCGCGGGGTACACTTTGGTGTACGATCGGGATTTGTTCCCCGTGATTCGTTTGACTCGGTATTTGGTCTTTTGACTTCCCGATGTTCTTTTATGGAACTATTTGAGTGTCTTCTTGATGTTTCGTATGTCTAGAATTATATGGTAGGAATTCATGTAGGTTTTGGTGTCGTGAATCGTGCTAAGTGTTCAACATTGTGATTCGTTGAACCGTGATGAGTCTTGTGTGTTCTTCGGAACTACGTTTGGTTTACCCGTTTGATAAGCATGCTAGTTCGGTGTTAAAATGCTAGCGTGTGTGTTGTTTGTACCTTCTTGTTGGTTGATGATAACTTGTGTTATTCATCGTTGTTGTTGTTGGGCTGTGACCCATTCCTTGATTGAGTATTGTTTCATATCTTCGTTGTGATCCGTTGATTGATTCCTGTTGTAGTGTGATGTGTGTGTGGCTTTACCTGGATTGCACGATTAGTGGTATGGGACACTAGTCACCAAGGTATTGCAGTAGTCCTCGTGGTGGCCATGACGTGATTATGGAGTTGTTGTAACACCCCGTGTTACGACCCCTAAAACCAATTAATCATTTAATCATTTACCAAAAGAAAGGACTAAATTCCAATAATTAATTGGGAAAAGGCCCACCATAGTCCATGGGCCCTTATCCCTAGACCCAACCCCCTATTCCTAGAAGGAATAGAACTAGCCCTAATTAGGGACTCTTAGGTATATAAATAGGGGGCATAGGAGGCACCTAGAACCCACACCACAATAATCTCCCACCACACAAGAAGTTCCAAGAATCCCCCTAGGAGAAATCAAGAAAGAAGGAATCTTAAAGAAAGACCCTTCATAGCCAACGAAATTAATTAAGGCTAAGAGGTAACCCATGTCTCAACAAAACCTATTTTCCTTGCTATAATAATCTTCTTTGGCCTCCTCTCTATACTTGTGTCTTGATGAATCGTTTATGATATTGATGATATGTTCTTGATGATTGTGAGATAATTTTATGTGTGATCTTGATGATCTTGATGATGTTAAGAGGTTCTTGATGATTATGTGGTGTTCTTGATGAATCTTGATATTTTGGTAATTAAAAGATGAACTATGATTTTATTGATTTGAATATGATTAGAGCCCTAGGTCAAAATTGGGAATTTCGTATTGTGTTATTCTTGATATAATTGGGTGGGATTTCGCATGTTCGGGTGTTGATTATGTTTAGAAGTCATGATAGGATATGTGCTATATGATTCTTGCTTTTGGATCCATTAATTGTCTACGTGGTGTCATCAATTGCGTTTAAAGGTGTCTAAGCACGGTTTCGGGTTCCATAACGGATCCCGGGACGTTTATTTTGATAAAGAGTCAGTGGGGGGTAGGTGAGGGTAGGGGGACCCGGCACCTACCCGCTACCCGAGAAGGGCGTCGCCGGCAGCGGGCAGGCGACTGCCCGCCGAGCACCCGCTGCCCGGAGACTTGTCGCCGGCGGGTGGTCCTCCACCCACCGGCTACCCGCTGGAAATTGTCCAACTCGGGACTCCGGCTTCCCCGTTTGATGTTTCCCCGACCCTCGCGGTGTCCCAACGGACTCCGTTTATCGTGCCTAAGTCTAGTTTGATGATTCGGGTACCGTTCGTAGGATAAATGGGTCTTATATATATCACATGCTAGTTGAATTGGTATCCCGTTGGCCTAGGTGAAAGAAGTATGAACCCCTTAGGACTATTCCTAGTTTGTAGATGACCACGCATAGGTTTCTTTATACGATTTCTCCCCTTTCCCAATGTGTTAATATGAGTTGCATGTGCTTGCTATGTGTTATGTGTGCATGATACCCCAATTTGGTTGCGATCAAATTGGTTATTCCTGAGCTGCGGTTCAGAAGCTGGATGCGGTCAGAATTACACTCCCGGGCTGCAGTCCACCGTTTGGTTGCGATCAAACGTATTACATGAGCTGCGGTTCATATTCCTGGCTGCGGTAAGATGATCACTTTTGGGCTGCGGTCCACCGTTTGGTTGCGATCAAACGTTTTACATGAGCTGCGGTTCATATTCCTGGCTGCGGTCAGACGATTACTCTTGGGCTGCGGTCCACTGTTTGGTTGCGATCAAACATTATGATGAGCTGCGGTTCATCAGTCGGTTGCGATCGACCCCTTCGTATTGCGATACGAGGAAGGGTGCTGTGGGGCCGTGTCAGAGCTATATGCGCTGACCCTCATGTATGGGCATGCGATTGGTCCTGTGGCACCACCAAAGTATGCTTGTGTGATGAGATACGAATCGAATGATGACGTGAATAAGATGAAGTGAATTTGTGACCATAGGATATATGCTAGTATCCTTATATGCTTGACTATAACTATTGAATATGCTTATCCCTATCTGTCGAGTCTATTCTTGATTTTAAAACTAGTGTCTCTTAAGTATATATCTTCCTGTTTCAAAATGGTTTTCGTATATATATATATACATAAAATATATTTCAACGCGTTGGAGTGGGTTACCAGCATCTCTCGCTGAACAGATATATTTGTCTTTCAGGCACAGATGAGTAGACACTGGAGCGCGCTAGAGACCTGGAGCATAGAGTAGATAGTCTTCCCTTTCGGCCTGCGTGCCATGCTTATGTGTTGACATTATCAAGGATATTAGTTAATTAGCCGGTGCACCTGAGTTCTCTAGCCCGGGTGTGGCATAGCACCCTGTACTCTTATGTTATGTTTTGGGATTTAATGAGGATTTACCTCTATTATTTTAGTTTCAAAAGTTTTAAAATGTCGGGGTGTTACAGTTGTGACCAGTGTGTCAGGTTCACGTATTTCTTGGGAGGCATGTGTTGCCGAGGCATCTGTTGCCGTGTGTGTGATCGATACCCTCGTGTACTATGAAATCGGAGGTTATGTTGGCGGTTTGTTGGCGGATGGGGACGACGGTCCTCGGAGGGAAAAGGTTGGACTTGGTTGTACAGGGTCCTGGAGGTAATGGTTGGAAGAAGATATAAGGTTGGGGGTAGCCATAAGGCTGGAACCGGGCATAAGGAAGGCATATTAACTCGTGATGGGTGATGTCACGAGGGCTTGTGTAGCCGTTGTTGTGAGTTCTCTTCTTGTGACATGTGTAGTCACAAAGGCATGTGTTGCCTTGGCATATGTTGCCGTTTGTTGTGCCTTTATTCCTTGAGTTATGCGTGTCGTGTATTAATCTATTGTGTGATGATAGATTATGCCTTGAGACTTCTTGTGAGTCGTTGTTGTTCCTTGTGGTCTTGGGATGTGTTCCCGTGTTCTTGTTGAGAGTGTTGAGTCTTGTGTTGACTATTACTCTTGGTTTTTGACTTATATATATGTATTTCGTTTTGAAAATGGCTTTACAAACTTATATCTTATCTATGTATGATATTTCACATGTATTGGTGGGTTACCAGCATTATTCGCTGACCGGGCGTCATCCCATGTTTTATATGCTTCTTTCATGTGATGCTTAGACGAGTGCGCGATCTAGTGCCAGCTAGTATAGCTTCCCTTATATGTTTTGTGGCCTGTGCACCAATCTAGGCTTAGTACTCTGTTGGATGGTTGTAGATTTTAATCAATGCAGATTTAGCCTGTGCGTTCACCCTTGGGTGAGCGTGGCATAGCACCCCGTTTCCTTTGTTTTATATATTTCCTCTTTCAGTCTTCCGCTGTGTTTGGTGTTTTGGTTTAAGATATCTGCATGTTTTAAGGCTTTAAATAGCATGGTTTTAGGGGGTGGTTTGAGACCTTAAAGTGACCTTAAGAATCTAAGTGTTAGGCTTAGGACTCTTAGGACGCGTGGTGAGCTGTGTGTTGCTTTTAGATTGTTCTGCTTTCTTGTTGTCTTCTGTTGTGCTTCTTGTGCTTTGTTTTCCTGTTAGCTTTGGTTCTCTTTAGTTAAGGCACCAGGTAAGGGTGCGGGTCTTAAGTTTCCTTCCGTCATCGTGCTGTTGCTGTAGATGTCAAGGATGGCACCATCGAGACGTCGTGCAAGGTCTTCAGAAGTAGTCACCAGTGATCAGGTAGCTCAAGGCCTTCATCAACTGACGCAGATCACCCGGAAGCTGAGCAATGCCCTTCTCAACAACAACCACCCTCTTCAGAATGGGAATCGCGACGTAGTGCGCCAAGTCGCAAGTCTTAGTCCCCCGATCTTCGCCGGTGAAGAAGATCCTGCTGTGCTGGACGAGTGGATCCGGATGTTTGACAAGATCTTTGAAGCTGTGGTTTGCCCGGAGGATCGTCAGGTGGAGTTAGTTGCGTTCTATCTTCGGCAAGGAGCGGACTCGTGGTGGATGCTTGAAAGTCCAGCTTGTAGGCAAGATCCGGAGTTCAGTTGGGAAGACCTGAAGGTCAAGTTACGTGAGCGGTTATATCCTGCGCATGTCAAGGAGGCCTACCTTTGTGCAACCGGCCCCTACCGAGTTTAGAAAGTTCAGAAAGGGATCTGGGAGAAGCGAAAGGAGAAGCATGAAGGAAGTTTTGCACCTGTGGTTAAGAGTTTGATGGCTACCGATGCCGAATCAATAGGAAGCTTTCAAAGAGATGGCTCTAAGAGAGGTAAGTCTCCCCGGCCAATCCAGAAGATCAAGGCTAAGGGAAGGCGCTCAGTTTGCAAGAAGTGTAGAGGTGCCCACCCCGGCGTGGACTGTCTTGGGAATCCGGTTGAGTGCTTTGCTTGTGGCAAGAAGGGTCACCGGTCCTTTGAGTGCGGGACTATGAAGAAGACTCCAGCGGACCTAGAACCAGTTAGTAGTGTGAGGCCCCGGTCGGGAAGAAAGTCTCGAAGTGGGAGCAACAATGGAATAAGTGGAGATAGCATCCAAGACCTGTGTACGAAGTCGGGACCTCGGCAAGGCAAGATCCGCAGTCGTGAGACAAATGCAAGTGGGAACCGTTGAAGTAAGCTCTTGTACCCTTTTTGCTGCACCTTCCTTTGTCTTTGTGCCCTTCCTTGCATGTTAGCTTCAGGTGTCAGCTTGTTCGAGAGTCACCCTTGACCCTCTGTAACCTTTTCTTGTCCCTAGACAAATCCAATCACCCTTTTTGCCAAGTGATCCTTTTCTTCCAAACCTTGTTCTTGTTTCATTCCAAATCATCTTGTGCAAGGCAGCAGTGACTTCAGCTTATGAAGGAATCTAGCAAGGTCTAAGAGTAAGACGCGTCCGATTCAAGGTAGAGAGCCTTCTGTTCATCAAGTGTAGTGATCATCGTCAAGCCAAAGTTTCGCCGGAAGTCGTGAACCCTTTTACCTCGTGAAACCGATTTTCTTCTCTTACCCTCGTCAAATCCCTTGCCCCTTTTCAAGAAATCCTTCCTATCTTTTCAAACCCCATTCTTGTTTCCTTCTTGACTCAACTCTGTTCAATGTTTCAACCTCATCTTTTCTAAGTTGTGACTTTGAAAATCTTGATTCCCTTCCTAATAAAATTTTTCCTTGAGTTTAACCCGGATACCCTCTGTGGGGAAATCCTTTTCAACTTCCATAAACCCCGTTTTGATTCCTTACTCCCTAAGTTGTAACCTCGTTTACAATTCTCTTCTCCTTAATCAACATGGTCATTGAATTGTTGATGTGACACCCCGAAATCCAAATTCAGTTAAGGGATTAATTAATTAATTAATCCTATTTCGATTTATAATTTAATTCCTTAAATTCCTGAAATTTAATAGTCGGGGACTAGTAATTGACTAGTCAACCCCATAGTCAAAGTTGTACCTTGAGCTTTGTAAGGAGTTCCCTTGTTCCTTGCACCTTTCCGTATTAGTAAGGGTATTCTTGACCTTTCACCTTGTGTTAGTATTATAACCTAACCTAGTAAGAACACCTCATTTTTATCCTTACATTTTCCAAATCCTAGCTCCATCTTCTCTCTAAAAAGGTGGGTAGCTTTTCTTCCAAGCCAAGTTGAAGCTTTGTTAAGACTTCAAGAGTTGTCTCTAAGATTCTACCTTTCATACATTTGGGCATCTAGGAGGGTAAGATCCATGTTCATCTTGCGTTTTTAGTGTTTTCTTAGGTGTCTTTTCTTAAAGATGGGATCTTTATGATCTTTTGGTGTGTTCTTGAAGTGGGTTTGGAAGGTGAGCTTTGATATGGTGCGGTGTTAAGTGAAGGTTTTTGGTCTACAAGAGGTAACCCATGCTCTACAGAATCTATTTTGCTTACCTATGTGATTATTTCTTGGATTCTACATGTGTTTTGCTATGAAATGTGAGTGTTTATGCATTGTCTTGTGAAAATGCATATCTAGAGCTTGTGTTTAGGGTTCTTGTATGCCATTGCTTGACTATTCCTTTGATTCAAGTCATTTTGTTGTATTTGGTGAGATTTGGCATGTTTTGGACTTGAATTTGGGTTTGGAGATGAAAATCCCTGAAGGGATTTATCTTGGTACAGGGTGTACCCGTGGGTGGAACGGCGGGCAGGGGGTCTACCCGCCGCCTACCTGCGGGGTACAAGGGCCTTGTGGGTTATGTACGCGCGGGCGGAACCGCGGGTAGGAGCCTACCCGTGGGTCCACCCGCGGGAAACGCTGTATGGATGTTGGGGGATTTGTTCCCCGTGATTCTTTTGACTCGGTATTTGGTCTTTTGACTTCCCGATGTTCTTTTGTGGAACTATTTGAGCGTCTTCTTGATGTTTCGTATGTCTAGAACTATATGGTAGGAATCCATGTAGGTTTTGGTGTCTTGAATCGTGCTAAGTATTCAACTTTGTGTTTCGTTGAACCGTGATGAGTCTTGTGTGTTCTTCGGAACTACGTTTGGTTTACCCGTTTGATAAGCATGCTAGTTCGGTGTTTAAATGCTAGTGTGTGTGTTGTTTGTACCTTCCTAATGGGTGATGATAACTTGTGTTATTCATCGTTGTTGTTGTTGGACTGTGATCCATTCCTTGATTGAGTATGGTTTCATATCTTCGTTGTGATCCGTTGATTGATTCCTGTTGTGGTGTGATGTGTGTGTGGCTTTACCTGGATTGCACGATTAGTGGTATGGGACACTAGTCACCAAGGTATTGCAGTTGTCCTCGTGGTGGCCATGACGTGATTATTGAGTTGTGACCTTTGTGTAAGGTTCACGTATTTCTTGGGTGGCATGTGTTGCCGTGTGTGTGATTGGTACCCTCATGTACTATGAAATCGGTGGTTCTGTTGGAGATCTGTTGGAGAAGGGACGACAGTCCTCGGAGTGAAAAGGTTGGACTTAGTGTACAGGGTCCTGGAGGTAAAGGTTGGAACTAGACATAAGGTTGGGGGTAGCCATAAGGTTGGAACCGGGCATAAGGAATGCATATCAACTCGTGATGGGTGATGTCACGAGGGCTTGTGTAGCCGTTGTTGTGAGTTCTCTTCTCGTGACGTGTGTAGTCACAAAGGCATGTGTTGCCTTGGCATGTGTTACCGTGTGCAGTGTCTTTATTCCTTGAGTTACGCATGTCGGATATTAATCTATTGTGTGATGATAGATTGTACCTTGAGACTTCTTGTGAGTCGTTGTTGTTCTTTGTAGTCTTGGGATGTGTTCCCGTATTCTTGTTGAGAGTGTTGAGTCTTGTGTTGACTATTACTCTTGGTATTTGACTTATATATATATATATATATATATATATATATATATATATATATATATATATATATATATATATATATATATATATATATTCCATTTCGAAAATGGTTTTACAAACTTATATCTTACCTATGTATGATATTTCAGATGTATTGGTGGGTTACCAGCATTATTCGCTGACCGGGCGTCGTCCCATGTTTTATATGCTTCTTTCAGGTGATGCTTAGACGAGTGCATGGTCTAGTGCCAGCTAGCATAGTTTCCCCATTGTGTTTTGTGGCCTGTGAGCCAATATAGACATAGTACTCTGTTGGATGGTTGTAGATTTTAAACAATGCAGATTTAGCCTGTGCGTTCACCCTTGGGTGAGCGTGGCATAGCACCCCGTTTCCTCGTTTTATATACATCTTATCTTTCAGTCTTCCGCTGTGTTTGGTGTTTTGATTTAAGTTATCTGCATGTTTTAAGTCTTTAAATAGCTTGGTTTTAGGGGGTGTTACAGTTGAACCTAAACTCTCACCTTGATCTTTCTCTTTGAATCGAACCTCGTTCTTGTATTCCCCACTTCTAACGATTCGGTGCAAGGTGGCTCGTTCCTTCTCCTACGTCTGCGGGGCAACCCACGTCTGCCCAATCCACTATAGATGTTCACCAAAAGGAGTATTACAAGACGTAAATACAAATGGCCTCCAGCCTTTACCACTACCACTCTTTCTAACACCTATCCAGGACTGACACACGAATGCCCGAACAATCTTCACCAGATGCTTCAGCAGTACCACGTACTGATCATGTAGTACAGATTAAATATTCTTAAGAATTAAATAATAAAACATATTAAAATAGGAAGCTTTGCAAATCAGATGTGTGCTGAGTATATTAATCTCCAAATTCAGCAATGTCTTCTTTCGAACAGCACCCTTTTATAGCAGATGTTGTGCTTCATTTTGTGATCCTTAAATGTAGCCATTTTCCTAGTTCGAATAACCTCAGCCACATTCTTTTATTTCTTTGAAGCCTTCATACGTAGACTTCATTCTCCAAGGCATGCCATCCACACATTTAAATATCACATGGTCCAAAATAGAATTAACACTAATAACTCTAATTAAATTCTTTAATTAAAAACTAATAAAGCTACTACTAAATAAAATAGCCAATAAGTTTAATGTGTAAATAATTTTACACTTACAGAAGGGAATAAAACATGGGCTTAGGTAATTACGAGAAAGTACATGAAGAATGGGGCTTATGTCACCAATATGAGAAGGAAAAGACATGATTCCAATGTTTGGAAAGGGATTTGTGCTGCTGCCCCGTTGCTTGAGAAAGGGGCGAGAAGAGTAGTGAAAAATGGGAGAGAGATGAAGTTCTGGACAAATTGTTGGATTGGAAACAAACCACTCCAGATTTGTCGTACGCTGTCAACCGCCTCTGTCAGTTTATGCATTCCCCTACTGACGACCACTGGGGCCTTGTTAAGCGGGTGTTGCGATACGTCAAGGGGACTCTACATTATGGTTTGTATCTCTCCCCCTCTTCTTCCTCGGCCATTCATGCTTTCTCGGACTCTGATTGGGCAGGATGTCCACACGACAGGAAGAGCACCAGCGGGTATGCAGTGTTCTTAGGAGACAACCTCATCTCCTGGCTCTCTCGAAAGCAGCGCACAGTGGCCCGCTCGTCAACTGAGGCAGAATATAAAGCCTTAGCCGATGTCTCGGCTGAGGTCACCTGAGTTGTTTCACTACTTCGAGAACTTGGGCTGCACTCCGCACAGCCACCAACTCTATGGTGCGATAACCTTGGCACCACCTATCTCTGTGCCAATCCAGTATTTCACACAAGAACTAAGCACGTTGAAATAGATTTTCATTTTGTTCGGGATAAGGTCGCTTATTGGGAATTTATTGTCAACTTTGTATCCACCAAGGACCAACTCGCAGATATCTTCACCAAACCGCTTCCAGGACCGCGTTTTACAGCTCTGCGTAGCAAGCTCAATGTAGTTGCACACCCACCTTGAGCTTGAGGGGGTGTGTCAATAATGTTATATTATTTCCCTTTGTAGTATGTAATTATTTATGTGGTCCTAGTTAAGTGGTTTAGTCTAGCGTAATAGTTAGGAGAGGTTTACGTCTTTTAAACCTCTTTTAGTATTGTAATAGTTATCTGTTTAATCTAATTCTGAATTTCTCTTCTCATCTTGTTGTTGAGCAGATACTATGGATATGTTAGATTGTAGTAAAAAAAAAAAAAAAAAAAAAAAAATTGGAATGTTTTATTATTATTATTATTATTATTATTATTATTATTATTATTATTATTATTATTATTATTATTATTATTATTATTAATTACATTTGCTCATGAATGCAACATTTGCCCTCTGATAAATATATAGTCTTGATACATATCAAATAGCTAGAATTACAACATTAGTTTTAACATAACTTTATAAGAAATAATATACTAATTAAATATTTTTTATTTCAAAAAAATTAAATATTTTTTCGTAGAGTTAGTTTCATTTTTTGACTTAGATTTATAGGTGTCAGTCCACTTTTAGTCATTTTTTTTAAAAGCATCCCCTTTTGGTCCTAATATTATTGTGGCATGATCATTTTTGATCATTTGTCAACAAAATCGTTTAAATGACATTAAATACAAGAGCATTTTGATCAATTCAGTTCTAAGTGTTAAGTCTTTTTTTTTTTTTTTTGGTTCTAGATTTATATGTGTCATTTCACTTTTAGTCTCTTTTTTTTTTTTTCCAAAACAGCTCTATTGATCCTAGCATTATTGTAACATGACCACCTTTTTGGTCATCCGTCAACAAATATGTTTAAATGACAATAAAAATGATGTTATTAATGACTCAAAATCATTTTTTTTTTCTTCTTGGTAATAAAACTGTTATCAATACATAAGTTTACATACTGCAAAATTCAAAAAAGTGCAATTGAAAAGATCACTAGTTTACTTCTTGGCAAACCTTAAGTCTAGTACATAAGCACAGTCTACTTCATAAAAATTCACAAGACTTGTGGTTCTATTACCAAGAAGAAAAAAAAAAAAAAAGACTAAAAAATGATACACCTCTACTAGATATGATGTTTCGTCGTCTCTCCGCGGCCTTCAAAATTCGTGATCTCGGGACTCCGGGATTCTTTCTTGGCATCGAGACACTGGCACTTGATGGTGGTTGCCTCCTCTCGCAAAAACGTTACATGGTTGATATCTTAAATCAGGCTGGTATGTCAGACTGTAAGCCACTCACAACACCAGCCATGGTTTCTCACGTTAACAGTTCCGCATCCCAGCCATATGACAATCTGACTCAGTACCGCCGTATTGTTGGCGCCCTACAGTATCTCACGATCACGCGTCCGGATCTGTGGTACGCTGTCAACCGCCTCTGTCAGTTTATGCATTCCCCTACTAACGACCACTGGGGCCTTGCGAAGCGGGTGTTGCGGTACGTCAAGGGAACTCTACGTTATGGTTTGCGTCTCTCCCCCTCTTCTTCCTCGGCCATTCATGCTTTCTCGGACTTTGATTGGGCAGGATGTCCACACGACAGGAAGAGCACCAGCAGGTATGCAGTGTTCTTAGGAGACAACATCATCTCCTGGCTCTGTCGGAAGCAGCGCACAGTGGCCCGCTCGTCAACTGAGGCAGAATATAAAGCCTTAGCCGATGCCTCGGTTGCGGTCACCTGGGTTGTTTCACTACTTCGAGAACTTGGGCTGCACTCCGCACAGCCGCCATCTCTGTGGTGCGATAACCTTGGCGGCACCTATCTTTGTGCCAATCCAGTATTTCACGCCAGAACTAAGCACGTTGAAATAGATTTTCATTTTGTTCGGGATAAGGTCGCTTCTGGGGAATTTATTGTCAACTTTGTATCCACCAAGGACCAACTCGCAAATATCTTCACCAAACCGCTTCCA
The DNA here is from genome assembly GCF_001879475.1 of Ipomoea nil. Taxonomy (NCBI): domain Eukaryota; kingdom Viridiplantae; phylum Streptophyta; class Magnoliopsida; order Solanales; family Convolvulaceae; genus Ipomoea; species Ipomoea nil. The sequence goes on from NW_017619458.1 coordinate 3,932,058, forward strand.
GGACCGCGTTTAAATAATAAATAAAAATTGAAGTTATAGGAGGTGAAATTCATTGCACATAATATACTATAACATCATTTTCATCCTCGACAATTATACTATTGACATACCAACTGCACCATTGATTTTTGCTTCTTTTTCCTGGAAATGTAAAACACTTTATTATGAAATATATATTTTGTTCACTCATTTCCACTGACTAAATAGAAAGGGAAGAAAAAAGAAAGTCAATTTCAAATATTTAACATATAATAATTGAACGTCACATTATGATGTAAGAAAAAAAAATTAAATATAATTTTAAATAATCCTTTTCCTCTGGTGAGTGATAACAATGGAAGTTGACAATATGCACTTAAATATTAGTGATTTTAATTATTCATAAAATAATCGATTATTATAATGGATGCATGAACTGTCACGTTGCTGCAAGATCCAAAACCAAATCAAAGTACTAACCTTATTATTTTGTATGATAAAAATATGGAAAAAAAAATATCACATTTGATTGTTAAGTTTTACTTTGAATGTATGGACTCATTTCTAAGGTAGTTTGAGACTTTCAGGTACAATAGCTCTTATGAAAATTTTCAAACAAATTAAAACTTATTTCATAAGGTTAGTTTTGTCATTTAAGTATCAACATTCTTTCTATATATTCTCTAGTCTTACCCAATACACAATATTTTTTAACACAAGGGACCGCAAATCTGGAAAAGGTTTAATACATTTTATTAGATCTCAACTAGACAGAGTTGAGCACTCCTCAAGCTGAAAATGACATTGATCAAGCAATAAGAGAACATGTAAGAACAAGATTGATGTTTAAATGACAAAATTAACGTTATAAAATTAGAATTTTAAAAATTTTAGCTAACAAATTTTTTTTTTTTGGTTAGAAACTAAAAAACGCCACTTTGAAAAAATTGATGAATAAAATTTACATGGGTGTATTCAATTCAGACTTTTATAAACTTTTAAAGACTTTAAAAGTTTTGTGGTATTTGATATAGACTTTTAAAGACTGTTTAAAAGTTTACCGGTATTCGATTCATAGTTTTAAAACTTCTTTAAAAGTATACTAGTATTCGATTCAAACTTTTATAAAGTCTTTAAATGTCTATTGGTATTCAAAAACTTATTAACTTTTATAGATCCTATCATAATAGGATTTTTATAGATTTTTCTTTCACAAATATAAATAGTTGAAATCCAACCCTCTAACCCCAAACTTTTCAATTTTATCTACAAACCTTTTTTTCTCTATCTAAACCAAACAAACTTTTCATCTATTTCTATCAAATTTTATGATATATTTCAAAACTTTCATTAATACTCATATACTTTTGATTTCTTCTTTTTATTTTCAGACATTTCTATAAAGAATGATGGAAAAAATTTATTATTGTTGCAAACAACAACTAGCTAGATGTTGCTACTGTTTCTTGTTGGCACATTTTTTATATTATACTAGTTAATTTGCTATAAGAGTTAATATCAGTCAAGGTCCCTCAAGTATAGTGATTTTGCTATTTATGGTCCTAAACTTTCAAATCAATCCTCCGAGATCCTTCATGTTTCAAAAATGACCTGCCTTTACTTAGTCCTGTCGTTAGTCTTTGCCGTTTGAGCCGTGAAATACGAGGGCATTATAGACATTTCACATTTTTCTCACCGAAAACAATTCATTATGAACCATCTCCTTCTAAAATCGAAATTACCCCACCCAACCTAACCCTTGGTGCCAAGAACGTGTGGCGGCGGCCGGAGTTGTCGAAGGTGGACGCGCCAATCTTGGTGCCAATACCATGGTGTAACGAGAATCCATTGTACGGGTTCACTCAGGCTTCCAGTAACCCATTTCTCACCGTCGATTCCCAGCTCTTGAGCTCTGGCCAAAACATGATGGCCCTCTCTACCTACTCGTTGACTAGTTCACAAGACTTAAATCCCAGTTAATCCCGGAGTTTCCATAGAATTTCTCATCAGCTCTGTTGTAGAAACCGGCGTTTATATATATGGGGCTGCTTTCGCCGAGAACGCGGCTGCGTGCGTTAGGGTCTCCATTGTCGGAGATGAAAGGCTGAGCAGGGGAATCAAAGGTGTCGAATTCTGACAAGTTGGCGAGAAACCCCTCTTGGGTCATCAAATTGGGATCTCCAAACGGAACGCTGACTCTTTCAAGAACTAGAACTTTATATCTCTTCGACAATGTCGCTGCCAGTGGACAACCGGCGGTGCCACCTTTGACGATGATGTAATCATAGTAGTCCTATGTCGGCATCTCGACTGCATCTACCACAAAATCCAGATAAAATGAGGTTGTAAAAAAAAAACAAAAAGAAAAAGATGGAGAATTAGCAAGAAACTGAATGGAACCTGCAGAAAATCAAGAACACGAAGAGGAGGAATTTGGAGAAGTAATTAATTAAATTACCCCGTTGAGAAAGTGAATTGGGCAGAGGCGAAATGAATTGTTTTGGGTGAGAAAAATGTGAAATGTCTATAATGTCCTCGCATTTCACGGCTCAAACGGCAAATACTAACGCCAGGACTAACGCAGGTCATTTTTGAAACATGGAGGATCCCAGAGGGTTGATTTGAAAGTTTAGGACCATAGGTGGCGGAACCACTATACTCGAGAGATCTTGGAAGGTATTAATTCTTTGCCATACTTATCAGACTCATCTAATGTTTAATGAATTCATATTTTTAGTTAGAATTGGTATATGTGCTAGTTTTATCACTTGCACTAAGCTAACAATTTGAATTTAGAGGGCGTTTGATATGCAAGATCAAATTTTCTTGGGAATTTAAGAGGTGAAAAAATAATTCTCACCCGTTTGGTGTAATCTTTGACTTAAGAAAGTTTGGGTCATCTAGAAAACTAATTCCATTATATTAAGGAAAGTAAATCTAGCTTAGGGATAAGATTATTTTTTTTCGAGTGATTGAGAAGGCATAAAATTAATTTATCCATTTATGTATTTATCTGTTTTGGAGCCAAGTTAAAAGACTCTTATAAATATATTTTAAAAAATTCTCTCCTCCCATTATGAAGAATAACAAATTATAAATAATGTATTATTAAAAGTTATGAAATGTTTGTAATGGTGTAATCAATTTAAAATTTTAATAATTTTTATAGACTTTTTAATGTGAAAAAGTTTTTAAAAAATTTATAAATGTTTGCCTTACAGACTTTTATAGACTCATACAAAGTTAATGAAAGTCTAAAAACTTTTAGAAAAGTATAAAAAGATTTTATGAAAATCATTTAAAATCTATCACTTTAAAACTATTTGAAAATCTATAAAAATCTTGATTGAATACACCACTGGCTCCTACGTCTCAAATTACTAAGGAATTGAGTCTACACTAAGAATATAATATAACTCAAAAACAAAAAATGTCATTTTTTTCAAAATTATATATTAGCAGTAATCTACAAATCTAATAAGAGACAATAATGTTAAGCCCTTAACTGGAACCTAAAAAAAAAAAAACATGTCAGTAGTACATGTTTCTTAAAATGAATGGTTCATATTATTTTGCTTTTAGTATTTTTTTAATGATTTTCCTTATTTACCCTCTATTATATTATTTTCTTCCCTTAAATAACCCTAAATTCCGTTAGTATAAACTTTTGTAACGGAATATTCCGTTAACGATTTATTATTCTGAACATACTCATCAATCTATATAAGAAAGGTCTTAGGTTCGAACCTCATCCCAATTAGAGTTGACATAATTGTTAAACATATATTTTGAATATGTTAAAATGTATTAAAAATATATATAATATAAAATTTAATATAAACTTTGGTCAAATAATTAGCCCGACTAAATACATGTATTTTATACAAAATATAATAAATATTAATATTTTGTTCAATACTTCCACATGATAATAACCTACAACACACATCTCACAACACATGAAACATGTAGGGGAAAAACTACCACTACTAAATATCAATAGGTGTTTGTAAGATAAAGAATTCATATTACAACTAAAATCACATGCAATCATATACATAGCAATGCAAATCTAAAGCTTCCTACATCATAATCTCATTGCATGATGAATCCCCTATACTTTGAAATATTTATTTAAAAATAATCATTGGGCATTATCTCATTCACGCAAAGTGCGTAAAAAAACTAATAATAATATATAATATGCATGAAAAATTATACAACTTCGTGTAATTCCTTAGCTTAGTTCAAAAAATAATATTTAATTCTAAAATCTTTCTTATACATACATATTATTTAAAAATAGATTTTATTGCTCTTTTAGTTCTTTAATTATAGTTATAGTTACATTTCTACATGTAATGCTCAAATTTAATTTTCAAAAGTATTGTATTTTTCTTTTGAAAGTATTGTATTTGTTCGTATAAGTAATAAATATTTTATTTATTATTTAGTACTACATCTGTTATAAGTATTACATTTGCATATTTACCCGACTTATCACACAAATTTTTTTGCCTTTTAATTAGCAAAAACTTGTGTTAGACAGCTTCACGGATCCTTGTTCATGCGCCATGGTCAATATCAAATTTAATACTTATACGAAAAATTAGTTTTTTCATGTGCATTGCGCGAATGTGATAATGCCCAAAGTATTTGTTGAATGTTGAATTTTTTTTATTTAAATAGACAATTTAAAGTATTTGAATGCAAGATAGTATATGAGAGATAGATTATAATTGTCATTAAAATAAATGTTTGCAAGTTTGTAAAAATGCTAGTCTAAATTAGTCTAAAAACGATATAATAGTCTAAATAAATATTACTTTTTGGTTTGAATTTCTCTAAATCTTCTTAATTCACTTTTGGGTAACATTGTCATTGTCATCTTCTTCAGTACTTGTCCTTTTCTTTTTTATTGGTAGTGTGTCTTGTGCAATAGGATTACTGGTGGTAGCATAGAGGGCAGTGCCCGCCATACAATGAGATTATGGCGTAGAAAGCTGTGGATTTGCCTTGTTGTGTATACGACTAGGATCTTAGTTGTACTATGAACTCTTGATCTTGCAAGCGTCTATTGATATTTGGTAGTGATAATTTTTTCCTTACATGTTTTACATGTTGTGAGATGTGTCGTAGATTCTCATGTGAAAGTATTGAACAAAATATTAATATTTATTATATTTATATAAGGTTAATGAGTAGTACCGCTTGTTCTAGTTCCATAACTTGTATATTTGATAGTAATAACAATGACTCTACAAGTATAGTCTGAATACTGATGCCGCAATATGTCCAGTTTCATCAGCAATTTTCGCATCTATTTTACATATGTTCATTTTTATGTTCATATTTTTTGGAATTAGTATGAATAAGTGTAGTACTTGATTTTGTGTGTGTGTGCGTGTGTTTTTTATAATTTTTTATTTTTGTTGTTGTTGAATTGATACTAACCTTGGAGTACCTACCGCTACATTTTCACCACAATGCATGCAGTTAAATAGTTTGTCACTTTGTGCATAAACCTTTGATGTCAAGGTTTGATGCTACTTTTGCCTTTAATCCAAGCATGTTGAGTCTAGAAAATGAAATAAATTGTAAATTTATATTAGTTTTAATATATTTAAAGGCAGGACTGACTTTTAGATTTTTGTGACCCGATTCAGGTAAATAAATGAGGCCTTACCAAAATCAAAATCTTTAAAATTAATACCGTAATTTTTTTAATAATAATAACAATAATAATAATAATAATAATAATAATAATAATAATAATAATAATAATAATAATAATAATAATAATAATAATAAGGTGGTAAAATGTTACTGTGCGCAAAGAAAAGGCCAAAAAAAAAAAATATTACGGCATAAATTACAATTTAAAAAAATAAGGAAATGTCCAAAGCTAGAGCAACATGCAAGTTTCAAACCTTAAACCTCTAAGTTAAAATACAATAAACACATATTCCTACCATTTCTTCATGGAGCCTTTTTAAGGCTAATTGAAAACGTTTAGATTTTATTTCTAAACTAGCTAGGTAAAAATGAAATATTGGGCCTCTAAACTTTGGGGCTCCTCTAAAAATTGGGGCCCTGTGCGGTAACCCAGCTTGCACAGCTAAAAATCCGGCCTTGGGATGCACAATAAATATTTTGCATACATGATCAATGGATGCGGCAACGTTGACTATTTTTGAAATTTATTCATTTTTTGGATTTGCAAGATTAATTGCAACATTATCCTAGTCTCGACATCTTTTCAATACGTCAAATGTATCACGGTGTTCTATTGCCCTACATTGATATTTTTAATAATGAGTTTTAAATGTAGTTACGTAAGATAATTGTCTAATTACCATTTACATATTATTATCAGCATAAAAATATATCAGTCCTTTACCTATTATGTTCAAGGTACTTTGGATTCAACCATTATTGTTTAATGAGTTATTGTGAATAAGGAAATTTCTAGTTTATTTAAAGAATAAGATTTAGATAAGATAGTAAAATTTTATACATCATTTTAAATTATCTTAATAAAAATATACGATTTTCCTTTAAAGTGAACAACTGTGATATAGTCCAGAGATATTATGGGGAAGTTTCCCACTTCAATTTATTAGGTTATTTGAATGCCCTCTTTGACTTCAAGTTATTTTTTTATTTTTTTTTTCAATGTTATTAATAAAGTACTTGATAAATAAATATATAACATTAGTTTGTATTATAACTTTGATATTTAATTACAAGATAGTGCAAAAAGAAAACAATGGACAATCTAGTTAATATAATAAATTAATAAATTTGAAGGTAAGGAATCTTTACATTGTAGAAAATAAAAACAATATAACTAATATTTTTTTTTAAATTTTTGATAATGAATAATTTTTTTTTTGAATAAATGCATTGTAGACATCTAATGTAAATTAAATAAATGTATATGTATTTTTTTTGTTATAATTACTAATTTATTTAATTTAATAAGATTATTAAGTGGTGACGGTAAATATGTTACCGGAGAATATAATCTAAGAGTAACAAGTTGTATTGTTATGTGTTTCAGTACAGAATTAGAACGTCTCTCTGCTCAGCTAGGAACCCTCTACTTATAACTAAGTCCCTAACGGTAAGTAACAGTTACATTATAATGAGGAGTCGAACACTTATTTTTCTGCCTTGAATGAGTGTAGTAATCATTTTGCCCGTTGGACTCTTAAGTGTTACCGGGTCAGGTGTTTGTTGGTGGTCCGGGTCGGGTTCTTGACCCATTAATTACTCGGTCAAGTGGGTACTACTTATTTTTTATACATAATAATTACACCAACATTTTTTAGTTCCCGTTAGTGGCCTAACTTTGTTGGCTCTAATTAAGTTTGTAGATACAATATTAATAAGATATGAAATGTTTCTTACTTATATTGAAAGTGTAAAGAAAAATGTAATACTTTTATATTTTGATTTAAAAGTATTACGGCGTACATTTTTACTTAAAAGTATTATATTTTTTTCTTATGAGTAACAAACACTTGCCAACATTACTTATAAAGGAAAATGTAATACTTTTGATGTTTGTCATCCAAAGTATTACATTTTTCCATATAAGTAACAGACATTTTATTCATAATTAATATTATAGTTTTCAGTATAAGTATAACATTTTCATATTGACCTGACTCGTCTCACGGTTGTGCTTGAGATAGTCTCACACAAGTTTGTTAATTGCCAATTACTATATAATGTGATGACATCTCCTTACCCTTTTAAATAGGTGGTCATATGAACAAATTTTGATGGTGAAATTATGAATATTTTAAAAATAATTAATTAATTAATATTTTTTAATAATTAAGTAATCTCATTTGTTGTCGTATTACATTTTTCCTTATAAGTAATATAACATTTTCATATTGATCTGTCTCGTCACACGATTATTTTTGAGATAGTATCACACAAGTGTATTTATTACCAACTGCTATATAATGTGATAACATCTCTGTTACCATTTTAAATAGACAGGTGGAGTTGGGTGGTGTTATGGATGTATCCAAGGTTTTCACTGTTAAACACAGTGACTGGATTGTAAGCCTAGAGATTGCTTCATATCCAAAGCCAAGTATAAAATCAAAGTAATCTCATTGATACTACATATCTTATTCCTAAATTTTTAATTTATTGAACAAGAATATTATGGCGATAGGCGACCACTCATCTTCTATCTCTAATTGCCTGAACTGATCCCATAGAATCTTCCCAAATCTGAATCTCTTTTAAGAAGCATGGTCTCGAAATGTCTCAGCTTCCATCTTCATCTTCATCAACCCAACCGTGACTCTATCCCTGCAATTTTCTCCAAACCCAAACGCCATTTCCAAACCATTACACCTACCAAATTGATTTCGACACCGGAACAAGGAGCCCGCCGTTCTTTCAAAAAAGCATGTCAGCCCACCACTACTCCCATGGCGTCCCCATCAAGTCAACCTCCCCAGTTCACATCTCAATTTGCCGACGATGCTCTCGTCGTTGACCCAGATCCCACTCTCGCCAACGATGACCTCCGGCCGACGACGTCCGCGGAGCGGACGTTCTCCGGCTGGGAAATGGCCAGCCTGTGGATTGGACTGGTTGTCGGCGTGCCGACGTATTACCTCGCCGGCAGCCTAGTCGATCTCGGCATGGCGTGGTGGCAAGGGATCGCCACCGTCGTAGTGGCCAATGTGGTCACAATGGTGGCGCTAGTCCTCACCGGTCACGCCGGCACGCGCTACGGCGTTCCCTTTCCGGTGCTGGCACGGTCCTCCTTCGGAATCCGTGGGGCCCACATCCCCACCTTGCTGCGGGCACTGGTTGGATGTGGATGGTAATGTTGGATTTTCCCGATAGTATATATTTTGTATTGGGTGTGTTTGGTAAGTAGTATTAGCTGATTGTGTTAATTGATTTGACTAGTTGATGGTACTAGTTGATTGTAGAAAGATGGTTGGTAAAATAGTGTGAGTTGATAGCTTATTATATGCAAAATGACTTTCTAAAAAAGCTGATTGAAAAAACAGTTCTGAGCAATTTTTTGGAATTTTGATATTTTGGAGTAATAACTGTTACAAAAAATTAATTAATAAAACACTTATATAGTTATATTGGTTGTTTAATCAAGTCAAACAGCTAATAGTTGTGAAATAAGTTAAAATAGACTGTTAAGCTAACTATGTTAATATAATTGACCCTTAATTACTTAGTGTAACTGAATTTATTAAGTAGTTTTGTTGAACAGAATGATTAGAGTTTGTGAGTAATAAACCACTATTGCCTTTTTTAATCTAACAGGTATGGGATTGAGACTTGGATTGGTGGGGAAGCCATTTTCCTGCTCTTACCAAGAATCATAAAGGAATCATCACTCTCTCAACCTTTAACATGGCTGGGCACTTCTCCTCTTGAATTTGCATGTTTTATTGCATTTTGGTTAGCCCAGTTGGGATTTGTGTGGAATGGGATTGATGGGATTAGAGAGGTAGAGAAATACTCAGCCCCAATACTGATGGCACTCACTTCTTGCCTTCTCATTTGGTCATATGTGAAAGCTGGTGGGTTTGGCCACATGCTTTCTTTGTCCTCTAGGCTCACATCTTCACAGTTTTGGTCTCTTTTCTTCCCTTCCCTAACAGCCAACATTAGCTTCTGGGCAACTTTAGCACTGAACATCCCTGATTTCACAAGATATGCAAAATCCCAGAGAGATCAGGTGATTGGGCAAGCTGGTCTCCCAGTTTTCATGGGGCTGTTCACATTTGTAGGTCTAGCAGTGACATCCTCAACAAAAGTGATCTTTGGGGAAGTGATTTCCAGCCCCATTCAGCTCCTGGGACAAATTGGTGGGTTCTGGACTATGATTGTTGCAATTCTTGGAATCAGCCTTGCCATAATCACCACAAACATAGCTGCAAACGTTGTCGCACCCGCTAACGCTTTGGTTAACCTTAGCCCTTCAAGATTCACCTTCAGGAGAGGGGCAGTGTTGACAGCTTTGCTTGGGATTGCTTTTCAGCCATGGAGGCTGCTCAAGTCAAGTGAGAGCTTTGTGTACACATGGCTGGTGGGGTATTCTGCTCTTTTGGGGCCTATTGGGGGCATAGTTTTGACAGATTATTATCTCATCAAGGGAATGGATTTAAAGATCAAGGAGCTATACTCTTTGAATCCCAAAGGGGAATACTATTACTCCAATGGATACAATTTTGCAGCATTCCTGGCTTTGGTCATTGGGATTTTGCCTGTGATTCCAGGCTTCTTGCAGAATGTTGGGGTTTTGAGGTCCATTCCTAGGGTGTTCACTGAAATTTACAACAATGCTTGGTTCTTTAGCTTCTTTTCTGCTGGAGCTATTTATTGGATTTTGTCACTCTTGAGTGGCAGAAATAGAAATCAAGAATCTATAGAGCCCCTTTTACCCAATACACCATAGTGTTCATTGTTTCCAACTTTCAATTTTCTATTACTTTTTACTGTAAATTTCCTTGTGGTTATTTCTTGTTGGAATTGTATCACTTTACAGAAAAGAAACCTTGTTCATGGTTTTGCTTACTGTGTTTGTTTGGTAATTGACAGATAAAAATTTTAACGGAGCCACAATTTTCAGCATTTTGACATGGTCAAAATGTTAAAAATTGTGTTTGATAAATGGCGGTTTGAAGCAACGAATTTGCTCCAAATCGTCAAAATTTAAAACCTTACAATTTGTAGCGTTTCAAATTGACGTTTTGGGCTTTTAACGAAAATACCCTTAATTCTTACAAAAAAAAAAAAGGGTTAAATAAATCTTCAAATTTTACCTATAAAGTCAATTAAGGCCATAAACATTATAAAGTTGCAATTAGACTTATAAACATGTCATTTTGATGCATTGAAGGCCAACCGTTATGTTGTGCAACCGTGTGCATCATGCATGGTGCACACGGTTGCGAACGACGCCGTTTCACTATGGTGGAGTAACGGTGCCGTTAGTGGCACCGTTTAACTCCACCAATCAATTTTTTTTTCTCACCATTGTCAACTAAGGTCTACTTCTTCAGGTATTATACATTTTATGGATATATAGTTCACTAATTCTAAATTTATATTTCATCAGTTCTGAATATATAGTTCATTAATTCTGAATACACAGACGCAACGAACTGCCATAAACCAAAATAGAGTACCAGTAACCGGTGTGGATATATAGTTCACTAATTCTGGATATATAGTTCATTAATTATGTACATATAGTTCACTAATTCTGGATATATAGTTCATTAATTCTGGATATATAGTTCACTAATTCTGAATATATAGTTCATTCATTCTGAATACACAGACGCAGCGAACTGCCATAAGCCAAAACAGAGTACCAGTAACCGGTGTGGATATATAGTTCATTAATTCTGAATATATAGTTTATTAATTCTAGATATATAGTTCATAAATTCTGGATATATAGTTCAAATTATGCACAGCATAACGCCGTTAACAGCAATCGAAAATGATATATTTTTTTTTTTTAAAGTCGGACGGCATCGTTTTAAATCAAAACGACGTCGTTTTGCAACCGTGTGCACCATGCATGGTGCACATGGTTGCCCGGCATAATTTTCCATTGAAGGCGAACAACCAGTTAATGACTTGTTATTGCAGGTCACAAAAATTTTGGCGACCTTGTAACCCACTACGATAACATTCGGATTACCTCCGGTGAATTTACGATCAACTCCGCTAACATCACATGATTTACACAGTGCATACTCTGACTGCGGTTTTCCTCAATCAAAAAATAAATATAAGTCCAATGTACAAGTTATAATTCAATGTTACCTTGGACTGGACGGTCTAAAACATACTTAACTGTTCGACCGGTGTTGTCCTGTTGAAATTGCAGAGATGTTCCTCTCCAGTACGTACACTCATCACCATAGCTTCCATAGCCAACGCAGTCACAGATCTTCCAGCAAGTCTCTTTGCAGTCACTGAGGCTAGCGCTAGAATTGTGGGTCGTGAATGTTTTAGGTTGTTCGCTGGTGTAATTCACGAAACTCCCAGATCTTTCCTTGAACGTCTGACCGCCGCCGCCCCTACAGTTGGGTTGCTGCTATAATTGGCAGCCTTTTGATTGCTGAGTTTCATTTTCGTAACCGTAGCACTCGCTGGCATCGACAATCACGGTGCCGTTGTAAGTGACGAACAGAAGGCCTCGGAGGTCCAATCTCCACCCGGCGAGACGAAGTTTGAAGTTGTTCTTCGCGTGTGAAATATGGGAGATCGGAGGGATCGAGCGTGATTGCGTAGCTGAAATACTCTTATTCTTGGGTCGAAACGTTAACAAATTTGAAGATGTGAACGCCGTCGTAAGCGGATTTCTCCGGCAAGAAGGCGAGCCACGCCTTCTCAGCCGGGCCTTCTTCCCACGGGAGAATACGACCACCTTCTTGTCGGCAAATTATATCGTGCACCGCAGTGCATAATTGATTATGCACCGAGTTTCAAAAAGACGCCGTTTTGTTTAATGAAAAGAAACGACACTCGTTTCGCGCCGTTCCGCAAAAAGTAACTCAGTTATTCAGTTTCATTTTGTATATACTGCAGTTTCAGTTCAACACAATTACAGTTTCATTTCGATATAACTACAGTTTCATTCGATATTTATACACTCAATTATGTGAAAATGTTATTTAATTTTATTTTATGTACACTATATTTTCATTAAAACACAACTATATGATCATTTGGATATAACTACAACTTCATTGCACAATATACACTCAAATATGTGAAATGTTATTCAGTTTCATTTTATATACACTACAGTTTCATCTCACCACAACTATAGTATCATTTTGATATATGTTAGTGTTTTAATTGCTCAACAAAACCCCAATATATAATTAGCAATATTATTATGGCAAATTAAGATAGGGTTAGCTTGGGTCTGTTTGTTCTACAGAAGACTGATTGATCAGATTCAACATCAGAGGGATTGACACTGAAGATCTGTTTTACGAAGATGTTTCGTCTTTGCAGAACGCGTTTTTAAAAAGTCTGTTTTGGAAAGAAGATCAGCGTATCTCCTTTGGAAAGGTATGGACCGGATCTTTAAGATTACATTCTTCGTATATTGTCCTACCATCTACAATTAGAGATATCTATGTATAGTGTTCGTATATGGGATCTATAAGTACTCTTATTCGATCAAGAAATAGGGTTACGCTTTTGAGAAGAAAGAAACACTCAGACATACACTAAGAGAATAAATCTCTGGTTTTATGACGCTTCTCAAGACAATTTGTTCTTGTTGATTATGATGAAGAACTTGAGAAGAAATATCGTTACTTAAACGAAAAGGAAGCTAAGATCACACAGTTGTGGGAACAACGTCAAACTGCGTCATTGAAGTGGACTGCATCAGGGTTAGCTCTCCAAGTGAAGGGATTTCATTGGACTTCTGTATGCACGGCTCTCCATCTTCAACAATCCACTAAGTCAGTGTAGACTGGGTACTTACCTTGTGTGGGGCACTTGGGTGAGATTTCTATTCTCTACCTTTGTACATTTGATGAACTCTTGGATGCTTGCACAATAGATTGAAGATTTGGGTAACATTTCTTCCTTGTTTATTATTTCAGATTTAATCTTGTGTTTGCTATCCTTGCAATGATGATGACTGCTTAGATTGCTTGGATTTGATTTGTTAATTATGTATTCATGCTTAGTATGGTTTATATGATGAGATTTGATGTATGGATTGCCCTTGAATGCCTATGTTGTAGGGGAGTGCATATTGATCTCTTTCCATTAAGGACCCAAATGTTTAGATGAGTGTGAGAGTGGGAGTTTAGCAAGATGTTGCACTCTCCTTAGTCTTGCCCTTGCAATCCCCTTCATATGACCCAAGAGGGCGAGCTTAGGGGAGGAGACAGTAGACCTCCCGCCAATTATTTGATAGAATGCCTCACTCGACGTAGGGAATGAGAGTTTAGGTTTGACGCAACCTAATGTTGGTGCCTTGGTTCTCCCTTAGCATATGCAATCTCTGCATCATCTTTTGTCCCAAGTTTTAGACCAATGAATGCATGATCACAAATCATTTCCCATCCAAATCCCCGTTTTACATTCTTAGTTGTTTTACTTTATTTTCTTATTTTTGTTTCCTTCTTGTACATACAACCTTATTACCAACTCTCCTATCTTGCACCTAGTTTACTCTTGTTGAGACATTGTGACAACGGTTGTCTTGCACTTTACTTGCTCCGAACGACCATCCTTGAGTTCGACACTCGGGGGTTCCCCAATTCCCGTTTACACTTCATTCCATCCACTCACCACACAAAATACACTCATCAAAATGGCGCCGTTGCCAGGGATGGCAATAAGTGACAAGTGAAGTGTGCTTACTATCACAATCTAAGAGTGTGTCAATAGAGTTCTAGGTTACCCGTTTTATTTTACTTGCTATCCATTGTGCCCATTTGTTTTACCTTGTGAATCCATCTTGTTGTTTATTTCATCATTCCATTGTTTTGCCTTGTGATTCCATAGTTGTAACACCCCGAAATTTTGAAACTTTTTAAAGCTTATATAATAAAAGCGAATTCTCATTAAATCTAAAATTAACATAAGAGTACGGGGTGCTATGCCACACCTGAGCTGGAAAGCTCAGGTGCACAGGCTAAACTAACTAAACAACCTCAAAGCAATGTCAATACATAATTGTGGCACGCAGGCCGAAAGGGAAACTAACTAGTCTACGCTCCGAATCTCTAGCGCGCTCCGGTGTTTACTCATCTGTGCCTGAAAGCCAAATATATCTGTTCAGCGAATGATGCTAGTAACCCACTCCAACATGTTTGAAATACAGTATAGGTATATATATATATATATATATATATATATATATATATATATATATATATATATATATATATAGAGAGAGAGAGAGAGAGAGAGAGAGAGAGAGAGAGATACGAAAATCATTTTGAAGTAGGAAGAGATATACTTAGGGAACTCTAGCTTTAAAATCAGGGATAGACTCACAAGTAGGGGTAAGCACATTCAATCAAGATAAACAGTTATATAAAGACAACATCATAAAGAACATGTACCTAAGGTCACAGTTTACTTTCAAGTCATCCACATCATCATTCAATCATCATTTATTCGTCATTCAAGTCATCATTCAAATCATCACCATTCAAATCATTATTCAAGACACATAAGCACACTTTGGTGGCGTCACGGGACTAATCACATGCCCCGAACATGCGGGTTAGTGCGTATAGCACTAACATGGCCCCGCAGCACCCTATCTCATACCGCAGCATGAAGGGGTTGATCACAACCAACCGTACAGACCGCCGAAAGCTCGACGACAGATCACAGCCCTACACACCGCTGACGCGCTCAGTCGGTGGACTGTGATCCTCTTACGGGGACTATGACCCTACACACCGCTGATGAGCAGAGTCGGTGGATTGTAGTGAATCAAGCCCTACACACCGCTGAGAACCTTAGTAGGTGGGCGAAAGCCCTACACCGCTGAGGATCTTAGTTGGTGGGCGATGATCCTCGGAGACTACGACCCTACACACCGCTGGCCCTCAGTCGGTGGGTCGCAGCCGACCATAGCCCTACACACTGCCGATCACTTGGTCGGTGGGCTATGGCCTTCCTCAGGCTGGTGGCCCTACACATCGCTGGCGCGTCCAGTCGGTGGACTATCCGCAAACGAGGCCCATGGGCTGTAGCCCAAGAAGTGAATCACTGACCGCAACCAGGAGAATAAACCGCAGCTCATGTACAACCAAATAGTGGACCGCAGCCCTATATAATATTTATATACCTGACCGATCACAACCGGCCTGGTTAACAGTTGCGATAGTTCTCAACCCATCCAACTGCCCATATAGCCAATTTGATCGCAACCAAATTGGGGAATCATGCATCACATAACACATAATAGCACGTAATAGCACATTGGGAAGGGAGAGACACATAAATAAGCTTACGTGTGATGATTCACATACTAAGAATAGTCCTAAGGGATTCATACGACTTCCACCAAGGCCAACGGGTTACCGATTCAACTAGCATGCAATTCCTAGACTCTTTTATCCTACAAACGGTACCCGAAATATCAAACTAGACTCATGCACGACAAACAGGGTCCGTTGGGACACCACGGGGAATGGGGAGCATCAAACAGGGAAGCCGAAGACCCGGGGCGGGTACGGACCAGCGGTTAGCCGGTGGGTGGGGGTCACCCGCCGGCTGCTCGCCGGAGATCATCGCCCGGGCAGCGGGTTGCCGGCGGGCGAACGCCTGCCCGGCGCCTGCCCGCTGCCTGGCGGTGATTTTCGGGCAGCGGGTAGGTGGCGGGTACTCCTACCTCCACCTACCCCCCACTGACTCTTTTATCAAAATATGCGTCCCGGGATCCTTTGTCGAACCCGAAACCATGCTTAGACACTTTTAAACGCAATTAACGACACCGCATAGGCAACTAATGGATCAAAAGCAAGAATCACATTGAACACATCCTAACACGACTTCTAGACACGAACAACACCCGAACATGCAAATTCCCACCCAAATATAAATCTAGAACATCACAATACCCCCAATCCAATCTAGGGCTCTAATCCCAACCAAATTATCAAAATCATATTTTATTTTCATTATCAAGAACCATCAAGATTTATCAAGAATTATCACATAAATATCAAGGACCTCTTTTTAATCATCAAGATCACTCATAAAATCATCACATCAATCAATCAAGATTACATCTCAAATATCATAAAGCAATTCATCAAGACACAAGTATATAGAGGGAGCCAAAGAAGGGGATCATAGCAAAGAAAATAGGTTTTGTTGAGATATGGGTTACCTCTTAGCCTTAATTAAATTCCTTGGCTATGAAGGATCTTTTCCATTAAGATTTCTTCTTTCTTGATTTCTCCTATGGGAATTCTTGGGAATTCTTGTGTGGTGAAAGTTATTGTGGTGTGAGTTCTAGGTGCCTCCTATGTCCCTATTTATTTATCTAAGAGTCCCAGTTAGGGTCTAAGTGGCATGGATTAGCTAATTCTATTTCTTATAAGACTAATGGTTGGCTTTAGGGATAAGGGCCCATGGACTATGGTGGACCCTTTTTTTAGTTAATTAATGTATTTTAATTCCCTTTTTAGGGTGAGTAATTAATTAATTAATTTGGTTTAGGGGTCGTAACACGGGGTGTTAGAATAGTTGTTTCTTCTCTTCTTGCACATTGAATTGAAATTGCATATCAAGCTAACTTGCAATTACTTTTAGTTGCAAAATCTTTCTCTTGTCTTGTGCTTTGATGCTAGATTAATCTTTGAAAATGACTATCAATGTTATGATTTCCATGATGAATCCTATGAATCCTTCTATTACCAACCTTGCTATTATCCTTATCAAACACATACCCCACCACCACCCCAACCATATTCGTATTCTTACAAAAATCCTCACCTCCAAAATCATTATTGCACTCCATCACCACAAGAACCATATTCTCAAAATGCCTATGCCTACAATTCTTATGAAGATTACAATCCCGAATCCTATTCTTCAAACCATTTTGAGAACAATGAAGATTATTTCTCACAAAGAGGCCAAAATGATTTCCAATCTTATACCTCTTGTCCAAACCAAACATACTCTCCAAATTCTTACACCCAATACCCACGCACACCATATTATTGTGAAGAAAGGAACCTATCCTATTCCAATTACCCTTCCTATTGGGAAGAACCATCAATCTCAACCCCTCCAAATGACAATTTTGATCAAGAATGTGAGCACCTTGAGAGGAAAAGCCAAAATTTTACATATGAAGCCATAGAGGGCACACCTACTCTCAAGGGAACCATAAAAGAGAAATGGAGAAAAAGTTCACCCAACCATTGAAGAGGGTGGAGGACACTCTTAACCTCTTGATGGAAGAGCTTACCAAGAACATGGAGATGGAGGCCCAAGCTCATACTTTGAGGAGCGTTGATACACGCCCAGAACCAAAGAGGGCCGAGGATAACCCCATGCTAGATTAAGCCCCGGTGCTTGAAGAAGTCCCGATCCACGAATTGGAAAACCAAAGGGGGCTAGAAAATGAAGAGGAGAGTGATGAAGACATCGAGGTGGTGTGGGAGGATGAAAGGCCAATCGATGACACTTTTTGTGGTAACAATTCTAACCCTCCTTGTGTCATGATATTTGCAAATTCTTGTGCTCAATTGTGTGACGGAAATATTTCCTTGCATGCTAGTAAAGATGACTCCCGTGAACCATATGATGATATTGCCAATGTTTGTGATAATGTTTGCTTTAATTCTAGGGAGGATGATTCTATTGATAGTATGTCTTTTTATTCTTGTGAGGATTTGCATGATGTTTGTAAGAAGTTAATAGGAACCAGTACACATAGAATCTAGTAAGGGTAAATAGTGGGCTCATCACAAGGCCCATAACTACATCCTTAAAGCATCAATGGTGGAAGAAACAAGAAAGTCCAATAAAAATTCCATTCGATAGAGGAAAGTATTATAAGTGGCCCGTTTCAAGTGATGTCACAGATCGAAGACAATGTTTAGAAGATTCGAGGTCGAATCATTTTTCAAGAAGGGGAGGATGATGCGGCCCAACATAATGAAGATCCATTAAGAGTACAAATTGGGCCAATCACAAGATCCAAGGCCCAAATCAGCTTTATTATTTGTGGTCATCATTATTTTAAATTGTTTGGAATTAAAGAGAAAACACTAGTTTGTATTTAGAAAGGATTCCTTAAGTCTCTTTCTAAATAGGACTTTATTTACTTGCTTTCTAGATTAGGTTTATGACTCTTTTTCCCATTGTATTTAGGATTACAATGCTGCCCTATACCTATAAATAGGGCACATCCATACCAGTTTTATGCAGGATTTAATTCAATAAAATTCTTAAGTTTTTCTTTACACTTGTGTAAGAAACCTTATGGCTAATTGTAGACTCAATTAGTGGCTAGTCGTGGACTCGACTAGCAAATTGATTCGTGGACTCGAATCAATCTTCCTTTCTTCAACCTTAGATTTAGATTCGTAGACTCGTTCTTGAATCGAAGGAAACTAGATCCGACTCTAGTTGATTGAAGATTGCATCATCGAGATACTTGAAGCTACAATGGGATTCTTCCAAGTCTTTGAGGATTCGAGACAAAGGGTTTCTCATGAGGTTTAAGGTATTTTGATCCATCTCTATCTTTAGTTTTGAGAGCATCCTTAAGACAATATTCCATCTTTATTTGAACCTTGGACTAGGTTCATATCAGAAGTATTGATGGTGATGATGAGGGATGTGTTGGTAAAATTGAAAAGGGTAGTTTGAAAATGTCTAATGTTGTCACTTTTGGCAACATTACTTATGTTGAGGGGGTGGACTTCTATGTTGAAAAGATTGGAAATGAGGGGGGTTTGAGGAGGAAAATGATTGGAAAAGAGAGGGAAGAAGAAGAGATAAAAGAAGGGGTGGAAGAGAATTTGGGTGTCCTGTTCCTTAGGCTTAAGATTAGAAAAACTTTTGAAGGAATGGTACACCATTTGAGCTTAACCGTATTCTAGAATGCCCGACATGTAGGGACATTCCTCAACTCTAAGGTGGATGGGACACGTGGTGTGACACCTCGAAAATCTATCCTTTAAAATGGAATTAATTAGATAATTAATTCTAAACCTTCTTTGTAAAATTCCTTCCTAATTTCCTAATTAAATAGTTGGAGGACTTAAATTGACCAATCCCTTGGTCAATTGAATTAGTCAAAGGGAAAGACCTTGAGCTTTATATCTTGTACCTAACCTTTTGATGTCTTCCTAACCTTTTTTGAATAAGGGAGGGCATTCTAGTCTTTCCATCCTTACTTGGTATTCAAGCCTTACTCTAACAAGACTACATTTCATTTTGCACATTTGGAAAGAAACACTTAGGGCCTGTTTACCAATAGAAAACTGTTCTCTATTTTCTGTTTTTCTAGTTTTTTAGTTTTCATTCTCTGTTTCTGTTTAGAAAACTTGTTTACTAACTGAAAACTTGTAATTTTGCATATTCTCTCAATCTGAATAATGATTTAGTTTCTAGCAATTGAACAAGGATTAACTGATTTAGATTCTCGTTTAAACAAACATTCAGTTAGAGAGGCAGATAAAGCTTAATGCGGAAGATTAAAGAAGAAAGTAAATCAACACATATGATTGTTTACCCAGTTCGATACAGTGTGTATGTACGTCTGGGGGACGATCACCGATGCGTCCAATCCACTAACTCATAATCCAATGTACAAAGGTAGAGAAAAAACAATCTCACCCAAGTGCCCCACACAAGGTCAGTACCCAGTCTACAAAGGTTTAGTGGATTGTTGAAGTCGGAGAGCCACGCATTCAGAAGTCCAATGAAATCCCTTCAATTGGAGAGCTAACTCTGGTGCAGTCCGCTTCAATGACGCAGTCCCACGTTGTTCCCACAACTGAGTGATCTTCGCATCCTGTTGTTTAAGCAACGTTGGTACTTCTCAAGTTCTTCTTCGTAATCACCAAGAACTTATTGTATTGAGAAGAGGCATGACAACTAGAGATGTTTATTCTGTTTAGTAAGAGTGTTGCGGCTTCAATCAATGCAAACCTAACTTCTGAGCGAATAAGAATATATATACTTCTTTGATTTGGACACTTTCCAAATATATCTCTGATTGTAGATGGTAGGACTTTTTGTGAAGAAAGAAATCTTAAGATTTTGTCCATACCTCTCAAGCTGATTCACTGATATTCTTTCCAAAACCATCATCTCATAGCCGCGTTCCAGCTTTTAGAAACTTTCCTTTATTAGATCTTCGGTGGCTTGATCTAGAGGTGCGTCTGTTGAGTTTACTGATCAATCAGTCCTCTTCAAGGACAAACAGACACCAAGCTAAACCCTATCTTAATTTGCCATAAAAATATTGCCAATTATATGTTGGGGTTTTTCTTAAAGAAAAAAAAACATTAACAAACTCTCCCTTTGGCTATTATTTGGCAAAAAAACTCAACTAAAAGATAAAATATCTCAAGTAAAGATGGAGAAGAGCATAATAAAAGAGCCAGTACTGGCAACAGTTATAGCAAAAGAAAATATTCTTTGATTACAACCCATAAAAACTTCAGCACACAACCCGTGCTGGATAAAGACATAGATCAGACCCTTTCTTCATAAAAAAAAATGCCCAGACAGGGCCAGAAGGTACTTCAACCACCATCACAATCACAAATACCCCCCTTTTTGCAAATGATAGACAAAGCACGCGTTAAGCATTAGAGGGACCTCCACTGTAACACCCGCAAATTTTGAAACTTTTAAAACTTATATAATTAAGGTGAATTCTCATTAAATCCCAAAATCAACATAAGAGTGCGGGGTGCTATGCCACATCTGAGCTGGAAAACTCAGATGCACAGGCTAAACTAACTAAACAACCTCAAACCAATGTCAATACATAATCATGACACGCAGGCCGAAAAGGAAAACTAACTAATCTACGCTCCGGATCTCTAGCATATATATATATATATATATATATATATATATATATATATATATATATATATACGAAAACCATTTTGAAGCAGGAAGAGATATACTTAGGGGACTCTAGCTTTAAATCCAGGGATAGACTCGGCAAATAGGGATAAGCACATTCAATCATGATAAACAGTTATACAGAGACAACATCATTAAAAACATGTATCTATGGTCACAATTTAATTTCAAATCATCCACGTCATCATCAATCATCATTCACTCATCATTCAAATCATCATTCAAATCACACAAGCATACCTTGGTGGCGCCACGGGACCAATCTCATACCCCGGACATGAGGGTTAGTGCGTATAGCAGGCCCCGCAGCACCCTACCTCATACCGCAGCATGAAGGGGTTGATCGCAACCAACCGTACAGACCGCCGAAAGCTCGACGGCGGATCACAGCCCTACACACCGCTGACGCGCTCAGTCGGTAGACTGTGATCCTCTTTTGGGGACTACGACCCTACACACCGTTGACGAGCGCAGTCGGTAGATCGTAACGAATCAAGCCCTACACACCGCTGAGGGACTCAGTCGGTAGGCGAAGATCCTCGGAGACTACGACCCTACACACCGCTGGCCCTTCATTCGGTGGATCGCAGCCTACCATAGCCCTATACACCGCCTGATCACTCATTCGGTGGGCTATAGCCTTCCTCAGGCTGGTAGCCCTACACACCGCTGGCACGTCCAGTTGGTGGACCATCTGCACACGAGGCTCGTGGGCTATAGCCCAAAAGTGTATTTCTGATCACAACCAGATTATGAACCGCAGCTCATGCAAAACGTTTGGTCACAACCAAACGGTGGACCGCAGCCCTATATAATATTTATATACCTGACTGATCGCAACCGGCCTGGTTAACAGTTGGTATGGTTCTCAACCCATCCAACTGCCCGTATAGCCAATTTGATCGCAACCAAATTAGGGAATCATGCATCACATAACACATCGTAGCACATAATAACACATTGGGAAGGGGGATGTGAATAAATAAACTTACGTGTGATCATTCACATACTAAGAGTAGTCCTAAGGGGTTCATGCATTCTTCTCCTAGGCCAACGGGTTACCGATTCACTAGCATGCAATTCCTAAGACTCTTTTATCCTACGAATGACACCCAAAACATCAAACTAGACTCAAGCACGACAAACGGGGTCCGTTGGGACACCACGGGGAATGGGGAACATCAAACGGGGAAGCCGAGGACCTAGGGTGGGTAACGGACCAGTGGGTAGCCAGTGGGTGGGGGTCACCCGCCGGCGATGATCTTCCGGGCAGCGGGTGGCCGGCGGTCAGGCGTCTGCCCGCTGCCTGGCGGTAATTCTCGGGCAGCGGGTAGGTGGCGGTACCCCTACCCCCACCTATCCCCCACTGACTCTTTTCATCAAATACGCGTCCCGGGATCCCTTGGGGAACCCGAAACCATGCTTAGGCAGTTTTAAACGTAAATAACGACACCATGTAGGCATTTAATGGATCAAAAGCAAGAATCATATTGAATAACATCTTAACATGACTTCTAAACATAAATAACGCCCGAAGATGCGAATTCCCTCCCAAGTATAAACCACGAACATCATAATACAAATTCCCAACCCAACCTAGGGCTCTAATCCCATCCAAATCATCAAAATCATATTTTATCTTTATCATCAAGAATCATCACATAAATATCAAGAATCTCTTTTTAACATCAAGATCAAACACAAAATCATCACATCAATCAACAAGATAATATTACGAATATCATAAAGGAATTCATCAAGACACAAGCATATAGAGGGAGCCAAAGAAGGAGAATATAGTAAGGAAAATAGGTTTTTTTGAGACATGGGTTACCTCTTAGCCTTAATTAATCCTCCCTTGGCTATTAAGGTTCTTCCCTAAGATTTCCATCCGTTTGATCTCCCTAGGCTTGGTGGTGGGGAGTCCCTTGGGAATTCTTGTGTAGTGATATCTACTGTGGTGTGACTTCTAGGTGCCTCCTATGTCCTTATATATATATATATATATATATATATATATATATATATATATATATATATATATATATATATATATATATATATATATATATATATATAGGAGTCCAAATTAGGGTTTGAATGGTATGGGTTTACTAATTCTATTCCTTATAGGACTAAGGGCTTGGTTTAGGGATAAGGGTCCATGGTCCATGGTGGACCATATTAATTAATTAAAGGGAACCCTAACCAAATTAAATCCTTTTTAATTATTATTAACGGGATTAATTAAATAATTAATTCGGGATTAAAGGCCATAACACGGGGTGTTACACCCCGTGTCTTGGGTACCGATCCACCCTTTCCGGTCGTAGTCTGACACACCCGTGGTGGTCAGTCTCAAGAGTTTGGCCAAGCGACCTTCGGAGAGTATGATCTTCTTGCCTCGGACTTTAGTGGTGATTTCCACTTTATCACCCCGCTTGACGGCTACCAAATGGTGATAGAACTCTTTCACCAATTCGGGGTATGTATCCCCTTCGATGGTGAGATACGTATCCAAGAGTCCTTGAAACTTAAGTATATCGACCAACTCTGGAGAGAATTGGTCGGGTTCGAGGGCTTTACCTTCGATTATCGTGTAATCGGCGTCGTTCCATTCCAGGGTTCGGATGTCAACGGGCTTTTTCAGCATTGCGAGGTCTCCTTAGGTGGTGGTGTTTCTTCCCTTGGTGATGATGTTTTCCGGCGAGTTTCCGGCGAAGCTCCAGCGAAGATTTTCCGGCGATGGGGCGGCGATCTGCTGGGTTTGGACGGCGAGGGGGAGCGGTTGGCCTGGGCGGCGTACGGCAGTGGGGTGTGGCCGGTCGAGCTGCGGGTGCTGCATGGCAGCGGGTCGCGGCCGGGTGCGGTGTCGGCGGTTTCCGGGGCGTCGACGGCAGGCGCACAGGGTGGTGATGCTGGCCGGGTGGCGGGCGGTGGCTGTTGATAGCGGTCGCCGGCGGGGTGAAGTGCTTCGGGTGGCTGACGGCGGTGTGGAGTGGGGATAAAGGAGGAGAGAGAGGGAGTGTGAGGGAGTGTGGAAGAAGAAGAAGGGTTTTTGATTTGGGGATTTTGTGGGTTTTAGGGATTTGTAGGGGTTTAAGAAGGGAGTGCTCCCTTGAGGTTTCAAGAAACACTCATAGTCTAGTGGTTAAGGATTTGGTTTTATAAGTATAAGGTTTATGGTTCAATTCCCATTAGTAACATTAATTTCCTTTGTTGTGTATTCCTTGGTTTTTTCCTTCTTGTTGTTGATGCGGGTTTTCGGGGTAGTCTAGTCCTTTTTCTTTATGCTAAGTTATTTTGATTTTGCTTCTTTATTTATAATAATTCTGAAGTAGCTAATCTAAACAAGTAATTCTACTACGAGGGTGGTTACAGGGGATTCGCTAGTCATCCTAAACAGAACTCGTCTCCTTGGTTTTCTTCTGGTGGGTTTGCGGGATCTTTGTCTCCTGGGGCCGTGTTTCCTTCGTCGAGGTTGCCCTCGTCCTCGAGTTCAGCTTGTGTGCGGCTCATGACGAACACCTTTCCGGGGGCACGTAATTCCCTTGATTGTTTGTGCCTCCGCGTTGGCCCATGACTGTAGGACGCGAGTTCGAGGGTTGGGTGGACTGGAAGGACTTGTGTCCTTCTCCTCCGTAGTTAAAGCATCGCCAGGGGTTTCCCATGCAGTCTTTGCCTCTATGGTCTTTGTTGCATCTTTGGCAAGGGAAGCTCCTTGTATTAGCTTCGTTGTTTCCTAGGGGTGGCCTCTGGCCGGCTGGATTGCTTGGTCTTGTGTTAGCGACGTTTCTTTTTTTTTTTTTTTTTATAGCGGGTGCTCCCCCTCCTGTGTTCCTTTTTCGAATCTGTTCCTGAACCCCACGTTGTAGTAGTTGGATTCGATAGAGATTGGCGGCACTAGAGTAAGCCTCGTTGAGGGTCCGGGGTCCGCTTACTACTAGTGCTTTTCGGGCTTCGAAGTTAAGGCCTGATATAAACCTTTCTATTTTGGTTGCCTCCGTGGGGACTAGTTCTGGTGCGAAGCGTGCCAGTTTGAGGAACCGTTTATGGTATTCCATGACGGTAGTCGTTCCTTGTTTTAGGTGGAGGAACTCTTCGTGCATGGATGCTCTTACGTGTGCTAGATAGAATCGTTCTAGCAGTCGTGTTTTTAGGTTTTCCCAGTTGAACCCTGGTTCCTGTCTGTAAGTGGGTCCCTCGTGGATCTACCAAAGGTCTGCCTCGTGCCCGAAGTAGAATGAGGCTATCTCTACACGACGTTCTTCTGGGCATTCTACCAACCATAGAATCTTGCCGAAGATCCGAATCCATTCCTCAAGGATTGCGGGATCTTCTTCTCCTGAGAAAGTGGGTGGTCGATGATTTGAAACTTGTCGGGCGATTTTTGAGTTTGTGTTTGGTGGGGGTGGTCTGTTGTTGCGGAGAGCTACGTCGCTCAGTGCTTGGGCGACTTGGGTTAGTTGCTGTAGAGTTTGAGCCAGGGGATCGTGTGTGGCGGGTTCCGGAGTTCTTGATTGTCTTCTGTTTGGTGCCACGCTACTGATCTACTGAGCCAATGTTTATAGTAATGTCGGGTTAGAGTGTTGCACCCTTACCTTGATGCGATAAGCGAAGGGGGAAGTTCTTTAAATTAAATGAAGGGTAGAGTGAGGGAGGGTTATGTGATAATGGGTATACTCACAATCTCACCGCGTGTCCTATGATTTCTGTATCCTATGTACCTAAATACATAGAGTCCAAGCCTAATGTCCTAAAGTATGGTCTTAAGAGTCTTATCCTAGGGTCAAACTTAGGCTCTGATACCATATGTAACACCCCAGATTTTCGAAACTTTTGAAACTTATATAGTAAAGGTAAATTCTCATTAAATCCCAAAACAGAGCATTACTAAACATAAGAGTGTGGGGTGCTATGCCACATCTGAGCTGGAGAACTCAGATGCACAGGCTAAACTAACTAAATATCTTCAATACATCATCATGGTATGCAGGCCGAAAGGAAAACTATCTATCTAATCCAAGTTCTTCTAGCGCGCTCCGGAAGCTAATCATCTGTGCCTGAAAGCAAAATATATCTGTTCAGGGAATGATGCTGGTAACCCACTCCAACGCGTTGAAATACAATATAGGTAACATCAAACGGGGAAGCCGAAGTCCCAAAGTGGGCAAATTCCAGCGGGTGGCCGGCGGGTGGAGGGCCACCCGCCAGCTGCCCGCCAATGAAGAACCTCCGGGCAGCGGGTGCCCGGTGGGCAGACGTCTGCCCGCCGGCTGCCCGTTGCCGGTGGCGTCAAAGTTGGGCAGCGGGTAGGTGGCGGGTCCCCCTACCCCCACCTACCCCTCACTGACTCTTTTCCAAAATATAAGTCCTGGGATCCTTCGTGGAACCCGAAATCATGCTTACACACTTTTAAACGCAAATGACGACACCACGTAGACAATTAACGGATCAAAAGCAACAATCACATAGAACACAACCTATCATGACTTCTAAACATAATCAACACCCGAACATGTGAATTCCCACCCAAATATACCAAGAATATCCCAATACGAAATTCATAATTCAACCTAGGGCTCTAATCATATTTAAATCACAAAATCATGCTTTATCTTTAAAAATCAAGAACATCAAGATTTATCAAGAACATCACACAATTATCAAGATCCTCTTATCATCATCAACATCATCAAGATCACACATCAAATCATATCATCAATTATCAAGATTATATCACAATTATCATAGAAGATTTCATCAAGACACAATCATAGAATAAGGAGCCAAAGAAGAAGATTATAGCAAGGAAAATAGGATTTTTTGAGACATGGGTT
The DNA here is from genome assembly GCF_001879475.1 of Ipomoea nil. Taxonomy (NCBI): domain Eukaryota; kingdom Viridiplantae; phylum Streptophyta; class Magnoliopsida; order Solanales; family Convolvulaceae; genus Ipomoea; species Ipomoea nil. The sequence continues at coordinate 3,959,522 of NW_017619458.1, forward strand.
ACCTCTTAGCCTTAATTAAATTCCTTGGCTATGAAGGGTCTTTCTTTAAGATCTCTTCTTTCTTGATTTCTCCTATGGGAATTCTTGTGTGGTGAAAGTTATTGTGGTGTGGGTTCTAGGTGCTTCCTATGCCCTTATTTATATATTTAAGAGTCCTAATTAGGGTCTAAATGGTATGGGCTTGCTAATTCTATTCCTTACAGGACTAAGGGGTTGGTTTTAGGGATAAGGGTCCATGGGCTATGGTGGACCCTTTTTAGTTAATTAATGGATTTTAATTCTCTTTTTAGGGTAAGTAATTAAATAATTAGTTTAGGTTAGAGGTCAAAACACGGGGTGTTACAATGTGCTTCTGCCCGTCGTCGAGAAATTTCTTCCCATTCCAAAGCCCTCTGTGCAAAGTATTTGAGGAATGCCCCTGCACGATTCCCTTCTTCTGGTTCATCAATACTGGCTGGGCTTATGTCATCATCTGCTTCAGAAGCCATCACCAAAAGATTACTTGTATCTTCATCTGACCAATGTTCATAGAACTCCGGATAGTCAGATATCACCGTGACAAGGATTTCATCTCGAAGAGCAGGGTCCAACTTCAGTTTCTTCTTCATCGCTAGCTGGAGAAGCGTATTCCCATGCTTTAGAGCACTTTCTGGTGAGTGATTCTTCCTTCCCAACTTGATTATTATGTTTCTCACCGCATCGGCCCTAGATTTTTGAGAGAGAGGTTGAGACAAACCCTAGGCAGAGATATTTAGGAGATAGTTGACAGAGAAAGCAGAGTTGAGTTGTGATTTCTTTTTCCACTAAGGCTGACCATACAAAAGATATAATCCCAAGGGTGAGGAATGATAATCAATGCGGCTGACAAGATGCATGCAGCTATGGTGTATATTGACGCAACGGTATAGCTTATTTTTAGGGATTGAACGGAAGATTTGAAATTTGAAAAAGGAAATTTAATGTAGGTAAACTAGGTTAAGATCATACTTAACAAAACAGAAGAGGGTTAATTTAGGAAATCAAAATTTGAAATTTGACTCGAGGCTTAGAAATTCAAAACCCTTCTTCTGGTTTACCGTTCTGCCTTAACAATCCATCCTACAGATCCCCAGAGCAGATCTGAGAATCTCGAACCGATTTGCATCCAGAGGCTTAGTCAGTATGTCTGCCAGTTGTTTATCTGTCTGAATGTATTCCAATTCTATCTCTTTTGCTTCAACCAAATCTTCGGTAAAGTGATGCCTTATATCAATATGTTTGGTCCTGGAGTGTTGAACTGGATTCTTTGAAATTTTTATGGCACTGATATTGTCACAGTAAAGTGTCATAGAGCCTTGAGAGAGGCCATAATCCAGCAGCATCTGCTTCATCCAGACAAGTTGAGTGCAACACCCTCCAACTGCTATGTATTCAGCTTCAGCTGTACTCAGGGAGATTGAATTCTGTTTCGTACTTAGCCATGATACTAAGTTCTTCCCAACAAAGAAGCATCCACCAGATGTACTTTTCCTGTCATCAATGTTTCCTTCCCAATCGGAATCACAGTATGTAATCAAACTCAGTTCACTGTCCTTGGAATAACATATTCCATAATGAATTGTACCCTTGATGTATTTCAAAATCCGTTTAGTAGCTATGAAATGTGACTCTTTTGGAGCTGATTGCAATCTAGCACACATGCCAACACTGAACATTATGTCTGGACGACTAGCTGTTAAGTAGAGCAAACTTCCAATCAGGCTTCGATAGACTGTAGAGTCTACTGACTGACCGACATCATCTTTAGACAGCTTTGTAGAGGTTGAAATAGGAGTCCTAAGTGTCTTACATGATTCCTGATCAAACTTCTTAACCAAGTTCTTATCATACTTTTCTTGGGCGATAAAGTATCCTTCGGAGCTTTGTTTAACTTGAAGACCTAGGGAGTAAGTTAGTTGACCAACCATGGACATTTCAAGTTCTTTCTTCATGACTTCCACTAAATCATCAGTATACTTCTGTAGAGTAGATCCAAACACAATATCATCGACGTAGATTTGAGCAATTGTAACATGACCTCCAGTGATCTTGACAAACAATGTTTTGTCCACACTCCCACGATCATAACCATGATGTAATAGATACTGCGTCGGTCGTTCATACCATGCCCTTGGAGCCTGTTTGAGTCCATAGAGGGATTTCCTAAGTTTGTAGACATGATTTGGGTGAACTGGATCTTCAAATCCCTTAAGCTGTGCCACATAGATATCTTCATGCAAATAACCATTCAAGAATGTTGTCTTGACATCCATCTGAAACAGTGTGAAACCCAGTATGTATGCTATTGCATGTAAGATTCTGATTGACTCTAACCGAGCAACAGGTGCAAATGTTTCATCATAGTCAACTCCTTCTATCTGAGTATACCCTTGAGCAACTAACCGAGCTTTGTTTCTTGCAATGTTACCTGCTTTACCAGTTTTTTTTTTGAAAATCCACTTTGTGTCTTTGTTCTTATTACGTTTACACTGTCAGGTCTTGGAACAAGGTCCCACACATGATTTCTTTCAAACTGATGTAGTTCCTCTTGCATTGCCTTAACCCATAAGTCATCCCGCAAGGCTTCCTTCACATTTTTTGGTTCTATTTTTGAGGTGTAACAGGCAAAACCAGCTATTTCTATCAGATTACTTCTCACCTTGCTTCTGGTGTATATTCCATCTGTTGGATCACCAATTATGTTGTCTGATGGATGATTTTTCTGAGTTCTAGTGGGCTTATGTTTTCCATCTCAATTAGAAAGCAATTTGTCTTCGTCTGGATTGCCTCATCTTCATCTGATGATTCATGTGTGTCAGTCAGTTTGGCTGTGTCAGACGATTTTGGTGGATCACTGATACGAGAGTCTGACTCAGGGTCAGTCATAGATGCTTCATTTGATTCTTCTGGACTATCATCAATAACCACATTCACTGACTCCTTGACTATTTGAGTTCTTTTGTTGTAGACCCTATAGGCTCGACTGTTTGGTGAGTATCCAAGAAGTACTCCCTCATCACTTTTGGGTTCAAAATTTCCTTTTTGTTCCCTGTCAATTAGAACATAGCACTTTGGATTTTTACAATGGGTTCGTCCTTTTCATTTTGTATTCTTATGCACAGTGTTTTGAAAGCATTAAAAGCCTCGGATTTTTCTCTTAGAAAATACACCTAACTGAACCGTGAGAAGTCGTCAACACACACAAAAATGTATTTCTTTCCTCCAATGCTTTCAGTTTGAGTTGGTCCCATAAGGTCTATATGAACCAGTTATAGACATCTCTTAATAGTAATCATTTTTACTGCTTTGTGGGGAGCCCTGATTTGTTTTCCAATAGCACATGCACCACAAACTCCTTCCTGGTCTACTTTAAGCTTTGGTATCACTCGAACAGCATCAAGTTTGATCACTTTGTCCATATCTCTGAAATTTACGTGACCCAACCGTCGACGCCACAGTTTTGATTCGTCTGCTTTAGACATAAAACAGGTAGTATCATTTGTTAAAACATAGCAATTGTCAAACGAGCGAGTTCCTTCCATTACCACTTGATCTGCCTTATCACGGACCCTACACCAGTCTCGGTTGAAACACACATTCCAATTCTGATCACACAGCTTACTGATGCTAATAATATATGCTTTCAGGCCACTGACCAAGAGAACTTCGTCCAGATGTGGCAGCCCTGGCACATTTAGAGTACCTTTACCAACTATCTTTCCCTTTTGTCCGTCCCCATACGTCACTGATCCGCTACTAGGGTGAACAGACATAATACACTTGGCATTCCCCGTCATATGTCTGGAGCATCCACTATCGAAGTACCATCTTGCTTCGGTCATAGAGGCAGTCAGTACTATTGAGGGATAGCAGATTACTTCTGATTTCCTGACCCAAACTTGCTTTGTGAATGGAGTAATAGTCTTGTTCCGATATTTTTCCTTCCTTTGATCTCTGTAGAAGAAGTAGCATTCAGGTCTGGTGTGCCCTTTTGTCAGACAGTAGTGACAGAAGGGTACATATGATCTGACTTTAACATACTTGGTCTTAAACTTTGAGTGTTGGGACTGAAATTTGACTCTGCTAGATTCATCCTCAGTGATCAGAGTAGACATGCTTCCTCTCTGATAGAACTGAGTTGATCTTGATGATTGACCCCGTTCATGACAGAGAACTGAATCACTACCAGATGTTCCTTCTTTGATAAAAACAGGAACTGACATTGAGCACTGTCCACGTTCAAATCCATGCCCTTTTTTATCGTTAGGATTTCGACCAGAATCCAAAATTTGGTATAAGGTTGAAGTAGTATCCATCATTTTGATATTTTTCTTCAGATCCTCCAGTTCTTTTACCAGCTTTCCTTCTCAAGATCTAATCTAAGCAATAAGGTCATCTTTCGATACTAATTCAGTGTTTAGTTTCTTCAGTAGTTCAACTCGGTGTTTCAGATCTTCATTCAGATTATTGTTCATTTTCACTAGTTGTTCCCAACTACCAACCAATTTGGCAAATTCCATCTCTAGCTAAACATGTCGCTCTTCAAAATCATCTGATGATATGTATGATTCACCACCAGTTTCATCTCCTTCTGAGTGAACCTCTGTTGCTGTGAAGAAGGCTACGAAGTTTCCAACATTTTCATCAGACGGGTCATATGTTGTTTCCTCTTCATCATTACTTAGGGTAGATACAGACATAGATTTCTTTCTTTTGAGATAAGTTGCACATTCAGACTGTATATGTCCAAACCCTTCACACTCCCGACATTGCACTGAAAGATTTAACGGTTTAACTGTGTCTGTAGGTGTGGTTCTGAGTTGCCCTGCTCGTCCAGTCTGGGAATGACTATTCTTTGTGAAAGAGGACGGTTTCGATTTCTGATATGAGGAGTTTCCACTTTTGTACTGAGTCCTATTATGTGACACCCCGTATTTTTCCTAAAATAAATTATAGTCCCGATATTAAATATTTTTATTAAAAATATTTATATAGCTATTTAATTTAAAATGGGCTCGGGTCTACCTATTATTGTGAACCGGTATTTTTGTGCCCAAATGCTTTTAGCCCAAAAATTATTTTTAGCCTAGAACTTTATTTGTTATCCTAAGCCCAAAATGTATTTACTTACTATATGTTATGTAAGCTTTGAACCCAAACTCGTCAAACCCATATATTTGTATAAATATATGTGTTATAATTATTTTTGTGAGCCCAAGATGTTTGGCCTAAAATCCACATTTAGCCTAACCCAACCCACTATGAACCCTACTACCTATTGTGTGTATGTGTGTATTATTGTATCACTTCCATTTCCAAATTTCCATCTTCAGCAGCCAAACGTCTTCTCCTTTTTCCCTATGCCTCCGCCTCTCTCTATCTGCTTCGTCTTGACCAAGAGACCCCAGAGTAAGCTACCACGAACCTCTTTTTCCTTCATCTTCCGGTAAGCTTCGAACCAACGGCGGCAATGGTGGTGGATCGGCGACCTAGGTTCCTTCCGGCGTGGTGAGGTAGCATTGTGGTCCCCTTTCCAGCAGCAACGATGAAGCACCGAGCGGTTCCGGCGACCTTCATCCTCGCGCTCGTTGTCGGAAAGGAGACGGTGAAGTCTCCCTGTTCTCTGACGTGAAACTCTTCAGACCAGCGAACTCCGGCGAGGAAAAACAAGCAGCGGGTGTCTGGACGGGTGGTGAATCTCCCGTTGTTATTATAACATGGCACAGACTTCCTTTCAGCCATACACCCGTTGTGTCCGTGGTTATTAAAAGGTTTCCAACTCGCGCGTTTACGTTGCTGCAATTTTTTCAACAGCTGCGACGAACTTTGGCGAAGGCAGCAACGGATCTCCGGCGACCTTGATGGTAAAGCTCCGATGACTTCTGCAAAGAGCTTCCGGCGAGGGACTGTACATCATCAACAGTTGAGTTCCAGCAGCGACGGCCTCTAGTGAAGGGCTTTAACAGCTCCGGGAAACCCACGGTGTCCTCAAGTTGTGCCCGGCTGTATCCATTCCGATGGAAACCCACGCTCCGGCGGTACCTCGTGTCAAGGCAAAAGTTTCGCGCTCAATGGTTGTTCTACGAGATGGTGGGCGTCTCGTTCGACAGCGGCAGTTCGAACGTGGTCCACGGTTGTCTTGTTCCCACGAAAGGAAAGGACTCATGCACTGCAGGTAGAAACCCACGCTCCGGCAGTACCATCGCTACCGCGCTCCGGTGGGTATTCTACGAGACAGGCAATAGCCTTTCCAGTGTTGCTGCCGGGTTGTTTCTTGGTTGCTTCTTGCTTTCTCTTCCCGGTCCTGAAGTTAAAGCATATATGGAAGATAACGATAAAGAGGTTAAGAATATGCTTTTACCTGATTAAAAAGTAGATTGTGACTGTGAGTAGCTTCTGCTCAACCTTCTATTGTAATCGTGGTGGAAAAATTGATGGAATCTGGCTCCTCCGCTTTCAATGTTGGTGTGGGTTTAACATAGTGAAGCTCCTATTTATAGTACACGGTGGGGTGGTGTTGTACTTGGAATTGGACTCTATAATCTGATTGAGATAACATTTCTACAACGGAGACAATTATGCTGCTAGAATCATGGTAGTATGAGATAAGGCTAAGAGTTGGTTCAGTTATTCCCTCACATGGTTATTAATGCCAGAGAAGAGTTGACTCAGAATTTCCGTTGGTCCAGTCCTAACATAATGGAATATGTTATTAACATAACAAATATTTTTGCCCGTGCGATGCATGAAATAGATTTGTTGTAATATATTAAAACTATTTGGATTGATATATAATTATTTAAATTAGAACATCAAATATTATATAATGTTATTGAAGATATAGTTGGATTGTTTATATGTTTTGATGTTATCATTGCTTGAATTTGAGCAAATAATGGCTCAAATTAAAAGCTAATGTGGACATGTACGCATGCGTTGCTGTAACTTTGAAGATTTTAGTTATCATGGTTTAGTATTTTTATAAATTAGGCAAACGTGCTCGTTCTTTAGCAACTCATTTATAGGAATGAATTTCTATCCTAATTCATTTGTATGGTTAATATATTTTTTTGTCTAGATATATAACAATTTTGCCATTTAAAAAAATACATAATATCACCGATTGTATTTACACATTATTGAAACCTCGTCGTAGACGACATTGGTAGTAGCAACACAATCTTGTCCATCATCGTCTATAGCTAACATCTTCAGTCCATTAGAATGGGTGACTCGGGTGAAAATATATAATCGTAGAATATCAGTCAATTAGTGATCCTTTTAGATTTTAAGTCAATTAGTAATATCATATTCATTTTTAGCCAATTATTCTTTATTATTTTAATTAGTCAATTAGAATATCATATGCAGTGATATTTTTAAATAATTTACGTTCCTTTTTTAATTGATGATGTAAAATATTATTATTAAAATATTTCCGTTATGTTTTTAATTTATATTTAGTATTGTTTAAAATAAAATATGCATTTACTATTGATGATATAGAATATTATTATTAAAATATTTCCGTCCAATTTTTAATTAAAATGCAATGATCTGACTATTTCTTTTTTCACTTTAGTCAATTATGGATCATTTTTTATTTGTAGTCAATCCTTTTATATTTTCAGTCAATTAGTAATATAATATTAATTTTCAATCAATTAGTCAATGAGCCAATTAGAAATCAGATGCAGTGATATTTTTACCTAATTTACATTCCATTTTTAATTGATGATGTAGAATATTATTATTGAAATATTTCTGTTTCGTTTTTAATTTTCGTTCCATTTTAAATTTACCTTTACTATTGTATAAGATATGCCTTTACTATTGTTGATGTAGAATATTATTATTGAAATATTATCATTCTATTTTTAATTTACCTTTACTTGATGATGTAGAATATTATTATTGAAATATTTTCTTTCTATTTTAAATTTCCATTCCATTGTTACAAATTGTGAAAGATTTATGATATAATTATGATTTGATTTATTCTACTGTGTAATATTATTGTGAAAAATTCAAAAGCAATGATTTGACCGTTTCATTTTCCATTTTAGTCAATTATGGATCAATTTTTTTCCAGTCAATTATTAATATTTATTTTATTTTACAATTAACCTAATTTCCGTTCTGTTTTCAATTTTTAATTTTCAGTCAATTATTAATTAGTCTATATTCATAATATTACGTGTAATGCTAATTAATTTTTGGTTATATATATATATATATATATATATATATATATATATATACACACACACACACACACACACACACACACACACACACACACACTACATAATACCATATAAGGAATGCACGTTAATTCAAAAATTATAAACTTTAATACCTAATTCATTAACATTTCATGTTGTTGGTCCCGATAGGGTGGTGAAAGTCTAGAGGGGTGGGGGGGTGAATAGATTTTCAAGCTTTTTCAAAATAAATAACTCTTTGGTAACTTCAACTCTAAATATTAAATAAATAGAGTAAGTTTAAACTGCACAGCGGAATAGGTAGTATGTAAAGAGTTATGCCCAATTAATGAATTAAATACGCTTAAAGTAACAGAGGTATCTTGAATATATAAAGGAAATGGTTCACTAAATATATAATAACAATATTCAAGATTGTAAATAAATATCGTATCACGTCGACCGTGTAACGAATGTTACATGCAACAAGTCAAACTTGCTTAGAATAATTCAATATTTAAGCTCGAGAAGTTTGAGTCACATGGATACGTGAAAACACACTAAACCCGAACGATTAAGATTGATTGTGAATAGTAAACGGGTTAGTCGGATAAGATAAATAGATAGAGCAAATTATGTAAGTGCGGTATGTAAATGAGAGAGGCAATTTATAGTGGTTCGGAAGTTGCGTAATCTTCCTAGTCCACTTTTCTCCTTTCGCGTCTAGGAGAAATTCACTATTTTTCACACACAGTTACAATAGTGAATAAGTGCTACACAAGCACTTCTTCCGGATGTTTTGCACACAGCTACACCCAACTCCAAGTGTCTCGCACACATCTACACTTAACTCCGAGTATTTCGCACACAGCTATACTCAACGCCAACTAAGTGTCTTGCACACAGCTACACTTAGCAACTATGAGTGTTTTGCACACAGCTACACTCACTAGAGTATTTTGCACACAGCTATACTCTTTTTACAATTACAAATACAAAGGTAATTGTATCTCTCTCCAACTAGATTTTTGAGACTATTCAGACTAAGTCTCAAAGAATATTTGAGCACTTGCACTTTTAAATTTTCGTGTGTATTGCACTTCTATCTCGTGTCTATCTTGTACACCTCTGCTTCTGTCTTCAAGTCTTCATGGCTTTTTATAGGCAATCAAATATATCCGTTGGAGTGGGATAATTTGATATTTGAAATTTGAATCTTCATAGCCTGATATTGTTGACAATAGTAGGTCTTCAATTTTGATTTGATTGTCAACTTGTCTGACAAGATAATATCTTTTCTGATCATCTTGCTTCTTTGCCACATTGTGCTCCTTTGACTTTAGCATCGTGCTCCTTGACTTGAATATTGTGTTTTTCTGATTTGGTCACATTGTGACCCTGTAGAACATTTTGCTCCTTTAGAACATTGTGCTCCTTAGCACACATTGTGCTTGTCAGCACACATCGTGCTCCTTAGCACACATTGTGCTTGTCAGCACACATCGTGCTCCTTAGCACATTGTGCTCTTTTGGTAGCATTGTGCTTGTCCGAGAACTTGATTTGTAAAAATTAAGTCTTTAGGGGGAATCAATCTCGGGTGTGATCGTTTTGATTAAAGACTTCTACCATTTCACCGTTAGGCTCATCCGATCATTCTTTGCAACGCCATTCCTTTATGCTTCTTTCTCGGATGAATACTCGTAGGACCAAAATTAATTTCTCAAATTAATTTTGTTCTTCCTATGGTAGATTCCTTTTGATTCGCTATTCTGATTTATGATGCTTGTACTCAAAGACCTAAAAACTAAGGGGATCTAAAGTACATTTGGCTTCATCAAAACTTACAAAAAATATTCCTATCAATTTTCCCCATTTTTGATGACGCCAAAACCTATACTCAGTCATTTGGCTTGTCTTTTAAAAACAATTATTTTTCAAAAGATTTTATTAACTTAGACATAGTTAAGACGAGTTTAACATTTGATTTTGACTCTAAGAAAGGTATTTTTAGCAACTAAAATTCCTATTCGCATTTTTAGACTTTAATAATAATGAATTTTTGCATTTTTCCAATTTATGCGATTTGATACAAACTAAGCTAAAAATGTTACCTTTCAAGACAAATAAAATATCAATAAATAACAAGGAAAACTAGTAGCATCATAAACAGATAATTCGAATCATTCCAAATTGTTCATGGGTTCATGTTCTCGTGGACCATACAAAAACAAATGTGGCAATCATACAAATCATCTAATTACTTTGTTTCTCCTCTCTTTAAGCACATGATTTATATGATTTTGAACATCAATGAAATTGTCACTAATGGCATAATTGTTGCATACCTGCCCAACTGAATAGTAGTTGAATGCTTCAATGATGTTGCTTCCGGGCAGTATACTTTCTTCATACCATATGATGCACTCTTCTAGACTTCTTCCATTTTGTAGCTCGGCATCATTGACCTTGATATAGTCCTTTAGAACCATGATCATCAAAGCTCTAGCATAGCTTTGGATTCTCCTGAAATTCTCATTCGAAACCCATAAATTTTGATCACTTGGACCACTCTTCTTCATTCCCTTTGGTAGATCATTCAAAGTTACCAACTTTGGCATTTCAACTCTACCATCTCTTGGTGTGGATTCCAAATAGAGAGCTGCACGGTTATACCAATTAATTTGCTCAACATTTCCACCTACACAAACAATGTCACGAAAAGAACGGTTAGTGGTATTTGCGCTGCTTGATCCTCCTGGACTGCCAGCCTCACCACCACCGAACCAATATTCTAATCCTCCTCTTCTAGCAACATTTCTTCCAGCAGATCTGCCTCCTCCACCTCTACTACTGCTTGTGCCAACATTTCGGGTGGCCATGGCAGTCATCATCATCTCAAGCATGCCAGCAGATCTGCCTCCTCCACCTCTACTACTGCTTGTGCCAACATTTCGGGTGGCCATGGCAGTCATCATCATCTCAAGCATGCCTTCCAAATGACTGAATCTCTCTTCCCCCTTTTTGGCGTAATCAAGGAGTGTATGAACCGATTCACGAAGAGATGAAATAGATTCGGAAATATTTTCGTATGATCCCCGAAGGCAGCCTACTTTGGTGTTGACGGAGATGAGATCCGTGTGGACATCACTAATCTGCTTCTCATGTTGATGAACAACATTGAGAATTCCTTGGCTTTGACTCACGGCAATTGCTTCATTTGCCTTTCCAGAATTCTTGAGGATTTGAGAGAGTTGGATGTAGAACTCATTGAGTTGCCCCTTGACATTTGCATTCAATCCTCCAACTTGTCTCTCAAGTGCTTGGTGGGTGTCGATCAAATGTTGTTTACTCCTCCGATTTTCATCAAAAGATCTTTCGAATTTTCCACCTTGAGTATTGACAACATGATCCACATGAGTGTAAATGCCTTGAAACATGCTTTCCATTCGGTCAACAAGGCTTAGTACAACTTTCTCCAGATTTTCCAATTTTTCATTTGAGGTTGTGCCATCAATGTCTTGCTCTTCTCGGGTTGTGGGAACACACCTTGCTCCTTCTTGAGCAGAATTGACTTCAAGCATGTGAGATTGTGCTTGATTTTCCACTTGATATCCTTCTCTTTCCGGTGTGTGTAACACGTGTGTGTCACCTTGTGCACTTTCTGCATGAATAGATTGAATTTCCACTGTGTGTTGGCTAGCTTGCATGGCATTTTGATCTTGACTTATTTCAGTGAAATTCAAAACACTCACATCATATCCATTAAATGTGCACCACATGTGACATTTTCTTCTTCTACATTCCTTGTGACAAATTCATCAATATCAACTAGGAAATCATCTTTCGTAGGCATATCTCCTTGGACTGTGCCATCAAGAGTAGTCTTGGCCAACTTAGCTTTCAATTTATTCACAAATATCCCATTCACCGTAGACATCAAAGTTGCAAGGCCAACATCAAAATTGCCAATCCAATTCAAGGAAAATAATTCTTCTTCTTGCATACTCGGTCCCTTTGTCATCAAATCTTGATAAGAACCAAGTCTCCATTTTCTCCAATTTAGGACTCTTCGGTATTCATTCACCAAGACCAAATCAAGTCCATCAACTTGATAAATCTCCTCATTCATCATTGACTCTATTTCGGCAATTTGGGAAAAAGGATTCAACTTTGGCTTGTATTGGGATTGTGACTTATGGTTGGATTTTGGCTTGTGTTTGGATTTTGGCTTGAGGTAGGGTTTTCATGGGATTGAGTTGAGGGTTGAGAAGATATACCAAGAATTTCTACAACTGGCCTTTTCCTAGCAGGAATGCCTCTCGGTTTCCTTTTTCTCTTGGAGGTCAAATCAGTTGATACTTCATGATCCTTAAACAAAATTTGGTTATTTCCAAAAGGCTTTCTTGATCTCATTGATAACCCTTTCAATTTTATAATTTCTCCAATAAGCAACCCGAACCCTAGGATGCGGTTGAACTTGCCATTCCTAATTTTCGCACCTTTCACAAAATGTGCAATCTGGCTCAAGATAAGCTTACTCCAGTCACCCCTAACACCATTCATCACAGCATGCAAATATCCAATTCTCACGGGTGATATATCCTCCATACTATTCAATTTGCACAATACACATTTATAGAGGATTTTAACTAGCATCTCATACTCAAACTTCAAATCAGATTTTTGACCGGAAAGATTTGGTTCGAGAGAAGCATTCTCATTCCGAATTTCTGTCCAAATTTCCGTGTGATCATATGTGTGAACATCTAAGTCCAACAGTGGTTGTTCTGGACTAGATATAGGCAGTCCAAAGGTTGTGTGCAACTCTTGTTCATCAATGGTGATGAGAGTTCCATTCACGGTGGACTCAATGGTCCATCCAACAACCTTGGCATTCACATAAAAATCTGCTACATCTTCATCATAAAATCCTGAGTATGGATAAGAACATAACCTCATGAGATTACTTTGTTGAAGTGCATGGATGATTCTTTGTGCAAGATGAGAGTTCTCGGCTTGTTTGAGAAATCCTTGAGGGCCAAAACTTCCTCCGGCCTTGATTCCAACTGCTAGCTTCGTGAGGTTGAGTTGTGTAGAGTGTTCTTCATTCGGTTGAGAGCTTGAATCTCCAATGGTAGCCATAATGTGCTTGGTATTTTTAGAGATTGAGGGATTGAAGATTTTGAAAGAGATGAAGATTGAGTGTTTCGGCTATGGAAGATGAAAGGATTTTGAGAGTTTTGAGTGTAATGGTGGCTCTTCCAACCGGTTGGGTGGAAGGAAGGTGTCTTTACACAAATATCCTCACAATTAAATGTTGACTTTTAAATAAGTGAGGGGTATTTTTGATATTCCAATAGCTTCCAACCTTTGACCTAACTAATAGTTAGTTTAGGTTATTTATTCTCCATCCAATTTGTCTGCTGATGTGGTGCCAAAAATTTAGATACTCAGACTGATTTTACCTGAAATAAAATTCATAGAGCACTAAATCTATTCCGAAAACAATATATGCATATCTACATGTTTTTATGTAGTTTGGAGAAAGAAAAAGAAAATTGATTCTTTCTAGACAATTTATTATATACAACTACCATAAAAAGGTGTTCTCATTTAAGATAGAAACCATCATCATACTATCTTTCACTCTTAAATGGTAAGATTGTGTAGATCTAAATTTATTTGTGTATATATGTGTATATAAAAATATTGATACACGATAGAAGAGACATGCAAGCATTATGTGCTTTATCACATTTAATTGAGATAGATAGACTTAAATATAAAGATGTGACAACTTTTGCATGTGTGACACATAGGCACGAAAATAATCTATCAGATGAAGTAACGAAATTTCAGATGAAAAATTGAGCTTATAATTTAAATAGAGTTTAGAAACTTAGCTCAATTCAATCATGCCCATCTCGTGTCTTAATTTCGAAAATCTTGATTCACATAGAGGCTTTGTGAGAATATCAGCTAATTGATTCTCGGTCGGGATGTATTTGATTGATAATTCCTTCTTTTCAACATGATCCCGGATAAAATGATGTCTCACATCAATGTGTTTTGTTCTTGAATGTAACACGGGATTGTGAGTTATAGCTATGGCACTTGTATTGTCACACAATATGTTGACATTTTCACAATTCACGCCATAATCTTTCAGCTGTTGTTTCATCTAAAGAATTTGCGCGCAACAACTCCCAGCAGCTATATATTCAGCTTCGGCTGTACTCGTGGCTATGGAGTTTTGCTTTTTGCTAAACCATGATACCAATCTTCCCCCTAAGAACTGGCATGTCCCTGAGGTACTTTTTCGATCGATTTTACATCCTGCAAAATCTGCATCTGAGAAACCAGTTAGTGTAAAATTACCTTCTTTGGGATACCATAATCCCACATTGACTGTTCCTTTTAGGTATCGGATGATTTTCTTAGTAGCAAGAAAATGACTTTCTTTTGGCTTTGACTGGAACCTGACACATACTCCCACTGAATAAGATATATCTGGTCGGCTTGCAGTGAGGTATAGTAATGATCCAATCATTCCTCGATATTTTTTTTTTGTCAACATCCTTGCCTTCATCATCTTTATCCAATCTTAAAGATGTGCTCATCGGGATCTTGATTGAGGATTTTCCATCTTGACCGAATTTCTTTATAAGATCTTTCATGTATTTGGCCTGATTGATGAATATTCCTTCATTGAGTTGCTTTACTTGTAATCCAAGAAAGTATTTCAACTCTCCCATCATGCTCATCTCGAACTTATTCTGCATTAGCTTGGAAAATTTCTCACATAAAGTTTTATTAGTACTACCAAATATAATATCATCGACATAAATTTGTACCAATAAAATGTGATCATTTTCTTGAATTCTAAACAAGGTTTTATCAACAAGACCTTTTGTAAAACCACAGTTAATTAGGAACGTTGATAGAGTGTCATACCAAGCTCTCGGTGCTTGTTTTAACCCATATAACGCCTTCTTTAATCTGTAGACCTTATTAATATCACCTTTTACCTCGAAACCGGGAGGTTGCTCAACGTAGACTTCTTCTTCAAGTAAGTCGTTCAAAAATGCACTTTTCACGTCCATTTGATAGACAGTGAAATTCTTGTACGCGGCATATGCTAGAAATATTCTGATGGCTTCCAGTCTTGCAACGGGTGCAAACGTTTCATCGAAATCTATGCCTTCTTCTTGTGAATATCCTTTTGCCACTAAACGTGCTTTATTTCGTATGACAGTATTTTGATTCTTCTTTTATGTTATTTTAATTTATTTTATGTTATTTTAATTTATTTTGTGTTATTTTAATTTGACTTATTTTATGTTATTTTAATTTATTTTATGTTATTTTAATTTATTTTATGTTATTTTAATTTGACTTATTTTATGTTATTTTAATTTAAATGATTTTATGTTATTTTAAATTCCGAAAGACCCATTTTGTTCCAATTACATTGTAATTTTCAGGCCTTGGAACTAATTCACATACGTCACTTCTTTTAAATTGATCGAGCTCTTCTTGCATTGCATTAATCCAATCTAGATCACTTAGAGCTTCTTCAATGCTTGTGGGCTCCACCTGAGAAAGAAAACAAGAAAATAAAGTATGTATATTTGAGGACCTTGTTTTTACTCCTTCTCGTGGATCTCCAATCACTAGCTCTGGAGGGTGATTTTTGAGCCATCTCAAGTCAGGTTGTAGGTTGCATGGGCTTTCCACGTTTCCTTGCTCAGTAGGTAAGTTGGAGGTAGACACATTTTGCTCATCAGATTGATCTCCAACTTGTGTTTCAACTTGAGAATTTTGACTTTCCACGTGGGGATCTTCATTGACTTCCACGTGTCCTTCACTATTGCAATCAATGTCCAATTGCTCCATACCCTGTATAATTTGATATTTGAAAGACATGTCAGTATCATTAAATGACTTTTCAACTTGACAACTTTCCTGATCATTTTTGTTGCTCTGGGTTTTCTTCTTATGAGCTTCATCAAATGTAACATGAATTGATTCTTCTACCACCATTGATTTCTTATTCAATACTCTGAATGCTTTGCTGGTAGATGAATATCCCAAAAATATTCCTTCATCTGCACGCTCATCAAAAGTCTTTAGATATGTTTTACCATTATTAAGAATAAAACATTTGATGCCAAAAGTATGAAAATAATTAAGTTTAGGTTTTCTCCCTTTCCATAATTCGTACGGAGTCTTATTGTAAGACTTGTGTATCAAGCTTCGATTTTGCGTATAGCAAGCGGTGTTGATTGCTTCAGCCCAATATCTTTTAGGTAGCTCGGCTGACGTAATCATCACTCGTGCGGCTTCTTTTAGCGTTCTATTTCTTCTTTCGGCTACACCATTTTGTTGCGGTGTGCGTGTGGCAGATAATTGATGTAGAATTCCTTGAGAATTGCAGTAGGCTTTAATTACTTGATTTACGAACTCTGTTCCTCGATCAGTTCGGATTTTTGCAATTTTCAAGTCTTTCTCGTTTTGTAGTAGCTTGAGTAGTTCTGGCAGCTTTTGCTCTACTTCATTTTTATTGTTTTTTTGAGAAATATCGTCCATTGTACCTGGAAAAATCATCAACAACAACTAGTGTATATTTCTTACCACTTAGACTTACTGGGTCTACTGGACCGAATAGATCCATGTGTAGTAGACTTAGAGGTCTTGTTGTAGATTCTTGGGCTTTGGATTTGAAAGATGACTTGATTTTCTTTCCTCTTTGGCAAGCATCACATATTTGATCTTTCTTGTAGACAATGTCGGGTAAACCTTCAACGAGTTTGTTTCTTGCTAGCTTGTTGATTCTCTTGAAGTTTAGATGATTCAACTTCTTGTGCCATTCCCAACTTGTTGCGTGTGAGTTGTTTGCTAGTAGACATTCTGATTCTTTTGTTGTGTTCCAATCCACAACATACATATTTTTCTTCCTTATTCCTTCGAGCACAACTTCTCCCCAGGAATTATTCTTCACTTGGCACTTGTCTTTGAAGAACTCAACTAGATATCCTTTGTCACAAAATTGACTTGTACTCAACAAGTTGAATTTTAGACCTTCAACAAAGGATACATCTTCGATTTTCAAACCATTTCGAAAAATTGTACAAATTCCTTTTGTTATGTCGTATCGTTCATTTCCACCGAATACGACTTTTGGTCCTTCGATATTTTTAAGATTCACAAGACTAGATTTATTTCCAGTCATGTGTCTAGAACATCCACTATCGAAGTACCAAACTTCCTGCAAACAAATTAAACATTTTTAGGTACCCAACTTGATTTGGGTCCTTGGGTGTTAGTCATTTTTGGTACCCAAATCGACCTTGTACTCACTGATCTAAGTTTAGGTGATTGGTAACCACTAAACACATTATAATCATATTTAATTTTTGAAAATAATTTTTGTGCCGGTTTTTGAAAATTTACTCGATTCTTTGGCACATGGGAAGAAGATTGTTTGGGCCTAGGATAGGCATTAAATCTGGACTTAGTCCATGGTTTAATATAACCAACCCAACCTTGTTTTGAGGGATAAAATCTCCCTGCCTCAATTCTTGGATTCCTTCCCATTTTCCTATGAGGGCTTTGTGCACTCGACTCATTGGTGTGTTTCCATTTAGGAACAAACTTTTGCCTTTTTGTATACTGTTTAGGCGAAATAATGTTTCTTTGGGGCTTTGGCCTAACAGTATTAATTTTGACATTCATTTGGTAACCAATTCCTTGTCTCACTGTGCTTTCTTGACCTTTTACAAATTTTACTACTTGGACTTTATTACTTAAAGTAGTAGCAGAATTGGCCAAGTTTTTGGAGGCTTGAGAACACGATGGATCATAACCGAGTCCGATTTTATCACTTGAGGGTTTTTGCATATTTACCATTTTATCCATTATTTTAGATGAATGTGTAAATGTTGCTATAACCTCTCTAAGGTTGTGTTCTCTCACTTCCCTTGATTTACACTCTTCTTGAAGACAAATAATTTTATCTTTCAAGTCTTTCACTTCAAGTAGAGCATTTTGCAATTTCTCATTTATTTGATCTTTTTCGAGAATCAAAAGACAATTGCGCTCTTTGAGTTGAGAGTGAGTGTCCATTACGGTTTGACATTCTTCCATTAAGTGAAAGAAGGACTCTCTAGAAAATGAAGAATTGACAGAATCATAAGAGTGAGATGTTACCTCATTTTCTTCATTTCCATTTGCCATAAGACACATGTCCTCGTAGGGTGAATTGTTGGAGATGCTCATGCAAAGCATTGCATTGTCATCCTTTGAGGTGTCACTTTCATCACTTGAAGATTTTTCTGACTCACTTATTTCAAGTGGGTCACTAATAAGTGCTTTTCTTCTCTCCTTTGTGAACCTTTTATCTTTGGGCTTGAATTCTTCCTATTGAGAGTTAGAAACATTTGTATATTGACTTTTACTTACCTTAGGGTGTGAACAACTTGCTACAAAGTGTCCAGGCTTTCTACAATTGTAGCATAAATTTGAATCTTCCTCAACAATTTCTTTCTTCGAATTCTTTGTTGCGTTCCATGATTTCCCTTGTGGATTTTTCTTGTAGTTGCTTCTCTTCATGAATTTCCTAAATTTTTTGACAAAGAGAGCAAATTGATCATTAGGCAATAATTCAACATTTTGTACTGACCTTGAGGTTGATGGTTGCTCGGCTACAAGTGCATTGTTCTTTTCTTCATGATCTTCCTCTAATCTTGATTTCATCTCAAATTCATAAGCTTTTAAATCACTAAAGAGCTTATCGGTCGATAGGGTTTTTAAATCCCTATGATCTCTCATGGCCGTGACCTTCATGTCCCATGTAGATGGTAGACCACGTAGAATTTTGAGTGAAATTTCTTTTTGATTAATATCTTTTCCCAGATCATTAATCTCTCCTAAGATTTTGGCAAATCTTATTTCCATGTCGGTAATATTCTCGCCGTTTAGCATTTTGAAATCCTCGAATTTCTTTAATGCTATAGTGAGCTTATTATCCTTTTCTTGCTCGTCTCCTTCACCAATTTGAATGAGCGTTTCCCAAACTTCCTTCGCGGATTGACACTTTCGAACTTTTGGAAATATCGTGTCATCGATAGATTTAAACAAAATATCCTTGGCAATATTGTCCAAGTTATTTCTTGTTCTATCTTCACGAGACCATTCCGCTTTTGGTTTTGGAATGTATTGTGGAGTATCACTTGTTTGTATGGATGAGGTGTTGACTTGTAAAATTTCAATAGGACCACTCGTAACTACTTCCCACATTTCATCGTGTAATGCGGATAAATGTACCTGCATGCGAATTTTCCAATCATCAAATTTCTCTAAGGAAAACAATAAATTTTGGGCAAGAGCCATATCTCTTTTCATCATCTTGATTTTTCGAGATCTGTCTAGCAGTCAAAGTTGACTCAAATAGACAACCGCTCTGATAACAATTGTTGGTCCCGATATGGTGGTGAAAGTCTAGAGAGGGGGGGGGGGGGGGGGGTGAATAGACTTTCAAGCTTTTTCAAAATAAATAACTCTTTGGTAACTTCAACTCTAAATATCAAGTAAATAGAGTAAGTTTAAACTGCACAGCGGAATAGGTAGTATGTAAAGAGTTATGCCCAATTAATGAATTAAATACGCATAAAGTAACAGAGGTATCTTGAATATATAAAGGAGATGGTTCACTCAATATATAATAACAATATTCAAGATTGTAAATAAATATCGTATCACGTCGACCGTGTAACGAATGTTACATGCAACAAGTCAAACTTGCTTAGAATAATTCAAAATTTAAGCTCGAGAAGTTTGAGTCACATGCATACGTGAAAACACACTAAACCCGAACGATTAAGATTGACTGTGAATAGTAAACGGGTTAGTCGGATAAGATAAATAGATAGAGCAAATTATGTAAGTGCGGTATGTAAATGAGAGAGGCAATTTATAGTGGTTCGGAAGTGGCGTAATTTTCCTAGTCCACTTTTCTCCTTTCGCGTCTAGGAGAAATTCACTATTTTTCACACACAGTTACAATAGTGAATAAGTGCTACACAAGCACTTCTTCCGGATGTTTTGCACACAGCTACACCCAACTCCAAGTGTCTCGCACACATCTACACTTAACTCCGAGTATTTCGCACACAGCTATACTCAACGCCAACTAAGTGTCTTGCACACAGCTACACTTAGCAACTATGAGTGTTTTGCACACAGCTACACTCACTAGAGTATTTTGCACACAGCTATACTCTTTTTACAATTACAAATACAAAGGTAATTGTATCTCTCTCCAACTAGATTTTTGAGACTATTCAGACTAAGTCTCAAAGAATATTTGAGCACTTGCACTTTTAAATTTTCGTGTGTATTGCACTTCTATCTCGTGTCTATCTTGTACACCTCTGCTTCTGTCTTCAAGTCTTCATGGCTTTTTATAGGCAATCAAATATATCCGTTGGAGTGGGATAATTTGATATTTGAAATTTGAATCTTCATAGCCTGATATTGTTGACAATAGTAGGTCTTCAATTTTGATTTGATTGTCAACTTGCCTGACAAGATAATATCTTATCTCCAATTGATTTGTTCAAAATATTATTTTATTGTCATATTGAATATCCAACGTATCTTTGAAATAAATTCATCTGATAAAATTTATTTCTAAGATAAGTTTTTATATTCATTTCTTTCATAGGTATTTTTCCGTTCTGATCAAATGTCTTTCAGGCAATTTTGGCTTCTTGTGGCATGTGGGTAGACTTAGAATAAATTCCTTCGAATTTGTCCAATTTCTTATCATCTTGCTTCTTTGCCACATTGTGCTCCTTGACTTGAACATTGTGTTTTTCTGATTTGGTCACATTGTGCTCCTTTGGACACATCGTGCTTGTTCACATTGTGCTCCTTTAGAACATTGTGCTCCTTTTGAACATTGTGCTCCTTAGCACACATTGTGCTTGTCAGCACACATCGTGCTCCTTTTGATACATTGTGCTCCTTAGCACACATCGTGCTCCTTTTGATACATTGTGCTCTTTTTAATACATTGTGTTCTTTTGGTAGCATTGTGCTTGTCCGAAAACTTGATTTGTAAAAATTAAGTCCTTGGGGGGAATCAATCTTGGGTGTGATCATTTTGATTAAGGACTTCTACCATTTCGCCGTTAGGCTCATCTAGTCATTCTTTGCAACGCCATTCCTTTATGCTTCTTTCTCAGATGAATACTCGTAGGACCAAAATTAATTTCTCAAATTAATTTTGTTCTTCCTATGGTAGATTCCTTTTGATTCGCTATTCTGATTTATGATGCTTGTACTCAAAGACCTAAAAACTAAGGGGATCTAAAGTACATGTGGCTTCATCAAAACTTACAAAAAATATTCCTATCACATGTACTGCCATATTCTTTTATGATTTTTATTACCATAATTAATTATTCCTAATTAGTGTATGTTTTGATCGTAATTTTAATTAATATACCGTAATTAAAATTTATATTTTACCGCAATATTCCATGTATTGTCATATTAAAATTTATAATTTTACTGCAATATTCTATTTATTGCAATATTACTTTGGTCAAAAAATGTACACGTTAATAATATTTCCATAATTAATTAGTCTATATTACTATAATAATATTTTTATAATTAATTAGTCTATATTCATAATATTCTGTGTAATATTAATTAATTTTTTATTATATATATATTACATAATACCATATAAGGAATACTTGTTAATTCATAAAAGGTAAACGTTAATACCTAATTCATTAATTAGTCTATATATTCATAATATTTCGTGTAATATTAATTAATTTTTGATTTTATATATTACATAATACCATATAAGGAATACAATTTAATTCAAAAAAGGTAAACTTTAATACCCAATTTATTCATATTATTTCGTGAATGTTAACTAATTTTTGATTATATATATATATATATATATATATATATATATATATATATATATATATATATAACATAATTCCATATAAGGAATACACGTTAATTATTCTCTAATTTAAAAAATGTACACGTTAATAATGTTTTCATAATTTATTCAATTGACTCAATTATGAATTAGTTCAACGAATTCTGATTCCGTGTAATATGACCATAATAATATTTTCATAATTAATTAGTCTATATTCTTTCATATTTAAAATTTTTTTACTCAATTGACTCATTTATGATTTGGTTCAATCAATTCTGTGTAATATTACCATAATAATATTTGCAAAATTAATTCGTCTATATTCTACTATATTAAAAATATTTTTTATTTAATTAATATAGACATTTACAATTAGGCCCCTTTAGTTCTTCGTAGTGTGTCACATACCATAATTAACTAATTAATAATTAATAAAATTTATTTTTAATTTGACTATTTATATTATGAAATTATATAAATAATCTATACTATTAATTAAACCGTGCAACGCTGATGTGAACATAATTAATATATAGGAGAGTACAAAAGTAAAAATACGTTGAAAGCTTACAACTTTGAGTTTAGCACAATGATGGGTTTAAATAGCAAATTCTTATGTTATTACTATAATTAATTATTATGTTTTATTCTATGTTATAATTCTTACGTTGTTATTATTATTATTATTATTATTTTTATTATTATTATTATTATTATTATTATTATTATTATTATTATTATTATTTTCCTGTTAAGTTTTGTTTATATATATATATATATATATATATATATATATATATATATATATATATTCTATATATATTCATGAATTCCACATCAAGTAATTTAAAGGACAGTGATGCACAATAATAATATAATCATAATTAAATATTCTTATACATTCTGCTACATTAAAAAAGAATGTTATATGTGTGTTGCAAGGAATATTCTTCTATTCCATATTCAACTAGAATTTCTATTATCATCATTAATAATTTCACCGAATAGTAGGTTACCATCAATTTTAGCATGTTACCTGCTTACGTGACAACTGAGTTGACATTTTTAATAATTATTAAATAATTTTTAATAAATTTTAATAATTAATTTTAATAATAAATTTTAAAAAAAAATTGAAAAAAAATTAAATAAATAAATAAATAAACGATGGCCACACCGTCGTTTTTTTTTTAAATAATTTTAAAAATTTATTATTAAAATTTATGAAAAATTATTTTAAAATTATTAAAAATGACAACTCAGCTGTCACGTAAGCACGTAACTTGCTAAAATTGATGGTAACCTGCAATCAGGTGAAATTGTTCGTTTTTGGAGTGTTCAGTAGTCTAATTGCACTTTTTTTTTTTTTTTTTTTTCGTTCAGTGGCCTAATTGCATTTTCAAGTTACGTTCACTGGCCAATTTGAACCTTATTCCTTAATGATTTCATAGTCTATCATAATTAAATAATTTGACCAATACAATTAGTTTGGGCGGAAAATGGTAGAAGGAGGATTTTACTTTTAATTATACTAGTACTTGCCCCGTGCGATGCATGGAAAAAAATTTATAATTTTGTTGTAATGTTATGATACAAAGCAAAATTAGTTTTATTAAAAATGTAAGTATAGTTATACAATGTAATATTTAAATGTTAAGACAATAAATGCATTCATATTGCTAATCTCATTTGCAATAGTGATCTTACAAAGCTAAACGGACAGAAAAAGACCCGGACCACCTCGTGGTTTACACCAAAAAAAAAAAAAATAATGATCTTACAAATCTATTAATATGCATTCACACTTAGGCAGGAAAATTTTTTCCCTACTTAATTTTACTTTACCTAACTTTCTTTGTAAATTATTAAAAAACTAATCAAAATTACAAAATATTGAAACGTTGGTGTGTGTATATATATATATATATATATATATATATATATATATATATATAAAGAGGATAAAGATTTTTGAGTTCATGAAATATGTTATTAACATAATGCCATGGATGAGAGTATGTCATTGACATAATCTTGAGTTCATGGAATATCACCGCACATAATTGGGTTCATTTTGTGTCAATTTAATCTTTTGATTTGAGTTGCATAGACCATGGTCCACACAATTGTGTGGACCATAAATAAAAATACATTTTTAATATGTTAAGGGTACATTATTTATGTACGTAAGATACATTTTTTTGAAAATACATTTTTAATGTATTAAGGGTACATTATTTTATATAATGTACATCCAGTAAAAAAATAATGTACTTTTAATATATTAAAAATGTACCTGATATTCATGGTGCACACAATAATTTTCCCGCGAAATAACCGGACATACATTTGGGTCCATGGAGTTTAGATGCACCATGATGAATTTAAAGGACCTTTTGTTAAGTGTCGAGACTTTCGCGCTCTATGAACATCAAGTAGCATGTCCTGACTAGTTTCGAGGGGGCAATTTGTAGACACAGAAAATTAGAACCCGGTAAATGGGTCCATAATAATTAAATTGTTATTGGGCCGATGTTTAGATTGATGATTGGGCCAATTTAATTAATGGGTCCATAATAATTAAATTAATTTAATTAGTCCAAGTTAAATTGTTTGGGCTATTGATTTAATTAATTAATTGGTCCAAGTCCAATTCATATTTGGATTATAATTATAATTATAATTGAATTTAAATATAATTTTATTATATATGAATTAGATAATTATAATTTAATTCGAATTTGAATTAGATGATAGCATAATGAATCTGGACTTGATTTTGAGCAAGGTTCATTTTCTTAAATAAATAAATAATAATAATAATAATAATATTAATAATAATAATAATAATAATTATTATTATTACTAGTAATTCACCCGCGCGATGCACGGAAAAAAATTATGTTATTATAAATATAAATAAAAAATAGAAAAACTAAAATATTTTAAATTATTTAATATAATAATATTTTTGAACTTCCATTGGTTAAGTATTTATTATTTTTATAGAATACAAAATTAAAATTAAAATTAAATTAAATTAAAATTATAATTTTGTATGGTTAATATAATCTCTAATTATGTGCATATTCAAATAAACTTATAGAGATAATTTACATAATTACATTGATTTATTCTTAATTGTATTTCATCTATATTATAATTTTCACAATACAAATAATAACTAAGATAATTACATTTGGAAAGCAAATTTCAAATTATATAATATATAGCTATTTTATTTTTCAAAAGTATATTTTTTATATGATTATATAATATATAGCTATTTTATTTTTTAAATGTTGTGCTTTTTTTTTTCTTTTTTTTTTATAATAAAGAATGTTGTGGCATTAATTGTAACATTAATTATTTCTCAAACCATATAGCTTTATTATATAAAAGGATTATTATTATTATTACTATTATTATTATTATTATTATTATTATTATTATTATTATTATTATTATTATTATTATTATTATTATTATTATTATTATTATTATTCTTGTTGTTGTTGTTGTTGTTGTTGTTGTTGGTTTTATGACTTTTGGGCAGTCAACGGCAGACCAACACTACCGATAGAATAACGAGAATATATGAGAAATATATGGCAAAAATATAGGAATATTGTACTGAAGAGTATTGCTCGTGAATGCCGAAAGTTGTCCCTTCTCATCTATGTGAGAAGTCTATTTATACCTATTTTGGGCCTAGAGCCCTACAAGGAATAAGAATTCTATATTGCCTCATATTAGGAGCTTAGTTACATAATGGCACCTAATTCTATTATACTATAAATAATGACTCTAATTCTAATTATATTGGGAATAACAGGCCTAATCCTTGACAAACTCTTGGGTTGCTCTATCCTGTACGTCCTTCTTGGGCTTTCTTGATCCAGTTGATTTATTGGGTCGATTCGTGTGGCCCGAGCGTAGTATGTTAGCCATCATCCAGTCCCCCACTTTCTTAAGATTTCGTGAAGTCGATGTCTTTGGAAAGTATCTCGAAATATTCAATGATCAACTAATAATAATAATAATAATAATAATAATAATAATAATAATAATAATAATAATAATCAGGGTTGCAAAAATCCTGCCTAGGCACCGAGTAATCGGCGCTAGGCGCCCTTAGGCCGTGGCAATTTTCTCCCTAGGCTCCCGCCTAGGCGCCCGCCTAGCGCCTAATTCGGCCGCCTAGCACCTAATTCGGCCGCCTAGCGCCTAACTTGGCCGATTACGCCGAGTAAACTCGTCAATTTCTGTCGAGTTAGCCGAGTTAACCCGGCCGACTCGACCTTGTTAATTTTTTTCATTTATATGACATATATATATATATATATATATATATATATATATATATATATATATATATATATATATGTATGTATGTATGTATATATAATATGACATATATGCACCTACACACGTGCACTATTTTCAATTTTTTCAGTTAACCGCCTAGGCCGTCTAGGCGCTAGGCGCTACTCTACTGCCCGACTAGCGCCTAGCGCCTATTACAACCATGATAATAATAATAATAATAATAATAATAATAATAATAATAATAATAATAATAATAATAATAATAATAACACCATGAACGGGAAAGTGGTGGATTTCTTTTGTTATTATTATTATTTATTTACCTATTTAATGTATATATATATATTCGCATAATCCACGCAAAGTATACGCATGCCTTACGTCCCTATATATAGGCACAAAAATAGGATAGCATTATTAGTATATACATATATGACCGGTGAAGTGAAAAAGCAGATCAATTAAAGGGTTATTTGCATTTCTACACGCAAGAGAGAGGAAACACATAGGGATGTGAGAAGCGTTAAGCATATAGGTTTTGTACAGAGCATACACGAAGAGACCAGCTGACCATCAGCAGCAGCGTAAACCTATTTGAGTAAAAGATATCAGCCATGCATATTTACACTGTTACACGCCAAGAAACCATATCTCATTTCATAGTTGTGTAAACTCATAACCTGTTGAAGATCAGTTTCAGTGGCATATGCAGGAACTTAGTATAAAGTCACCCAGTGAGAACTGCATTCTAGAGGACAGCTCTCTTCTTTGAAGTCTCGGACGGCAACAACAGGTTCTAGACGCTCCAACAGTGACAAGAAGGTCAGCAACCGTTCCCTCAAGCCATTTTTCTCGAGCAAAGCCTAATGTTATTGCCAACTTGATAGATTTTGTCATTGTGTAAGCTTCTTCACCATCTTCGTAATATATATATATTTTTTTAATAAAAAAGAGACCAGTTGTTACGGCTGGCCAACTGCAGGCAAGACCTAGTCGGTCGCAGCGACCGACCAAGCCTAATTTGCGGCTGAACAGTTTAGCCAGCCGTAACAATGCCGGTCGGTCGCGGCGACCGACCAGGCCTTGCTTGCGGGTGGCCAGTTTGGCCAGCTGTAACAAATGCCGGTCGGTCGTAGCGACCGACCAAGCTGTAACACCCCAAAATTTTAAAACTTTTCAATCTTATAATAAGAAAGCAATTCTATTAAATAAATTCCAAATGTAGTATTCTAAACATAAGGTCTGGGGTGTTATGCCACATCTGAGCTAGAGAACTCAGATGCACAGGCTATTCTAACTAACTATCCTTTAAACATTGTCATTACATCATCAAGGCGCGCTGGCCGAAAGGAAAGACTAACTATCTAAGCCGAGGTCCTCTAGCGCGCTCCAGTAGCTAATCATCTGTGCCTGAAAGCCAAATATATCTGTTCAGCGAATGATGCTGGTAACCCACTCCAACGCGTTGAAAAACAATATAAGTATGTATATATATATATATATATATATATATATATATATATATATATATATATATATACATACGAAAACCATTTTGAAGTAGGAAGGTATATACTTAGGAAACTCTAGCATTAAAAACCAGTAATAGACTCGACACATAGAGATAAGCATATTCAACAGTTATAATCAAGCATATAAAGACACCAGCATATATCCCCGGGTCACAGATTTACTTCACATTGACCATATCATCATTCAATTCATATCTTTATCACATAAGCACACTTTGGTGGCGCCATAGGACCAATCGCATGCCCATACATGAGGGTCAGCGCATATAGCGCTAACACGGCCCCGTAGCACCCTGCCTCGTATCGCAACACGAAGGGGTCGATCACAACCAACCGATGAACCGCAGCTCATCATAATGTTTGATCGCAACCAAACAGTGGACCGCAGCCCAAAAGTGAACCTCTGACCGCAGCCAGGAATATGAATCGCAACTCATGTAAAACGTTTGATCGCAACAAAACGGTGGACCGCAGCCCAAAAGTGTATTTCTGACTGCAGCCAGCTTCTGAACCGTAGCTCAGGTATAACCAATTTGATCGCAACCAAATTGGGGTATCATGCACACTTAACACATAGCAAGCACATGCAACCCATATTAACACATTGGGAAAGGGGAGAAAATGTATAATGAAACCTATGCGTGGTCATCCACATACTAGGAATAATCCTAAGGGGTTCATACTTCTTTCACCTAGGCCAACGGGATACCAATTCAACTAGCATGCGATACACAAGACTCTTTTATCCTACGAACATCAAACTAGACTTAGGCACGATAAACGGAGTCCGTTGGGACACCATGAGGGTCGGGGAAACATCAAACGGGCAAACCACCATCCCAAAGTGGGAAAACCAGCGGGTGGTCGGCGGGTGGTGGACCACCCGCCGGTTGCCCACCGGCGCGAGAAACCGGGCAGCGGGTGCCCGCCGGCGACGCCCAAATGGGGCAGCGGGTAGGTGGCGGGTTCCCCTACCCCCACCTACCCCCCCATTGAATCTTTTTCAATTTTTGGGTCCCGCGATCTTTCGTGGAACCCGAAACCATGTTTCGACACTTTTAAACACAAACGACGATACCACGTAGTCAAATAATGGATCAAAACCAAGAATCATATTGAACATATCCTAGCATGACTTCTAAACATAATTGACACCTGAACATGCGAAATCCCACCCTAATATATACCAAGAACATCACAATATAAAATTCCCCAATTTAACCTAGGGCTCTAATCCCATTCGAATCATCAAGATCATAGTTCATCTTTAATATCAAGATTTATCAACAACATCACACAATCATCAAGATCCTCTTATCATCATCAAGATCATCAAGATCACACATAAAATCATCTCATCAATCATCAAGATCATATCATAATTATCATAGAAGATTTCATCAAGACACAAGCATAAAGATGGAGCCAAAGAAGAAGATTATAGCAAGGAAAATAGGTTTTGTTGAGACATGGGTTACCTCTTAGCCTTAATTAGATTCCTTGGCTATTAAGGCTATTTTATCTAAGATATCTTCTTCTTGATTTCACCTACGTTTGGTGGTGGGGGATTCTTGGGAATTCTTGTGTGGTGATATTTATTATGGTGTGGGTTCTAGGTGCCTCCTATGCCCCTATTTATATATCTAAGAGTCCCAATTAGGGTCTAAATGGTATGGGTTTGCTAATTCTATTCCTTATAGGACTAAGGGGTTGGTTTTAGGGATGAGGGTCCATGGACTATGGTGGACCTTTCTTAGTTAATTAATGGATTTTAATTCTCTTTTTTAGGGTAAGTGATTAAATAATTAGTTTGGGTTAGAGGTCGTAACACGGGGTGTTACACAAGCTTTGTGCAACAACGGCGCTTCCCTCCCCCCCCCCCCCCCCCCCCCTTTTTGTTTTGTTTTTGTTTGTTCTTTTTTTTTTTTTAATGTTATTTTATTTTGATAACCAACAATCAGATACATAGGGATGTGCTTGCTTTGGTGCTTTCAAGCGTGATTTTTTTTTTTTCGATGATGGAGACCGCCGGTGCTGAGTGACCGGTCGGTCACCAAGAGCTGGTTGACCGGCAGGTCTTGGTCAGCCAATCCTCAGTCTTGACCTACTTTCTTTTTACGGCGTTTGACGTTTCTTTTGTTTTTCTGTGGCATCTCTCAGTTAGTCTTCTTCAAGCTATTTATTTATTTGTTGTTTCCTCTAGGTCAATGATATGGCTAGGGTACTTTAATCGTCTTCTAATTCATAACGTACTCTTGACTCTTCTTCCCAAGTTCCGGACTGTCTCAGGGCTTGAGTAAGCGGTAGGAGATTCCTCTGAACCATGTTTATCTAGGTTCGACAGTCGATCTTCAGGTGCTGGCTGATCTTTCTAATGCTGATGTGTCTTTTGAGCAGCCAGATAGTGTAGGTCCAAGAGCTGATGATTTTCGTTGCCAGGATGAGCCGAGCAAAGGGATGTTATTGCCTGCCTTCCAGATGACATGTAGCACCTTTTTTTTAAAAAAAAAAATTTATTTTATATGTGTATATATATTTGGACCCCTTGGGTCTTGTAATGGCAATTTCTAGTCTTCTCATTCTTCTTTTTCTATTCGTTGTACCGCTCTCAAATTTGTGATTCCGTACTCTATTTTAGTTATCTCGTATTCTTCTCCGCAAAAGATTTTGGAGAACGTCTCTCGCTCTCAGCCAGTACGCTCAACTACCAAATATTTTTGTGAACGTCGCCCGTTCACAGTAGTATGCTCATCCACCAAAGATTTTTGAGAACATCTCTCGTTCTCAGCCAATACGTCCAACCGCAAAAGATTTTTGTGAACATCGCCCGTTCACAGCTAGTACACCCAATCACTTGAGATTCTTATGAACATCGCTCGCTCACAGTAGAATACCTAACCGCCAAAGGTTTTTGTGAACGTCGCTCATTCACAGTAGTATGCCCAACCGCCAAAGGTTTTTGTGAACGTCGCCCGTTCACAATAGTATGCCCATCCACGAAAGATTTTTTTGAACATCGCCCGTTCTCAGCTAGTATGCTCATCCAACAAAGATATTTGTGAACGTCGCCCGTTCACAGTAGTATGCTCATCCGCCAAAGATTTTTGAGAACGTCTCCCGTTCTCAGCCAGTACGCCCAATTGTCGAATAATTTTTTTTAAAACGTTGCCCGTTCTCTGTTAGTATGCCACTTCACCAATGGCTTTTGAGAACGTTGCATGTTCTCTGCCAGTATTCCCATCCGCCAAATATTTCTGAGAACGTCTCCTGTTCTCAGCCAGTATACTCATCCGCCAAATATTTCTAAGAACGTCTCCCGTTCTCAGTAGTATGCTCATCTGCCAAATATGTTTGAGAACGTCGCCCGTTCTTAGCCAGTATGCTCATCCACCAAATATTTCTGAGAACGTCTCCCGTTCTTAGCAGTATACTCATTGCCAAATATTTTTGAGAACGTCCCCCGTTCTCAGATTATGATATCCCATACTCCATTCGATCACTTCCTGACGACCATGCTTTATACCCTGCTGTCTCCTAGACTCCGCCCTAGACTTTATACCGACTAGACTTATCTCCTATAACCCTTAGACTTTACACTTAACCCTTCACCCATAACTCCCCGTTACCTTTTAGCTTCCCCGTTATCTGATATTGCCAGGTTCTTTACCTCTGCAGTTATATGCATTTGTTTCACTATGATCTGATTACTAATCCATGCGTGCCGACCACTGAGGGGTGGGAAGTCTATCGATTACCGAGTCGTGGGAAGACGAGTCGACCACTGAGTGGTGGGAAGCGAGCTGACCACTGAGTAATAGGAGGCCGAGTCGACCATTGAGAGGTGGGAAGGTCTATCGACCACCGAGTGGTGGGAAGGTCTGTCGACCACTGAGTGGTGGGAAGGTCCTTCGACCACTGACTGGTGGGATGACCAGTCTGGATGACTGGTTCGCCTAGATGACCAATCGGGATGACCAGCTAGGATGACTAGTCTGGATGACCAGTTGAGGTGACTAGTCCAGCCGCGTAGTTTGCCCAAACTAACTGCGAGAATTAAGAGGGCATTTGAGGCGGTTTGTTGCTGTTGTAGGTAGGTTGTCTCTATTTGTTTGATCATTTTACTCTAGATGATTTTATGTATATTAGAAGTCATTGTCGTGTGACGCTCCCTCTTTCTGCGGTGCCTGTCCTAGAGAGTGGCAGGAATACCGCGGTGCGAGTGACCAACAATCTATCTTCCTTGTTGTGGCTTTTGAATGCATTTACTTCATGTAAAGGGTAGGCGTGGTAATCCTTTCAGATCGAATTGATGACTTCATTATGATACTATGATATGATAGTCTATTGTACATAGTAACTAACTATGCGAGATTATTTTCCCAACCATTGATAGTGTTTCTTGAACCACCCTGATTTTTGAATGTGTCTTCTTGGTTTGGATTCATAGGTCTTGCTTTCCTAGCGGGTTATGGGCTTGTGTTTCCAATTTCGATCTTCTTATTCTTCGTAGTTGTCATCTTGCCAACTGGGACTTTCCGGTGAGGGTTCTGTTTTTTGTTCAGTAGGGATAATTTCCCCTGCTAGTTGCGTAGGTAGTAGTGACATTGGTTGGGGCGAGTGACCGGTCTCCCTATATGGATGGGATCCTCAACTGGTTGCGTGGGTCGCCGTGACAACTGGTTGGGGCGAGTGGCCTGTCTTTCTCTATGGACGGGATCCTCGGCTGGTTCCGTCGGTTGTCATGACCACTGGTTGGGGCGAGTGGCCTGTCTTCCTCTATGGATGAGGTTTCCGATTTCCTTTTGTAATGTGGTGCATTCTTCGGTGGTGTGACCTGCCTTCCGGTAGTAGCGACAATATTTAGGTCCTCTAGCGATCGGTTTCATATACAGTAACCGGTTGATTGGTTGTGAGAGGGGTGGTAGTGGTCGGCTCGTGGCCGATGTATGGCGAGGTAATTTTGCATTGTACGCTGGTCGGGACCCTAATTCGGGAACCGCTCTGTAACAGTGGTTGATGGGTTCCTTGTGGACACTTGATTTATTTTTCTTTTCTGAGGTCGATCACCCAAATGTGTTCTTATATCTTTGCAAGGTCGTTCTTCTTTCCTCTTCCTTTTCTGCAGCAAGGCTTCCTCTGCATCTGCGTATTTATGGGCCCACTGGATGACTTGGGTATAGGTCTCGGGGTTTTTCCTTCGTAGGCTAGTGAGTAGATCCCCAGACCTTAATGCGTCCATGAACAATGTTAGCGTTGTTCGATCGTCCAAGTCCTCTGCTATCTGCATTTGTTCTTGCCATCGCTTTAGAAATTTTTCCAATGTCTCTGACTCTTCTTGTTGTACTGAAGTTAAGGCCATAGAGTATTTTTTGTCTCTTATGTTTCCAGCGAAGTATGTTAAAAATTGCTTTGCCAGGGTCCTGAAACAATTGATAGATTGGGGTGCTAGTGATGTGAACCATTGGTGCGCTGCCCCACTTTGTGTTGAGAAGAAGGTGTGGCAGCACATAGGATCTCATGCCCTTATTATTCTCATCCTTGCTCGAAAGCTGTTCAAGTGGTCATCGGGGTCGCCTGTCCCGCCAAATGCTGGCATCGCCTGGCATTCAAAGTCTTTTGATATGCGATATTCTTGGATTTCTATGGAGAATGGGCTGGTGGACATCGGAGACCGAGTGGTCGGCCGGTCCTTTCTACCCTCGGCTTCCATCTGTACGTCGGGGGTCTCACCCCAACTTTCTACCAGGCCATCCGGAGAGCCTTCTCTATTGCGCTCCACCGCTTGCGATTCTCGCGCGCGGGGGCATGCCATCTGAGCAGCCCTCGCACGCCGTTGGGGTTGAGTCTTGTTTTCCGTCGCGGTCGTTTAATCGTGAGGTTGTCTTGTCCTAGTTGTCCGGTGGGGGATTGTTGGCTTGAAAGTCCTGGGCAGTCAAGGATTGAGACCGTGCGGTGATGTTCTCTGGGTGATTCATGCATTCTCTCAAGTGGTATGTCCTTGTTGTTTGCTCTGTCCGAATGATATTGACGAGGGGGGTCCAGTGGGGACTCGCCTCTCAGTATGCAGTCACGCTACAAGACTCCCAGGAGGTGCTTAGCGGCCTCCACTACGGTGGGAGGAAGTTCAACCGGTTGGGTCTATGAGACACCAGCGACCGGTGAGCGTGTGCTCGGATGAATTGTCCTCTCTTCTCGAGGATTTTCCAGGTTGATACCTTCCCTTGGGGGCACTGACCGACCGGACACCATGCGAATGGTAGACCTATTGAGGGTTTCTCACAGATCCCAAACGGACCAGCTAGTGCGGGTGTTACGGCGAGTGCTCCCCATGATTAGGGTTTCGATCGTGTGTTTTAGGTTTGAGGGACGAACTTAAACTTTTCGTATCGATCCCCACAGACGGCGACAATGTTAGTTTTATGACTTTTGGGCAGTCAACGGCAGGCCAACATTACCGATAGAATAACGAGAATATATGAGAAATATATGGCGAAAATATAGGAATGTTGTATTGAAGAGTATTGCTCGTGAATGCCGAAAGTTGTCCCTTCTCATCTATGTGAGAGGTCTATTTATACGTATTTTGGGCCTAGAGCCCTACAAGGAATAAGAATTCTAGACTGCCTCATATTAGGAGTCTTAGTTACATAATGGGACCTAATTCTATTATACTATAAATAATGAGTCGAATTGTAATTATATTGGGAATAACAGGCCCAATCCTTGACAAACTCTTGGGTTGCTCTATCCTGTACGTCCTTCTTGGGCTTTCTTGATCCAGAAGCTTTATTGGGCCGATTCGTGTGGCCCGAGCGTAGTATGTTATCCATCAATCATTATTATTATTAAGTGAGTAATGCTACCAAAATCTCCAAAATTTTCCTATTCTATCTTTACCTCCTTGCATGATAGCTCTGTTAGGTAGAGTTTATTTTATGGTACAAATAAGTTATAAGTTTTGTTTGGTAAAACATGAGGAGTTTAAAATAATAACTTATTTTGAAATGCTATCCCAAGTAACGTTTCAAAATAAACCCTTTTAACTTTTTCATTTTTTAAAATATTTTTTTAATTTACAAAAAACGACACAATCTACCCTTCAATAATCAAAATCAAAATATCTTAGTTTATCATTTTATGTCTTTTTACTATGGTTGTGCAAAAATTGTACTACCCGAATTACCCACCCAATTTGAAATCCGAACAAGGCTACAGGTAGGGTAACCGAGCCCAAAGCTAAGAAACTAACTCGGAAACATGTGTTAGACGGATGAATAAAAATCGAGTAGGGTTAGGGTAAATGTCACCGACCCGTCCGAATACCCGAAATCACACACACACACACACACACCATTAGGTATGCATCATCAAAAACGCACCATTAGGTATGAATTAAAGCACCACACAGTGTTCAAAAATACACCATTAGGGGTGTGGAGTTATATGGTGCATTTTTTTGGGTGTGTTGTGTGTTTTTTGGTGTATTTGTGCATTTCATTGTTGTGCTTTTTCCTAACACTATTTGTAACACCCTCGAATTTACCAACATTTTTAAAGCTTAAAAGATAAGATAAGCAAACTAAGCATTCATTAAACCATAAGCGGAAGTGTTGGTCCCAAAAGAGGTAAGGTGAAAGTCTAGAGGGGTGGGGGGGTGAATAGACTTTCAGACTTTTTCGCACAGCACAACAATTGCTAAGCCAGAGATAAACCAAAACTCTTAACTAGATTGTTAGAGTATGGTGCACAGCGGAAATAAATAAACATAAAGTGTGTGTGAGATTGTGTGAGCAGTATATCTCGTGTAGAGCGAATATGTAAAGAGCGGTAAGTAAAGAAAGCAGTAAAGAACACAAGACAATTATAGTGGTTCGCGAGGTGGTGTAATCCTCCTACTCCACTTGCTCTTATCTCCAAGAGCAATTCACTATATCTACCACTCCTTGGTTCCAAGATACAATGAATTTTAGTGATCTAGTGCTTTGATCACAAAGCCCGCACTAATCACGCCCAGTGACACCACACTGCTGCATCGGGTTTCACGTCGCCGCGCTACTATCCCAGGATTTCACGACTCCGCGTTACTTTCCCCCCGTCTTCCACACTCCGGTAGAAACGTATCCCGTGATCTGGTGCTTTGATCACCAAGCCCACACCAATCACGCCCAGTGCCTCCGACACTGCTGCTTCGGATCTCACAGCTCCGTGTGACAATCCAGGATTTCACAGCTCTGTGCTACTTTCCTCCATTCTCTTGTTTTGCTCCAAAACAAGTGTTGTCTTGCTTCCAACTTCTGAGACTCTGTAGATGATCTTCAATGATGCGCAGGTCTCTTTGATGAAGATAAACACTCTGGAATGATTTCTCTTGATAGCTCTGAGTGTTTTCTCTCTTTGAATATATCAAGTAAAGCACTTGATATTTTTGCTCTGCTTTGCTCTGTTTAAGAACTCTCAGAATATTTCTCTTTTGAAGCTCTCTGAGTTCTTTTTCTTTTCTCACTTCTCACTTGAAGATTTTTGGTATGCTCTGTACCAAATGAGATTTTTGCTCTATGCTCTTTCAAGCTTAATTGCTCTATTCGATCCCTTTTATGGATTCAAATTTTCTGCTCTTGCTCTATTGTATGCTCTATGTTTCCCCATCTTCAAGTCTTCATATCTTCATCATTTTATAGCTGGTAATGAGAATCTGTCCGTTGGAAAGAGACGCTCTCATTTTTGAAATCTTGTATCTTTTTGTCAGAGATCTTATCTTATCTTCTGCAAAAGATGTCAGAAAGGATAAGCTAGGCGTTGTTAGAGCTTCATCTCCATGTAAATGGGTTCCCAAACTTCATCTGATATTTCCTCTGGTTTTACGTTGAGTGGGAATATCTGGGTCTCAGTTTTGGTGTAAAATGGCTTCTCTGATCAGCTCTGGAGTGGTCCTTGTATCTTTGGGATTTAAAAATATTCATCAATTTAATCCCATACTAGTTAAACTAGTATTTTTCCTTGTGAGAATATTTTCACTGTAAGTTCATCTTCATCTTCTTCATTCTCACGTCTGGTGTTCTCAGACTTCAAACTGGCTTTGAACTTCCACCCAATTTGAATTTCTCCTTTGTAATTGACACCCAATTTTAATTGGCTTGTAATTGGCACCCAATTTGAATTTCTCCATTGTAATTGGCTCCCAATTGACTTTGACTTGCAATTGGCTCCCAATCTGCTCCTGGTGCTTTCAATTGCTTCCCAATTTGATTTGTTGACTTTGACTTCGAAATTGGCTCCCAGACTTCTCCTGGTATTGAATTTCATCTCAATTCAATTTGATCTCCATGTCTTCTTTGAATCGGTCCCCAACTTGAAATTGCATCCCATACTACAACCTTAATTGGGAGGTTGCATCCCATACTACAACCTTAATTGGCTCCCAATTTCAATTCTACATTGGCTCCCATCTTGAATTGATTCCCAAGTTTCTTCTCATGTGAAACTTGCTCCCAATTTCAATTGATTTCAATTTCTCTGAAACTGGATCCCAATTTCAATTGCTATGAAATCGGCTCCCAATTCCTTTGAATTGGCTCCCAAGTGCAATTGCATCTCAATTGCCACCCAAGTGAAATTGCTTCCCAATTTCCACTGGTAATCGGCGCCCAAAGCTTAAACTAGCGCCCAACTCCATCAGATTAATTTAATTTGGCTTCTCAAATTTTACCTTGTAAAATTGTTAATGGTGAGTTTCAAACTTAAGCCATTTCGCATAATATATCAAGCATCATCCACTTCATCCATACAGCTTTTAATTAAATCTCCAATCATATTTGATGTACTCCTTTCTTTCCATAGATGCTTGATCTCCAAGTCAATTTCATGCATTCTTCCAACATTAATTTTCTTCACGAAAATTCTTCTGGGATATCTTCTTTGAGCAGCATTGACGTGAATTATTGTATCATTCATCTTCTTCTTCAATTTGTCATTTTCTCCAGACAAATTCTTGATTTTCGGCTTTATATCTTCTTCTTCTATTTTCATCCATCTTCCTCTGTTTTTCTCTTTTCATAATTAAATAATTTCCCGATCACGGTCTAAGACTCTACTAGACCTATAAAATAAAATTGGGGGATCTACAAATACAAATTTGGCATATCAAAACCATTACACTTTATTCTTAACAATTTCCCCCCTTTTGATAATGCCAAAACCTATACTCAGTCATTGGCTTTAAGTCTTTGAAAAATAATCTTTTTGCTCAATTTTATTTGACAAAGCCAAGATGAGTTTAACAGATGGTTTTCTAGACACAATCAAAAGAAACTTGTGAATTAAATTTTTAGACAAGCTCCTAAACGCATCTTGAATTATTATTATTATTTTTTTTGATCATCATCAATTTTTAATTTTGTCGTGCGTTTGACATATTTCTTGTCTTTTAATTCACGAAAGTCTAATTACATTAAACAAATAAAATTAAAGACTCAAAATAGACCTTGGGAAATTATTATTGATATATTTCGAATTTATAGAGAAAAACGCAACAGAGGTTCGAAAATAGAGAAAATATCAGCTTAAGAGAATTTTCAGATTACCTTCTGGGTTTCTTCACACCAGAGTCTT
Source organism: Ipomoea nil (assembly GCF_001879475.1). Lineage (NCBI taxonomy): Eukaryota > Viridiplantae > Streptophyta > Magnoliopsida > Solanales > Convolvulaceae > Ipomoea > Ipomoea nil. Next base: position 3,998,189 of record NW_017619458.1, read on the forward strand.
TCTTCAAAATTTCCTTGACATGTTCTCTGAGCTTGAAGAAATCATCTTTGAACTTTACATTCTGAAATTTCTTTGTAAGCTGTCCGGCCATGTAGTGTCCATAAGCTTCTTTGATATTGTTGCCCGGAAGAACTCCGTTTTCCCACCATTAGACACATTCTTCGAAGCTTCTTTCTTCTCCCAGATTCATGCCCATATTTCCGGTGAAATCTCTTAGTTCATACCACATCTCGGTTCTTTTCTTTTTTCCTTCTTCTTCTTTATTCTTCTCCGAGATCCATTGGGCTTGATCGGCTGCAGGCCATTTCTTGATCATGCTTGGTAGATTTTCCTTAGTCCATATTGTTGTCTGAGTGGCGGTACCCTTAGAGCATTCAAACCAGCCACGCTGTTCAGCAACCTTCGATGTACTCGTACCAAGACTAGGATTCGCGAACTGAGCAAAACCAATCTGAGATGGTCATTGTGAGGATTGTCCGCGGCTTCGGCCTCTACCTTGAGTGGACATTACTGGCTGTTGTTGGCTTCCAAGAATAAATTCTTGTTGTTGCAAAGCCAAGTGACTGAGAATTTCTTCCCCCCTTTTGGCGTTATCAACCAAAAATGCAAGGGTCTTAAAGTCTCGGTCTTGGTTTGCCTTCACAGTTTCAACACTGTTGTGTGTTTCAATGGAAACGGTTTGCACGTTGTCCAACTTGTTTGTTGTAACTGCGAGTTCAGCTTCAAGTTTGTTGATTCGGCTTTCTTGATCTTGAATCGCCTTGATCTGTCTCAAGTGACGTTCGTTGTTAATCTTTTCAGGCTCTTCACGTTCCTTCTTCATGAGCTGAATAACTTCAAGTAAGCCTTTTGTCAATTCTCCTTTCAAAATTCTTTCTGCTTTGTCAATCTGGGTCTTCAAAATATTTTGATGCTCCATTAATTCCTTTAGATTGACTCGTGTATCCGTGTGTTGTTGATCCATCTTTTGATTTTGTTCAACCAACTTTTCTCCAATTGTTTGACAAACAACATCACTGGATTCGGCTACTTTGGCAAATAAGAATGAAAATATGGCATCATCTTGATCATTCATCTGCACAAAGTTTTGAGGGGATCCGAATGGACTTCTATTCGGATCTGTGAGAACAACTGTATCAATAAGTTGCATCCCTTTTTCTTCAGGTGATTCGGCTTCTTGATTGAGATCACCAACTTGTTCTTCTAGGACTTCTGTTCTCGTGTAATTGTCTGCAAATAATTCTTCATTTTCTAGAACAGGGTCCATGGTAGGCATGGTAGACTCGGTATGGTGTACCGGCAATACACTGGATAAATCCTCTGTGATTTGCAGTCTACTCTCAGTAGCAACTTCTACTGCAACTTCAACTGGTATATCTCTTCTTCTTTCTTCTGACACTTGTTCTCTTATTTCTTCTCGTACTGACACTTCTCCTCTTAATTATTTTCTTCTCTTATCCCTTTTGTAGCCATAATATATAATTTTTTTTATTTTTATTTTATTTTTATTCATATATTTTTTTTGTGTGTCTTTTTGGCTACGAAACTTTTGATCTTTTTATATACGTAGGGATTTTTCATTTTGTAGGAGAGAGAGACAGAGAGAAAAGAGAGATAGACAAAACCAGTAGCAAAAACATCCCTTTTTCATTATTTATCTCCTTCTTAGGGAGAGAGAAAGAGATAACATTTTTGGATCAGGTCACATCACATATTCAGGCTTCATCAGCAGAGAGACCAGCGTCGTGATTAGTCTCAAGATCAGCATGCGGTGGAGACGGAGAGCTTGATTTCAGAGTATAGACTAATCCGGGTTCCATTGAGAGTTGAGCAGATCGCTTGAAGCTGCGAGTTAGAGGACGAGAGGACAGTGGTGATGGCGTCGAGCGTCGTAGCTGCACTGCTGAGACTTTCGGACCTTTTTGAACTTGCTCCTTGGTCGGTGGTTGTCCTTCCTCTTCTTCAGAAAATAGGATGAGAGGATCGATAGGTGTGTCTCCAACTTCATGTCCTCCATTTGCAGCACGTCGAGCTCTCAGCATCGCTTGTCTTGCTTGCTCGGCCACTCTCCTGGAAGATCTTCTCTTTTCTTGATTCTTTGGAGTCATCGAAGCCTGCAAAAAGATACAAACAAAAGAAATATCCACACAGATTTGTTTGCTTCAGATCCTAATTTATAGGACTAGGAAGGTGCTAGAAAGGTTTTCTCTGGATATAGCCGACGTTTGGTTTCAAAAGGTGTGATGAATGCTTTCATGACTCTTCATTGGTCGAGAAAGCGGTGCATTGGGTAGCGGTTTCTAGGAGATTAAATGAGGAATTAGGGTGACGATTTGAGAGAGAAAGGATCGGTTGGGTGCTGATCTATGAGAGGATTATGGGGGAAGGTTTAGGTTGGGTGGAGGTTTAGAAAGGGTAGGAGTTTATGGGTGGAGGTTTGATGCCCAATTAAACTCTAAATTTTCCTCCTTTATCTCCTGATTTCCTTCTCAAATTCGTGTACCACAAACATAATAACACTCAAACATCTCGTTAGTAGCAAAAATTACTCCACAAATAATTAATCACACATACCAATTATATTAAACTCATACACGGTAATTTCCAATCAAAAATTAAACACATTTTGGAAACTAACAAAATTAACATTCATATTCCAAATTAACATTTAGAAACATCTTTATAAAATTAGCACACAAATCAGATTCCAAAATAATTTTAGAAACTAACAAAAATTTTGACTTCTAAATTTCTAAAACATTTTATTGCAAATTATATCACATATACTGCATATATACGAAACACATGTACAATTAACACTTTAAATAACACATATATTAAATAAACACGGTAAATCATTTTTAGAGCAAATTGTTCATGCAAACAAGTTAGTTAATTTACAGAAACATGAACACATACTCAAAAACTGATTAACACCTTAAAACATGCAATTTTAAACAAAACATCAAATAAATCACGATTTGCACATTTCATCAAATTAATTTGCATGGCATATGATTTCACGTTAAATAACACATGCAAATACACAATTAAATTCCTAACACATATTGCAATTTTATCACATAAAAATTTCAAATAAAAACATACATGCAAATACGTAAAACAATTTATTCATATAAAACAATTTATTTTGAGCACAAGTATCAATTTAAATAGAGAGATTAAGTCCAGTGATACTTAGCTCATTTCGATCATTCCCAACTTGTGCCTTAAGGTAGAAAATCTCGTTTCGCATAAAGGTTTCGTGAGAATATCAGCAACTTGGTTTTCCATAGGGATATATTCGATCTTCAGATTTTTCTTTTCAACGTGATCCCTTATAAAATGATGTCGAATGTCGATATGTTTGGTTCTTGAGTGAAGCACCGGATTGTGAGTGATAGCGATTGCACTAGTATTATCACAATAAATACTAACGTCATCACAATTAACTCCGTAATCCTTCAATTGTTGCTTCATCCAAAAAATTTGCGCACAACAACTTCCTGCAGCAATATATTCGGCCTTGGCGGTACTAGTTGCCATGGAATTTTACTTTTTGCTGAACCAAGAAACAAGCCTTCCCCCCAAGAACTGGCATGTCCCGGAAGTGCTTTTTCTGTCTATTTTGCAACCTGCAAAATCCGCATCTGAAAAACCTGTTAGAGTAAAATCTGTACCTTTTGGATACCATAATCCAACATTGATTGTGCCTTTCAAATATCGTATGATTTTCTTTGTTGCGGTGAGGTGGCTTTCTTTTGGATTTGCTTGGAATCTTGCACACACGCCCACAGCATAAGAAATGTCCGGCCTGCTTGCAGTAAGATATAGAAATGAACCAATCATTCCTCTATATTTTGTTTGATCGACATCCTTTCTATCTTCATCTTTGTCTAGCCTTATTGATGTGCTCATTGGAATTTTGATCGATGATTTTCCATCAAGGCCAAACTTCTTTATCAAGTCGCGGGTGTACCTTGCTTGATTGATGAATACTCCTTCTTTCAGTTGTTTGACTTGTAAGCCCAAGAAGTAATTCAATTCACCCATCATGCTCATTTCGAATTTATTCTGCATAAGCTTCGAAAATTTCTCACACAAAGAATTGTTAGTGCTTCCAAAAATAATATCATCAACATATATTTGCACTAATAAAATATGATCACCATCTTGAATTCTAAAAAGAGTTTTGTCAACAAGGCCTTTGGTGAATCCACAGCTTATCAAGAACATTGACAAAGTATCATACCAAGCTCTAGGTGCTTGTTTCAACCCATACAATGCCTTTTTAAGTTTGTAGACTTTATCACCTTCGCCTTTTACCTCAAAACCTGGGGGTTGTTTGACATAAACTTCTTCTTCGAGTAGACCATTCAAGAATGCGCTTTTCACGTCCATTTGATAAACGGTGAAATCTTTGTGTGCGGCGTAGGCTAGGAAAATTCTGATTGCTTCAAGTCGAGCCACCGGTGCAAAAGTTTCATCAAAATCAATTCCTTCTTCTTGAGAGTATCCTTTTGCAACGAGCCTTGCTTTATTCCTAACAATCACGCCTTCTTCGTTTGCTTTGTTCCGGAAGACCCATTTGGTTCCTACAACATTGTGGTTCGCCGGTCTTGGAACAAGTTCCCAAACATCATTTCTTTTGAATTGATCGAGCTCCTCTTGCATAGAATTTATCCAATCCGGATCATTGAGAGCTTCGTCAATTTCTTTTGGTTCAATCTCAGATAGATAACACGTGAACAATGCTTCCATGGTAGATGATCTTGTTTTCACGCCTTCATGAATATTCCCAATAATTAATTCTGGAGGGTGATTTTTGAGCCATCTTAAATCTGGTTCAAATGGGTGCATGGTACTGGGTGGATCCATTTGTTGTGTACTGGGAGAGTTGGTTCGAATTTCCACATTTAATTCATTTTGTAATTGACCACCAACTTCACCAGTAACTTGATCACTAATTGGATCACCAACTTGTACTGCATCGTCATTCTCACGTGCGACATCACTCCCAAAATTATTATTAAAAGAATTTCCAACTTCTTCTAGATGAGGGATGGGATTTTCTAGAGAATTAATTTCCAACTCATCCATTCCCTGCAAAACATCATCTTCACACGTATCATTAGTCTCACAAAAATCAATATGACACTTGTTACCATTTTGTGCAATTTCTTCGTCCAGTGCATCATTCTTGATCTGTGATTTTTCATCAAATACCACGTGTATGGATTCTTCAACCACCATTGATCTTTTATTCAAAACTCTGAATGCCTTGCTGGTAGTCGAATATCCTAGAAAAATTCCTTCATCTGCACGCTCATCAAAAGCTTTTAGATGCAATTTATCATTAATATGAATAAAACATTTGCATCCAAAAATATGAAAATAACCAATATTTGGTTTTCTCCCTTTATATAGCTCATATGGCGTCTTCTTGTAGTGCTTATGGATCATGCTTCGATTTTGCGTGTAACAAGCAGTGTTGATAGCTTCCGCCCAATATCGTTTCGGGAGACTGGCAGCACTAATCATCACTCGTGCGACTTCTTTGAGCGTCCGATTTCTTCTTTCGGCAACACCGTTTTGTTGCGGTGTTCTTGCGGCAGATAATTGATGAGAAATTCCATGTGAATTGCAAAAAGCTTGTATAACTCCATTCACGAACACGGTTCCGCGATCCGTTCGTATTTTTGATATTTGCAATTCTTTCTCATTTTGTAGTTGCTTCAACAGCTTCGGTAGAACTTGCTCAACTTCATTTTTCTTCTTGAGAAACACGGTCCATGTGTACCTAGAAAAATCATCAACAACAACGAGAGTATATTTCTTACCACTTACACTTATTGGATCAACCGGTCCAAATAAGTCCATATGTAGTAAGCTTAGCGGTCTTGACGTTGACTCATGTGTCTTTGATTTGAAGGATGATTTGATTTGCTTTCCGCGTTGGCATGCATCACACACTTGGTCCTTCTTGAAAATAATATCTGGCAAGCCTTCTACTAGATTCTTCTTTGCAAGCTGATTGATAGTCTTGAAGTTTAAGTGGTTGAGCTTTCTGTGCCATTCCCAATTAGCTTCATTTGAATTTCTGGCCATTAAGCACACTGAATCTTTGCTTGTGCTCCAATCAACAACACACATATTTTTTCGCCGTTTTCCAGATAAAATAATCTCATTTGTGAGCTCATTTTTTATTAGGCAATTATCTTTAGAAAATTCTACAAGATAGCCTTTATCACAAAATTGACTAGTGCTCAACAAATAAAATTTCAATCCTTCAACGAAAGAAACATCTTCAATCTTCAAACCATTTTTCTTGATCGTGCCAACTCCTTTTGTAATTCCATAATTTTGATTTCCTTCGAATATAACTTTTGGTCCATCGATTTCTTTGAAATTCACTAGATATGATTTATTTCTAGTCATGTGGCGTGAGCAACCACTATCGATGTACCAAACATCCTGCAAAAAAGATTAATTAATTTTAGGTACCCATACTTGCTTGGGTCCTTTACTGTTAGTGATTTTTGGTAACCAAACCCACCTTGATCTTATTGAATTAAGATGAGGCGATTTGTAACCATTTGAGATACGATAATCATAACTCACTTTAGAAAATATTTTTGGCGCCGGGTTTTGAAAATTACTTTTATATTTTGGCCCCTGGGAAGAGAATGGTTGTTTTGGTCTATAAAAAGCATTACATCTATTACACAACCAATCTTTTTGAGTGGGATGAAATTTCTCAACTTTATTTCTAGAAAAGCTTCCCTCTTTTCTATGAAATCTTTTTGCACTTGACTCTTTGGCATATCTTTGCTTGATGAATTTTTGTTGTTTTGCCGTATCATAGAGTTGTTTTGGCCTTTCAACATTCAACTTTGCATTTGTTTGATAGCCAAGTCCTTGTTTCATCGTGCTATTCTGACTTTTAACAAATTTTACCACTTGAACTTTATTATTTAAAGTAGTAGTAGAATTAGTCAGATTTTGAGGGGTTTGAGAACATGTGGAGTCATAACCAATTCCGGTTCTATCTCCTGATGGCTTTTGCATGCTCACCATTTTATCTATTATTTTAGACGAATTAGTGAACGTAGCAATAGTAGCTCTAAGATTATGTTCTCTAACCTCTCTAGCTTTACACTCTTCTTGAAGATGAATATTTTCATTCTTCAATTTACTCACTTCAAGTAAAGCATCTTGCAATTTTTTATTCATTTCTTCTTTTTCAAGAATTAGAATATTATTGCGCTCCTTGAGTTGAGGATGAGTGAGCATAATCTCTTGACATTCTCGCATTAGATTGTCAATAGATTCACGAGAAAAAGAAGAATTAACAGAATTGAAAGAATTAGATGTTACCTCTTCTTCCTCTGCGTCAAGAGCCATAAGACAATCTTCACTTGTACTCAACTCAATTGACTTGCATATTAGCGCCGTATCATCATCCGAACATGAACTTTCATTGCTTGATGATGAATCCTCCGAATCATCATTTTCGTTTGGTTCGTTGCTAACGAGAGCTTTTCTTTTGTCGCGCTTGAACCTTTTGCTTTCGGATTTGTTCGGCGTAGATTCAACATTTTTGCCTTGATACTTGCTAACGATCAGATACGGACAATTTATTTTAAAATGTCCGGGTTTGCGGCAATTGTAGCATAAATCCTTATTTTCTTCGACTTTTTCTTCTTGTGTTATGCGAGAGATGAATTTTCCACGAGCAGAATTTTTGTTGTCTCCTTTTCGCATAAACCTTCTAAACTTTTTGACAAAAAGAGCAAATTGTTCGTCAGTCATAAAATCAACATTATTTTCTACTGACCTGGAGGTTGATGGTTGTTCGGCCATTAGAGTAGAATTTCGAGCTTCATGAACATCATCATCTTTGGCCTTCATTTTGAACTCATATGCCTTTAGATCACTAAATAATTTGTCTATTGACAACATTCTTAGATCTCGGTGATCGCGCATAGCTGTAACCTTCATATCCCATGCAGATGGTAAGCCTCGTAGAATTTTGAGATTAATTTCTTTTTGGCTAATATTTTTGCCAAGATCACTAATCTCTCCAAAAACTTTGATCATTCGAGCTTCCATGTCTGCAACACTTTCATTTGAGAGCATTTTGAAATCTTCAAACTTCTTCATGGCGATTGTGAGCTTATTGTCTTTTTCTTGTTCATCTCCTTCGCCAATCTTGATGAGAGTTTCCCATATTTCTTTGGCAGTGGCACACTTTCGGATCTTCGGAAAATATTTTATCATCTACGGCTTTGAATAGAATATCCTTGGCAATATTGTCAAGATTATTCCGCGTTCTATCGTCCGATGTCCATTCCGGTTTTGGCTTTTGTACGTACTGTGGAGCATCTGGGGATATAATAAACGCCGTATTGATTTTTAATATTTCTATAGGGCCAGTGGAAATAACTTCCCACATTTCATCGTGTAAAGCCGATAAGTGTACCTGCATACGAACTTTCCAATCATCAAATTTATCAAGTGAGAATAATAGATTTTGAGCTAAATCTTTCTTCATCATCATCACGAGAGATATGAAAGATTAATCCAATTCACACACTTTGTAGAATGGATCTGTCTAGCAATCAGAAACGGTTGACCCAGTTAGGCACGTGCTTAGATAGCAATTTGGCCTAAATAGACAGCCCGCTCTGATACCAATTGTTGGTATCAGTTAGAGACAAATTCTGACTCGGATAGGCACCCGCTCTAATACCAATTGTTGGTCCCAAAAGAGGTAAGGTGAAAGTCTAGAGGGGGGGGGGGTGAATAATCTTTCAAACTTTTTCGCACAACACAACAATTGCTAAGACAGAGATAAACCAAAACTCTTAACAAGATTGTTAGAGTATGGTGCACAGCGGAAATAAATAAACATATAGTGTGTGTGAGATTGTGTGAGCAGTATATCTCGTGTAGAGCGAATATGTAAAGAGCGGTAAGTAAAGAAAGCAGTAAAGAACACAAGACAATTATAGTGGTTCGCGAGGTGGTGTAATCCTCCTACTCCACTTGCTCTTATCTCCAAGAGCAATTCACTATATCTACCACTCCTTGGTTCCAAGATACAATGAATTTCCGTGATCTAGTGCTTTGATCACAAAGCCCGCACTAATCACGCCCAGTGACACAACAATGCTGCTTCGGGTTTCACGTCGCCGCGCTACTATCCCAGGATTTCACGACTCCGCGTTACTTTCCCCCCGTCTTCCACACTCCGGTAGAAACGTATCCCGTGATCTGGTGCTTTGATCACCAAGCCCACACCAATCACGCCCAGTGCCTCTGACACTGCTGCTTCGGATCTCACAGCTCCGTGTGACAATCCAGGATTTCACAGCTCCGTGCTACTTTCCTACCTTCTCTTGTTTTGCTCCAAAACAAGTGTTGTCTTGCTTCCAACTTCTGAGACTCTGTAGATGATCTTCAATGATGCGCAGGTCTCTTTGATGAAGATAAACACTCTGGAATGATTTCTCTTGATAACTCTGAGTGTTTTCTCTCTTTGAATATATCAAGTAAAGCACTTGATATTTTTGCTCTGCTTTGCTCTGTTTAAGAACTCTCAGAATATTTCTCTTTTGAAGCTCTCTGAGTTCTTTTTCTTTTCTCACTTCTCACTTGAAGATTTTTGGTATGCTCTGTACCAAATGAGATTTTTGCTCTATGCTCTTTCAAGCTTAATTGCTCTATTCGATCCCTTTTATGGATTCGAATTCTCTGCTCTTGCTCTATTGTATGCTCTATGTTTCCCCATCTTCAAATCTTCATATCTTCATCATTTTATAGCTGGTAATGAGAATCTGTCCGTTGGAAAGAGACGCTCTCATTTTTGAAATCTTGTATCTTTTGTCAGAGATCTTATCTTATCTTCTGCAAAAATGTCAGAAAGAGATAAGCTAGCCGTTGATGGAGTTTCATCTCCATGTAAATGAGCTCCCAAACTTCATCTGATATTCCTCTGGTTTTACGTTGAGTGGAAATATCTGGGTCTCAGTTTTGGTGTAGAATGACTTCTCTGATTAGCTCTGAAGTGGTCTTTGTATCTTTGGGATTTAAAAATATTCATCAATTTAATCCCATACTAGTTAAACTAGTATTTTTCCTTGTGAGAATATTTTCACTGTAAGTTCATCTTCATCTTCTTCATTCTCACGTCTGGGTGTTCTCAGACTTCAAACTGGCTTTGAACTTCCACCTAATTTGAATTTCTCCTTTGTAATTGGCACCCAATTTCAATTGGCTTGTAATTGGCACCCAATTTCAATTGGCTTGTAATTGGCACCCAATTTGAATTTCTCCATTGTAATTGGCTCCCAATTGACTTTGACTTGCAATTGGCTCCCAATCTGCTCCTGGTGCTTTCAATTGCTTCCCAATTTGATTTGTTGACTTTGACTTCGAAATTGGTTCCCAGACTTCTCCTGGTATTGAATTTCATCTCAATTCAATTTGATCTCCATGTCTTCTTTGAATCGGTCCCCAACTTGAAATTGCATCCCATACTCCATGTCTTCTTTGAATCGGTCCCCAACTTGAAATTGCATCCCATACTACAACCTTAATTGGCTCCCATCTTCTCAATTCAATTTGATCTCCATGTCTTCTTTGAATCGGTCCCCAACTTGAAATTGCATCCCATACTCCATATCTTCTTTGAATCGGTCCCCAACTTGAAATTGCATCCCATACTACAACCTTAATTGGCTCCCATCTTGAATTGATTCTCATGTGAAACTTGCTCCCAATTTCAATTGAGAACTTGCTCCCAATTTCAATTGAGAACTTGCTCCCAATTTCAATTGATTTCAATTTCTCTGAAACTGGCTCCCAATTTCAATTGCTATGAAATCGGCTCCTAATTCCTCCCAAGTGCAATTGCATCTCAATTGCCACCAAGTGAAATTGCTTCCCAATTTCCACTTGTAATCGGCGCCCAAAGCTTAAACAAGCGCCCAACTCCATCAGATTAATTTAATTTGGCTTCTCAAATTTTACCTTGTAAAATTGTTAATGATGAGTTTCAAACTTGAACCATTTCGCATAATATATCAAGCATCATCCACTTCGTCCGTACAGCTTTTGATTAAATCTCCAATCATATTTGATGTACTCCTTTCTTTCCATAGATGCTTGATCTCCAAGTCAATTTCATGCATTCTTCCAACATTAATTTTCTTCACGAAAATTCTTCTGGGATATCTTCTTTGAGTAGCATTGACGTGAATTATTGTATCATTCATCTTCTTCTTCAATTTGTCATTTTCTCCAGATAAATTCTTGATTTTCGGCTTTATATCTTCTTCTTCTATTTTCATCCATCTTCCTCTGTTTTTCTCTTTTCATAATTAAATAATTTCCCGATCATGGTCTAAGACTCTACTAGACCTATAAAATAAAATTGGGGGATCTACAAATACAAATTTGGCATATCAAAACCATTACACTTTATTCCTAACAGGAAGCAAGTCTAAAACGGGAATATTATGCCACACCTAAACAACATAGGTGCACAGGCTACACAAAGTCTAAGTCAGAGTTCAACATCTAAGGCTCACAGGCCCAAAACATAATAACTAAAGGAAAGGGGAAACAACACTAGCTACCAACTTCAACTAGCGTGCTCCACAACTAAGCAAAACCTATAAAAGATAAGGGATAACACCCGATCAGCGAATAAAGCTGGTTACCCATCAATACAGGTTAAATAGCATAATATATAGATAGATATAATCAAAAGCGTTTCAGACTGAGAAATACAATATATACTCATTTTAAATCCAGAAGAAGATCAACATCAAAGACTCATCACACTCTCAACAAGACCGAGGATCATCAACCTCAACAAGACAACAAAACCACAACAACAAAGGATAACACAACTCTAGATGCAACCTACCATTCACAAGGTAGAGTTCATGTGACACCCCAAAAATCCACACTCCAACCCATGAATTAATTGAGTAATTAATTCTATTTCTCTTGAGGAATTGATTCCTAAAATCCTGATTTTTTGATACTCAAGGACTAGTATTTGACTAGTCAATCTTTAAGTGGTGTTGTACGTTGTGCTTTGAGAGGAGTTCCCTTGTTCCTTACACTTTCTAAGAGTTAGTAAGGGTATCCTTGTCTTTTCACCAGGAGTTAGTTTTGTAACCTAATCCTAGAAGACTTCTTCATTTTTCATCCCTTACAATTCCTAGAAAATATCTCTACCTTCTCTCTAGAAAAGAATAGTAGCTTGTTCTTCAAGCCTAGTGAGACCTTTGTCAAGATTCCAAGTTTTGCTTCCAAGATTCAATCTTTCCTCTATTTGGGCATCTACAAGGGTAAGATCTAAGCTTGTCTAGTCTTTTTTGTTCCATCTTAGTTGTCTTTTCCTAAAGGTAGGATCTTTATGATCTTTAGGTTTGATCTTGAAGTGGGTTTGGCTAGTGAGCTTAGTGGAGAGCTTGCTGTGGTGTAAGAAGAGTCTTTTGGTCTTCAAGAGGTAACCCATGCTCTACAAAACCTATTTTGCTTACCTATATATGATTTCTTGGCTTCTATTTGTGTTTTGCTATGAAATGTGAGAGTGTATGCATTTATCTTGTGATATTGCATATCTAGAGCTTGTGTTTAGGGTTCCTTTGTGCCATTGCTTGGCATTTTCCTTGGTTCAAGTCATTTTGTTGTGTTTGGTGAGATTTGGTGTGTTTTGGACTTGAATTTTTGTTTGGAGGAGAAAATCCCAGAAGGGATTTGTTGTGGTACAGGGACGTACACGCGGGCGGAACGGCGGGCGGGACACCACCCGCCGGCCTACCCGCGGAAAACGTGTCGCCCTGTGGGTAGTGTACCCGGGGGCGGGACCACGGGTGGGGCACTACCCGTGGGTCCACCCGCGGGGAACACGGTGGAGTTGGTTCGGGATTTGTTCCCCGTGATTCGGTTGTCTTGGTGTTTGATCTTTTGATTTCCCGTAATTCTTTGTGGAACTATTTGAGCGTCTTCTTGATGTTTCGTAGGTCTAGAGCTTTATGGTAGGTATCCATGTAGGATCTTTGGAGTCTTGATTCGTGCTAAGTGTTCAACTTTGTGTTTCGTTGAACCAAGAAGTGTCTTGTGTGTTCCTCGGAACTATCTTGAGTTTCCCCGTTGATAAGCATGCTAGTTTGTTGTCTAAATACTAGCGTGTGTGTTGTTCGTACCTTCCGTTTGGTTGATGATAACTTGTGTTATTCATCGTTGCTGTTGTTGGGTTGTGACCCGTTCCTTGATCGAGTGTGTTTCATACCTTCTTTGCAATCTGTTGATTGATTCGTGGGAGTGGTGGTGCGTGTGTGGCTCTACCTGGATTGCACGATTAGTGGTATGGGACGCTAGTCACCAAGGTATTGCAGCGGTCCTCGTGATGGCCGTGACGTGATTATGGAGTTGTGGCTGAGTCCACGTGATTGGGGGATAACATTGTGTTATCCGGGCATGTGTTGTCGTGATTGGTGGGTTTTCGTTGGTGGTTATAGGTGGGGGACGACGGTCCCAGCGGAATAAGGTTGGACTTGGCTGTACAGGGGTTTTCTGGAGGTAATGGTTGGCTTTGAAGGTACAAGGTTGGGGGTAGCCATAAGTTTGGAACAGGGCATAAGGAAGGCATATCAACTCGTGATGGGTGATGTCACGAGGGCTTGTGTAGCCGTTGTGGTGAGTTCTCTTCTCTCATGACGTGTGTAGTCACGGAGGCTTGTGTTGTTTGCCATGTGTTGCCGTTGGGGGAGTCTTTATCATTGTGTGTGGTTAACCTTTGTGGTTGGGATGTGTTCCCGGTGTTATCCTTGTGAGTGGTGAGTCTTATGTTGTCTTCTGATCTTGGCTTTTGACTTATATATATGTATTCCGTTTCGAAAATGGTTTTTATATCTTATATCTACCTATTTATGATACTTAACGGTATTGGTGGGTTACCAGCATCTTTCACTGACCAGGCGTCGCCCTGATGTTTATCTTTGTGTTCTTTCAGGTGTTGAGTAGTCGAGCGCGATGTCTAGAGCCAGTAGCTTAGCGCCTGTACCTTTAGATTGTGTTTATTTGGCCTGTGTGCCAATGGTTTTAGACTGTTTGTAGTTTGATGTTTTGTGATAGTGATACACTTGCAGATTGTTCGCCTTAGCGTTTACCGGGTGTGGTAGACGTGGCATAACACCCCTGTTTTGGATTTCTTTTATCCAGTTTCCGTTTTCTTCCGCTGTGCTAGTGTTTGTGTTAATCTGCATGTGTTAAGACTTGTTTTTAGGTCTTGTTTTTGGGGGGTGTTACAGTTGGTATCAGAGCCTAAGTTTTGAGCCTTGGTTTAGAGCCTAGGAAGAGTTAAGTCTAGACTTTCTAAGTGTTTAAGTGTGTTTTGAGACCTCTAAGCGACCTTAAGAAGCTAAGTGTTAGGCTTAGGACTCTAGGTTGCGCGGTGAGATGTGTGTTGCTTTCTGTCTTGCTTGCTTGCTTGTTCTTTTGGTAACCTTGTTGTTGTAGCAGAAGTGCGATGCCTCCTCGTCCTCGCGCTCGCTCCCCAAAGACCCCGACCAACGAGCAGCTCGCCCAGAATCTCCATCAGTTGACGCAGACGATGCAGTCTTTCAGTGAAGCTCTGTTGAACAACAATCAAGCTGCGCCGCCTCTGCCTCCAGTTGGGCACCGTGATGTGGGTCGTTTAGTGTCCGGGCATCGGCCGCCTTCCTTTGCTGGTGAAGAAGACCCTGTAGTCCTTGAAGAGTGGCTACGGGTGTTTGATAAGATTTTTACCGTGGTGGGCTGTCCCGGAGAGAGGAGAGTAGAACTGGCAACGTTCTACTTCTGCCAAGAAGCTGATCTGTGGTGGGTTCACGAGAGTCCGACCTTTCTTGAAGAGCCTGGGTTTGATTGGACCGCGCTTAAGGACAGGATGCGCGAAAGGTTCTACCCAGCGCATGTGCGAGCCGCCATGTTTGATGAGTTCCTTCATCTGCAGCAAGGACCCCTATCTGTGTTGGAGTACCACAAGAAGTTCTTAGAGCTGGCGCGCTTCGCGAGGATGTTGGTGCTTACAGAGCTTGCCAAAGTTGAGCGTTTCATTGTCGGTCTGAATTATGAGGCACGAAAAGCGTTGACGGTGAGTAGGCCCAGTTCCCTCAAGGATGCGTATCTGTGTGCCGCGGATCTGTTTCGTGTTCAGCAGCTTCAGAAGAGTTTGCTTGAGTTGGCTAGGAAGAGAGTTGAGAGTGGAGGTTCTTTTGCTTTCAAGAAGCCCCGACCGAGTTTTCCGGCGAGAGTTGTGTCATCTTCTTCTCAAGGACCAGTTAGGATGGAGCCTTTGGTTCAAGCTAAGTCGGTTGGTTGTCGCAAGTGTGGGAAGGTGCATCCGGGTCAAGTTTGCTATGGCCAGGCGTTTAAGTGTTTTCGCTGTGGGGTTGTTGGTCATTGAGTTGCGGAGTGTCCTCAGCTTGTCGGTCAGAGAGCGTTGCCGCCACCCCCGGGAGTCGGAGGAGCACCAGGAGGGAGTTCGAGTCGTGGAGCTGTTGGAGCTAGGCCACCTGGGAGAGTTTTCGTGATGGCGCGTTCGCAGGCGGAGTCGAAGGGTCTGGTGGAGGAGGAGTTAGCAGGTAACCCTTGTTTTGAGCATATCCTTGTGTTCCCGAGAGCGTTGTGTTCTTTGTTGCCTTGTGTGTTATCTTGTGTTTCGTAGTTGTCTTTGTTTGGCAATCCTTGGCATGCTTTCCTATTAGTTTTTCGTTGGATGCTTAGTATAGACTCTTTTCTTGCTAAGTGTTCTCTTTAGTTGGTATCTTGTTTGTGGTAGCCATCTATCCTTGAGTTATCTTGTGCTTAGCCCAATCCATCCACCTTTGTAGTTGTTCTTACAACAATTCCTTGAGCTTTTCCCTAAATTTTCCAAGTATTCTTTGATTTGGAAAATAGCAAATCCCTACCAAAATCTTTCCTTGTGTAGCCTAAAAGTTAAGCCTAATGTTTCTTTATAGCCTTTGAGTTTCAAACCTTAGCCAATTTCTTTTCTACCCAACCTTTAAACCACTTGAGCCAATTATCTTTCTTGGAACCTAACCCATTTTAATTCTTTCTAAACCTTAAATCCCACTTTGTTCAAAATCCCCAAATTTTATCATCTTTTTCCCCAATCTCACCCAAATCCCTAATTTTTTCCCCCAAATTCTCTTCTTCTTTTTCCTTCTCCCTACCCGTGAGCTACCCGAAGCCATCCCACCCCCCACCTACCTGCCCGTCGCACCACCGTCTCGCCACCGCCGGAGCCTCGCCGTCCCGCCGCCGCCGCCGTCGCCGGTCTGCTTCGCCGTGTCGCCGAGAGAGCGAGAGAGAGAGAGAGAGTGCAGTGAGAGAGAGAGTGCAGCGTGAGTGTGAAGAATGAGAGTTGTGGGCTTTGTTTGTTGAGCTTTGGATCATCTCCTACCATGCCTAGAAGGTCAAGCTTGGCTAGGAAAGCGGAATGGGTGGATGCCCACTACCTTGTGCTTGAAGGTAAAGCTTTTGATCCGGAATCTTTTTCAAGTTCCTTGTTGGATTTGCTTAAGTTTCAAGGTTTGTTGGATGGGTTTCTCGCCATAAGGGCCGAGACTTACCCGAGTTTGGTGAAGGAGTTTTACTGTCACATGGTGGTGACGAAGGAAGGTAAAAGGCTTGAGATCACCTCTAAGGTGAGAGGTGTGAAGGTTGTGTTGTCTGAGAAGAGGTTAGCTCAGTTGTTGAGTTTGTCTGCTTCTGGAGTAGCTCAGTACAGTGGTCATTCTTGGATTAGTACGGATACCATGGGGTACCGTGACTATTTGAGGTATCTGTTTGGCCGTACGAGTGGTTTCACTCAAGCTTCGAGGCCGGAAAAGAAGTGGTTGTCTGGGGAACAAAGGATCTTGGTTATGTTGGTGTCAGATTGTTTGTTGCCCAATAACAACAAGAGCAATTTGTTGGGTAAGTTGGAGTGCACCTTTGCTTTCTGTTTGAAGAATATGGTTAAGTTCAATATGCCTGCTTTGATGATGCAACACATGGTGTTTTGCCGGGATCACAACCGGAAGAGTTTGCCGTATGGCATGGTGCTAAGCTGGATCTTGGTTAAGAAAGGTGTTAGTGTGGATGGTTGTCTCCCGACGGCTGTGGGAAAGATGGTGTTGGATACCGCCAATCTCCGGAGTTGTAATCTTTTTCAGTTAGATAGTGGTGAGTACATCACACTTGAAGAGGTTGCTAGGAAAGCACCTGTTGAGAGAGCAGAGTTAGCTGCTGGGCTTGGGATCTAAGCCAGGAAGTTGAGTCTTGCAGTCCAGAGTTTGGGTGGTGACGAAGAAGTTGAGGAGGAAGCAGATCAGGAAGAAGAAGAAGGAGCACCGGAGACCGCTGAAGCTGAAGTAAGTGAATCAGACAGTGAGGAAAGCCGGAGAAGGAAAGAAGTTCGCACCAAGAGAGAGCAGGATGTTGTCTCTTTGCTTCGTCAGCAGAACAGTTTGATCGCCGAGGGTTTTGCGTTTGTGAGTTCGCAGTTTGCCGCAGTGCATCAGAGGCTGGATCAGTTTGAAGCTAGTTCTAGTCACAGAGATGAAGCCGAAGAGGAAGAGTCTGAAGAGGCCAAAGAGTCGGAGAGTGAGGAGTTCTAGTTGTGTTGTGCTAACCCCGTTCGCTACTTTCTTGTTGTTTCTTAGCTGTTGTAGCTTGGTGTTAGGTTGTTGTGTGCTTTGTGTGCTTGCTTGTTTTGTTTGTTGCCTTGTTGTTTAGCTAGTTTGTTAGTTGGTGTTTGGGTTAGTTGTTTAGTCTAAGTTGTTGTCTAGAAGTTGGTTGTTGTGTTGAGGGTAGAGTTCTTGATGCTCAATCTATCCGTTTGTTGACCTCTTGCCAATCCTTGGATTCGTAATGTTTTCTTCTTTGCTTTGGAACCTTGTGAGAACTTTTGGAGTTTTTGACCAAAAGGGATATTCTTGAAATTTCTTGTCACAATTTTGTTTCCTTGTTACTTTTGTTCTTAACTCGTTGTACCCAAGTTTCGGGGACGAAACTTCTTTGAAGGGGGAGAGGATGTGACACCCCAAAAATCCACACTCCAACCCATGAATTAATTGAGTAATTAATTCTATTTCTCTTTTGGAATTGATTCCTAAAATCCTGATTTTTTGATACTCAAGGACTAGTATTTGACTAGTCAATCTTTAAGTGGTGTTGTACCTTGTGCTTTGAGAGGAGTTCCCTTGTTCCTTACACTTTCTAAGAGTTAGTAAGGGTATCCTTGTCTTTTCACCAAGAGTTAGTTTTGTAACCTAAACCTAGAAGACTTCTTCATTTTTCATCCCTTACAATTCCTAGAAAATATCTCTACCTTCTCTCTAGAAAAGAAGAGTAGCTTGTTCTTCAAGCCTAGTGAGACCTTTGTCAAGATTCCAAGTTTTGCTTCCAAGATTCAATCTTTCCTCTATTTGGCATCTAGAAGGGCAATATCTAAGCTTGTCTAGTCTTTTTTGTTCCATCTTAGTTGTCTTTTCCTAAAGGTAGGATCTTTATGATCTTTTGGTTTGATCTTGAAGTGGGTTTGGCTAGTGAGCTTAGTGGAGAGCTTGTTGTGGTGTAAGAAGAGTCTTTTGGTCTTCAAGAGGTAACCCATGCTCTAAAAAACCTATTTTGCTTACCTCAAGGGAACATTCCCTTGTTAAACCCCTACAAATCCCTAAAACCCACAAAACCCCCAAATCAAAACCCTCCTTCTTCTTCCTCTCCCTCACTCCTTCCCCTCCCCCCTTCCACAAACACCTCGCCGCCCCCTCTGCCCTCGCCGACGAAGACCAAAGCCACCACCACCAGCGACCGAGCTACGCCGGCCGCCCAGGTCACTGCCGCACGCCACCATTGCCACCGGAGAGAATCGCGACCCACCGTCCGCCCGTCACCCACCTGGACACCGCCCGCTGCCGCACGCCACCCAGCGCCACCTCACGCCGTCACACCCCCCCCCCCCACCGAGCCAACGACGGAGCTCAGCTCGCCGTCGCCGCCCTCACAATCGAAAAAAAAAAAAACCGCCCGTCGGAAAAGCTCGCCGGAAAACACAACTCACCGGAAAAAGCCATCGGAAAAGTGCCACCTACCCCAAAATGCCAAAGAAACCCCTCGGAACCCGTACCGCGGAATGGAGCAACGCCGGCTACACCATGATAGGAGGTTAGGCCCTTGAACCCGACCAATTCTCTCCGGGATTGGTCGACATGCTCAACTATCAAGGCCTTTTGGACACATACCTCACCATCAAGGGGGACACGTACCCCGAATTGGTGAAAGAGTTCTATCAACACCTAGTGGCCACCAAACGGGGTGACAAGCTCGAAGCCACCACCAAGGTCCGCGGCAAAGAAATTATACTCTACGAAGGCCGCTTGGCCAAGCTCTTGAAATTGACCACCACGGGTGTGTCAAACTACGACCGAAAGGGGTGGATTGATACCCAAAACATGGGGTACAAGGACTATCTCGGGTACCTACTCGGGAAAGAGGAAGGATTCACCTCGGCCACGCGACCAAACCGGAAGTGGCTATCGGCGGAGCAAAAGATATTGGTGATGATTGTAACCGATAGCCTCTTGCCCACGAACAATAAGAGCAAGGATGTGGGGAGTGTAGAGTGCACCTTTGCCTACCTCTTGAAACACAAAATCAAATTCAACTTGCCGGCCCTCATGCTAAAACACATGGAGTTTTGCAAAACAAGCAACCGACTTAGCCTACCCTACGGGATGATCCTAAGTTGGATCATGGAGAAAAAGGGGGTGGATCTAAGCCACACCGAGGTCAAGACCGCAAATGGCATGGTCTTTAATGCCCAGAACCTCCGCCGCAACGATATTTACTACACTGAAGGGGGGCATTACCTCACCCTCGAGGAAATTTGCCTAAAACCTGAGGAAGAACGAAGGGAATTGGTCGACCAATTGGACATCTCCAACAAAAAGCTCAAATGAGCCATGCAAGATTGTGGGGGTTTGGAGGGAAATGAGGAACAAGAGGAGGCCGACGAGCCTAACCCATCGGTGTACCCACGATCGGGGAGGTACCCAAGGGAGCAAAACGAGGGCTCGATCAATGAGCGCATACTCGCACAACTCAACCGACAAAACCAGATCATGGAGGAAGGGTTCTCGTCCTTGATCCGTACGACGCACGCACTAGACCAGAGGGTGGCGGCAATTTAGGCCACCTTGGGCACTCGCGGGGCATCCAGTTCCGGAGCAGGAAACCGAGGTAGACCCAAAACTTTCCTATCACAACACCACTAAGAAGTCCATTCTACCCCAGCTAAGGCAAAACGTGGGGCCACATTCCTAACCGGGAGGCCAAAATGCGGGATGTCAAGGGGGAAGGAATGGATTAACACACCGGGCTTCGGGGACGAAGCCCCTTGTAAGGGTGGGAGAGTGTAACACCCCGTGTTACGACCCCTAAGACAGATTAATCATTTAATCAATTGCCCAAGAGAAAGAATTAAATTACAATAATTAATTGGGAAAAAGGCCCACCATAGTCCGTGGGCCCTCATCTCCAAACCCAATCCTTAGTCCTAAAAGGAATAGAGTTAGCAAACCTATAGTAATTAGGCCCAAAGTAAGACTCTTAGATATATAAATAGGGAACATAAGGAGGCACCTAGAACTCCCACCACAATAATCTCTCACCACACCAAGAATTCCAAGAATTCCCCTAGGAGAAATCAAGAAAGAAGAAAGCTTAATTAAAGAAAGACCCTTCATAGCCAAGGAAACAATTAAGGCTAAGAGGTAACCCATGTCTCAACAAAACCTATTTTCAAAGCTATAATTCCCCTCTTAGGATTTCCCCCATATTCTTGTGTGTTGATGATTCGTTATAATGATCTTGATGATTGGTGTTATGATTCCATAGGTAATCTTGATGATAAGAGATTCTTGATGATTATATGATGCTCATGATTTATATGATATTCCTACCGAATCTTGATATTAGAAGATGAATTGTGTTCTTGTTGATTTAAAAATAATTAGAACCCTAGGTTATATCGTGGAATTCGTATGGTATTATTATTGGTAGATTGGGTGGGAATTTGTATGTTTGGGTGTTGATTACGTTTAGAAAAGCATGATAGGTTATGTGCCGTGTGTTTCTTGATTTTGATCCGTTAATTGTCTATGTGTGTTATCAATTGCGTTTGAAAGTGTCTAAGCATTGTTTCGGGTTCCACAAAGGTTCCCAGGGCATTTTTGGTGAAGAAGAGTTAGTGGGGGGTAGGTGGGGGTAGGGGACCCGCCACCTACCCGCGGCCTATTTGGGCAACGCCGGCAGCGGGCAGCCGGCGGGCGGGCAGCTGCCCGCCGGGCACCCGCTGCCTAGAATAGTTGCCACCTGCGGGCAGCCAGCGGGTGAATCGTTTGCACCCCAATTCGGGATTTTGGCTTCCCCGTTTGATGTTCCCCCGACCCCCGTGGTGTCCCAACGGACTCCGTCTATCGTGCCTATGTCTAGTTTGATATTTCGGGTACCGTTCGTAGGTCGTATGAGTCTTATATATTGCATGCTAGTTGAATTGGTATCCCGTTGACCTAGGTGAAAGAAGTATGAACCCCTAGGATTATTCTTAGTATGTGAAGGATCACGCATAGGTTTTGTTATACGTTTCTCCCCCTTCCCAATGTGCTAATGTGGGTTGCATGTGCTTGCTATGTGTTATATGTGCATGTTACCCCGATTTGGTTGCGATCAATCGGGTTATACGGGCAGTCGGATGGGTTGAGAACCATACCGACTGTAAACCAGGCCGGTTGCGATCGGTCAGGTATATAAACATTATATAGGGCTGCGGTCCACCGTTTGGTTGCGATCAAATGGATTATACGGGCAGTCGGATGGGTTGAGAACCATACTGACTGTTAACCAGGCCGGTTGCGATCGGTCAGGTATATAAATATTATATAGGGCTACGGTCCACCGTTCTACATGAGCTGTGGTTCATTTTCCTGGCTGCGGTCAGATGACATACTCTTGGGCTGCGGTCCACTGTTTGGTTGCGATCAAACTATGATGAGCTGCGGTTCATCGGTCGGTTGCGATTGACCCCTCCGTATTGTGAAACGGGGCAGGGTGCTGCGGGGCCGTGTTAGAGCTACATGCGCTGACCCTCATGTATGGGCAAGCGATTGGTCCTATGGCGCCAACAAAGTGTGCTTATGTGATGAGATATGGATGAGTTGTGATTATGAGTATCTTAGGGATGTGACTACGGGATTTACGTTGGGGATTGTTTATGTTGGGTTATGATTATTGATTATGCTCAGCCTTATCTACCTTGCCTGTTGCGAACTATATATGCTTGCTATAACTGCCGTTTGTGCTTAGCTCTATGTGTCGAGTCTATCCCTGTTATTAAAAGCTAGAGTTCGTAGGATATATCTTCATGTTCAAAATGGTTTTTGTATATCTATATATATCTCTATATGTATTATATTTCAACGCGTTGGAGTGGGTTACCAGCATCTCTCGCTGAACAGATATATTTAGCTTTCAGGCACGGACGAGTAGATCACTGGAGCGCGCTAGAGGTTAGGGCGTAGATTAGATAGTTCTTCCCTTTCGACCTGCATGCCATGATTTGTATTGATACTGATTGAGATTGTTAGAACTTAGCCTGTGCACCTGAGTTCTCTAGCTCAGGTGTGGCATAACACCCCGTGTCCTTATAAACGTATTTACGGATTTATAATCATTTACCTTTATTATATTGTCTTTAAAAGTTGTAAAAAATCTCGGGGTGTTACACCATTGCTTGGCATTTTCCTTGGTTCAAGTCATTTTGTTGTGTTTGGTGAGATTTGGTGTGTTTTGGACTTGAATTTGTGTTTGGAGGAGAAAATCCCCGAAGGGATTTGTTGTGGTACAAGGACGTACCCGCGGGCGGAACGGCGGGCGGGGCACCACCCGCCGGCCTACCCGCGGGGAACGTGTCGCCCTGTCGGTAGTGTACCCGCAGGCGGGACCACGGTTGGGGCACTACCCGTGAGTCCACCCGCGGGGAACACGGTGGAGTTGGTTCGGGATTTGTTCCCCGTGATTCGGTTGTCTTGGTGTTTGATCTTTTGACTTCCCGTTGTTCTTTGTGGAACTATTTGAGCGTCTTCTTGATGTTTCGTAGGTCTAGAGCTTTATGGTAGGTATCCATGTAGGATCTTTGGTGTCTTGATTCGTACTAAGTGTTCAACTTTGTGTTTCGTTGAACCAAGAAGTGTCTTGTGTGTTCCTCGGAACTATCTTGAGTTTCCCCGTTGTTAAGCATGCTAGTTTGTTATCTTAATACTAGCGTGTGTGTTGTTCGTACCTTCCGTTTGGTTGATGATAACTTGCGTTATTCATCGTTGCTGTTGTTGGGTTGTGACCCGTTCCTTGATCGAGTGTGTTTCATACCTTCTTTGCAATCCGTTGATTGATTCGTGTGAGTGGTGGTGCGTGTGTGGCTCTACCTGGATTGCACGATTAGTGGTATGGGACGCTAGTCACCAAGGTATTGCAGCGGTCCTCGTGGTGGCTGTGACGTGATTATGGAGTTGTGGCTGAGTCCACGTGATTGGGGGACAACATTGTGTTATCCGGGCATGTGTTGCCGTGATTGGTGGGTTTTCGTTGGTGGTTATAGGTGGGGGACGACGGTCCCGGCGGAATAAGGTTGGACTTGGCTGTACAGGGGTTTTCTGGAGGTAATGGTTGGCTTTGAAGGTACAAGGTTGGGGGTACCCATAAGGTTGGAACCAGGGCATATGGAAGGCATACCAACTCGTGATGGGTGATGTCACGAGGGCTTGTGTAGCCGTTGTGGTGAGTTCTCTTTTCTCGTGACGTGTGTAGTCACGGAGGCTTGTGTTGTTTGGCATGTGTTGCCGTTGGGTGAGTCTTTATCCTTATGTGTGGTTAACCTTTGTGGTTGGGATGTGTTCCCGGTGTTATCCTTGTGAGTGGTGAGTCTTGTGTTGTCTTCTGATCTTGGCTTTTGACTTATATATATGTATTCCGTTTCGAAAATGGTTTTTATATCTTATATCTACCTATTTATGATACTTAACGGTATTGGTGGGTTACCAGCATCTGTCGCTGACCGGGCGTCGCCCCGATGTTTATCTTTGTGTTCTTTTAGGTGTTGAGTAGTCGAGCGCGATGTCTAGAGCCGTTAGCTTAGCGCCTGTACCTTTAGATTGTGTTTTTGTGGCCTGCGTGCCAATGGTTTTAGACTGTTTGTAGTTTGATGTTTTGGGATAGTGATACACTTGCAGATTGTTCGCCTTAGCGTTTACCGGGTGTGGTAGACGTGGCATAACACCCCTGTTTTGGATTTCTTTTATCCAGTTTCCGTTTTCTTCCGTTGTGCTAGTGTTTGTGTTAATCTGCATGTGTTAAGACTTGTTTTTAGGTCTTGTTTTTGGGGGGTGTTACAGTTCATCATAGACATGCTCATAAGCAAAGAAATGCATCAATCACATAATGACAAGTTTATGTTCCAACCTTATACCTTAGTACCACCCTTATGGCTACCCCCGGCTTTATCATAGTTCCAACATGTACCTCCAAGTGCCACCCTATACTTTTGAGTCCAACTTTTTCCCGGTCTGGGACCGTCGTCCCCCGCCAAACTTCCGCCAAACAATACCGCCGAACTCATAGTACACGAGGGTACTGTACAAATCATAGTAACATACCACCGATCATGTAAGCAAAGCTCAAGTAACAAAACCACCAATCTCATTCATATTCACACATAGTCATCATCATGAAGAAGACTAAGGCTCATCAATAGCCCCAATCAAGTATCAACAAAGGGTAGAACGATTTGTATAAGATCACACCATAAGAATCAATCAAGAGATTTCAACAAAGCCATGAGACAATACTCAACAACAAGGACTACAATCCAACATCAAAATGATTGGCAACACGAGTTGCCAATCCTCAACAAGAAGGAACAAATCGTACATACTAGCATAACAACATCAAACTAGCATGCTCATCAAACGGATAAACCAAAATGGTTCCAACGAACCTTCAAGACTCTTGTTAGCCCAACGAATTACAAAGTTGGACCCTTAACACGATACAAGACACCAAATCCTAACATGGATTCCAAACACACCGTTCTAGAATACGAAACATCAAGAAGATTCACAAAAGCTCAATAATTCAACAACGGGAGATCAAAACATCAATATCAAGAAGAAAAGGATCGCGGGGAACAAATCCCCGCAACCCACCAATATGTTCCCTTCTGGTCCTCCACCCGCCGGCCACCCTCTGGAAACTCCCAAGTGGGAAGGTGGTTTTCCCCGTTTGATGTTTCCCTGACCCTCGTGGTGTCCCAACGGAATCCATTTATCATGCCTGAGTCTAGTTTGATGTTTCGGGTACCATTCGTAGGATAAAAGAGTTTTATGTATTGCATGCTAGTTGAATTGGTATCCCGTTGACCTAGGCGAAAGATGTATGAACCCCTTAGGAATATTCCTAGTATGTCGATGACCACGCATAAGTTTATTGATACGTTTTTGCACCTTTCCCAATGTGCTACTGTGGTTTGCATGTGCTTTCTATGTGTTATGTGTGCATGATACCCCAATTTGGTTGCGATCAAATTGGCTATACGGGCAGTTGGATGGGTTGAGAATCATACCAACTGTTAACCATACCGGTTACGATCGGTCAAGTATATAAATATTATATAGGGCTGCGGTCCACCGTTTGGTTGCGATCAAACGTTTTACATGAGCTGCGGTTTATAATTTGGTTGCGATCAGAAATACACTTTTGGGCGGTCCACTGTTTGGTTGCGATCAAACATTATGATGAGCTACAGTTCATCGATCGGTTGCGATCGACCCCTTCGTGTTGCGATACGAGGCAGGGTGCTTCGGGGCAATGCCAGAGCTATATGCACTGGCACTTCGTGTATGGGCGCGTGAAAGATCCTGCGGCACCATCAAAGTGTGTTTATGTGATTTAGATAATGATTGAATAATGATATGGATGACGCGAAATAATCTCGTGACCTTATGATACATGCTAGTATCTTTATATGTGTGATGATAACTGTTGAATGTGCTTGTCCCTACTTGTTGAGTCTATTCTCGGTTTTTAAAGCTAGAGTCTCCTAAGTATATATCTTCCTGCTTCAAAATGGTTTTTCTATATCTATATATAAATATATCTATATTGTATTTCAACGCGTTGGACCTGCATTATTCGCTGAACAGATATATTTGGCTTTCAGGCACAGATGAGTAGACTCCGGAGCGCGCTAAAGGACTGAAGCTTAGATAGATAGTTTTCCTTTCGGCCTGCGTGCCATGATGATGTATTGACATTTCTTTGAGGATACTTAGTTAGCATAGCCTGTGCATCTGAGTTCTCCAGCTCAGATGTGGCATAGCACCCCAAACTCTTATATCTAGTATGATTTGTTTTGGGATTTAATGATAAAACTACCTTTATTTCATAAGCTTCAAAAGTTTTAAATTTTAAGGGTGTTACAGTTGGTATCAGAGCCTAAGTTTGACCCTAGGATAAGACTCTTAAGACAAATACCCCAGGAGACGAGGATCCCACAAACCAATCGGAAGAAAACCAGTGAGAAGAATTCTGTCTAGGATGATCAGTGAACCCCTGTAAATCACCCTCGTAGTGAAACCACCTGTTTAGTTTAGTTACTTAGAAATTATTATAAATAAAAGACAAGTCAATTAAGTTAGCATGAAAAGAGGGACTAAACGTTTCCCCCAAGAACCTATAAGGCGCAAAAAAAAATAATAATAAATAAAATCAACACACCACGGAGGCAAAAGTTCGACAAGAAAAACCGGTCAAACCTCTTACCACCTTGGGTCAAAAGAGAAATGGGAAAAGATCCAAAGGAATGCACAACAAAGAAGACTAATGCTATCAATGGGAATGGAACCTTAGACCTCTCACTTATAAAATCAAAGTTTTAACCACTAAGCTATGAGTGTTTCTTGAAACCTCAAGGGAACACTCCCTTCTTAAACCCCGCTAAGTCCCCAAGACCCACAAAACCCCCAAATCAAAAACCCTTCTTCTTCCTCCCCACTCTCACTCTCCCTCTCTTCCTCTCTCTCCCCCCTCCACGCCGCCGACACCACCCGAACACCACAGAGACTCACCCCGCCAACGACCGCCACCAACCAGCCGCCGACAACCACCCGGTCAACACCACCACCGTGCGCCTGCCGTCGCCACCCGCGACGCTGCTACCTCCCGTCGCACGCCCGGCTGCACCCCACTGCCGCAAACCGGCGCACGACACCTCCAAGCCCCGCCTAGGCCTGCCGCCTTCGCCGTCGAAACCGGAACACCGCCTAATTCAAGCCACATCGCCACCTCGATGCCGAAAAATCTTCGCCGGAGCATCACCGGAGATCGCCGGAGCCTCGCCGAAAAAACATCACCGGGAAAAACGCCACCTTGAGGAATCTCGCAATGCCGAAGAAGCCCGTTGGGATCCGAAACCCGGAATGGAACGATGCCGACTACACGGTGATCAGAGGTAAAGCCCTCGAACCCGACCAATTCTCCCCGGAATTGGTCGATATGCTTAACTTCCAAGGGTTTTTGGATACCTATCTCAAAATCAAGGGAGATACGTACCCCGAGATGGTGAAAGAATTCTATCACCACTTAGTAGCTGTCAAACGGGGTGATAAGTTGGAAATCACCACCAAGGTCCGGAGCAAAGAAATATTGCTCTCCAAATGCCGCTTAGCCAAACTCCTGAAACTGACCACCATGGGTGTGTCAGACTACGATCGGAAGGCATGGATCGGTACCCAAACTCGTGCCTTGATAAATCTTTAATGATGATTATGATATGATCTTGATATTGATGAGATGATCTTATGTGTTGATCTTGATAATCTTGATGATTATAAGAGGATCTTGATAATTGTGTGCTGATTCTTGATAAATCTTGATATTCTTGATTTTAAAGATAAAGTATGATTTTGTGATTTAAATATGATTAGAGCCCTAGGTTGAATCATGAATTTCGTATTGTGATATTCTTGGTATATTTGGGTGGGAATTCGCATGTTCGGGTGTTGATTATGTTTAGAACATGTTAGGATATGTTCAATGTGATTCTTGGTTTTGATCCGTTATTTGCCTACGTGGTGTCGTCGGTTGCGTTTAAAAGTGTCTAAACATGGTTTCGGGTTCCACAAAAGATCCCGTGACCCAAATATTGAAAAAGAGTCAGTGGGGGGGGGGGGGGTAGGGGAACCCGCTGCCCCTAAAGGGCGTCGCCGGCAGCGAGCAGGCGACTGCCCGCCGGGCACCCGCTGCCCATCATCTCGCCGCCGGACCCACTAGAAACTCCCAAGTGGGAAGGTGGTTTTCCCCATTTGATATGATGTTTCCCCGACCCTCGTGGTGTCCCACGGACTCCGTTTATCGTGCTTGAGTCTAATTTGATGTTTCGGGTACCATTCGTAGGATAAAAGAGTTTTATGTATTGCATGCTAGTTGAATTGGTATCCCGTTGACCTAGGCGAAAGATGTATGAACCCCTTAGGAATATTCCTAGTATGTGGATGACCACGCATAAGTTTATTGATACGTTTTCGCCCCTTTCCCAATGTGCTACTGTGAGTTGCATGTGCTTGCTATGTGTTATGTGTGCATGATACCCCAATTTGGTTGCGATAAAATTGGCTATACGGGCTGTTGGATGGGTTGAGAACCATACCAACTGTTAACCAGGCCTGTGACACCCCAAAAATCCAAATTCAATTCATGGATTAATTGAATAATTAATCCTATTTCAATCGAGGAATTAATTTCTAAAATCCAGAAATTTAATAGTTGGGGACTAGTATTTGATTAGTCAACTCCAAAGTCAAGTTGTACCTTGAGCTTTGAAGGGAGTTCCCTTGTTCCTTACACTTTTCTAATGTTAGTAAGGGCATTCTTGACCTTTCACCAAGTGTTAGTATTGTAACCTAACCTAGTAAACATCTTCATTCTACCCCTTACAATTTCTAAAATTTAGCTCTACCTTCTCTCTAGAAAGGTGAGTAGCTTTTCCTCCAAGCTAAGTTGAGGCCTTGCCAAGACTTCAAGAGTTGCTTCCAAGATTCAACCTTTCACCTATTTGGGCATCTAGGAGGGTAAGATCTAAGCCTATCTTGTGTTTTTGGTTCCATCTTAGGTGTCTTTTCTTAAAGGTAGGATCTTTATGATCTTTTGGTTTGTTCTTAAAGTGGGTTTGGAAAGTGAGCCTTGTAAGGAGCTTGTTCAGGTGTGAAGTGAAGTCTTTTAGTCTACAAGAGGTAACCCATGCTCTACAAAATCTATTTTTCTTACCTATATGTGATTTTTTGGATTCTACTTGTGTTTTGCTATGAAATGTGAGTGTTGATGCATTGTCTTGTGAAAAATGCATATCTAGAGCTTGTGTTTAGGGTTCTTGTGTGCCATTGCTTGGCATTTCCTATGGTTCAAGTCATTTTGTTGTATTGGGTGAGATTTGGCATGTTTTGGACTTGAATTTGAGCTTGGAGTTGAAAATCCCCAAAGGGACTATTTTTGGACACAGGGATGTACCCGCGGGCAGAACGACGGGCAGAGCCCTACCCGCCGCCCACCCGCAGGTACATGGCCTCGTGGGTAGTGTACCCGCGGGCGGAACCACGGGTATGGGCTTATCCGTGGGTCCACCCGCGGGGAACACTTCGTTGTTGAAATGGGATTTGTTTCCCGTGATTCTTTTGACTTGGTATTTGGTCTTTTGACTTCCCGATGTTCTTTTGTGGAACTATTTGAGTGTCTTCTTGATGTTTCGTATGTCTAGAACTATGTGGTAGGTATCCATATAGGCCTTTGGTGTCTTGAATCGTGCTAAGTGTTCAACATTGTGCTTCGTTGAACCGTGATGAGTCTTGTGTGTTCTTCGGAACTATCTTTGGTTTACCCGTTTGATAAGCATGCTAGTTCGGTGTTTAAATACTATCGTGTGTGTTGTTTGTACCTTCCTATTGGTTGATGATAACTTGTGTTATTCATCGTTGTTGTTTTTGGGCTGTGACCCATTCCTTGATTGAGTATGTTTCATACCTTCGTTGTAATTCGTTAATTGATTCATGTTGAGGTGTGGTATGTGTGGCTTTACCTGGATTGCACGATTAGTGGTATGGGACACTAGTCACCAAGGTATTGCAACGGTCCTCGTGGTGGCCGTGACTTGATTATGGAGTTGTGGCCTGAGTGATTGGTCCACGTATTTCTTGGGAAGGCATGTGTTGCCGTGTGTGTGTACGGTACCTCGTGTACTATGAAATTGGTGGTCTCGTTGGTGGTCGTTGGTGGGGGACGACGGTCCCGGAGAGAAAAGGTTGGACTAAGAAGTACAGGGGTCTTGGAGGTAATGGTTGGAAAGAAGAAACAAGGTTGGGGGTAGTCATAAGGTTGGAATCGGGCATAAGGTAGGCATATCAACTCGTGATGGG
Organism: Ipomoea nil; assembly: GCF_001879475.1. Lineage (NCBI taxonomy): Eukaryota > Viridiplantae > Streptophyta > Magnoliopsida > Solanales > Convolvulaceae > Ipomoea > Ipomoea nil. The sequence continues at coordinate 4,028,758 of NW_017619458.1, forward strand.
TGATGTCACAAGGGCTATTGTAGCCGGTGTTGTGTGTTCTTCTCTTGTGACGTGTGTAGTCATAGAGGCATGTGTTGCCAGTTGTGTAAGTCTTATTCTTTTGCGTTGTACTTGTCGGGTTTTGATCTATTGAGTGATGATAGATCATGCCTTGACTCTTTTGTGAGTCGTGTTGTTCTTGTGGTCTTGGGATGTGTTCCCGTGTTGTTTGTTGAGAGTGTTGAGTCTTATGTTGGCTTTGACTCTTGGTTTTACACTTATATATATGTATTCCGTTTCGAAAATGGTTTGACAACTTATATGTTACCTATTTATGTTATTTCACATGTATTGGTGGGTTACTAGCATTATTCGCTGACCAGGCGTCGTCCCATGTTTACTTGTGATCTTTCAGGTGATGTCTAGACTAGAGCGGAGTCTAGTGCCCGATAGTGTAACTCTTTTCGTTTGTCTTACGGCCTGTGAGCCGGTTTAGTTTTACACTTGTGAGTTTTGGGATAGTTGTATACCATGCAGATTTGGCCGTACCGTTTATCATTGTTGGTAAACGTGGCATAACACCCCTATTCTGGATTTACTTTTATCCAGTTACCTTTTATCTTCCGCCGTGCTAGTGTTTTGTTGTGATATCTGTATGTGTTAAGTCTTTTTATATAGCATGTTTTGGGGGGTGTTACAGTTGGTATCAGAGACTAGGTTTGAACCTAGGAAGAGTTAATTCTAGACTCTCTAAGTGTCTAAGTGTGGTTTGAGACCTCTAAGCGACCTTAAGAAGCTAAGTGTTAGGCTTAGGACTCTAGGTTGCGCGGTGAGCGTTGTGTTGCTTTCTGTTCTTGCTTGTTTGCTATCTTTTGGTAACCGTGTTGTTGTTGTAGAAGTTGCGATGCCTCCTCGTCCCCGAGCACGCACCCCGGAGACCCCGACCAACGAGCAGCTCGCTCAGAACCTTCACCAGCTGTCTCAGACCCTGCAGACGCTCAGTGAAGCTTTGTTGAACAACAATCACGCTGTGCCGCCTCCTCCCCCTGCATGGCACCGTGATGTAGGTCGTTTGGTGTCGGGACATAGGCCGCCAACCTTCGCCGGCGAGGAAGACCCGCTAGTCTTAGAAGAGTGGCTACGGGTGTTTGACAAGATCTTCACCATTGTGGGTTGCCCCGAAGAGAGAAGAGCAGAACTGGCAACGTTCTACTTTTGCCATGAAGCAGATTTGTGGTGGGTCCATGAAGGTCCGGCTCTTCTTGAAGAACCCGAGTTCGACTAGACCGCGCTCAAGGACAGAATGCGCGAGAGGTTCTACCCAACACATGTGCGCGCCGCCATGTATGAAGAGTTTCTCCACCTGCAGCAAGGATCCATGCCTGTGGCTGAATACTACAAGAGGTTCTTGGAGTTGACACGTCTTGCGAGGATGTTTGTGCCTACAGAGCTCGCTAAAGTCGAGAAATTCGTGGCCGGTCTGAACTATGAGGCGCGAAAAGCTTTGACTATGAGTAGGCCGAGTTCTCTTAAGGACGCTTACGTGTGTGCCGCCGATCTGTATCGCGTGCAGCAGCTTCAGAGAGGATCGTTCGAGCATGCTAGGAAGAGGACCGAGGGCGGAGGTTCTTCTACCTTTAAGAAGCCAAGACCGAGTTTCCAGGCCAAGAACGTGTCATCTTCTTCTCAAGGACCTATCAGAATGGAGCATCGGGATCAAGCTAAGACGGTTGTTTGCCGTAGATGTGGGAAGGTGCACACGGGCCAAGATTGTCATGGTCAGGCGTTTAGGTGTTTCCGATGCGGGGATCATGGTCACAAAGTCGCGGAGTGTCCCCAGCTTGCCGGTCAGAGAGCGTTGCCGCCACCCCCGGGAGTCGGAGGAGCCTCGGGAGGGAGTTCGTGGTTATGGAGCAGTCGGAGCTAGGCCACCTGGAAAGGTCTTTGTGATGGCGCGTTCACAGGCTGAGTTGGAGGGCTTGATGGAGGATGAGTTGGCAGGTAACCCCTTTTCTCTAGCCTATCCTTGTTTTCTGCGATCACCGTGTTCTTTGTTGCCTTGAGTGTTACCTTGTGTTTCGTAGATGTCTATTTGAGCTACTTGGCAATCCTTGGCATGTTTCCCTAGTAAGTGATTCTTTTGGAGCTTAGTGTAAACTCTTCTTGCTAAGTGATTTCTTTAGTTTGGTATATAAGTTTCGTTATGAAGTTAACAATCCATCCTTGTAATGTTTTGTGATTTGGGCCAATTCTACAATCCTTATACTTGGTTGTTCTTACAACAATTCCTTGTGAGCTCCCTAAATTTTCCAAGTATTCTTTGAATTTGGAAATAGCAAAATTCATACCAAAAACCTCTCCTTGTGTAGCTTAAAAGCCAAACCTAATGTTTAATTATAACCTTTGAGTTTTGAACCTAAGCCTATTCTTTATCAACCTAACCTCTAAACCACTTGAGCCAATTATCTTTCTTAGAACCTATCCAATTTTAATTCAATCTAAACCATAAATTTCCACTTTACCCAAAATCCCCAAATTAATTAATCTTTTTCCCTAATTTCTCCCAAATCCCTAAAATCCCAAATTCTCTTTTCTTCTTCTCTTCTCCACCCGTGAGAACACCTAATCCCACCCCCAACCCGTAGCTTCACCGCCACCACCACCAACCCGTCGCCCCACCGTCACCGAGCCACCGCTACGCCATCGTCGCAGCAGCCCGGAGCTCCGCCGTGCCGCGCCGACCTATTGTCGCCGAGAGAGCCGATCGAGAGAGAGAGAGAGAGAGAGCTCAAGAGAAAGAGAGGGGCAACGAGTGTAAGGAGGAAAGAAGAGGAGGTTGTGGGCTTTGTTTGTTGAGCTTTGGGTCATCTCTTGCCATGCCTAGAAGATCAAGTTTGGCTAGAAAAGCGGAGTGGGTGGATGCCCACTACCTTGTTCTTGAAGGTAAAGCTTTTGACCCAGAATCTTTTCCTAGTGCCTTGTTGGATATGCTTAGATTTCAGGGTTTATTGGATGGGTTTCTCGCCATAAGGGCCGAGACTTACCCGAGTGTGGTTAAAGAGTTTTATCATCACATGGTTGTGACAAGGGAAGGTGATAAGCTTGAGATCATTTCTAAAGTGAGAGGTGTAAAGTTGGTGCTTTCTGAGAAGAGGCTGGCTCAGCTTTTGAGTTTGTCTGCTACCAGAATGGCTCAGTACAGTGGTCATGCTTGGATTAGTACGGATACCATGGGGTACCGTGACTACTTGAGCTATTTGTTGAGCCGTACGAGTGGTTTCACTCAAGCCTCTAGACCGAAGAAGAAGTGGTTGTCTGCAGAGCAAAGGATTTTGGTAATGTTGGTACCGGATTGTTTGTTGCCTAATAACAACAAAAGCAGTTTGTTGGGAAAGTTGGAGTGCACCTTTGCCTTTTGTCTCAAGAATATGGTTAAGTTCAACTTGCCAGCTTTGATTTTGCAACACATGGTGTTTTGCCGGGATCACAATCGGAAGAGCTTACCGTACGGGATGGTGTTGAGTTGGATCTTAGTTCGGAAGGGTGTCAGTGTGGATGGTTGTCTCCCGAAGGCTGTGGGAAAGATGGTGTTGAATGCCGCCAACCTTCGGAGTTGTAATCTGTTTCAAATGGATGATGGTGAGTACGTCACACTGGAGGAAGTGGCAAGAAAAGCACCTGAAGAAAAGGCCGAGTTGGCAGCTGAGCTTGGCATTCATGCCGGGAAGTTGAGCTTCGCCGTTCAGAGTTTGGGAGGTGATGAGGAAGCCGAGGATGAAGCCGATCGTGAGGATGTGGTGGGAGCACCAGAAGTTGCTGAAGCTGAAGAAAGTGATTCAGATAGTGAAGAGAACCGACGGAGAAGGGAAGCTTGCACGAAGAGGGAGCATGATGCCATGGCACACGAGGAGCACGTTATCGCCTTGCTTCGCCAGCAGAACCGCTTGGTCGAGGAGGGTTTCACCTTTATGAAAACGCAGTTCGTTGTCGTGCATCAGAGGCTAGACCAGGTTGAGGCCAGTTCGAGCCGCAGAGACGAAGATGACGAGGAGTCTGAGGAGGCCGAGGAGTCTGAAGAGGTCGAGGAGTTGGAGAGTGAGGAGTTCTAGCTTGTGTTGTGGTAATCACGTTTGCCTTTTTCCTTGCTGTTTCCTTTTAGCCGGTGTTAGATTGGTGGTAGTTTGTTGCTTACCTTGTGTGTTTGCTTGCTTTGCTTGTTACCTTGTTGTTAGATAGCTTAATAGTTGGTGTTTGGAGTTAGCTATCTAGTTCTTGGTTGTTGTCTAGAAGTCGGTGTTGGTGTTTAATCTAGAGTTCGTGATGATCAATCCAACCCTCTGTTAAACTCTTGCCAATTCTTGATTTGATATAAGCCTTCCTTCTTGTTTGGAATTCTTGTGAAACCTTTTGAGTTTTGACCAAAAGAGCTTATTCTTGAACCTCTTGTCACAATGTTGTTTCCTATCAAAGTTTGTTCTAATTCGTCGTACCCAAGCTTCAGGGACGAAGCTTCTTTGAAGGGGGAGAGGATGTGACACCCAAAAAATCCAAATTCAATTCATGGATTAATTGAATAATTAATCCTATTTCAATTGAGGAATTAATTTCTAAAATCCTGAAATTTAATAGTTGGGGACTAGTATTTGACTAGTCAACTCCAAAGTCAAGTTGTACCTTGAGCTTTGAAGGGAGTTCCCTTGTTCCTTACACTTTTCTAATGTTAGTAAGGGCATTCTTGACCTTTCACCAAGTGTTAGTATTGTAACCTAACCTAGTAGACATCTTCATTCTACCCCTTACAATTTCTAAAATTTAGCTCTACCTTCTCTCTAGAAAGGTGAGTAGCTTTTCCTCCAAGCTAAGTTGAGACCTTGCCAAGACTTCAAGAGTTACTTCCAAGATTCAACCTTTCACCTATTTGGGCATCTAGGATGGTAAGATCTAAGCCTATCTTTTGTTTTTTGTTCCATCTTAGGTGTCTTTTCTTAAAGGTAGGATCTTTATGATCTTTTGGTTTGTTCTTGAAGTGGGTTTGGAAAGTGAGCCATGTAAGGAGCTTGTTCAGGTGTTAAGTGAAGTCTTTTAGTCTACAAGAGGTAACCCATGCTCTACAAAATCTATTTTGCTTACCTATATGTGATTTTTTGGATTCTACTTGTGTTGTGCTATGAAATGTGAGTGTTAATGCATTTGTCTTGTGAAAAATGCATATCTAGAGCTTGTGTTTAGGGTTCTTGTGTGCCATTGCTTGGAATTTCCTATGGTTCAAGTCATTTTGTTGTATTGGGTGAGATTTGGCATGTTTTGGACTTGAATTTGAGCTTGGAGTTGAAAATCCCCGAAGGGATTATTTTTGGACACAGGGATGTACCCGCGGGCGGAACGACGGCCAGAGCCCTACCCGCCGCCCACCCGCAAGTACATGGCCTCGTGGGTAGTGTACCCGCGACCCGAACCACGGGTAGGGGCCTACCCGTGGGTCCACCCGCGGGGAACACTTCGGTGTTGAAATGGGATTTGTTCCCCGTGATTCTTTTGACTCGGTATTTGGTCTTTTGACTTCCCGATGTTCTTTTGTGGAACTATTTGAGTGTCTTCTTGATGTTTCGTATGTCTAGAACTATGTAGTAGGTATCCATGTAGGCATTTGGTGTTTTGAATCGTGCTAAGTGTTCAACATTGTGCTTCGTTGAACCGTGATGAGTCTTGTGTGTTCTTCGGAACTATCTTTGGTTTACCCGTTTGATAAGCATGCTAGTTCGGTGTTTAAATACTAGCGTGTGTGTTGTTTGTACCTTCCTATTGGTTGATGATAACTTGTGTTATTCATCGTTGTTGTTTTTGGGCTGTGACCCATTCCTTGATTGAGTATGTTTCATACCTTCGTTGTAATCCGTTAATTGATTCCTGTTGAGGTGTGGTGTGTGTGGCTTTACCTGGACTGCACGATTAGTGGTATGGGACACCAGTCACCAAGGTATTGCAGCCGTCCTCGTGGTGGCCGTGACGTGATTATGGAGTTGTGGCCTGAGTGATAGGTCCACGTATTTCTTGGGAAGGCATGTGATGCCGTGTGTGTGTACGGTACCTCGTGTACTATGAAATTGGTGGTCTCGTTGGTAGTCGTTGGTGGGGGACGACGGTCCCTGAGAGAAAAGGTTGGACTCGAAGTACAGGGGTCCTGGAGATAATGGTTGGAAAGAAGAAACAAGGTTGGGGGTAGCCATAAGGTTGGAATCGGGCATAAGGCAGACATATCAACTCGTGATGGGTGATGTCACGAGGGCTATTGTAGCCGGTGTTGTGTGTTGTTCTCATGTGACGTGTGTAGTCACAGAGGCATGTGTTGCCTTGGCATGTGTTACCGGTTGTGTAAGTCTTATTCTTTTGCGTTGTACTTGTCGGGTTTTGATCTATTGAGTGATGATAGATCATGCCTTGACTCTTTTGTGAGTCGTGATGTTCATGTGGTCTTGGGATGTGTTCCCGTGTTGTTTGTTGAGATTGTTGAGTCTTATGTTGGCTTTGACTCTTGGTTTTGCACTTATATATATATGTATTCCGTTTCGAAAATGGTTTGACAACTTATATGTTACCTATTTATGTTATTTCACATGTATTGGTGGGTTACTAGCTTTATTCGCTGACCGGGCGTCGTCCCATGTTTACTTGTGATCTTTCAGGTGATGTCTAGACGAGAGCGGGGTCTAGTGCCCAATAGTGTAGCTCCTTTCGTTTGTCTTACGGCCTGTGAGCCGGTTTAGTTTTACACTTGTGAGTTTTGGGATAGTTGTATACCATGCAGATTTGGCCGTAGCGTTTATCATTGTTGGTAAACGTGGCATAACACCCCTGTTTTGGATTTACTTTTATCCAGTTACCTTTTATCTTCCGTTGTGCTAGTGTTTTGTTGTGATATCTGCATGTGTTAAGGCTTTTTATATAGCATGTTTTGGGGGGTGTTACAAGGCCGGTTGCGATCGGTCAGGTATATAAATATTATATAGGGCTGCGGTCCACCAATTGGTTGCGATCAAACGTTTTACATGAGCTGCGGTTCATAATCTGGTTGCGATTAGAAATACACTTTTGGGCTGCGGTCCACTGTTTGGTTGCGATCAAACATTATGATGAGCTGCGGTTCATCGATCGGTTGCGATCGACCCCTTCGTGTTGCGATACGAGGCAGGGTGCTTCGGGCATGCCAGAGCTATATGCACTGGTGCTTCGTGTATGGGCGCGTGAAGGGTCCTGCAGCACCACCAAAGTGTGTTTATGTGATTGAGATAATGATTGAATAATGATATGGATGACGTGAAATAATCTTATGACCTTAGTATACATGCTAGTATCTTTATATGCGTGATGATAACTGTTGAATGTGCTTGTCCCTACTTGTTGAGTTTATTCTCGGTTTTTAAAGCTAGAGTTTCCTAAGTATATATCTTCCGGCTTCAAAATGGTTTTCCAATATATATATATATATATATATATATATATATATATATATATATATATATATATATATATATATATATAATCCGGATCAGGTGAGGACCTAATCTTAGGTGAGGACGTGAGGACTAATCTTGTGCGTTTATTTTTTTATTTGGATGATCCAGATTTGAGTTCTTAAGATGACATGGATTGATCTTTTTTGTTAAAGTGAGATAATAGTGTCTTTTTCTATTTTTTTTAAGTGTGAACGCATGTATAATCCTTGGCCAAATTTGTTTCCTATTTTCTTGGATCATCACCGTTGCAATTTGGAGCCACGATTTCTTCATCATTGATTGAGTGTTCGCCCATGCAAACTAATCAGTATTTTTTATTTTTTTTCGCTTGTTCTTTTGACTATAATGTTGTCTATATTTGGATTGTCGTGTATATGTATAAATGTCTGGGTAGTATGATTGTGCATTCGTGTGTGCTGATTGTGCAACCTAGTGTTGTAAGTTGTGCACTATAGGCTAGGGAGTTGTGCATTATAGCACATAGTTCAATGCATCGTAGAACATTGGATGTTCACTGTATGATTTTTTTGGCGGGGTTTGAATGCACAACAATGAAGTTATTGATGCACAACACTCAGTATAGGAATGCACAACATTTTGTATAGGATTGCACATCTTTTAATAAGACTGATTTTCCCTAAATTTATATATTTTAATATTTTAAAGGGATTTATTTTCTTAATCCGTGTGATTTGTTTCTTTTAATCTCAATCATACATCATTCTGATTTAATGGTCTAGATTAGTCCTCACGTCCTCACGTCCTCACCTAAGATTAGGTCCTCACCTGATCCGGACCCTATATATATATATATATATATATATATATATATATATATATATATATATATATATATATATATATATATATATATATATATAAGACTGATTTTCCCTAAATTTATATATTTTAATATTTTAAAGGGATTTGTTTTCTTAATCCGTGTGATTTGTTTCTTTTAATCTCAATCATACATCATTCTGATTTAATGGTCTAGATTAGTCCTCACGTCCTCACGTCCTCACCTAAGATTAGGTCCTCACCTGATCAGGACCCTATATATATATATATATATATATATATATATATATATATATATATATATATATATATATATATATATATATATATATATATATATATATATTGTATTTCAACGCGTTGGAGTGGGTTACCAGCATTATTCGCTGAACAGATATATTTGGCTTTCAGGCACAGATAAGTAAACTCCGGAGCGCGCTAAAGGACCGAAGCTTAGATAGATAGTTTTCCTTTCGGCCTGCATTCCATGATGATGTATTGATATTACTTTGAGGATACTTAGTTACTATAGCCTGTGCATTTGAGTTCTCCAGCTCAGATGTGGCATAGCACCCCAAACTCTTATGTTTAGTATGCTCTGTTTTGGGATTTAATGATAATACTACATTTATTTCATAAGCTTTGAAAGTTTTAAATTTTAGGGGTGTTACAATATCAATTGAAATGAAGGGAATTGGATCAAGCTTTCTTTGCTCATATGCATTTGGGAAGTCTAAAATGGGAATGTGAATGGAAATGGAAATGATGCATTGATTGGTCCTTTGGAATGAATTTTTACGAAGGTTAAGCCGACTACGGTCATTAGACTATTAAGCAATTCGAGTTCTACTTTTGTAGTAACTTTAATTGCCTAAGGCATTTTATTGAACACCTTGTCTACATACTTTCTTTCGAGCTCCACATTTCGGTAAGAGGTGGGAATTGCAAGTGAAGAGGCTCATGTGAACTCCCAATCTCTTGTATACAATACATATTTCCTAAAATCCTAACATGATGTGGCCATCACCATGCAAGAATCAATACAAAATTCACTTCCAACAACAAAACTCGTTCAATCAATGCATTATTCAATTCTTAAAAGCAATGAATATCAAGAATGCATAATCACAAAGGAAACCTAATCCAATTCCTAAGAATCTAGCTACTCATATACTTATGATTTGAAATCATAATTGAGAAAGTTGATGAAGAGAAACAATTAATGGAGATTAGAAGTGAGAAAATGTAGGAAAAACATAGCTTCAATCACAATTGACAATCCACAATCACAATTTTTTAATCCTTCAAGAAAGGAGCTTGCAGATTTGGTGCAAGTTGATAATTTGCATACAACCCTCAAGCTTTCTCTCTCTAGAATGAATACGGATTTTTCAGTAACAAATGAAATCTAGTCTAATTTTGTTACAAGGTCAAATCATTAAAGCCTTTAAATACTCTATGCCCAGAATTCTATGCGCGGTGAGGTTGTAAGTTATCTTTTGTATCTGTTTCGTTCTTTTATCTTGTTAGCTTTAGTTGTTGTGGTAGTTGATCTCGGTTGGTGTGAACCTTCTCGGTAAGTTGCCTCGCCCTGGTTTCGTTGAAGTCTTGACGAAGACTGTGGCTAAGAGAATGAAGACTCGAATGTCTGTTGTTACAAGGTAGCAAAGTCGTTGTGGTTACAGCTGAGCATGTGGCCAACTCAAAGAAGAAGATTGCTTTACTCGCAACCTAGAGTCAACTACAACAATCCCTGCTCGAACAAGTGGCGCTGTCTCTGGTACGACATCGTCATCAGCTCTACGTTAAACCCCAGAGTTGAAGTCTAAGTTTCGTGCAGCAGAAGTCCGTTAAGAAGCAAAGACGTCAATTGGAGTTCAAAGATCAAGACTTGAAGACCCTCACGCACGAGGGAGAGTCAAGAGCGGTCGCAGACGCTCTAAGAAGATGTCAACACACGCCAAGTGGTCGTCTTTGGATCAACGTGATAGAAGCTTCCCAGAGTTAAAGAGCTAAGAGTTAACTTTGGATCTTTCTAAAGCACGAAGAGTTGAAGTGTAAGATCGAAGTGTTCAACGTAGAAGTAGTCCTACCTACCCTTGAAGAAACCAAGATTGGGCAAGTTCGAAGCAATGAACTTGGAAGTAATAGAGATCAAGATGGGTATACAAGAAAAACTTGGACCTTTAAGGTACACGGAGAAGAGGAACCACGTTGCTGGTGAGTCGTTTGACTCTGTGAAGCGCGAAGCAGTTGAGAAGTAATTGGTAAAGGTGGGTACCTTATACCCCAGCCGACACACCCTAAAAGCGATGGTTAACATGAAGACTTTTGGTAAGGAAGTTTGGCATAAGAAAAAAAGAAGACGTGATCGATGTGCAATCAATCGTTGGAGCCGTCAAAAGACTCAAACCATCAAATTGAACACTGATGCAGCCTTTGATCACACTAGTAAAATGATGGGAATGGGCTGGGTACTCCTAGATGATGAAGGTAGGTTCAGTGCTGCGAAAGGAATTCGAATGCAAGGAAGTTTTACTGTGCAGGAGGCTGAAGCTCTTGGTATTCGTGAGGCTTTGAGTTGGTTGAAGGATCTAGGATTGGGAGATGTGGATGTGGAAACAGACTCCCAAACACTATTTCATGCTATTTGTTTCCAACCGCATAGACAGCTCAACTGGTCATAGGGGTGAAGTTTGAGAAGAATGACCAGGGATGAGCCCTCATCTGTTTAGCAGTAAGCACATCCTCCAAGATGCTCTAGGGTGTGAGGTCCTTAAGGTTGAGGATTTAACCTTTTAGGAAAGAATGCTATTTGTTCCCACCGTTTCACTCTTCTTTTGGTTTGTTAGTTGAGGACATTATAGAGATTACATCCCTATTAAATGATGTCTTCTTTTGGTTTGTTAGTTGATGATACCCTATTAAATAATGTTAATTTCCACTTTGTTAAGTGATCTGCGAATCGTGCTGTCCATAGCGTCGCTCGGAAAGTCATTTCTATGTCAAGTTGGGGGGAATGGTTTGATGTGCCACTCCTTTTCTTATTCATTGTTTGTTGATGATTTAATGCATTAATTCCTTCTTATAAAATAAATTAAAAATACTGGTTCGAACTGAGAGTTGTAACCGGAACCGTTAGTTCCGTAACCAAAGCCGAAAGCTTTCTAAGAGGTTTTGATTCCGGTTTGTAAATTGTTAAAATCGTGAACCACCGGTTAAAAATCAGAACCGGAATCGAATAGTGAATAGTGGTCACAATTAGTCTGGAGATGCGAAAGAAATAAAGAAAAGAATGATTTGGCAATCGTGAGGATATTACATTGGTGATGCCTTTAAAATTCACAGATACTACTGTTGTTGGGGACAAGTAGGCTATCAAGCTTTTTAGCCTTTTATTTTTTTTTTTTTGAATGCAGCCTTTTATTTAATTTAATTTCTTTTTTTTTTTTGTATTTTTCAGTTTGTAATCGCCCGGAACAACCAAGTTCCTAATCGGACCTGACGGGTTCCGTTCTCAATTTTGTTAAATCTGAACCGAAACCTTTACGTTCCGGTTCTAAACTAAAATAGGAACTGTAGGATAAGATTCTGATTCTAGTTGGGTTTCTACAGTGTAAGGTTGGGTTTGAATTGAAGAGTTGGAATCAAAGCATAGTCATTCATAATTCTGATATGATACCACTCTGTTGATGTTCACTGTCCCAGAAAGCCGACCAACTGTCACTCGCTAAAGTTTTTCAAAATTCAAATGTAATAATCATGGCTGCCAAGTCCTCCATAAAAATCCAGAGGCTCCCTCCTGTCATCTTGTCTTGCTAGTAAATACAGTAAGGTTTTATAAAGACGTATGCCCTTACGTCATCAAGCGGCAGTGAAAATGGTTTTATATAAAAGGATAGTTCCCAATTCTGCTAGTGTAGTACAAAAGACACTAAACCAGAGAAGATTTAGAAAAAAAAAATAAAAAATTACTAAGTTTCCAAGCTGCTTACAATGGCGGCGACAACAGTAGAAGAGCAGTTTCATTTCGTTGTGCTTCCTTTTATGTCCCCAGGGCATACGATCCCCATGATAGACTTTGCCAAGTCACTGGCCAGTTTCGGGGTTAGAATCACAATTCTCCTAACACCCCAAGATGCCAGCAGAGTCAAATCTGTGATTGTTCGTGCGCAAGAATCAGGGCTGCCAATCCACATTCTCCAGATTAGCTTTCCCTGCACAGAGGTTGGGTTACCTGAGGGCTGTGACAATGTGGATTTTCTTCCTTCTTTTGATCTGTTGCTGCAATTCTACGAAGCAGTTAGGATGCTTCAACCTCAAGTTGAGGGGTTGCTGAGAGAGATGAAGCCATCCCCGAGCTGCATAATTGCTGATATGAACTTCCCATGGACAAACAATGTTGCCCAGAAGCTTAAAATCCCAAGAATTGTTTTCCATGTGATGGGTAGCTTCCCTCTCTTGTGCTTGCACAACATAAGGAATTGGAGTGGCTTTCAAAGCTTAGAGTCCGAGTCCCAATACTTTGAGGTGCCTGGACTGCCTCACAGTATTCAAGTAACCAAAGCTCAGGTCTCACAAATGTTGGCTCCAATCTCCGATGGAAAGAAGGACATTACCAAAGAAATACAAGATGCAGAGGGTAACGCTTTTGGGATAGTGATGAACTCATTTGAGGAGCTGGAAAGGGAGTACACCAAAGAATTCAAGAAAGCCAAAGGGAAGAAAGTTTGGAGCATTGGCCCAGTTTCTCTTTGCAACAAGGAGGATTCAGACATGGTTGAAAGAGGAAACAAGGCCACCATTGATAAGCACCAGTGCTTAAAATGGCTGGACTCCAAGGAAACCACCTCTGTCCTCTACGTCTGCCTAGGGAGCCTAGCGCGATTGCCCACTTCTCAGATGATAGAGCTTGGGCTTGCACTGGAGTCATCAAAACGCCCCTTCATTTGGGCTATTAAGCACATTTCTAATGAGTTTCAAAACTGGCTTCAACAAGAAAAATATGAGGAACGAGTTAAAGGGCAAGGCCTTATCATCTTCGGTTGGGCTCCGCAAGTTCTAATCTTGTCCCACCCTTCTATCGGGGGATTCTTGAGTCACTGCGGATGGAATTCGGCCCTGGAAGCTATTACTGCAGGTGTGCCACTCATCAATTGGCCAATGTTTGGGGAGCAATTCTTGAACGAGAGGTTAGTTGTGGATGTGCTCAAAACTGGAGTTAGAGTTGGAGTGGAGTTGCCGGTTTTGGTTGGGAGGGAAGAACAGACAGGAGTCCAAGTGAATAGAGATGATATTGCACTGGCAATTGAACAAGTGATGAGTGGAGGAGAGGAGGCTGAAATGAGAAGAGAAAGAATGAAAAAGCTTGGAGAAATGGCAAGGACGGCAATGGAGGAAGGAGGTTCATCTTTCCTCAATATTGCCAAACTAATTCAAGATGTTGCAGAGGAAACCAACACTCTGAAATCAGGCTGAGCCTATGATGTTTCAATTTTTATTTCTTAATTTCTACTTCATGTTAGTTATTGCAGTTTGATTGACCATTACGCTTTGCCTTCAAAAACCAATAAACCACCGTTAAGAACATAAGATTTCATACCGTGCAGGTCAACCCAATTGTAAATCCATGAACAATACTTGTGTGATCAACCTATAATAATGTGTGACCTAGGTATAGCATGAACGGGGTATAATGTCATTCTCTCGAAATAATGTGTTATGTCACATAATATACAATAATAAAGTAGGCACTTGCACAAGAAAATGAACAAGAAACTATACATTTCATAAGTCATAGCAAGTCATGGGCAAATCCAGAATTTGAGAGGATGCATGCAGGAATCTTTGTGTACAAGATAATTTCTTTACCAAGTAAACAAAAACTAGTACAAAAAATGAGTATAAAAATGTGACTTTCTGCTACCTTTTTAATAATATGGTAGTGTATGGTTGAAAAAAAAGGTGCATTTAAAAAGTAGTCATGGAGTTAGGGTAGTTATTGTGTATTCATGAAAAATTTATTGTGCATTACTAGAGAAGTCTGCATGTTCTCACGTTTAGAGATGTTTTCACTTGAAAGGGTCGCGAATACCCTTATTAAAAAAAAAAAAATCACAACCCTTTTATGGAATAAGGGTCATGGACTCTTAACTTTCCGTGACGCAACAAAAAGGGTCACGGAAAACGCTGTACAAGGGTCGTGGATGACCTGTTTTGTACTAGTGAAAGATTAGAGCAATGAATTACTTTATTCTCGGGACATGTTAATTCAAAGTCCGCTCTAGTACACAAAGCATCAAAACTCTCTAATTTATCCTATTTTCATAGGAACAAATTAAAGTTATCCAAGGAGTGGTTTGAATCTAACCCACATCTCATTGTAGTCAATAATTCTTTAAAAATATATATGCTAATGAATATTGTACACCAAATATAAACTCGATCAATAATCCTATGTTGGATTTATACTCTTTATACAATAATCACAAATAGAACATCTAGACAGGGACGGAGCCAGGACGGAACAATGCGAGGGGCCGAACTACGATTGAAGTACTAAATTAAATACATTGATATCTCGTTAACATATCTCAAAATAATCATTACATTACAAATTCAATAAAGTTTAGAATAAATTATTTATAATTGAATCTATATTAAATTATTTTGCAATATGCTTTTCAATGCACATTACTTTGCATTGTACGGTTGAAAGAATGAAAACATTCACGCATGTTTTAAAAGACTATTGATTATTTCTTGAAAAACCCTCTTCACAACATAACATAATAGCAATTGTTTTCTCAAATACATATACTACACAATTGTTACATTATTATGCATTTTAAATTAAATACAAAATTTATCACACAACCACAAATTTACATAATTAATCAAACAAATGCACTTGATATCCATGATTTAGAATCAAACAAAACAATTATTTAAGATAAACAATAGAATATGAAACAAAAATTAACCAAACAAGTAGTTATAAATAAAAATAAAAAATAAAAATTAACTTGAAAAATATGCATAGATTTTGTTAATGACAAATTATCTTATTATAACGTATATGCCGCATATATGCATGGTTCTACGCAGAGAAACTAGTAAGTAGGTTAAATGAAATTTAATTTGAATGTGAGTCAACAATATATGGAATACATAATTTGAAATAAGAGAGAACTGAAAAAGTTGAGAAGATGAAAAAATTTATAACTTTACCTGTAAGATTAATTAAGTGGAGGGGGGCCAAATATTTTGAAAAAACAACAAAATTTTTTAAAATTCTATATAACATTTTTTTAAAAAAATTTAATACATATATAATATTAAAAAATTTTGGGGTGGGGGAGGGGGCCAAGGCCCCCCTAAACATACACTTACCTCCGTCCCTGCATCTAGATATATAGATAATATAATTCTAACTCAAGCCTATAAACAAACTATTCACACATAATATGCAAGAATACATGCAAAATCACAAGAACAATATGTAAATAGTATAAATGAAACACTACAGATATAGGGAAGAGAAACTTATATATTAAATATGAAGAGTAATCTTAAAATTCAAATGTAAATCCATAAATACAGGTTTCCAATTATGTAATAGAACATAAATGTAAGGCTAATATGATCTAAAAATATGAAAGTAAAAGGTAGACAAATAATATAATTAGAGTTCATCCAACAATGGATGGCCTTAAGGATGACTATCCATCATCCTGTTCATCTACTATTAGAGTAGCAATGGATGGCCTTAGGCCGGGACGTACGCTCGTCCATTGGCATCCTTCCTTGCATTATCTCTTTCATCACCATTTTTAAAATTTTTTTTTATTAGCGTTAAAAATAGGCTTGATGGTATTTATAAAAGTTGTTGCTCTTTGATTTAATTTTTCAATAATTTTAACAATTACTCAATTTAAGCATTTCTATATTGAGATATAACCAAAACACTAAATGATTATTTTGACCGAGAATCACAACTTTATATCGTTTTGTTCTAGTTATGTAGCAACATGTGCTCAAGACACCAATATTTTTTTCTCCTTAAATCTGTCTTTTTTCCAACTTAAATTTATTTTTGTACATATAAAATTAATGTATAAAGAATATATAACTAAAAAACTTTAATTGAGATCCTTTAAATGACACGTATTGATAGTTTTTTTTTTAAATGTTAAAATAAATCTATATTATTGTTGGTTCATAAACACACAACTATTAGTACATAAATTCACTAATGTATGTTTATAAAATTACAACTGCAGATTCATAAAGTTATCATTGCAAGATTATAAAGTCATTATTGCAAGATGATAAAGTTACTATTGAAGGTGCATACAAACATTACTATAGGTTCATTAGGTTATTATAGCATAAAGGTTCATAAAGTTATTAATACACATTCATTAATTAACTACTACAAGTTCATAAAAGTTTTTACTACATGTTCAGAAAATCACTACTATAGATTCATAAAATCACTACTGCAAGCCCATCACAAAATATATGCCTAATTTGTTTTTTTATTTGCCTATAGTAATATTTTTATGTGTCTACAAAATTATTTTTATGTACCAAGTGTAATACTCCCAATTTTTGGAAACCGCAATATTGAAATTAAGAGGCATTTTATTTATTTAAAATATGGAATTAGAATGTGGAAGGAAGTGAAAATAACATTTTGAAACAGATGGAGTGCTACCACCGTGTTTGGGCTATTAACCAAGCCCAAATGTTGAGGCTAAAAGGGTTCTATCTATCTATAAATCCATAACACTGGGGGCAAGCCCGAGCAGGCCGGGCGCACCTAGCGCGCCAGGTACACCTTGCACGCTTGGCATGCCCAGGACAAGGGTGTGCGTGCCCTCGTGCGCCTAGGTGCCCCGGCTGGACGCCTACCACCACTACCCAAGGTGCGTCACCACGCCACCAGGGTGCACCTAGCGCACTTGTGGCACCTTGGCCCTGGGCGGAGGGCACACCCTTCGACGACCTCGCTGTCGCCCTCCACAGTGGTCGGCGCTGGCCACCATCTAGTGTTCTCAAAACGGGCCAGCCCGGTCCGTACAAGCTAGCCCGTCTCGAGTTAGACCACAAATAGGACGGGCTAGGCCGAGCTCATTTTTTTACACGGGTTGGGTTGTAACCCAACCCGTGAAGTGACAGTTTGGCGGGGCAGCCCGCCAGCCCATCTTACAAAAAATAAATAATTAATTGCAAAAATTGTAATTATTAATTGATTATTCACACATTTATCTATTTATCTAATATTCTAAATTGAGTAAATTCTTAACACACAAAATTAATATTTATATTTAAAGTTTTTAACACAAAAATCAACAATCAACATTCAACAATTCAACATTTAAACTTTAAAGTTTTCAAGTTCCATATTTACATTAATACATTCATCACCATTCATTCATTCATCATAATTTGTAGTTATCTTCATCATCAAAGTCCCAAACTCTCAAAGACTCAAAGTCCAAAACAACTAAAACAAGTCTTAAATTATCAATAAACAATCAATCATCAATAAACATCATTACATCAACAACATTAGAAGCCTTCAATCAGTTATCAATCATCCATGGGATCCATGAGGACCATGACCATGAATCCTCAATCATCATCATTATCTTCATCATCTACATAAATTTATAAAATCAATCATTAAAAATATATAAGTAATCATACTAAGTTATTAACTATTAAATAAATATTATATAATAATACATTAATACATTAATACCTTCATCAATCATCAATCATCATCAACATTAACAACATTAGAAGCCGTGTAATCCATTGATGGATTATCAATATTATCTTCATTATCTACATAAATTTAAAAAATAAATCATTAGAAGTTTATAAGTATTTGTTAGATATATTAAATATAATATATTTAATATAATATATATTAAATATAATATAATATATCTATAATATATATATATATATAATATATTAGAGAAAGAGGGAGAGAGAGGAAAGAATGCTTTGTGATTCAAATTGATGATTTAAAATGGTTAATAACAAGCCTATTTATAGTGAATACAAAACTAGTAAAGCATAAATTTAGGAGATGCATGCTCCATGTATTGTAAAGTCATGACCCACTTACTGCATCCTCAATCTGCATGCATTGCCACAACTCCCACATACTTGGTTTAATTAAATTATAATAATAATATTATTATAACATTGCCTCCTTTAAACCAAGTTGGATATATTGGTCATCCCAATATCTTTCTTCAATTTAAGAAATGTCTCTGTCTTCAACGGCTTCGTAAAGATATCTGCAACTTGACATTCACTTGAACAATACTCAATGTTGATTTGTTTTTCAACAACCAACTCTCTGATTTTGTGATACTTGATATCAATGTGTTTGCTGCGACCATGAAAGACTGGATTTTTGGACAACGATATTGCTGACTTGTTGTCACAAAAAATAGTTGTAGGTGCTTCCTGCTCGTGTTGTAAGAACTCCAAAATTCTCCTCAGCCAAACTGCTTGAGTAGCACAGTTTGCTGTTGCAATATATTCTGCTTCTGCTGTTGAAAGTGCTACAATCTGCTGCTTCTTTGACGACCAAGAAAATATGGCTGAACCAAGATAGAAGGCATATCCTGATGTGCTTTTTCTGGTCTCCATATCTTCAGCCCAATCACTGTCTGTGTACCCAACAAGTTCCACAGCTTCATTAGTAGAGTAAAAAAGTCCATCATTACTCGTACCTTTCACATATCTCAGAATTCGCTTTGCTGTAGCCCAATGTGATTCTTTTGGCTCCTCCATGAATCTGCTAAGTATTCCAACTCCAAAAGAAATATCTGGCCTTGTTGCCACCAGATACCTCAGACTTCCAATTAAACTTTTATAAGCTGTAACATTCACATTCTTACCACACTCATCTTTGGACACCTTTAACTTTTCAGCTAACGGAGTCGAAACTGGTTTGGAGTTTTCCATTTTGAACTTTTTCAAAATATCAGCAGCATACTTCTTCTGTGAAATAAAGATTCCACCATCCATCTGAATAACCTCAAGGCCAAGAAAGTAAGACATAAGGCCCATATCGGTCATTTCAAACCTCTTAATGAGCAGCAAGAGAAATAACCATTCGAACTGTATCAAGTCTACTTACAGGAGCAAAAACCTCAAAATAATCAATACCTGGTTTCTGTTTGTAACCCTTTGCTACTAACCGTGCCTTAAAACGGTCAATTTCTCCATTTGACTTGTACTTCGTTTTGTAAACCCACTTCACTCCAATTGGCTTCTTTCCAGGAGGTAAATCTGTTAACTCCCAGGTACCATTCTTTTCAATGGCACGTATCTCCTTATCCATCGCCTTAAGCCAATGAGTTTCTGTAGCAGCCTCCTCAAAAGTTAAAGGATCACAATCTGCAAAGAGAGCAAATTGAACAATCTCTTCATCAGACAGGTCATCATCATGACCCAAAACATAATCTTGCAAGCGAGCTGGTAAGTGGCGCTCGCGCTGAGATCGTCGAACTGACGACTCTGGCTATGAAGGAGACTGGACATTATCTGGAATCGGTTGCTCTTCAACAATATTTTCAACAGCAGGAATAACAACTGAACTTTCATCTTTAGCTAACCAATCCTAGGCACCATATTCATCAAAAGTGGCATCACGACTTATAACAACCTTTTTAGTTTCAGGATTGTATAGTTTATAAGCCTTTGAAGCATCACTATAACCAATGAATATGCATTTCTCACCTTTATCATCCAACTTCTTTCTCAATGGATCTGGCACATGTGCATATGCCAAACATCCAAAAACCTTGAGATATTTGATAGAGGGTTTTCTCCCACTCCAAGCTTCTTCGGGTGTCTTATCACGGACGCTTTTAGTTGGACACCTATTCAACACATAGACAGCACAAGCAACAGCTTCTGCCCAAAAAGGCTTAGGCAGATTCTTGGATTTCAACATGCACCTCACCATATCCATGATTGACCTATTCTTCCTCTCAGCCACTCCGTTTTGTTGCGGAGTGTATCTGGCTGTCATTTGGTGCTGAATACCCTTTTCCTTCAGAAAATTATCACAAGCAATATATTCTGTACCTCTATCAGTTCTCAAGATTTTAATTTCATAACCACTCTACTTTTCAACAAAAGCCTTAAATTGTTTGAAAACATCACATGCTTCAGACTTTTGCTTGAGAAAGTAAACCCATGTTTTCCTACTGAAATCATCAATGAAAGTAATAAAGTACTTACAACCTCCATATGAGGGAACCTCTAATGAACACAGGTCTGAGTGAACAATCTCCAACTGTTTTGTAGCTCTCCTTGACTTGTCCACAGGGAAGGGATCTCTATGCTTCTTCCCAATCACACAAATCTCACATATACGATCAGGGACATTCACAGCAGGTAAATCAGAAACAAGTTCCTTTCTCGCAAGATAGTTTAATCCAGAGAAATGAAAATGCCCAAACCGCATATGCCATAACCAATTATCATCACAAACTTCAGAATTAAAGCAATCAAGGAGAGTATGCTTAATTTTCAAAGGAAATAGTCGATTTTGGGACATATTTACCTTTGCAATCAAAACTCCTTTAGCATCTTCAATGGTACAACACCCCTGAGCAATATGTATCTTATATCCTTTTTCTGACAACTGACCCAAACTCAACAAATTTTGGTGTAGTTCAGGAACATAGAACACATCGGATATAAAATTGTGAGTACCATCCTTCAACTGAATAGAGATTTTACCTTTTCCCAAAATTGGCACTTTTGACTTGTTGCCAAATGTCACTTCAGACCGGACTGATTCATCCAGTTCAGAAAACAATTCTTTCTTCCCACACATATGGTTACTACACCCAGTATCCAAGAACCATATGTTCTTATCTGCAGAAAAACTATCGCTGGCTAAAAGTAAAGTTTCAGAACTCTCACCAGACTTTTCAGCAGTGTTTTCAGCAATGTTTGCTTGATTTCCACGATTGTTGTCCTCATTATACCAACAATCTGCAATCTTGTGTCCATACTTGCCACAATTGTAGCAATGAAATGGAAATTTACCTTGTTTGGTATTACCTCCACCTCTTCCTTGGTTGGAGTTACCACGTCCTCCTCCTTGGTTGAAGTTACCGCGACCTCTTCCACCAGAACCTCCTCTTCCTCTTCCACGACTTCTACCAGATCCTCCACCTCTTTGATTAGTGCCAGTCACATTAAGGGTGACTTGACTCTTCAAAGCTTCTTCTGCTAGTGGTTCCGATTTTGACGCAATCCTGTCAATATGACTTTCTACCATACCTTTCAGCTCTGCAATTGATAAGAGCTCGGTTTTGTGTGACTCTGTTATTGAAGCCACCACATGGTCATACTTCATCGGCATAGTTCGAAGAACTTTTTCAACCACTGCACCATCTTCAATCGTATCTCCATATAGCCTCATCTTATTCACCATATCAATAAGACGAGTGAAATACGCATCTACTGTTTCTGTAGAGGTCATCTCACAATTATCGTACAACCTTCTCAACGACTGCAACTTAGACTTCTGTGCCCGATCGACTCCTTTGTGTGACACCTTTAAGATGTCCCAAGCTTGTTTTGCTGTTTGAGCACGAGCTAATTGCCCAAAAATGGAATATTGAACACTTTGGTGAATCTGACCCAAGGCCAATTTATCTCGCCATATAGCGGCTGCATCAGCTCCTTCGGGTAGACCGGGATCAACAAAGCTCCAAAGATTTTGAGCTTGCAAATGTGTGGACATCATAATTTGCCAATAATTGTAATCGAGTTTCCCGTCCAATTTGGGACCCGACCATACAATATTGAAATTTGTGGCCATAATTCACTATGAAAAATACCTCGGGGTTGAAAGGTTGACTGGCTCTGATACCAAATGTTAGATATATTAAATATAATATATTTAATATAATATATATTAAATATAATATAATATATCTATAATATATATATATATATATATATATAATATATATATTAGAGAAAGAGGGAGAGAGAGGAAAGAATGCTTTGTGATTCAAATTGATGATTTAAAATGGTTAATAACAAGCCTATTTATAGTGAATACAAAACTAGTAAAGCATAAATTTAGGAGATGCATGCTCCATGTATTGTAAAGTCATGACTCACTTACTGCATCCTCAATCTGCATGCATTGCCACAACTCCCACATACTTGGTTTAATTAAATTATAATAATATTATTATAACAGTATTCCTATTAGCTATTAAATAAAGATTGGAGGAAGCAGATGGGCACTGATCGGCGGGGAGAACATAGGAACAAACATTCGACTTGCTTCTTTGTTCAAGAAACACAAAGATCATTTTCAAGCCACCGGCGCGGGAGAACGGGCAGCCATTTAGAATGTAGAGAGCGCATTGCAGAAACCACCAATTCCACTTTTTCTCTTTTTCTTCTTTACTTTTCATTTTGTATTTCCAATGCTGACTCCCTCGCATGCAGACAATACCAACAATAATACAGCCTAACAGCCATAGCATTCTCTTTCCTTTCCACTGTCTTGATTTCTGCAATTCACCTCCCCTCACCACCAACCAAAATGCAACAATTAATTTTTATTTGCTTTTCTTCTAAAGTCCTCCGCCACCCCCACCTATCACGTTGCATGCATCACCTAACTTCTGCCTTTTCCCAGTTCTAAAGGCATACAACTTGCGGCTGCTATTGAGGCATGATGAGGAAGAAGTCTGATGATGACGATGAAAGAGGGAGGGGATGACCGGAGAGGGTGAGACGACTGTGGCGGTTTCTGCGTGTTCTTTTGAGGCAGAGAAACTCCATTCTTCATGGGGTTTTCTTTATAACCTCGGAGATTCCTAGTGGTGTTTGGCAACGGCGCTGCACCGGCGGGTGATCGACGAAACAACGGCGAGGCTGCTGCGTTCTCTTCGAACCAGAAACTGATGCCCAGAATATAATGCCTTTAATGGCTTTGAACGGCGAGGGACACTTTCCCAGTTGCGCTACTGTAATGAGTAACCTACTAACCTCATCTCTAACCTCGCACTGGAGTGGAGAGACTTGCTGGGAGAGAAGGCTTCATCTCGGACGTTGCATGGCTGGAAATACTCTTCGTCTCCTTCTTTAACAGATCATGAAGATGCAGCAAATGCAGGATGAGATCGAATAAGTCAAGTGGTGCAATGGTTGGGGCGCTGGCTCGGAACCAAGGTTCGAATCTCCTCCGTCTCCAGAACTTCTACATGGTTTTTCTTAATTTGCCTTTGGCCTCTCACGGATCCCTTGAATAGAAGTAAAAACAGAAAAGAAATCAACAGACAGTGTAGTCCAGTGGTTGGTTTGGTTGTTCGAGCATCTGGGTTCGAATCCGTCTAATTCAAAAAATTTTGAGTTCGGATTTTTCAACAAAGGAAAAAGAACAACAAGCATTGCTGTGCTCAGATTCCTCAAGTGACAACAAACTGAGGAAAAAGAACAACAAGCATTGCTGTGCGGTGATTGGAGCATTGGCTTGGCAACTTGAACACTTGGGTTAGTTCAAATCCCTCTTCATTTCTAGAATCTCTTTATAGTTTTTTCTCTGATGGTAGGAGCGTAACTGCTCGTCACGATCCCCACGGACGGCGCCAAAATGCACAAGTTGTTATTGCATGTTTAGAGAGACGAGAGAGTATTTTCTAAGTGTAGAGAGAGAGAGAGAGGGGGAGGAAATGGAAGAAGGGAAGAACCCCCTAAAAATGAAGGGTCAAGTGCCCTTATATAAGTCCCCCATCAGATACTACTCTGATTAAATAAAGGACATGTCACTATGATTTTTGTGTTTTGTTCTTTGGCGAGGGTTGTGCTAGTACTTGCACCAAGTGGGAGAATGCAAGATTTTTTCTAATAATATATATTATATATTAGGGCCTTAATTAAGTGGTGCAAGTTGACTAGACTTATTAAGTGGTATGGTTGGACTGAATAACTAGAAGTTGTTATTCAACCAGACTCTGTACCTAATATAAACCTGGATCGATGGGCTTCAGGATATTCATTATATAGCACATAAAGATACGGTACTCATACTGCTCAGTAGACACCAATACGCCATGTAGGGTTCTGAGTCAAGTATGAGACAAATATGGCTAACGGTCTACCATTCAAGAGGCAACACGACAAGCACATCAACTGTGGCTGGAGATCAACACGACTATTGCTTCCGCTTATATGAGGTCAAGTTTCTCATATACTATATTCAGTATCGTTAGATTATTTATGTCTAACATTAATACCTTCAAAAGCAAATCCTTGCAACCAATTGCAAATGCAAATGATTGCTTGAACATTTCTTGAGAGGAGGGAGCATCTATACTTTGTCAAAACTCTTTAGCCAATGCTAAAGAACTTTCACTAGCAATTGTAGTGATTGGAATGCTCAATACATCAATAGCCATTTTGGATAGACATGAAAATCTTCATTGACTCTCTTACTAATATTTTAAAACATCCATGTTCATGTGTCTCTTAGCATCTAACTTCCCTTCTTTTAGATATATATCTAGCTCAGATTTTTGAGTAGCATGATCATCACTAGAAAAATAAAGTCCTACACATTTACACAATAACACAATTGCATAAATCACAATTAAAAATAATAAACATACTTCAAAAGATATTAAATTTTTTAATTCAAAATAGTTACACCAAATTAAAGTAATTGACTTGTGATGTCTGAGAGGAATGAGAACAACTTGTTTGAACAATTGTAGAAAATGTATTCATTGACATAGTTGGAGTTGGAGTAAAACTTGAACTTGTCTCATAACAAGAAAATAGCTCATACAATTTTTGCTTTACTACATCTAACTTGTTTTTCCAACCTACATGATCAATCTTTGCATAACAAAACTTGATCATTTCTAATTTCATTCTTGGATCAAGCACAACAGCAATGCTAATAATAATACTATACTCACTCCAATACTTGTCAAACTTCACTTTCATTCTTGTTGACATTTCTTTAATTATCAAATCATTACTATTTTCATTCTCCCTTAACAAACACTCTATTGTGCAAATTTGCATAAAATACAAATTAGAAGTAGGATAAGAAGATCTAGAAAACAATGTATTGATGATTCAAAGGGCGCCAAGAAATCACGAATCAGTTCCATCTCTTCAATCCTCACTCGATACACAAGTGACAAAATTCTTGTCATGTAATATTAGACTCTCAAAAGCACGTTTGTACGTTAAAACACTGTCTAGCATAACATAAGTTGAATTCCATCTAGTGGGGACATCTGCCTTCAAACTCAAATTAATATCAATTCCTCCAACGTGCTCCACACACTTAGCAAAACATATTTTTCTTGACTCTGAATTTTTCACATATCTGATACTTTCCTTAATCTTGAGTAAACTAGAACTTGCAGCTTTCAATCCTTCTTGAACAATTCAATTCAGTATATGTGCACAACATCGATTGTAAAAGAACTGACCAACACACAACAAACTATTTTGCAAAGATAAATGTAGTTTCAAAATATTTTGCATACTATCATTTACAGAAGCATTGTCCAAAGTTAAAGGAAAAATTTTCTTGTCAATTTTCCATTCTTTCAAACAATCAAAGACTGCTCTGACTAAATCTATACCAGTGTGTGGAGGCTCAACTTTGCAAAAAGAAAGAATCTTGCTATTTAACTTCCAATTCGTATCAACAAAGTGAGCAGTAATACAAATATAACCTTCAATTGTTAAAGCAGCCCAACAATCACTAGTTAAACAAATTCGATCTACTAGGACTCATGCTCAATTGTTGAAGCAACTCCTCTTTCTTGTCAAGATACAAATTCCACACATCATTCATTGCGATATTTCTTGTGTATTGCTTCGTTTTATTTTAGACCTACGGGGACGGGGTAAACCCGAGGGAGAGATAGAATGACCTAATTTATCTCCCTTACTCTACGAACAGTAGTCACTCGGGCTAAGTCGTTTCCGAAAGCCTCATTGCACAGAATGGGACAGTAACTAAAGGTTGTAACACCCCCCAAACAAGACCTATATAAATGCCTTAACACATGCAAATTAAACAACAAAACTAGCACAACGGAAGATAAAACGAAATTGGATAAAAGAAATCCGAACGGGGTGTCACGCCACGTCTACCAAACACGGTAAACGCTACGGCAAACAATCTGCAAGTGTATACATCTATCCCAAAACATCCGTCTACATCTACATGGGCACACATGTAACACCCCGTGTTACGGCCTTCAATCCCGGATTAATTATTTAATTAATCCCGTTAATAATAATTAAAAATGATTTAATTCGGTTAGGTTTCCTTTAATTAATTAATAAGGTCCACCATGAACCGTGGACCCTTGCCTAAATTAGAGTCCTAAGCCTATTAGGAATAAAGAAAGTAAACCCTTTACTATTCAGATTCTAATTAGGAATCCTAGACCTAGTTATCTATTAGGAATAAAGGAAGTAGGCCTTTTACTATTCAGACTACGATTAGGATTCCCTTTAATTAATTAATATGGTCCACTATGGACCATGGACCCTTATCCCTAAAATAAGCCCTTAGTCCTATAAGGAATAGAATTAGTAAATCCATACCATTCAGACCCTAATTAGGAGTCTTAAATATATAAATAGGGATATAGGAGACACCTAGATCTTTCACCACCATAATCTCTCACCACACAAGAAGTTCCAAGAATCCCCTTAGGGGAAATCAAGAAAGAAGAAGGCTTAAAGAAAGACCCTTCATAGCCAAGGAATTAATTAAGGCTAAGAGGTAACCCATGTCAAAACCTATTTTCATAGCTATGATTCCCCTCTTAGGATTTCCCCATATTATTGTGTATTGATGATTTGTGGTATTATTATTGATGATCGGTGGGATGATTCCATGGGTGATCTTGATGATGAGAGGTTCTTGATAATTATGGTGTTCTTGATGATTATATGACGTTCTTGATGATTATATGGTGTACTTGATGTTCTTAATGATTATATGAGGTTCTTGATAGTCATATGATATTCCTACCGAATCTTGATTTTGAAAGATGAATTGTGATCTTGTTGATTTAAAAATAATTAGAACCCTAGGTTATATCGTGGAATTTGTATGGTATTATTCTTGGTATATTTGGGCGGGAATTCGCATGATTGGGTGTTGATTATGTTAGAAAAGCATGATAGGTTATGTGCCATATGTTTCTCGATCTTTGATCCGTTAATTGGCTACGTGTGTTATCAATTGCGTTCGAAAGTGTCTAAGCATGGTTTCGGGTTCCACAAAGGTTCCCCGGGGCGTTTTTGGTGAAAAAGAGTCAGTGGGGGTAGGTGGGGGTAGGGGACCCGCCACCTACCCACGGCCTTCTTGGGCAACGCCGGCAGCGGGCAGCCGGCGGGCGGGCAGCTGCCCGCCGGGCACCCGCTGCCCGGAATGGCTGCCGTCGGTGGGTGAACCCTCACCCACCGGCTACCCGCTGGTTTGCACCCCAATTGGGGATTTTGGCTTCCCCGTTTGATGTTCCCCCGACCCCCATGGTGTCCCAACAGACTCCGTCTATCGTGCCTATGTCTAGTCTGATTTTCGGGTACCGTTCGTAGGTCGTATGAGTCTTATATATTGCATGCTAGTTGAATTGGTATCCCGTTGACCTAGGTGAAAGAAGTATGAACCCCTTAGGACTATTCTTAGAATGTGAAGGATCACGCATAGGTTTTGTTATACGTTTTCTCTCCCTTCCCAATGTGTTAATATGGGTTGCATGTGCTTGCTATGTGTTATGTGTGCATGTTACCCCGATTTGGTTGAGATCAATCGGGCTATACGGGCAGTCGGGTGGGCTGAGAACCATACCGGCTGTTAACCAGGCTGGTAGAGACCGGTCAGGTATATAAATATTATATAGGACTAAGGTCTATCGGTCGGTTGCGATCGACCCCTCCGTAGTGTGAGACGGGGCAAAGTGCTGCGGGGCCGTGTCAGAGCTATATGCGCTAACCCTCATGTATGGGCATGCGATTGGTCCTGTGGCGCCAACAACGTGTGCTATGTGATGAAGTATGGATGAGTTGTTGTTATGAGTATCTTGGGGATAAGACTATGGGATTTATACCGGGGATCGTATATGTTGGGTTATGATTATTAATTGTGCTTATCTTATCTGTCTTGCCTGTTGTAAACTGTATATGCTTGGTATAACTGCTGTCTGTGCTTAGCTCTATCTGTTGAGTCTATCCCTGTTTTAAAAGCTAGAGTTCGTAGGATATATCTTCATGTTCAAAATGGGTTTCGTATATATATATATATATATATATATATATATATATATATATATATATATATATATATATATATATATATATATATATATATATATATGTATTGTATTTCAACGCGTTGGAGTGGGTTACCAGCATCTCTCGCTGAACAGATATATTTGGCTTTCAGGCACAGACGAGTAGATCACTGGAGCGCGCTAGAAGCTTGGGGCGTAGCTTAGATAGTTTTCCCTTTCGGCCTGGGTGCCATGATTTAGTATTGATACTGATTGAGGGGTTTTAGAATTTAGCCTGTGCACCCGAGTTCTCTAGCTCGGGTGTGGCATAGCACCCCGTACTCTTTGTATCGTATTTTGGGATTTAATGAGATTCTATCTTTATTATATAAGTTTTAAAAGTCTTGAAAATCTGGGGTGTTACAACACAGGCCACAAAACAAGGATAAAGGTACTAAGCTACCAGGCACTAGACATCGCGCTCGTCTAAACATCACCTGAAAGATACAAAGATAAACATGGGACGACGCCCGGTCAGCGAATAATGCTGGTAACCCACCAATACCGTTAAGTATCATATATAGATAGATATAAGTCATAAAAACCATTTTCGATACAGAATACATATATATAAGTCAAAACCAAGATCAACAGTCAACACAGGACTCATCACTCTCAAAGATAACACGGGAACACATCCCAAACCACAAAGGTTAACCACACGCAAAGAATAAAGACTCACCCAACGGCAACACATGCCAAAGCAACACATGCCTCCATGACTACACACGTCACGAGAGAAGAACACACAACGCCGGCTTTACAAGCCCTCGCAACATCACCCATCACGAGTTGGTATGCCTTCCTTATGCCCTGTTCCAACCTTATGGCTACCCCCAACCTTGTATCATCTTTCCAACCATTACCTCCAGGACCCCTGTACTTCTTAGTCCAACCTTATTCCCCCGGGACCGTCGTCCCCCACCAACGACCACCAACGAGACCACCAATTCACGGCAACACATGCCCGGATAACACATGTTATCCCCAAAAAACGTGGACCCATCACTCAGGCCACAACTCCATAATCACGTCACGCCCACCACGAGGACCGCTGCAATACCTTGGTGACTAGTGTCCCGTACCACTAATCGTGCAATCCAGGTAAAGCCACACACGCACCACAACTCAACAAGAGTCAAACGACGGATCACAACGAAGGTATGAAACATACTCAATCAAGGAACGGGTCACAACCCAATAACAACAACGATGAATAACACAAGTTATCATCAACCAAACGGAAGGTACAAACCACGCACACGCTAGCATTAAGACAATAAACTAGCATGCTTATCAACGGGGAAACTCAAGATAGTTCCGAGGAACACACAAGACACCTCTTGGTCCAACGAAACACAATGTTGAACACTTAGCACGATTCAAGACACCAAAGTCCTTCATGGATACCTACCATATAGTTCTAGACATACGAAACATCAAGAAGACACTCAAATAGTTCCACAAAAGAACAACAGGAAGCCAAAAGACCAAATACCAAGTCAAACAAATCACCGGGAACAAATCCCATCTCAACACCATTGTGTTCCCCGCGGGTGGACCCACGGGTAGGCCCCTACCCGTGGTTCCGCCCGCGGGTACACTACCCACAAGCCTTTGTACCGGCGGGTGGGCGGCGGGTAGGGCTCTCCCCCCCGTTCCGCCCGCGGGTACATTCTCCTGTGCAAAAGGATCCCTTCGGGGATTTTCTTCTCCAAACACAAATTCAAGTCCAAAACATGGCAAATCTCACCAACACATCAAAATGAATTGAATCATAGAAAATGCCAAGCAATGGCACAAAGGAACCCTAAACACCAAGCTCTAGATATGCAATATCACAAGACAAATGCATAAAACCTCACATTTCATAACAAAACACATGTGGAATCCAAGAAATCACATATAGGTAAGCAAAATAGGTTTTGTAGAGCATGGGTTACCTCTTGTAGACCAAAAGACTTCACTTTACACCACAACAAGCTCTCCACAAGGCTTACTTTCCAAACCCACTTCAAGATCAACCAAAAGATCATAAAGATCCTACCTTTAAGAAAAAGACAACTAAGATGGAACAAAAAACACAAGATGAACTTAGATCTTACCTTCCTAGATGCCCAAATAGGTGAAAGGTTGAATCTTGGAAGCAAATCTTGGAATCTTGACAAGGGTCTCAACTTGGCTTGGAGAATAAGCTGCACTTCTTTTCTAAAGAGAAGGTAGAGCTAATTTCTAAGAATTGTAGGGAATGAAATGAAGAAGTCTTTTAGGTTAGGTTACAATACTAACTCTTGGTGAAAAGACAAGAATACCCTTACTAACCCTTAGAAAGTGTAAGGAACAAGGGAACTCCCCTCAAAGCTCAAGGTACAAGCACAACTTTAAGGTTGACTAGTCAAATTCTAGTCCTTGAGTATTAAGAAATCAGGATTTTAGGAATTAATTCCTCAAATAAAATAGGATTAATTACTCAATTAATCCATAGATTGAATGTGGATTTTTGGGGTGTCACAAAGGTTTCCCAGGTTGTATGCTGAAAGGTACCAGCTGTTGCAAGGGCGTCTGCGACCCAGTTTTGTTCTCTATAGATAACACCAACTTGTTATCTTCCAATCCTTTTTTAGCCACATACTAGCGTCTTTCATGATCTCACTCATGGGTCGACGAAAGGCGATATCCGTGTAAAGCCATTCCACCACCTTCCTTGTGTCTGATTGGATTTCCACGTCGCGAATGCCTTTATTCTAAGGCCACTGCATGGCCGTAAGGATCGCCTTGGCCTCCACCACCTCCGGATGATTAATTTCCATGTTCGACGAGAAGCCCTCAATCTAGCTGCCTCTCTTGTCACGCCTAACTCCTTCAAAGCCTGCTCTATTGATCGATGCTTTGGCACTGCCATCGACATTGATCGTCATTAGGTGCTCTTCCAATGGTCTGCAGCTAAGATATATGAACCTTTCCCTAGCAGCCTTTCCATTGATCATTTCTTCTCTCATGAAGGCACGGGTCACTTCCTCACTTGCCTCCTGGATCCAGGCCACTCTCCTCTGAAGATTCCACCTTTCTTCCCTGAAAATCCTGTTGTTTCTCCAGCACCATATCCACCAAAGTGTGATGGTGAATATACGGGGCCATTCCGTATCCTTGCCACCTGCAATATTATTCCCAAGACAAGTGGTAAAGTTTAAAGGCTGCCAAGAGTTATACCTGTGGGTTCCAGCAATGGCTTTCCACAACTCCCTAGCTTGGACACATTTACGAAGGATATGATCGGTGTCTTCTTCACATCCCGGGCATATATTGCACCTTCCATCGTCAGAGAGACCCCTGCGCTTTCTTTTCGCATTCCCAAAGGCACGGTCGTGCATTGCAATCCAGAGGAAAACCTTCATTTTATTTGGGACCTTGATTTTCCACAATCTCCCCCAAGCTAGCGCCTGCATGTGAGCGACATCCTCTCTAGCTAAAGTATATGCAGATTGTATAGAGAAATTACCTGCAGCCTCGTGCATCCAGGATACCTCATCTTTTTCCCTGGCATTGTCCAAAATGAAAAGGTCCAGTTTGCCTTTTATTTCATCTAGAAGGCAGGCATAGGCATTCTGGTTCAATCCAAGATTGTTGTTCCACATTTCAGCCACCTTGGCATTAGATATAATAGCTTGATTATTCTCCGTCAAGAAAGAACGTAGGGGTCTATCGTGGATCCACGGGTCCAACCAGAACCTAGTATCTTCCCCGTTTCTTACATCAAAGCGGGAGCCTTTTTGGACAATCCTGGAAGCCGCAACAATACCTCTCCAGGCGTTGGAACACCCCTGCTTGTAGTTAAAGATTTCCATACCGTCTTTGCCATGACCGTATTTTGCACTCAGAATTTTGGTCCAAAAATTTTCTTTATCAGTAATAAGCCTCCAACCTAATTTTGCCATGAAGGCCAAGTTGGCTTCTTTTGTGGTTCGAATGACCATGCCTGTAACACCCCAAAATTTCAGAACATTTAAAACTTATAAAATAAAGGTGAAGTCTCATTAATTCCCAAAAACGTAGCATAAAGAGTACGGGGTGCTATGCCACACCTGAGCTAGAGAACTCAAGTGCACAGGCCAACTAACTAATATCCTCAATAAAGTAAATGCATAACATGACACACAGGCCGAAAAGGGGAACTATCTACTACTACGCTCCAAGATCTAGCACGCTCTAGTGACTTATTCTTCTGTGCCTGAAAGCCAAATATATCTGTTCAGCGAGAGATGCTGGTAACCCACTCCAACGCGTTGAAATACAATATATATATATATATATATATATATATATACATATATATATATATATATACATAGATATACGAAAAGTCATTTCGAAGCATGAAGATATATCCTAAGAGACTCTAGCTTTCAAATCAGGGAACCGACTCGACAAATAGGGGTACACACAATCTACAGTCATAACCAAGCATATACAATTCTCGACATAGGGCACAGTTATAGATAAACACAACCAATAATCACAATTAAGCATGTATAGTTTACTAGCAAGAATCCTACGGTCACGTTTCCATATCAGTCACATCATCAATCCTTCTTATCTCATCATATAGCACACTTTGTTGGCGCCACAGGACCAATCGCATGCCCATAAATGATGGTCAGCGCATATAGCTCTGACACGGCCCCGCAGCACCCTGCCCCGTATCACAATACGGAGGGATCGATCGCAACCGACCGATGAGCCGCAGCTCTATATAATATTTATATACCTGACCAGTCTTTACCAGCCTGGTTAACAGTTGGGATGGTTCTCAACCCATTCAACTGCCCGTATAGTGGACCTTTGTCCTATATAATATTTATATACCTGACCGGTCTCTACCAGCCTGGTAAACAGTTGGGATGGTTCTCAACCCATTCAAATGCCCGTATAGTGGACCTTAGTCCTATATAATATTTATATACATGACCGGTCTCTACCAGCCTGGTTAACAGCCGGTATGGTTCTCAGCCCATCCGACTGCCCGTATAGCCCGATTGATCTCAACCAAATCGGGGTAACATGCACACATAACACATAGCAAGCACATGCAACCCACATTAACACATTGGGAAAGGGGGGGGGGGGGGGAAACGTATAACAAAACCTACGTGTGATCCTTCACATACTAAGAATAGCCCTAAGGGGTTCATACTTCTTTCACCTAGGTCAACGGGATACCAATTCAACTAGCATGCAATATATAAGACTCATACGACCTACGAACGGTACCCGAAAATTAAACTAGACATAGGCACGATAGACGGAGTCCGTTGGGACACCACGGGGGTCGGGGGAACATCAAACGGGGAAGCCGGGATCCCGAAGTGGGGTACAAACCAGCGGGTAGCCGGTGGGTGAGGGGTCACCCGCCGGCGTTTTACTATTCCGGGCAGCGGGTGCCCGGCGGGCAGCTGCCCGCCCGCCGGCTGCCCGCTGCCGGCGTTGCCCGACTAGGCCGCGGGTAGGTGGCGGGTCCCCTACCCCCACCTACCCCCCACTGACTCTTTTTCACCAAAAATGCCCCGGGAACCTTTGTGGAACCCGAAACCATGCTGGTAGGGAATATCCCGACCGACATAGCTTCACCGCGACCGAGGAGCCTTTGTCTCTTTCTCCTTGTCTTTGCAGGTAACAGGTCGGGCTCCACGAAAAGAACCCGGTCGTAGACCGACCGGGAGTTGCCCGAGCGACGGTGTCGACCACCGAGCGGTAGCCCTTTGGCAAAAGAGCTGACGAAGGACACGTGGCAGCTCTTTACATCGACAGGCAGGGCACCCGGGAGGATGACACGTGGTGGCTACGTGGAGGACATGCCGAACGGCTGGAATCCTGTCCCCGGCATAGCGGCTATAAATACCCACAGTAGCTACAGTGTAAAGGACTTTTGGACGATCGATAAGTTGTTATTAGAGAATCCCGACCGCAGTCAGTCGGTACTCAGAGCAACCAAGTAGATTGTACTTAGGGCCTTACCGTGATCAATAAAGATATTTACTTGCTTTAATTGGTCTTGTGTTGTTATATATTGCTTACGTGTAATTAGCAGTATCATTTTGGCGCCGTCTGTGGGGACCCTTGCAAGAAACCAACGTCTTGACGAGCACCCGATCACCATATCGACATGTATCCGTGGGCACACAACAACTTCGCCGACGACCAGGCGGATGCGGCGAGCTCCTCCGACCACTATGCTACCCAACAGCAGGGTCAGACGATGGACCTCAACCTCAACCTTTCACCACCGCACCCGTCAAATGCATACCCGGCCGCCTAGCAGCCGGTGAATTACATACAGCCGGGATACCCGACACCCGGTCTGCCATACCAGCAGCCGCCGATGATGTATCCCGCCCAGTATCCGTACCCGGTCCCACCTCCACCGTATGGGTACTGGCCAGGCCAACCAATGTGCTACACTTCCCCGGTTGGTTATCCACCATACACGCCAGCTTATACAGCTCCAGCCGCCGCCCCTCCAGTACAACCGACCGCACAAGTAGAGCCGCAGCGTCAGTCCACATCCCGGGCTCGATGCTCGGCTCATTCGCGGTTGGGGTCGGGGGGTGCTGATGCGATGGAGGCACCAGCTCAGGCCGTTCAAGCGGAGGACCCTGAAGAAGTTGCCCGAGCGGTAGCTTTCGATCATCTCCGACCGGAGATGCGCCAGCGTTTGGGACCCCAAGACCCGGACCGCGGGCACGAAGACGTACAAATACAGGAAGCTAGCCACGAGGCTTCATCCGGGTATAGCGGGTCGAGATCTCACCGGCGGCGACGCGCTCGGGATACAGCCCAAGCCGCTCAAGCCGCCGAGCTCAACGAAACCCGAGGATTGCTCTACAACCTCCAGGCTGAAGTTGCGCAGCTCAGGAGTGCGTATCCTACAGCACCCCCGGCCGACCGATCGACCCTACACCAGACGCCTTTCACAGCAGCGGTAATGGCTCAGCCTTACCCGCTCGACTTAAAGGTCTCGGGAGAGAAGAGTTACGACGGTCGGACAGATCCTGAGGCCCACGTGAACGATTTTTTCAGCAACATGATGCTGAAGGGCGTTTCGGACGCCGTGATGTGCAGAGCCTTTTACTCGACCCTCACCGGTCGGGCGGCAGAATGGTTCCGAACCCTACAGCCGGGGTCAATCGACAAATTTGAGACCCTGGCGATCAAGTTTGTACGGAAGTTCATTACTTCCAAAGTGGTGGGGAAATCCTACATGTACCTCGAAAAGGCCAAGCAGCTCGAAGGGGAAAGCTTGACCGACTTCCTCATCAAGTGGAAGGCAGCGGTCGGGGAGGTCGAGCCCATGGATGATGCGACCGCCACTCACATGCTTCACATCTCCCTCCGGGCGGGGTACCTATACCAGGATTTTATCCTCCACCCCCCGACCACCTATGAGGAGGCCCTCCGAAGGGTCACTGATTACGCCAACGCAGGTGAGGCGAATGCCGTCAAGCGCTCGCAGGAGGTCGGCTCTTCGTCTCGTAAACCGGCCGGGCGGGCGGAACATCGATCGGGAGATGACAATCCCCGCCCCCGCACCAGGCATGGCGAGTTTACGGCCTTAAACCGATCCGCAGCGGAGGCCATGCAATATGCCCAGTCCTGTAATCTCATCAAACTTCCCCATCCCGATCGAGACGGCCCTGACAAGAGTAAGCACTGCGCTTACCATCGATGTGCCGGGCATGACACTGAGGAGTGTACCCACTTGCGCCAATTATTGGAAGATTTGCTCAATTTGGGAAAATTGGACAAGTGTGTGGGGAAGAGAGAGGAAAACAAGAGGAACACCGATCGGAGGGATCATAGGCGTTCTCATCACTGCTCCGATCGATCTGGGCAAGACAGAAGGGATGATCGTCATGATGACCGACGGGACCCCGACCCTCCGTCCGGTAGCCGCCCGTCCGGAAAACCTACCATCCACGTCATTTTTGGTGGGCTGGAAGATGCTTCCCGACCGCGGACTAATTGCCCGGTCGCAATAGTGGATTCCCGGGGAACCGGGAAGAGGCAGAAGATGGAACCCATAACCTTCACCCTTGAGGACCAACCTACCAGCAGTGATCACGGCATGGAGGCACTCGTGGTCACGATTGACGTTAAGGGGACGGACGTCCAAAGGGTTATGGTCGACACGGGCAGCAGTGTGAACGTCCTATACTTGGACGTATTCGAAAAGCTTGGCCTCGACAGGAAGGAGCTGACTCCGGTCGGTGTACCACTGTCAGGGTTTACCGGGGCTCTTATCTACCCCGAGGGAAAGATAACGCTCCCAGTCGAGATCGGCACGCCTCCAAAGTCGATCCAAACGGAGCTGGAATTTGTTGTGGTCAACCTCCATTGCGTCCACAACATTATCTTGGGCCGACCCGCCATTATGAAGATCGGTGGGATAATTTCTATGCCCCACCTGTGCATGAAATTCCCCACCCCTAACGGGGTCGGCGTGGTCCGTGGCGATGTCCAATCCGCCCGGAAGTGTTACACCCGAGCGGTTAATCGACGTGATTCCGGTCCATCTTCCCGGGTGAACACTATAGCCAAAGAGGAGGCTAAGGAACGGAAGGAGCAGCCCGAGCCTTCCGAAGAGATAGAAGAAGTTCCCCTATCCGAGGATCGCCCGGATAGGAAGATCAAGATTGGCCGAGCCCTCACCCCCGAGATCCGAGCGGAAGTTCTGACCGTGCTCCGGGAGTATGCTGATATCTTTGCATGGGGGCCTGAAGATATGCCCGGGATCGATCGGTCGGTCATTTGTCACAAATTGGCCGTCGATCCCGCAGCTAAGCCGGTCGTGCAGAAAACACGACACCTCTCCTCCGATCGCCGCGAGTTTGTAAGACAAGAAGTCAAAAAGATGGCGGCGATCGAGCACATCCGTCCGGTGGTCTATCCTGAGTGGGTGGCAAATATTGTTCTTGTTCCTAAGCCCCCAGCATGGAGGATGTGCATCGACTTTACGGACCTCAACAAAGCCTGTCCGCTCGACCCGTATCCTCTACCGAGCATTCATCAGATGGTCGACGAGACGGCTGGGGCCGAGTTAATGAGCTTCATGGATGCCTTTAAGGGATACCATCAGATCATGATGCACCATGAAGACGAGAGCAAGACAGCCTTCGTGACCCCGGATGGGCTGTATTGTTACCGAGTGATGCCGTTCGGCCTCCGAAACGCAGGAGCGACCTACCAAAGGATGGTCAACATGCTCTTTGCTGATCTACTGGGCCAAACGATGGAGGCTTACATCGATGATATGCTGGTCAAGAGTCGGGACCGATCCGACCACACTCGGGACCTTCGGGAGTGCTTCCAGATCATGAGGAAGTACCAGTTGCGGCTGAACCCGACCAAGTGCACATTCGCGGTTCAGACCGGCAAGTTCCTCGGCTAAATGATGACCAAGAGAGGAATCGAGCCCAACCCGGCCAAAGTAAAAGCGATTCTGGACATGCAGCCACCTTCCACCGTTCGGGAAGTCCAGCAATTGACCGGTCGGTTGGCAGCCCTCAGCCGGTTCCTCTCCAAGCTAGCCGAGCGCGCTTTACCTTTCTTCAAGGTATTGCGAAAAGTTAATGGATTCGTCTGGGACGAAGAATGCCGAGCGGCTTTTGACGAGCTGAAGGAATATCTCATGTCACCAATCGTGCTCTCAAAACCCGAGCTCGGGGAAGAGCTAGACGTGTACCTCGCCGTGTCCGATCGCGCAGTAAGCGCAGTGTTGTGCCGAACCGATCCGGAAGGGGTCCAGCGACCGGTGTACTATGTAAGCCACGCGCTACATGGTCCCGAGCTCCGGTACTCCCGGCTAGAGAAGGTCGTCTATGCCCTATACATCGCCGCAAAGAAGTTGGCTCCCTACTTCCAAGGTCGAGCAATTCGCGTGTTGACCGATCAGCCGATCGGGCCAGTCCTCCGAACTGCTTCATCGTCCGGCCGCCTAGTCAAGTGGGCGTTAATGTTGACCCAGTACGCGATCGAATACCGACCGAGACCGGCTATTAAAGGTCAAGCTCTTGCGGATTTCTTGGTTGAGTGCACCGCCCGGGATACCCGGCCTCCTGAGGTTGCGGATCCCGAGGCTGAATGGTGGTCGCTGGCTACAGATGGGTCGAGTAGCAAGAAAGGAGCAGGAGGAGGAGTGGTGGTCACGAGCCCGGAAGGATTCAAGGTCTATTTTGCTCTTATGTACCAGTTCCACCCGACCAACAACGAGGCCGAGTACGAAGCGTTCGTTAACGGCTTGCAGTGCGCTCGGGACTTGGGGGCTGAATACATCCGAGCTCAAACAGATTCCGCGCTCGTGGTCGGGCAAGTTCTCGGGGATTATGAAATCAATGGAGAACGTCTACAGCTTTACCGAGATCTTGCCATGGAGAAGCTTGCTCAGTTCCGGGGATATACCGTCCGGCATATACCCCGATTGGATAACGCCGATGCAGATATCTTGTCCAAGTTAGCTCAGGATGCCCCGGAACACATGTCGAAGATAGCTCGGATCTTGGTGATCCCGAGGCATAGTATTCACCGACTACCGGTCAATCCCATCCAACCGGTAGATGACAATTGGATCACCGATCTGAAGGAGTATCTCGAGCACGATCGCCTCCCCGACGACCCGCAGCGTGCTCGGAAGGCCAAGCTAAGAGCCCCAAGGTTCCAAATCTTGGACGGTCGTTTATATAGGCGATCGTATGGAGGCCCCCTCATGCGTTGCTTGACCGCATTTGAGGCTGAGTTGGTCATGAAGGAACTACACTCGGGAATTTGCTCTTCACATCAAGGAGGCCGATCCCTGGCCCGTCGTATCATGCTGATCGGGTACTATTGGCCGTCCCTCCAGCTGGACTGTGAAAAGTTAGCTCGGGAATGTGAGACGTGCCAACTGTACGCCCGGATGCCTGGACGACCGGCAACGTTCTACCAGCCAGTCATGACCGCAATTCCTTTCGCTAGGTGGGGGGTAGATATCTTGGGCCCCTTCCCTCAGCTCTCCGGTCGGAGAAAGTTCGTGATCGTCGCCATAGATTACTTCTCCAAGTGGATAGAAGCCGAGCCCTTAGCCACGATCACATCTCAGCAGTGTGCTCGCTTCCTTTGGCGCAATGTCATTTCCCGTTTTGGCGCACCCGTGCATCTCATTAGCGACAACGGTCGCCAGTTTGTGAGCCAATACTTCCAGAATTTCTTGGCCACGATCGGGACGACTCACGTCCGGTCGTCGGTCGCTTACCCACAGGGAAATGGACAAGTGGAGAATGCTAACCGGACGATATTGGAAGGTCTGAAAAAGAAGTTACACTCGGCCGGTCGTAGTTGGGCCGATGAGTTGCCATATGTTTTGTGGACTTATCGGACGACCCCGAGGGAAGCTACTTTGGAGACCCCTTTCGCCCTGGTTTACGGAGCTGAGGCCCGACTTCCGATCGAGGCCTGGATTCCGACCGATCGAGAGAGAACCTATAATGCGGAAGAGAACGAACACGCGATGGCCGTGGACCTTGATGGGGTCGAAGAAAAAAGGGAGCTAGCCGCTTGACGCATAGCCGAGTATCAGAAGCGCGTCAAGAGTTCGAAAGACGTTCGGGTCCACCCTCGTTATTTTCAAGTCGGAGATTACGTTCTACGACGAAGGGAGGCCAGTCAGACTTTAGAGGGTGGAAAGCTAGCTCAGAACTGGGAAGGGCCGTACATCATCAACGCTGTCATACGGCCGGGTACATACCGACTAGAGACAA
The DNA here is from genome assembly GCF_001879475.1 of Ipomoea nil. Classification (NCBI taxonomy): domain Eukaryota; kingdom Viridiplantae; phylum Streptophyta; class Magnoliopsida; order Solanales; family Convolvulaceae; genus Ipomoea; species Ipomoea nil. The sequence goes on from NW_017619458.1 coordinate 4,069,228, forward strand.
CAACTGGTCGGCTAATCGAGGGGACTTGGAATTCCGAGCACCTCGTTCTTTTTAGGCATTAGCCTATTTTTTGTACTTTTTAGACGAAGTGGGGGCTTGACCTGCGAGTTAGTCCCGGTCGTCATTTCTATGTAAATTTATGGTTGTAAAATTAATTCAACCGCCTGCGAGCGGGAAAGTTTAATGTATATACGATCGATGATTGCTCGACCGTTTGTATGCGGCGGCCCGATCGGTTATTTTCTTTCACCCTCGTTACATGCAGATCAATCCAACATTCATCAACCGGGCGAAATCCATCGACCGGTCAAAACGCGCTCCACATTGGCGGACACCCAAGTCATGCCACTGATCGGGGAAGCCAGGAGCTCTCAGCATTATTCCCCGATCCGTCCAACTTCTGTCCACTATTGCACCCACTCGTGCCTCGAGCGCACAATAGTGTGGGGGCTGGGATAAGGAAGTATTTGCAGGCCCGTCGCTTGGTTACATTCCGACCGTAGAGGCTTGTTTTCAAAAATTTTTTCGACAAAGGCCCGGAGATCGGGTAAACCCGATCGGCTGGCCAGATTTGACGTCGAAATATCGAACGCACGACCAGGCCTTAAGGTCGTAAGGTCGGGCGTTGAGCGGATCGAGTATTGCGAGACCGGGTCTAAAGGCCAGGTGGTCGAGTGATTATGATCAGAGTGTGCAAATTGAAAGCAAGGAAACAAGAGACGAGCGACGCAAGATAGAACAAAAAATAAATTTTATTAATTAACAAAAGCTGCCCGGTACAATTCGGGACCGGGCTCCCGATCAATGGTCCTTTACAAAAACGAAGAAGAAGAAAGGAGCCTATTCTACTTCTTCGTCTCCCGAGCTCCGGCAGCCGGTTCCTTTCCGCTCGAGGTGACCGCCGTTGGTGCCCCGGGCTCAGATGCCTTGGCTTTTGGGGCGAAGGGAGACGGACCCGGATCGGCTAGGTCTGGGGGTAATGCCGAGAGGACCAGCTGAAGGTCTTCCCCGTCTAGAGCCTGCTCCAACTGGGAACGGACTCGTTCAAGCATCTTCCGTTTCCCGGCCGTAAAGCCCCAGCGACCGAACGAGACGATCAGCTCTTCCCCGATCTCTGTTCCCCGGGCTGCTGTAAGGAAGGCCGAGCCCAAGTCCTTGTCTTTGAAGGCTGCCCGCGCCAGCTCGCTCGGATCCTCGAGCTGAGCCTTCAGCTCCTTGGCCTCTCCAATCGCCCGACTGGCAACCTTCTCGACGAGGACCCGCTCCTCGTCGCCCTTCTTCAGGGCCTTTTGCGTCTTCTCCAGCTCGGCCTGGAGCTCCTTGATCTCCTTCAGACGACGAGCGGCCGTCTTCTTATGATGATCAGCTTCCTCGGCCAGCATAGCCTGACCCTGAAGGAGTTGGGTCGCCCGGGAGATCTGCAGTACAAAAGGGTATTCAGGGTTAGCCCGGTCAAAGATACTTGGGCAAAGAGATTATAAGTTGGGAAACTCACCTCAGCTAGGTCGTGGCCGATCCGTTCAGCCACCTGGGTCGGGGTCATCTTCCCCAGATCCACTCGGGCTGGCGCGGCGTTGCCGATCCGTGCCAGCACGGACGTAGAATCCCTTTCTCGCCCGACCGAAGGGCTCGGGCTGTGTTGGTCACGGCGGCGCTTCAGGTTGCCCACCTCGGTCGCGCCCTGGTCGGCGACCTTCTCCTTGCCCCGGGCGAGCTCTACCCGGTTGACCAAGACGTCAGGCTGCTCGACGATGAAGCCCTCGCCCGTCGTCACGGTCGAGGCGCTCAGGGGTCGGGCAGTGGGAATCTCCTTTTCCCCGACCGCTTTGGTCTTGGCCTTCTTCTTCCCGCCGAGGGAGATCTTGGCGGGCGGGGGAAGGGCGGTGTCTTCATCACCAAATTCTGCCATGGCTGCAATAAAAAGAGCTAAGTTAGTTTGATCAAGAAATGAAGCTAGGTCGGGAGGAACGGCTCGAGCTAAACCTTTCTTCTTTCGTTTCGACGGCTTGGCGACCGTCACGCCCATCGGTACGGGCAGGTACTTCTCCCTTAGCTCGTACGTGGGGGGCGGGAGCTTGGCGGCTGCGAGACTCTCGGCCGTCCGGAAGATGGAATACTCGTGTATTTCACTCGAAATCCGAGTGACCGTCTCCTTGAGCGCCTGAGTCGCGGCCGGCACCACTTGCTTTCTGAAGTGACTGCTCCAAGTGCGATCGACCGGGAGGATCCAGGGGTCGTATTTGATGGAGAAAATTCTGTTCTTCCACCCCTTGTTGTTCCCGGGCAGGCCTTTGATGGCGCACATATCTGCTCGGGACTGCAGCATCAGGAACCCGCCCCCGTAGCGGCCCGGGAGAACCTTGATCTGGTAGATGAAGTTAAACAACTCCATCGTGCACTCGGCCTCGTGCCGAGTGCATATCTGTGGGAAGCAGGCGAGGATCCGATGTGCGTTCGGACAGATCTGAGCCGGAACGACCCGATAGTATGCTAGAAAGGCCGTCAAGAGGGCCGGGAAGGGAATGGCAATCGGGGCCATTAGGGAGTCATAATGCATCCCGATCCACTTGCCCCGATGCCTGTCAATTACGTTCCCCAGCTGCCGGCTCGTGTCGAACTCTACCCGACCCTGGAGTGCTTCAGCGATCCGAGCCGCTTCGCCTTTGGTCAGCAGGCTCATTTCTTGCTCGACACTCTCGCTGTTCAAGAATTCGAGCTCGACAGCTGGTGTGGCCGGCCCGGCCGGGTCTTCTTCGGTCTGCTCGGGGGTATTTTCCCGATCCCCCCCTCGAGGAGCAGCTTCCGGGTAGTCCCCAACCACCCGGGTAGGCGTTTCCCTAACGCCCTCGGTCGGAGAACCCCGCCCGCTTGACGTGGTTCTCTCTTCCTCTTCTTCGCTGGAGCTCCCCGATCCGCTGGAGCTAGAGCTCGACGTCCCGGAGGAGCTTGATGCGTTGTTATGCTCGACGGCTCGCTCAGGGGCTGGCGTTGCTCGGGGGCTGGCTTCGGGAGTGCAGGACATAATGTCCACTTCCTCGTCGCTGGTGTACTCGACCTCCTCGTCATAGTCCGCGATCGAGGCGTTTTGACTATCCGAGTCCGACATAATTCTACCTAAAGGTCGGTCGGGAGTTAGTACAGGGTTCGGGGAGTTAGCTCGAAGTTAGTGCTATCCTACTTCTACGCTAAGTGAAGAATAAAGAAAGAGTAAAGAACTAGGAGCTTACCGAGTGAAGAAACTTGGAAGAGGATTTGAAGTTTTGCTTTGTTTGATCGCCTTGCTGAGATGCTCTGCTCGGGATTCTTAGAGGATACCGACTGAAGCAAAAGAGTGAGGAAAGTTCAAATGAGGGCCTCAAGGGCCTATTTATAGGAGGGCATTTAGGCGGGAAATGGGCCAACTTGCCTGACACGACCCGCGCTGAATCTGAGGCGACGGATGGGATCGTCGAGGCCGGCAGAGGCCGACACGTGGCGTAGGAGGGAATGACAGCTGGCCGGTCGGTTTAGCAGCCGATGGTTGGGTTTCTTCATCCCGGCCCATTTTTTCCCGGACGATCAAAAAGGCCCGGGCTGGGGGGCTCTTGGTAGGGAATATCCCGACCGACATAGCTTCACCGCGACCGAGGAGCCTTTGTCTCTTTCTCCTTGTCTTTGCAGGTAACAGGTCGGGCTCCACGAAAAGAACCCGGTCGTAGACCGACCGGGAGTTGCCCGAGCGACGGTGTCGACCACCGAGCGGTAGCCCTTTGGCAAAAGAGCTGACGAAGGACACGTGGCGGCTCTTTACATCGACAGGCAGGGCACCCGGGAGGATGACACGTGGTGGCTACATGGAGGACATGCCAAACGGCTGGAATCCTGTCCCCGGCATAGCGGCTATAAATACCCACAGTAGCTACAGTGTAAAGGACTTTTGGACGATCGATAAGTTGTTATTAGAGAATCCCGACCGCAGTCAGTCGGTACTCAGAGCAACCAAGTAGATTGTACTTAGGGCCTTACCGTGATCAATAAAGATACTTACTTGCTTTAATTGGTCTCGTGTTGTTATATATTGCTTACGTGTAATTAGCAGTATCACATGCTTAGACACTTTCAAACGCAATTGATAGCACACGTAGACAATTAATGGATCAAAATGAAGAAACATACGGCACATAACCTATCATGCTTTTCTAAACATAATCAAAACCCAATCATGCGAATTCCCACCCAATATACCAAGAATAATACCATACGAATTCCACGATATAACCTAGGGTTCTAATTATTTTTAAATCAACAAGAACACAATTCATCTTCCAAAATCAAGATTCGGTAGGAATATCATATAACTATCAAGAACCTCATATAGTCATTAAGAACATCAAGAACACCATATAATTATCAAGAACGTTATATAATCACCAAGAACACCATAATTATCAAGAATCTCTCATCATCAAGATCACCCATGGAATCATCCCACCAATCATCAATAATAATATTACAAATCATCAATACACAATAATATGGGGAAATCCTAAGAGGGGAATTATAGCTATAAAAATAGGTTTTGTTGAGACATGGGTTACCTTTTAGCCTTAATTAATTCCTTGGCTATGAAGGGTATTTCTTGAAGCTTTCTTCTTTCTTGATTTCTCTTAGGGGAATTCTTGGAACTTCTTGTGTGGTGAGGGATTATTGTGGTGGGGGGTTCTAGGTGCCTCTTAAGTCCCCTATTTATATATTTAGGAGTCCTAATTAGGAACTAATATTATAGGCTTGCTAATTCTATTCCTTTTGGGACTAAGGATTGGGTTTAGGGATAAGGGCCCATGGACTATGGTGGGCCTTTCCTAATTAATTATTGTGATTTAATTCTTTCTTTTGGGTAATTGGTTAAATGATTAATTGGTTTTAGGGGACGTAACACGGGGTGTTACAATGCCACCCTCCATCTTTAATCTAGTAACGACATCCCACCGAACCAAGTGACACTTTCGGTTACCTACCGTACCACCCTAAATGAACCTTCTGATCTTCTTATCAATTTCCTCCCATAAACCTACCGGCATGTACATGGTTTGCATGGTGTAGTATGGGATGGTGTGTAGGACCGTTTGGGTGAGGACTTGTCTTCCCACAAGGGTTAGGAATCTCGTTTTCCATCCATCATGTCTCGCATCAATTTTATCCAAAATCGGACAGAGCATGCTGGCCATGGGGCGTCCATGGATCGATGGTACTCTGAGATATCTCCCAAGGTTTGTTGTTGTAGGCATACCCGCTAACTCCATGATTTTTTGGGCTGACTCAGTGTTCACGTTTTTTGAGAAGTAAATCTGTGACTTATTTAAACTCACCCTTTGTCCTGAGGCCATGCTGAATCTATCGAGACATCTCTTTATCACCCTTATCTGCTCCTACGTGGCTTCAGCAAATAAAACCAAGTCGTCAGCATAAAAAAAAAAAAAGTAATGGGGGGGGGGGGGACCATACCTGGAGGGTTGGACGCCTTTCCAATTTCCTCGTTGCACCTCCTCAATAATAATGTGACTCAAGCGCTCCATGCACATAACAAAAGGTAAGGGGATATTGAATCTCCTATTGAATGCCCGTAGATGAAATAATCTTTTCTAATTGATTACCATTCCAAAGGATATTCAAAGTAGCGGTCCCCACACACGTCATAATGTTTCTAACCCACTTACTGTTCAAAACCCACTTCTTGGAGAGTATCCCCGATGAAATCCCAATCTAGTCTATTGTAGCCTTTTCCCAGGTTGACTTTAAGAACCATGAACCCAGTTTTACCTTGTTTGTGGCGCATAGTGTGGAGCTTCTCCTGGTAAACTAGAATGTTGTCCGTAATTTGGCGTCCCGGGACGAAGCTACTTTGCTCCGGTCCTATAACTTTCTTGAGAATGGGTTTAATTCTATTAGTCAAAATCTTGATTAGCACCTTGTAAATCCCATTGCAAAGACTTATCGGCCTGAACTGACTAGGTTCTTTCGGGGAATCATTTTTAGGAATAACGACAATGAGCATGTCATTCATTCCATCTTCTAGAATGCATGTATCCACGAACTTTCTTACTTGCTTTATAATAGACGGTCCCACCACAGCCCAGGTCTTTTGGTTTAAGCAGGCATGAAAACCGTCATGTCCGGGCGCTTTTAGGGGGCTCATTTCAAATAGGTCTTTCTTTATTTCTTCGAAGGATATTTCCATATTTATTCTATTCCAATCATCCTCATTCAGCTTTGGGAACTTATTTTTGAGGGCACGACTATACTCAACATCATGGTCTTTTGTGAATAACATCGAGAAATAATCGTGAATCTGAGTAGCTGCTTCTGTCTCGCTTATGATGCTTTGGCCATCAGTCCATCACTGCTTGAGAACTTAAAACCTCTTTTCCTTGACTTATTAACTATTGCTGCCGCATGGTAGAAACTCGTAATTCTGTCGCCTGATGTAATCCAACTTTCTCTAGCCTGTTGGAACCATAAAATCTCCTCTTGGTGAAGAATTTCCCCAAGTTCTTTCCTAATTTTCTTTTCAAGTCTGATGATTCCCGCATGAGCAACCGTATCCAGCGTGGTTTGTAAGCCCTCGAGTCTCCTCAAGAGTCTTTTTGTTTTTATGGATGTTCCCGGAAGTTGATCGATTCCAATCCTTTAGTTTCCTCGCCATATTTTCTCTATTATTCCAAACCGTGTCCTCCTCGTTCAAAATTTTCTGGACCGTGTCAATAAAATTTGGATGCCTAGTCCATGCTCCTTGGAACATAAACTGTCGGCTTTGCTTTATCTGCGAGCAATCTGTTTCTATCAAAATAAGGCAATGGTTGGATTTGAGCATAGCAAGGTGAGTGACTCTCGTATCAGGAAAGGTCGCCAACCAATCTAGGGATCTTAATGCTCTATCCAATCTTGCGCCCTTGAAAATCTCCACTTCACAACCTCTCTTCCTTGTAAACTTCTGACCGGCAAAGCCAAGTCGATCAACTCTGCATCAAAGACCCAATCCTTAAAGTCACTATTCCTATAATTGCTTGATTGGCCAGAGCTTGAACATTCTTTTACTTTCACCACAACGTTGAAGTGACCAGCCAGTAACCAAGCGGTCCTCCACGTTGATATTTCCGACTAAGGGAACTCCAAAGGCAATGACCACTAGTACAAAATTGAATATAGAAGACTGACATTTAGCCACTATTGTTGAAAAAACGGTTGCCTAATCTTAGCCAAAAATTCGCGGTGGCAATTTTGTAAATAAGTGATCAATAATCCGCCACTGTTGTTATTAGCTGTAACGGATCCATTGTATTTTTTATGTATTTAAAACAAATTAAAAAAATTGATTTATAATAGGCAACCGTTTCTAATAGAAACTGTTGCCCTAAAAAAAGAAATTGTTTTATAATAGGCAACCATTTCTAATAGAAACGGTTACCTAATATTAACCCTATATTTAATAGATCGAAGCCGTCTCTCTAGCACGGATCTAAAAGAAATTGCTTCATTGTTCATCTTCATCTTCACGCACACCGGACACGCCACCACCGTTCTCACCGCCGCGACGTCACACACAGGCCACGACGTCGCAGACCACCACCTTACGTCGACGCCAACAACCGCCCCACACTGCAATAACCACCGTCGCACAACACCCACTGTTAGTAATAATAATATAGTATATACTTAATAGACTTGTGGTGGTAGTTTAATTGACTTTGCCTAGCCTATTGTATAGGAGACTATTGTGTTAGCTATTCCTATAGGACTTTACCATTGTAACTGACTGTGTAATCAATCGATTCTAAACCTGTTACTCTCATCTGGTATCAGATAGCCTAAAATTCTCTTTCCACTCCTGATGTCGATGAATTCTTCCGAGCAGACGGTGAGTGCCGCCGCCGTCCCTGCTCCGGCCACCATCAACTCCCTTACCGCTGCCCACCATTTCGTTTCCATCAAACTTCACAATCAGAAATTTTCTATTTTGGCGTAGACAACTTATGCCCTTTCTCCGCGGCCATGGATTACTTAACTACATTGACGGTGATCTGTCGTGTCCTCCGGCCACTATCACGACGGCTCCACCCTCCGGCGACAAGGCATCCGGCGCCACGGCCACCACCACGTCTCTAAATCATGCCTACACTGCATTGATACAGCAGGATCAGTCGATCCTCTCATTGCTCATCTCGTTTCTCTCTAACGAGGTAATGTACCTCACCGTCGGCTACAACATCGCTCGTGACGTCTGGCTCTCCATCACGATGGCGTTAGGATCCTCCACGCGCGCCCGTTGCCTCAACTTTCTCGGCCATTTTCAGTGTCTCCGCTAAGGGAATAGTTCGTGGAAGACATCACTTGCCGGCCGGCCGTTGTCTCTCGACGAACAGATACTATACGTTCTGTGCCATGGCTGCTGCTCTCACCGCCTCAGGTACACCGATCACCTTACCCCAACTTTTCGATCCGCTACAGGCTTAGGAGTTCATCTACTCCGATGAGTTCCTGGCGGGTGACGGTCTGGCCACGGCAGGCTCTCCCACAATGCTGTTCGCTGGACGTGGTCGGCGACATGGAGGTGATCCAAACTCCGGTGGCCGGCAATCTTCGAATGGGGGGCAAGGCCGTGGCTGGCAGGGTCGCGGCAGAGGTGGCCCGGGATGTGGTTGCAGTGGTAATCCCTGATGCCAAGTCTGCAGATCTCATGGTCACACGGCTGTTCATTGCTACACGCGGTATGTAACAACCCAAAATTTCATTTTATAAATCCAGTGTTAAGAAATCCCAAAGTAGTTTTTCACTCCATTAAATTTTTTTTTGCGAGCAATTGGTTTTTGAATAAAATAATTTTGTTCCATTTTTAAAGTTAATTCGACATCAAAGAAATGAATTTCATTTGAAAATTCCAAAGTTTTCGGGTACTTTGCGTACCAAGATTTAAATCGAGAATTTTACCCGAGTGAGACCGGGAGAATTAAAAAGGGAATTTTGAACAAGTGTTCATCCATTTAGCTTTTGGGAAAATTCACTTTCCACCCCAAAGTAATAAAGAATTATCATTTTTAGTCTATGGTTCATGATACATCCCCTTTGCCCTCAACCAATCATTGTGTATCATCCTAGGGTTTTGAACCCTATATAAACCCTTCATTCCATCACATTTTCCTGATCTCATTTCTTTGCCTCTTATTCACATTTTGTCTGCCAACATCAAAGGAGAGAAACATCAACCTAGTAAGCTTGTTCATCCTCCATCAGAGCATCTTTTCTCTTCTAGTTTTCTTTGGTCTTTAAGATTATATGCTAAGGATAGAAGGTGTGTTGGGAAGTGTAGGTGGTGAAGGAGGCTCAAGCTAGGCCAAGAGGAAGAAGAGATCCAAGCAAGAAGACTAGACTACAAGAAGTATAACCCCATGGATTCCTCTTTAGATTTGGCTCTGTGAAGCCTAGTTTTGAGTAGAAACTATGAGCTTTTGATGTGTGTATATTTAGAAATGCTTTGGTATGTGTTTATGAGTTGTTGAGATTGTTATGGACATGTTTGGATAAGTTTTTGCAGGAGAAATGCTATCTGGTGCACAACACACTGTGCACCAGACCAAAGTGGTGGTGTAACACCCCCGAATTTCAACAACTTTTAAAACCAATTAAAGCTTAGAAAAGAGATGCAGTCTAAACATTAACAGGCAAACACTAACCACTAACCACTAAACAGAAAAGAGATGCCACACCTACACAACAATAGGTGCACAGGCAAACACTAACCACTAAACAGTCTAACAAATCAACTACTTAGGCTCACAGGCCTCACCAACTATTAAAGGAAGAGATCTAATCTATCTACAGGCCACTAACCCGCTCTCCAAAGCTACTCAACCTGTAAAAGATAAGGGATAACACTCGGTCAGCGAATAATGCTGGTAACCCATCAACACGCGTTAAGTATCATACATAGATAGTATTATACAAAATCATTTTCGAAACAGAATACTGTATCTATAAGTTCAAAGCCAAGAATAGAAGTCAATCACAGGACTCTATACACTCACAACAAGGATAAGGGAACACATCCCAAGACACGTCAAGAAGTAACAATGACAACACAAGTAAGGCTCAAGTGTATTCTACCATCACTCAGTAGAATATCACCCGACATGCTCAACACAAGAGAATAAGAGACACACAATGGCAACACATGCCTTCGTGACATCACTCATCATGAATCAATAATCCATATACCATGGAGTCAGCACCAAGGCTCGATTCATAGTGGATCAGTGTGGAGGGCTCCAAATCATCAACAATCATACTTCACGTGGTCATCGCAACGACCCAGACCACATGCAAGTGTCATCGCAATGACAAGGACCGCAGCCCAATGGAAACAGATCTAGTAACCTTAAGTGTATACACCCCCTATTGAGATTCCAAGCTCAACGGGTTAGTCACTGTCTCTGGCAACGGGGATGAGTTTCCCATGTTGCCCACAAGTCACAAGTAACCAAACGGCCATCCGGAGCTTCACTACCGGTCCGTTCACACATAAGTCCCCACACTGTCCACTTTACCCGCTCAATCATCTCATCACATCAATCCATCATCTCAACAAGAGTCAAAACACACGGAATCTAGAGATACAACAACACCTAGATTCCACACAAAGTGTGTACAACAACGGATACCACATCTGTACCATGGAGATTAAGGTCTCATACCCTTAATCGTGCAATCAAGGTACAACCAATACCCATGTTTTCATCACAGGAATCAATCAATGGATCACAACAAAGATATGAAACCATACTCAACAAGAAAGGATTACAATCCAAAGCCAACGGTGGTCAACACAAGTTGCCAACCTCAATAGGAAAGAACAAACCACACAAACTAGCATTACAACATCAAACTAGCATGCATATCAAATGGGTAAACCAAAATAGTTCCAATGAACCACAAAGACTCAACATCAATCCAACGAATCACAAGGTTGGATCATAAGAACGATTCAAGACACTAAATCCTAACGTAGATTCCTAACTCATCATTCTAGACATACGAAACATCAAGAAGACTCACAAAAACTCAATAATTCAACAACGAGTGGTCAAAACATCAAATACCAAGAAGAAGGGATCACGGGGAACAAATCCTCCCGATCACCAAACATGTTCCCCACGGGTGGAACCACGGGTAGGGCTCCACCTGCGGTTCCACCCGCGGGTACGCCTTGCACCCAAAAATCAGCATTCACTATTTTGCACTTTTAAGGCCAAGTTCAAGTCCAAATGACCCCAAATCTTCCACGCAACAAAGATATGACTTGAACCTATGAATAAATCATAAAATAGCATTCAAGAACCCTAAATACAAGCTCTAAAAATGCATCATCACAAGATCATGCATCAATCACTCAAACACATCAAGAATGTCACATAGAAGCCAATAATCATTATTATCAAGTGAAAATAGGTTTTGTGTAGCATGGGTTATCTCTTGTAGACCAAGAAAACTTTATTCAACCTCAAAGCAAGACCAAAGCTCCTCTAGATCAACTTAGCACTTCACCCACCACTAGATCTTCTACAAACTCCCAAAACCCACAAGGTAGAAAAAAGATTTAGAGAAAAGATGGGGGAATATCTTGTAAGGAAAAGGTAGGGAAGGATAGATCTTACCATTCCTAGCCTTGTAGTGTTGGAAGTTGGAATCTTGGTGGAAGACTATGCAAAGCTTGGAAGTTCCCTTTTTGGCTTGGAGAGCAAGCTAGGATTCTTTTGGAGAGAGGTTGGAGAGTTTTTAGAACTTTGGCTAGCATGGAATGAAGACAAGAGGTCTTGCTAGGGAAACATGCGAACCTCTCATTAGTGAAAAGACCAAGTTACCCTTACTAAGGTTTGGATGAATAAGGGATTGAGGTACAACACACAAGGCACAAGGTACACCAAGAAGACTAGTCAATTTCTAGTCCTTCGACTATGAAATTTCAGGATTTTAGGAAGAAATTACCAAGGAAGGCTAGGATTAATTCCATAATTAATCCCAATTAGCATTTAGATTTACGGGGTGTCACAGGCGGCCCTAGCCGCGGCCCATCAGAAGGGCCGTCGGCTAGAGCCGTGCCACCACGAGACTAGGGCAGGGCCCTAGAAGAGGGCCGTAGCCTAGTCCCTGCACATCAACGGGGCTCCAGGGGCGGACTATGGAGAGTCCCGCCCCATGTCCCTGCGTATTGTTCTGATGAGATTTTTGTGTAGTGGCCGGGCCCTTGTAGCTCAGCTACGTGTCGTTTCGGACTGAGTGTTACGGGCCCTTGTGGCTCGGCTCTTCGGGTTTGTCTCGACGCACGTTTTGGCTTCAATTTCGTGGAATTTGGATTAAAAACAAGTATGTTAAGAAATATTTTGTGAAGTAATGTTATACAGTGCATATTTGCTAAACTCTCTGTGTTTGAGAAATTGTTGATCATGTGATCAAATAATGTTTTTATCAAGAAAAGAAGCATGATCCTTTGAGAATATGATTTATTATGAAAGCATGATTAAATTGTATTATTTGATCAATGAGAATAGAAGCATACTTGTTGAGTGAAATGTATAAAAATTGCTATTTTGCAAACAGAACATGTTGATATATTTTTGAATACTTCATGTTAGTGTATACATGATTTAGAAGCATGTTATAGAGCATTTTGACATTTCACATGAATCATATTTCGAAAATGCATAAGGGACTAACGTGAGTCCGAGAATACTTTCAAAAACCATAAGCATGTGGTATATCATTCTTTGATGCATTGAGAAGTAATAGAATTGTTGCATGCATGAGAGATATATTTATGTATTATCTATATCAGTGAGGTTTTGGGGATACCGTTTGGACTATGTTCCTCTCGGGAGATTATTATGGACATTGCGGTCCTAGTATATGTAACGTGGCGTATTCCCACGTTACGAGGTTGGAAACTTTCCGTCGGGCTTGGAATCCTGGTTAGGGGGTGTGCACACTAATAGTTCGATACCTGATTCCACAGAGTTCGAACTACGAGATTCGTTCCGTAGACGGTAGGAGATATTGGGTCAGAATTATGCCGTTCCCGATGGGGTGAGTCATACTTCTGTGAGACCCTAAGCCGTCTACGAGTATAAGAGAAAGAAAGTGAGTCAACAGAGACTCAAGTATGAGAGTCAATATAGACTCGATAGAAAGAAAGGGAGTCAAGTGAGACTCGAGAAAGTAACAAAGAAACCTCCATAGAAAGTACTCTATTTTATATATGAGTGTATGATTATATTGTTGCACTAGATTGCATAAGAATATGAGTATATTGTTGCATGAGATTCCATAAGAATATGAGTACATTGTTGCATGAGATTGCATAAGAATATGAGTATATTGTTGCACTAGATTGCATAAGAGTATGATTATATTGTTGCACTAAATTGCATAAGAGTATGATTATGTTGTTGCACGAGATTGCATAAGAGTATGATTATATTGTTGCACTAGATTGCATAAGAGTATGATTATGTTGTTGCACGAGATTGCATAAGAGCATGAGTATATTGTTACACAGAGCATGAGTATATTGTTGCACTAGATTGCATAGGAGTGTGACTATATTGTTGCACTAGATTGCGTGAGAAGCATGATCATAATGTTATACATGATTGTATGCGAATAGAGTATCGTAAAAGATTGTTTAATGAGAAATCTAACTGGAGATATTCTCCTGAGCACGATTATTGTGATGTAGTAGAAGTTCTACTTAATAAGTTATGTGATAAGAGCGTGATCGCATGTGAACACCTGTTATATGATCTTTAAACATGATCCTATATGTAAGCATGAATTGCTTGATAAGTTATTTGAGAAGTCTACATGTTGATGAATATACGTGATAAGTCTTATACATATATAAGCATGACAGTTGTTATTATAGGGTGCAAGCATCTAGAAAGAATACGATAATCTAAAGATGATTTGAGATTAGTTTATTGATATAATGATATCAAATGTTTTCCAAGTACATGCTAGAATGCTTTACAGGGTTGAGTGTGGTTATACTTAGCTTCGTGCTAACGGGTGTTTTTCCTGTTTGTCTATGTGTTGCTTGCAAAACCCCTTTCAGGTGGGCCTAACAGTGAGAAGAGATCGAGTTAGATTAGTCTCTTAATTAGTTTGAGCTGTCTAAACTCTAGTTTTTATTGATGATGATGTTATGGATTTAGAATTTATGACTTCATGGTGATGGATTGTTGTAGACTGTTTTGGGGTGACGTATTTCCCCCTTACATTTCCAGTTATTACTTTTAGTTCACAGACTTAATCATATTTGTAGTTTTACCCCTTTTGCCTGTGCAATCACCCAAGAGTGGTGGTTGTGGCAGTGGCACTCCCAGTACTTATCATCTAGATTTCCGCTGCTTAGTTTATGTTCATGACTGTTTAGAGATGAAATTAAGAGTTAGAAAAGTGGGGTGTTACACGGTACACCGATCATCTGCATGCCAATGTAGTAGTTTCCGGTGAGGCTCCTCCGTCGACGTCTCTGGATGCATGGTATGCAGACACGGGGGCTTCGTCATATGCAACACCGGATGAACAGATGATGAATCAGTCAGATGTGTACACCGACAGGGACGTGCTCAGAGTCGACAATGACGCAGATTTGGGTGTTTCTCGTATAGGACATGCAATAATCCCTTCCGCATCCAAGTCCCTTAATTTGTCAAATATATTACACGTACCTAAATTTTCATTACCTCTTTTGTCGGTTCACCGTTTTACTAATGACAATAATGTTTATTTTGAGTTTAACAAAAATTTCTTTATTGTTAAGGATTGCACCACCAAGGCGGTTCTGCTTAAAGGACCGACCTCGGGCGGTTTATACAGATTGTTGGTCCTGTGGTCACATTTTGCACTCATAAGTGCCCGGAAGTCATCCGTTGTGTGGCATCAACGGTTGGGTCACCCGCACAGCCATGTTTTTCAGCGTGTCCTCCAAACCTGTCCTGTCACTTCAAATAACACCAGTTCATTAAAGATGTGTACGACCTGTCAACTTGGCAAATCGGCACGGTTTCCTTTAGATAGAGTACCCAGTTCTAGTAAAAATGTGCTAGATTTATTGTACACGGACATTTGGGGTCCGTCCCCAGTTATTTCTGCTTCTGGTTTTTGTTATTTTATTTTATTTGTAGACGATTATTCACGATTTTGCTGGTTTTATCCCTTACGGCTTAAATCAGACATATAAAATTTTTGATTTGTTTCGGGTGATGGTAGAACGACGGTTTTTGCGTTCGCGTTCTATCGAAGCCATACAGTTGGATTTAGGGGGTGAGAACCGCCATCTTCATAAAGTCTTTGAATCCCTTGGCAATGTGCACAGGAAATCATGTGCCTATATGCACGAACAAAATGACCGAGTTGAGCGCCGGAATAGGCACATCGTCGAAACCGGTTTAGCACTACTCGCTGAAAGCTCGATCCCACTAAAATATTGGGATTATGCGTTTGAAGCAGCCACCCACCTAATAAATTGTCTCCCGTCATCCGCAATACAATTTGAAAGTCCACACTATCGTCTACACAAATCCCCACCCACATACACATTCTTCCGAGTCTTAGGGTGCTGTTGTTTTCCCTATCTAAGGCCCTACAATCGGCACAAGATAGAGTTTCGGTAGGCACCCTGTGTCTTCTTAGGTTACCCAGTTTTATTTAGGGGATATCGTTGCATGGACCTAACCAGGAAAGATCTTTATCTGCCGTCATGTCTGAATTGATGAATCAGTCTTTCTGTTTTCTACACAATTATCTTTGCAGGACCAACCGCGTCATGCGGCAAGCACGCCGCCCTGGGGTCCAGACCCGTAGTTGTAACACCCCGTGTTACGACCCCTAAAATCAATTAAATCATTTAATCAATTACCCAAAAGAAAGAATTAAATCACAATAATTAATTAGGAAAGGCCCACCATAGTCCACGGGCCCTTATCCCTAAACCCAATCCTTAGTCCCAAAAGAAATAGAATTAGCAAGCCCATAATATTAGTTCCTAACTAGGACTCCTAAATATATAAATAGGGGACTTAAGAGGAACCTAGAACGCCCCACCACAATAAACGTTCTACCACCCCAAAGAGCTCCAAGAATTCCTTTAGGAGAAATCAAGAAAGCAAGAAAGCTTAAAGAAAGACCCTTCATAGCCAAGGAATTAGTTAAGGCTAAGAGGTAACCCATGTCTCAACAAAACCTATTTTCATAGCTATGATTTCCCCCGTAGGATTTCCCCATATTATTGTGTATTGATGATTTGTATTATTATTATTGATGATTAATGGGATAATTCCATGGGTGATCTTGATGACGAAAGGTTCTTGGTAATTATGGTGTTCTTGATGATTATATGATGTTCTTGACGATTATATGATGTTCTTGATGATTGTAGGATGTTCTTGATGTTTATGTGATATTCTTACCGAATCTTGATATTAAAAGATGAATTGTGTCCTTGTTGATTTAAAAACGGTTAGAACCCTAGGTTGTATCGTATGGTATTATTCTTGGTATATTGGGTGAGATTTCGCATGATTGGGTGTTTATTATGTTTAGAAAAGCATGATAGGTTATGTGCCGTTTGTTTCTTGATTTCGATCCGTTAATTGTCTACGTGTGTTATCAATTGCGTTGAAAATGTCTAAGCATGGTGTCGGGTTCCATAAAGGTTCCCGGGGCGTTTTTGGTGAAAAGAGTTAGTGGGGGGTAGGTGGGGGTAGGGGACCCGCCACCTACCCGCGGCCAAAAGAGGAGCTCCGGCAGCGGGCAGCCGGCGGGCGGGCAGCTGCCCGCCGGGCACTCGCTGCCCGGAACAGTACATACCGGCGGGCAGCCGGCGGGTGAACCCCCCACCCACCGGCTACCCGCTGGAAATTCCCACCCTTCGGGACCCCGGTGTTGGTCCCAAAAGAGGTAAGGTGAAAGTCTAGAGGGGGGGGGGGGGGAATAGACTTTCAAACTTTTTCGCACAGCACAACAATTGCTAAGCCAGAGATAAACCAAAACTCTTAACTAGATTGTTAGAGTATGGTGCACAGCGGAAATAAATAAACATAAAGTGTGTGTGAAATTGTGTGAGCAGTATATCTTCGTGAAAGCAAATATATAAAGAGCGGTATGAAAAGAAAGCAGTAAAGAACACAAGACAATTATAGTGGTTCGCGAGATGGTGTAATCCTCCTACTCCACTTGCTCTTTTCTCCAAGAGCCAATTCACTATATCTACCACTCCTTGGTTCCAAGATACAATGAATTTCCGTGATCTAGTGCTTTGATCACAAAGCCCGCACTAATCACGCCCAGTGACACCACACTGCTGCTTCGGGTTTCACGTCGCCGTGCTACTATCCCAGGATTTCACGACTTCGCGTTACTTTCCCCCCGTCTTCCACACTCCGGTAGAAACGTATCCCGTGATCTGGTGCTTTGATCACCAAGCCCACACCACTCACGCCCAGTGCCTCCGACACTGCTGCTTCGGATCTCACAGCTCCGTGTGACAATCCAGGATTTCACAGCTCCGTGCTACTTTCCTCCCTTCTCTTGTTTTGCTCCAAAACAAGTGTTGTCTTGCTTCCAACTTCTGAGACTCTGTAGATGATCTTCAATGATGCGCAGGTCTCTTTGATGAAGATAAACACTCTGGAATGATTTCTCTTGACAGCTCTGAGTGTTTTCTCTCTTTGAATATATCAAGTAAAGCACTTGATATTTTTGCTCTGCTTTGCTCTGTTTAAGAACTCTCTGAATATTTTTCTTTTGAAGCTCTCTGAGTTCTTTTTCTTTTCTCACTTCTCACTTGAAGATTTTAGCTCTTAGAATTTTAGCTCTCTGCTCGTATATTTTTCTCTGCTCCCTTGTTTTTGAGTTCGTGCTCTTCTGCTCTTATTCACTGCTTCGTTCTTCAAGTCTTCATATCTTCATCATTTTATAGCTGGTGATGAGAATTCGTCTGTTGGAAAGAGACGCTCCCATGTCAGAGATCTTATCTTATCTTCTGCAAAAATGTCAGAAAGAGATAAGCTAGCCGTTTGAAAGATCTTCATCTCCATGTAAATGAGCTCCCAAACTTCATCTGATATTCCTCTGTTTTAACGTTGAATGGAAATATCTGGGTCTCAGTTTTGGTGTAGAATGGCTTCTCTGATTAGCTCTGAAGTGGTCCTTGTATCTTTGGGATTCAAAAATAATCTTTATTTTAATCCCATACTAGTTAGACTAGTATTTTCCTTGTGAGAATATTTTTCACTGTAAGTTCTGCTTCATCTTCTTCATTCTCACGTCTGGGTGTTCTTAGACTTCAAACTGGCTTTGAACTTCCACCCAATTTGAATTTCTCCTTTGTAATTGACACCCAATTTCAATTGGCTTGTAATTGGCACCCAATTTGAATTCATTCTCACGTCTGGGTGTTCTTAGACTTCAAACTGGCTTTGAACTTCCACCCAATTTGAATTTCTCCTTTGTAATTGACACCCAATTTCAATTGGCTTGTAATTGGCACCCAATTTGAATTTCTCCATTGTAATTGGCTCCCAACTGCTCCTGGTGCTTTCAATTGCTTCCCAATTTGAATTGTTGACTTTGACTCTGAAATTGGCTCCCAGACTTCTCCTGGTATTGAATTTCATCTCAATTCAATTTGAGATGAAAAATTTTTGATGGTGAGTTTCGAACTTGAGCCATTTCAAATAATATATCAAGCATCATCCACTTCGTCCGTACAGCTTTTGATTAAATTTCCAATCACATTTGATGTACTTCTTTCTTTCCATAGATGCTTGATCTCTAAGTCAATTTCATGCATTCTTCCAATATTAATTTTCTTCACGAAAATTCTTCTGGGATATCTTCTTTGAGTATTAGCGACGTGAATATTGTATCATTCATCTTCTTCTTCAATTTGTCATTTTCTCCAGACAAATTCTTGATTTTCGGCTTTATATCTTCTTCTTCTATTTTCATCCATTTTCCTCTGTTTTTCTCTTTTCATAATTAAATAATTTCCCGATCATGGTCTAAGACTCTACTAGACCTAGAAATAAAATTGGGGGATCTATAAATACAAATTTGGCATATCAAAACCATTACACTTTATTCCTAACAATTTCCCCCCTTTTGATAATGCCAAAACCTATACTCAGTCATTGGCTTTAAGTCTTTGAAAAATAATCTTTTTGCTCAATTTTATTTGACAAAGCCAAGATGAGTTTAACAAATGGTTTTCTAGACACAATCAAAAGAAATTTGTGAATTAAATTTTTAGACAAGCTCCTAAACGCATCTTGAATTACTTTTATTTTGATCATCATCAATTTTTAATTTTGTCGTGCGTTTGACATATTTCTTGTCTTTTAACTCACGAAAGTCTAATTACATTAAACAAATAAAATTAAAGACTCAAAATAGACCATGGGAAATTATTATTGATATATTTCAAATTTATAGAGAAAAACGCAACAGAGGTTCGAAAATAGAGAATATCAGCTTAAGAGAATTTTCAGATTACCTTCTGGGTTTCTTCACACCAAAGTCTTTCTTCAAAATTTCCTTGACATGTTCTCTGAGCTTGAAGAAATCATCTTTGAACTTTGCATTCTGAAATTTCTTTGTAAGCTGTCCGACCATGTAATGTCCAAAAGCTTCTTTGATATTGTTACCTAGAAGAACTCCGTTTTCCCACCATAAGACACATTCTTCGAAGCTTCTTTCTTCTCCAAGATTCATGCCCATATTTCCGGTGAAATCTCTTAGTTCTTTTCCTTTTGCCTTCTTCTTCTTTATTCTTTTCCGAGATCCATTGGGCTTGATCGGCGGCAGGCCATTTCTTGATCATGCTTGGTAGATTTTCCTTAGTCCATATTGTTGTCTGAGTGGCGGTACCCTTAGAGCATTCAAGCCAGCCACGCTGTTCAGCAACCTTCGATGTACTCGTACCAAGACTAGGATTCGCGAACTGAGCAAAACCAATCTGAGATGGTCCTTGTGAGGATTGTCCGCGGCTTCGGCCTCTACCTTGAGTAGACATTACTGGCTGTTGTTGACTTCCAAGAATAAATTCTTGTTGTTGCAAAGCCAAGTGACTGAGAATTTCTTCCCCCCTTTTGGCGTTATCAACCAAAAATGCAAGGGTCTTAAAATCTCGGTCTTGATTTGCCTTCACAGTTTCAACACTATTGTGTGTTTCAATGGAAACGGTTTGCACGTTGTCCAGCTTGTTCGTTGTAACTGCGAGTTCAGCTTCAAGTTTGTTGATTCGGCTTTCTTGGTCTTGAATCGCCTTGATTTGTCGCAAGTGACGTTCGTTGTGAATCTTTTCAGCTGCTTCACGTTCCTTCTTCATGAGCTGAAGTACTTCAAGTAAGCCTTTTGTCAATTCTCCTTTCAGAATTCTTTCAGCTTTGTTAATCTGAGTCTTCAAAGAATTTTGATGCTCCATTAATTCTTTCAGATTGACTCGGGTATCCGTATGTTGTTGTTCTAGCATTTGGTTTTGTTCAACCAATTTTTCTCCAATTGTTTGACAAACAACATCACTGGATTCGGCTACTTTGGTAAATAAGGATGAAAATATGTCATCTTCTTGTTCATCCATCTGCACAAAATTTTGAGGGGATCCGAATGGACTTTTATTCGGATCTGTGAGAATAACTGTGTCAATAAGTTGCATCCCTTCTTCTTCAGGTGATTCGGCTTCTTTATTGAGATCACCAATTTCTTCTTCTAAGACCTCTGTTCTCGTGTAGTTCTCTGTAAATAAATCTTCATTTTCTAGAACAGGGTCCATGGTAGGCATGGTAAAATTGGTATGGTGTACCGGCAATACACTGGATAAATCCTCTGTGATTTGCAGTCTATTCTCAGTAGCAACTTCTACTGCAACTTCCACTGGTATATCTCTTCTTCTTTCTTCTGACACTTGTTCTCTTATTTCTTCTCGTACTGACACTTCTCCTCTTAATTCTTTTCTTCTTTTATCCCTTTTGTAGCCATAATATACAATTTTTTTTTAATTCCCTTTTATTTTATTTTTCATATAATTTTTTTGTATCTTTTTGGCTACGAGACTTTTGATCTTTTTATATACGTAGGGATGTTTCATTTTGTAGGAGAGAGAGGCAGAGAGAAAATAGAGATAGACACAACCAGTAGCAAAAATATCCAAAAAAATTTATTTATCTCCTTCTTAGGGAGAAAGAGAGGGATAACATTCTTTTTTTTTTTAGAACACATCACATATTCAAGCTTCAACGATAGAGAGACCAGCATCGTGATCAGTCTCAAGATCAGCATGCGGTGGAGACGGAGAGCTTGATTTCACGGCATAGACTAATCCGGGTTCCATTGAGAGTTGAGCAGATCGCTTGAAGCTGCGGGTTAGAGGACGAGAGGACAGTGGTGATGGCGTTGAACGTCGTAGCTGCACTGCTGAGACCTTCGAACATCTTTGAACTTGATCCTTGGTCGGTGGTTGTCATTCCTCTTCTTCAGAGAATAGGATGAGAGGATCGCTAGGTGTGTCTCCAACTTCATGTCCTCCATTTGCAGCACGTCGAGCCCTTAGCATCGCTTGTCTTGCTTGCTCGGCCACTCTCCTGGAAGATCTTCTCTTTTCTTGATTCTTTGGAGTCATCGAAGCCTGCAAAAAAAATAGATACAAACACAAATAAATTTCTAACACATATTGCAATTTTATCACATAAATATTTCGAATAAAAACATGCATAGAAACACATAAAACAATTTATCCACGTAAAACAATTAATTTTGAGCACAAGTATCAATTTAAATTGAGAGATTAAGATTAGTGATACTTAGCTCATTTCGATCATTCCCAACTCGTGCCTTAAGGTTGAAAATCTCGTTTCGCATAAAGGCTTCGTGAGAATATCAGCAACTTGGTTTTCCGCAGGGATATATTCGATCTTCAGATTTTTCTTTTCAACGTGATCCCTTATAAAATGATGTCGAATGTCGATATGTTTGGTTCTTGAGTGAAGCACCGGATTGTGAGTGATAGCGATTGCACTAGTATTATCACAATAAATACTAACGTCATCACAATTAACTCCGTAATCCTTCAATTGTTGCTTCATCCACAAAATTTGCGCACAACAACTTCCTGCAGCAATATATTCGGCCTCGGCGGTACTAGTTGCGATGGAATTTTGCTTTTTGCTGAACAAAGAAACAAGCCTTCCCCCCAAGAATTGGCATGTCCCGGAAGTGCTTTTTCTGTCTATTTTGCAACCTGCAAAATCCGCATCTGAAAAACCCGTTAGAGTAAAATCTGTACCTTTTGGATACCATAATCCAACATTGATTGTGCCTTTCAAATATCGTATGATCTTCTTTGTTGCGGTGAGGTGGCTTTCTTTTGGATTTGCTTGGAATCTTGCACACACGCCCACAGCATAAGAAATGTCCGGCCTGCTTGCAGTAAGATATAGAAGTAAACCAATCATTCCTCTATACTTTGTTTGATCGACATCTTTTCCATCTTCATCTTTGTCTAGCCTTATTGATGTGCTCATTGGAATTTTGATCGATGATTTTCCATCAAGGCCAAACTTCTTTATCAAGTCGCGGGTGTACTTTGCTTGATTGATGAATACTCCTTCTTTCAGTTGTTTGACTTGTAAGCCCAAGAAGTAATTCAATTCACCCATCATACTCATTTCGAATTTATTCTGCATAAGCTTCGAAAATTTCTCACACAAAGAATTGTTAGTGCTTCCAAAAATAATATCATCAACATATATTTGCACTAATAAAATATGATCACCATCTTGAATTCTAAATAGAGTTTTGTCAACAAGGCCTTTGGTGAATCCACAGCTTATCAAGAACATTGACAAAGTATCATACCAAGCTCTAGGTGCTTGTTTCAACCCATACAATGCCTTTTTAAGTTTGTAGACTTTATCACCTTCGCCTTTTACCTCAAAACCTGGGGGTTGTTCGACATAAACTTCTTCTTCGAGTAGTCCATTCAAGAATGCGCTTTTCACGTCCATTTGATAAATGGTGAAATCTTTGTGTGCGGCGTAGGCTAGGAAAATTCTGATTGCTTCAAGTCGAGCCACCGGTGCAAAAGTTTCATCAAAATCAATTCCTTCTTCTTGAGAGTATCCTTTTGCAACGAGCCTTGCTTTATTCCTAACAATCACGCCTTCTTCGTTTGCTTTGTTCCGGAAGACCCATTTGGTTCCTACAACATTGTGGTTCGGTGGTCTTGGAACAAGCTCCCAAACATCATTTCTTTTGAATTGATCGAGCTCCTCTTGCATAGCATTTATCCAATCCGGATCATTGAGAGCTTCGTCAATTTCTTTTGGTTCAATCTGAGATAGATAACACGTGAACAATGCTTCCATGGTAGATGATCTTGTTTTCACGCCTTCATGAATATTCCCAATAATTAATTCTGGAGGGTGATTTTTGGGCCATCTTAAATCTGGTTCAAATGGGTGCATGGTACTGGGTGGATCCATTTGTTGTGTACTGGGAGAGTTGGTTCGAATTTCATCAATTAAATTGTCTTGAAATTGATTACCAACATCACATGCAATTTGATCATTAATTGGATCACCAACTTGTACTGCATCTCCATTTCCACGTGAGGCATCACTCCCAAAATTATTATTTAAAGAATTTCCAACTTCATCTGGGTGAGGGATGGGATTTTCTAGAGAATTAATTTCCAACTCATCCATTCCCTGCAAAACATCATCTTCACACGTATCATTAGTATCACAAAAATCAATATGACACTTGTTACCATTTTGTGCAATTTCTTCGTCCAGAGCGCCATTTTTGATTTGTGATTTTTCATCAAATACCACGTGTATGGATTCTTCAACCACCATTGATCTTTTATTCAGAATTCTGTACGCCTTGCTGGTAGCTGAATATCCTAGAAAAATTCCTTCATCTGCACGCTCATCAAAAGCTTTTAGATGCAATTTATCATTAATATGAATAAAACATTTGCATCCAAAAATATGAAAATAACCAATATTAGGTTTTCTCCCT
This sequence comes from Ipomoea nil, assembly GCF_001879475.1. Taxonomy (NCBI): domain Eukaryota; kingdom Viridiplantae; phylum Streptophyta; class Magnoliopsida; order Solanales; family Convolvulaceae; genus Ipomoea; species Ipomoea nil. The sequence continues at coordinate 4,093,336 of NW_017619458.1, forward strand.
TTATATAGCTCATATGGCGTCTTCTTGTGCTGCTTATGGATCATGCTTCGATTTTGCGTGTAACAAGCAGTGTTGATAGCTTCCGCCCAATAGCGTTTCGGGAGACCGGCAGCACTAATCATCACTCGTGCGGCTTCTTTGAGCGTCCGGTTTCTTCTTTCGGCAACACCGTTTTGTTGGGGTGTTCTTGCGGCAGATAATTGATGAGAAATTCCATGTGAATTGCAAAAAGCTTGTATAACTCCATTCACGAACTCGGTTCCGCGATCCGTTCGTATTTTTGATATTTGCAATTCTTTCTCATTTTGTAGTTGCTTCAACAGCTTCGGTAGAACTTGCTCAACTTCATTTTTCTTCTTGAGAAACACGGCCCAAGTGTACCTGGAAAAATCATCAACAACAACGAGAGTATATTTCTTACCACTTACAGTTATTGGATCAACCGGTCCAAATAAGTCCATATGTAGTAAGCTTAGCTGTCTTGACGTTGACTCGTGTGTCTTTGATTTGAATGATGACTTGATTTGCTTTCCGCGTTGGCATGCATCACACACTTGGTCCTTCTTGAAGATAATATCTGGCAAGCCTTCTACTAGATTCTTCTTTGCAAGTTGATTGATGGTCTTGAAGTTTAAGTGGTTGAGCTTTTTGTGCCATTCCCAATTAGCTTCATTTGAATTTTTGGCCATTAAGCACACTGAATCTTTGCTAGTGCTCCAATCCACAATATACATATTCTTTCGCCGTTTTCCAGATAAAATAATCTCATTTGTGAGCTCATTTTTGATTAGGCAATTATCTTTAGAAAATTCTACAAGATAGCCTTTATCACAAAATTGACTAGTGCTCAACAAATTAAATTTTAATCCTTCAACGAAAGAAACATCTTCAATCTTCAAACCATTTTTCTTGATCGTGCCAACTCCTTTTGTAATTCCATAATTTTGATTACCTCCGAATATAACTTTTGGTCCATCAATTTCTTTGAAATTCACTAGATGTGATTTATTTCTAGTCATGTGGTGTGAGCAACCACTATCGACGTACCAAACATCCTGCAAAAAAGATTAATTAATTTTAGGTACCCATACTTGCTTGGGTCCTTTACTGTTAGTGATTTTTGGTAACCAAACCCACCTTGATCTTATTGAATTAAGATGAGGCGATTTGTAACCATTAGAGACACGATAATCATAACTCACATTAGAAAATATTTTTGGCGCCGGATTTTGAAAATTATTTTTATATTTTGGCACCTGGGAAGAGAATGGCTGCTTTGGTCTATAAAAAGCATTACATCTATTGCACAACCAATCTTTTTGAGTGGAATAAAATCTCCCAACTTTATTTCTAGAAAAGCTTCCCTCTTTTCTATGAAATCTTTTTGCACTTGACTCTTTGGCATTTCTTTGCTTGTAGAATTTTTGTTGCTTTGCCGTAGTATAAACTTGATTCGGCCTTTCAACATTCAACTTTGCGTTTGATTGATAGCCAAGTCCTTGTCTCATCGTGCTATTCTGACTTTTAACAAATTTTACCACTTGAACTTTATTATTTAAAGTAGTAGTAGAATTAGTCAGATTTTGAGGGGTTTGAGAACATGTGGAGTCATAACCAATTCCGGTTCTATCTCCTGATGGCTTTTGCATGCTCACCATTTTATCTATAATTTTAGACGAATTAGTGAACGTAGCAATAGTAGCTCTAAGATTATGTTCTCTAACCTCTCTTGCTTTACACTCTTCTTGAAGATGAATATTTTCATTTTTCAATTTACTCACTTCAAGTAAAGCATCTTGCAAATTTTTATTCATTTCTTCTTTTTCAAGAATTAGAATATTATTGCGCTCCTTGAGTTGAGGATGAGTGAGCATAATCTATTGACAATCTCGCATTAGATTATCAATAGATTCACGAGAAAAAGAGGAATTAACAGAATTGAAAGAATTAGAACTTACCTCTTCTTCCTCTGCTTCAAGAGCCATAAGACAATCTTCACTTGTACTCAACTCCATTAGCTTGCATATTAGCGCCGTATCATCGTCCGAATATGAACTTTCATCGCTTGATGATGAATCCTCCGAATCATCATTTTCGTTTGGTTCGTTGCCAACGAGAGCTTTTCTTCTGTCGCGCGTAGATTCAACATTTTTGCGTTGATACTTGCTAACGATCGGATACGGACAATTTATTTTAAAATGTCCGGGATTGCGGCAATTGTAGCACAAATTCTTATTTTCTTTGACCTTTTCTTCTTGTGTTATGCGAGAGATGAATTTTCCACGAGCAGAATTTTTGTTGTCTCCTTTTCGCATAAACCTTCTAAACTTTTTGACAAAAAGAGCAAATTGTTCGTCAGTCATAAAATCAACATTATTTTCTACTGACCTGGAGGTTGACGGTTGTTCGGCCATTAGAGCAGAATTTCGAGCTTCATGTACATCATCATCTTTGGCCTTCATTTCGAACTCATATGCTTTTAGATCACTAAATAATTTGTCTGTTGACAACATTCTTAGATCTCGGTGATCGCGCATAGCCGTAACCTTCATATCCCATGCAGATGGTAAGCCTCGTAGGATTTTGAGATTAATTTCTTTTTGGCCAATATTTTTGCCAAGATCACTAATCTCTCCAAGAACTTTGATCATTCGAGCTTCCATGTCTGCAACACTTTCATTTGAGAGCATTTTGAAATCTTCGAACTTTTTCATGGCGATTGTGAGCTTATTGTCCTTTTCTTGTTCATCTCCTTCGCCAATCTTGATGAGAGTTTCCCATATTTCTTTGGCAGTGGCACACTTTCGGATCTTCGGAAATATTGTATCATCAACGGCTTTGAATAGAATATCCTTGGCAATATTGTCAAGATTATTCCGCGTTCTATCGTCCGATGTCCATTCCGGTTTTGGCTTTTGTACGTACTGTGGAGCATCCGGGGATATAACAAACGCCGTATTGACTTTTAATATTTCGATAGGGCCAGTGGAAATAACTTCCCACATTTCATCATGTAAAGCCGATAAGTGTACCTGCATACGAACTTTCCAATCATCAAATTTATCAAGAGAGAATAATAGATTTTGAGCTAAATCTTTCTTCATCATCATCACGAGAGATATGAAAAATTAATCCAATTCACACACTTTGTAGAATGGATCTGTCTAGCAGTCAAAAATAGTTGACCCACTTTAGGGACAATTTTGACTCGGGTAAACACCTGCTCTGATACCAATTGTTGGTATCAGTTAGAGACAAATTCTGACTCGGATAGGCACCTGCTCTAATACCAATTGTTGGTCCCAAAAGAGGTAAGGTGAAAGTCTAGAGGGGGGGGGGGGGGTGAATAGACTTTCAAACTTTTTCGCACAGCACAACAATTGCTAAGACAGAGATAAACCAAAACTCTTAACTAGATTGTTAGAGTATGGTGCACAGCGGAAATAAATAAACATAAAGTGTGTGTGAGATTGTGTGAGCAGTATATCTTCGTGAAAGCAAATATATAAAGAGCGGTATGAAAAGAAAGCAGTAAAGAACACAAGACAATTATAGTGGTTCGCGAGGTGGTGTAATCCTCCTACTCCACTTGCTCTTTTCTCCAAGAGCCAATTCACTATATCTACCACTCCTTGGTTCCAAGATACAATGAATTTCCGTGATCTAGTGCTTTGATCACAAAGCCCGCACTAATCACGCCCAGTGACACCACACAGCTGCTTCGGGTTTCACGTCGCCGCGCTACTATCCCAGGATTTCACGACTCCGCGTTACTTTCCCCCCGTCTTCCACACTCCGGTAGAAACGTATCCCGTGATCTGGTGCTTTGATCACCAAGCCCACACCAATCACGCCCAGTGCCTCCGACACTGCTGCTTCGGATCTCACAGCTCCGTGTGACAATCCAGGATTTCACAGCTCCGTGCTACTTTCCTCCCTTCTCTTGTTTTGCTCCAAAACAAGTGTTGTCTTGCTTCCAACTTCTGAGACTCTGTAGATGATCTTCAATGATGCGCAGGTCTCTTTGATGAAGATAAACACTCTGGAATGATTTCTCTTGACAGCTCCGAGTGTTTTCTCTCTTTGAATATATCAAGTAAAGCACTTGATATTTTTGCTCTGCTTTGCTCTGTTTAAGAACTCTCTGAATATTTTTCTTTTGAAGCTCTCTGAGTTCTTTTTCTTTTCTCACTTCTCACTTGAAGATTTTAGCTCTTAGAATTTTAGCTCTCTGCTCGTATATTTTTCTCTGCTCCCTTGTTTTTGAGTTCGTGCTCTTCTGCTCTTATTCACTGCTTCGTTCTTCAAGTCTTCATATCTTCATCATTTTATAGCTGGTGATGAGAATTCGTCTGTTGGAAAGAGACGCTCCCATGTCAGAGATCTTATCTTATCTTCTGCAAAAATGTCAGAAAGAGATAAGCTAGCCGTTTGAAAGATCTTCATCTCCATGTAAATGAGCTCCCAAACTTAATCTGATATTCCTCTGTTTTAACGTTGAATGGAAATATCTGGGTCTCAGTTTTGGTGTAGAATGGCTTCTCTGATTAGCTCTGAAGTGGTCCTTGTATCTTTGGGATTCAAAAATAATCTTTATTTTAATCCCATACTAGTTAGACTAGTATTTTCCTTTTGAGAATATTTTTCACTGTAAGTTCTGCTTCATCTTCTTCATTCTCACGTCTGGGTGTTCTCAGACTTCAAACTGGCTTTGAACTTCCACCCAATTTGAATTTCTCCTTTGTAATTGACACCCAATTTCAATTGGCTTGTAATTGGCACCCAATTTGAATTTCTCCATTGTAATTGGCTCCCAACTGTTCCTGGTGCTTTCAATTGCCTGCTCCTGGTGCTTTCAATTGCTTCCCAATTTGAATTCAATTTGAATTGTTGACTTTGACTCTGAAATTGGCTCCCAGACTTCTCCTGGTATTGAATTTCATCTCAATTCAATTTGATCTCCATGTCTTCTTTGAATCGGTCCCCAACTTTGAAATTGCATCTCATACTACAACCTCCCCCAACTTTGAAATTGCATCCCATACTACAACCTCAGTTGGAAATTGCATCCCATACTACAACCTCAATTGGCTCCCAATTTCAATTCTACATTGGCTCCCATATTGAATTGATTTCCAAATTTGATTTCTCTGAAACTGGCTCCCAATTTCAAGCTCCCAATTTCAATTCTACATTGGCGAGCCATATTGAATTGATTTCCAAATTTGATTTCTCTGAAACTGGCTCCCAATTTCAATTGCTTCGAACTAGCTCCCAATTTCAATTACTATGAAATCGGCTCCCAATTCCTTTGAATTGGCTCCCAAGTGAAATTTGCCACCCAAGTGAAATTGCTTTGAAATCGGCTCCCAATTCCTTTGAATTGGCTCCCAAGTGCAATTTGCCACCCAAGTGAAATTGCTTCCCAATTTCCACTTGTAATCGGCGCCCAAAGCTTAAACTAGCGCCCAACTCCATCCGATTAATTTAATTTGACTTCTCAAATTTTACCTTGTAAAATTATTGATAATGAGTTTTGAACTTGAGCCATTTTAGATAATATATCAAGCATCATCCACTTCGTCCATACAACTTTTGATTAAATCTTCAATCACATTTGATGTACTTCTTTCTTTCCATAGATGCTTGATCTCTAAGTCAATTTCATGCATTCTTCCAATATTAATTTTCTTCACGAAAATTCTTCTGGGATATCTTCTTTGAGTAGTAGCGACGTGAATATTGTATCATTCATCTTCTTCTTCAATTTGTCATTTTCTCCAGACAAATTCTTGATTTTCGGCTCTATATCTTCTTCTTCAATTTTCATCCATTTTCCTCTGTTTTTCTCTTTTCATAATTAAATAATTTCCCGATCATGGTCTAAGACTCTACTAGACCTAGAAATAAAATTGGGGGATCTATAAATACAAATTTGGCATATCAAAACCATTACACTTTATTCCTAACACCCGGCTTCTCCGTTTGATGTTCCCCCGACCCTCGTGGTGTCCCAACAGACTCCGTCTATCGTGCCTATGTCTAGTTTGATTTTCGGGTACCGTTCGTAGGTCGTATGAGTCTTATATATTGCATGCTAGTTGAATTGGTATCCCGTTGACCTAGGTGAAAGAAGTATGAACCCTTAGGACTATTCTTAGAATGTGAAGGATCACGCATAGGTTTTGTTATACGTTTTCTCTCCCTTCCCAATGTGTTAATGTGGGTTGCATGTGCTTGCTATGTGTTATGTGTGCATGTTACCCCGATTTGGTTGAGATCAATCGGGCTATACGGGCAGTCGGGTGGGCTGAGAACCATACCGGCTGTTAACCAGGCTGGTAGAGACCGGTCAGGTATATAAATATTATATAGGACTAAGATCCACTATACGGGCAGTTGAATGGGTTGAGAACCATCCCAACTGTTAACCAGGCTGGTAGAGACCGGTCAGGTATATAAATATTATATAGGACAAAGGTCCACTATACGGGCAGTTGAATGGGTTGAGAACCATCCCAACTGTTAACCAGGCTGGTAGAGACCGGTCAGGTATATAAATATTATATAGGACAAAGGTCCACTATACGGGCAGTTGAATGGGTTGAGAACCATCCCAACTGTTAACCAGGTTGGTAAAGACCGGTCAGGTATATAAATATTATATAGAGCTGCGGCTCATCGGTCGGTTGCGATCGACCCCTCCGTGCTGTGAGACGGGGCAGGGTGCTGCGGGGCCGTGTCAGAGCTATATGCGCTGACCCTCATGTATGGGCATGCGATTGGTCCTGTGGCGCCAACAAAGTGTGCCATATGATGAGATAAGAAGGGTTGATGTTGTGACTGTTATAGGGCTCTTGCTAGTAATGCTTAGTCATGATTATTAATTGTGCTTATCTTATCTGTCTTGCCTGTTGTGAACCGTATATGCTGGGTATAACTGCTGTCTGTGCTTAGCTCTATCTGTTGAGTCTATCCCTGTTTTAAAAGCTAGAGTTCGTAGGATATATCTTCATGTTCAAAAATGGTTTTCGTATATCTATATATATATATCTATATGTATTGTATTTCAACACGTTGGAGTGGGTTACCAGCATCTCTCGCTGAACAGATATATTTGGCTTTCAGGCACAGACGAGTAGATCACTGGAGCGCATTAGAAGCTTGAGGCGTAGCTTAGATAGTTTCCCTTGTCGGCCTGCGTGCCATGATTTAGTATTGATACTGATTGAGGTCTTAGAATTTAGCCTGTGCACCCGAGTTCTCTAGCTCGGGTGTGGCATAGCACCCCGTACTCTTTGTATCGTAATTTGGGATTTAATGAGATTTCACCTTTATTTTATAAGTTTTAAATATCTTGAAAATCTGGGGTGTTACAGTTGGTATCAGACTTGCTTAGAATAATCCAAATATTTAAATATTTAAGCTCGAGAAGTTTGAGTCACATGCATACGTAAAAACACACTAAACCCGGATGATTAAGATTAACTGTGAATAGTAAACGGGTTAGTTGGATAAGATAGATAAATAAAGCAAATTATGTAAGTGCAGTATGTAAATGAGAGAGGCAATTTATAGTGGTTCGGAAGTGGCGTAATCTTCCTAGTCCACTTTACTCCATTCACTTCTAGGAGTAATTCACTATTTTCCACACACAGTTACAATAGTGAATAAGCGCTACACAAGCACTTCTTTCGGATGTCTTGCACACAGCTACACCCAACTCCGAGTGTCTCGCACACAGCTACACTCAACTCCGAGTATTTCGCACACAGCTATACTCAACGCCAACTAAGTGTCTTGCACACAACTACACTTAGCAACTACGAGTGTTTCGCACACAGCTGCACTCACTAGAGTATTTTGCACACAGCTATACTCTTTTTACAATTACAAATACAAAGGTAATTGTATCTCTCTCCAACTAGTTTTGAGACTATTCAGACTAAGTCTCTAAGAATATTTTGAGCACTCGCACTTTTCAAATTTTGCACTTGTTTATCCGTGTGTATGCACCTCTATCTCTTCTCATTTGTCTTCAAGTCTTCATGGCTTTTTATAGGCAATCAAATATATCCGTTGTAGTGGGATAATTTGATATTTGAAATTTGAATCTTCATAGCCTGATATTGTTGACAATAGTTGATCTTCAATTTTGATTTGATTGTCAACTTGCCTGACAAAATAATATTTTATCTCAACTTGATTTTCAAGTTGTTTCTTAAAAATATTATTTTTTGTTGTCAATTTGAATATCCAACGCATCTTTGAAATAAATTCATCTGATAGAATTTATTTCTAGGATAAGTTTTTATATTCATGTCTTCATAAATATTTTTCCGTTCTGATCAAATATTTACAGGCAATTTTGGATTCTTGTGGCATGTGGACTGATCCAAACTAAATTCCTTCGAATTTATTCATTTTCTGAACATCTTGCTTCTTTGCCACATTGTGCTCCTTTGACTTGGGCACTTCTTGCTTGTTTGACTTGAACATTGTGCTCTTTCTGATTTGATCACATTGTGCTCCTTTGAACACATCGTGCTTGTTCACATTGTGCTCTTTTAGAAACATTGTGCTCCTTTTCAGATATTGTGCTCCTTTTTAGACATTGTGCTCCTTGGGCACATTGTGCTTGTCCGCATCGTGCTCCTTTAGGAACATTCTGCTCTTTTAAGAACATTGTGCTCCTTGGAACATTGTGCTTGTCCGAAAACTTGACTTGTAAAAAATAATTCCTTTGGGGGGGAATCAATCTCGGGTGTGATCATTTTGAGTAAGGACTTCTACCATTTCACCGTTAGGCTCATCCAATTATTTCTTGCACCGCCATTTCTTTATGCTTCTTTCTCGGATGAATACTCGTAGGACCAAAATTAATTTCCCAAATTAATTTTGTTCTTCCTATGGTAGATTCCTTTTGACTCGATATTCTGATTTATGATGCTTGTACTAAATGACCTAAAAGCCAAGGGGATCTAAAGTACATTTGGCTTATCAAAACATACAAAATATTCCTATCAATTTTCCCCCTTTTTTATGACGCTAAAACCTATACTCAGTCATTTGGCTTGTCTTTTAAAAACAATTATTTTTCAAAAGATTTTAGTAATTTTTGACATAGCCATGATGAGTTTAACATTTGATTTTGACTCTAGGAATGGCATTTTTAGCAACTAAGTTCCTATTCGTATTGTTTTTGGATTTTATAGATAACGAATTTTGTAATTTTTCCAATTCATGCGATTTGATACAATCTAAGCTAAAAATGTTACCTTTCAAGACAAATAAAATAACAATAGATAACAAGGAAAACTTAATAGCATCATAAATAGATAATTCCAACCATTTCAAATTGTTTCATGATCATGAGTTCAAGTTCTCGTGGACCATACAAAAAAATGTGACAATCATACAAATCACTTGATGATTCTGTTTCTCCTTTCTTCAAGCACATGATTTATATGATTTTGAACTTCAATGAAATTGTCACTAATGGCATAATTGTTGCATACCTGCCCAATCACATAATAGTTGAATGCTTCAATAATGTTGTCCCCGGGCAGTATTCCTTCTTCATACCAAATGATGCATTCTTCTAGACTCCTTCCACTTTGTAGCTCGGTATCATTGACCTTGATATAGTCCTTAAGAACCATGATCATCAAAGCTCTAACATAGCTTTGGATCCTCCTGAAGTTCTCATTCGAAACCTACAAATTTTGGTCACTTGGACTACTTTTCTTCATTCCCTTTGGTAGGTCATTCAAGCTTGCCAGTCTTGGCATTTCAACTCTACCATCTCTTGGTGTGGATTCCAAATAGAGAGCTACTTTGTTGTACCAATTGATTTGTTCTTGATTTCCACCTGCACACACAATTTCACGAAATGAACGGTTAGTGGTATTTGCACTGCTTGATCCTCCTGGACTGCCAGCCTCACCACCACCGAACCAATATTCCAATCCTCCTCTTCTAGCAATGTTTCTGCCAGCAGATCTGCCTCCTCCTCCTCTACTACTGCTTGTACCAACATTTTGGGTAGCCATGGCAGTCATCATTATTTCAAGCATGCCTTCCAAATGACTGAATCTCTCTTCCCCCTTTTTGGCGTAATCAATGAGTGTATAGACTGACTCACGAAGAGATGAAACAGATTCGGATATGTTTTCATATGAACCTCGAAGGCAGCCCACTTTGGTGTTGATGGAGATGAGATCTGTGTGGACATCACTGATCTACTTCTCATGTTGATGAACCACATTGAGAATTCCTTGACTTTGATTCACGGCAATTGCTTCATTTGCTTTACCAGAATTTTTGAGGATTTGAGATAGTTGGATGTAGAACTCATTGAGTTGCCCTTTGACATTTGTGTTCAAACCTCCAACTTTTCTCTCAAGTGCTTGATGTGTGTCAATCAGGTGTTGTTGACTCCTCCGGTTTTCATCAAATGATGCTTCGAATTTTTCTCCTTGAGTATTGACAACATTATCCACATGAGTGTAGATACCTAGAAACATACTCTCCATTCGGTCAACAAGGCTTAGTACAACATTCTCCAGATTTTTCAATTTTTCATTTGAGGTTGTGCCATCAATGTTTTCATCTTCTTGGGTTGCGGGAATACATCTTGCTTCTTCTTGAGCAGAATAGTCTCCAAGAATGTGAGATTGTGCTTGATTTTCTAGTAAATTCCCTTCTCTTTCTGGCGTGTGTAACACGTGTGTGTCACCTTGCATACTTTCTGCATGGATTGATTGAATTTCCTCCGCATGGTGGCTGACTTGCATGGCATGATGTTCTTGGCTAATTTCTGTTTGATTCAACACACTAACATCATATAGACCACAGTCTAACAAATGTGCACCATGTGTGACATTTTCCTCTTCTCCGTTTCTTGTAACAAACTCATCAATGTCAACTAAAAAATCATCTTCAGTTGGCATATTTCCTTGGACTGTGTCATCATGAGAAGTCTCGGCCAACTTAGCTTTTAATTTTCTCACAAAAGCTCCATTTACGGTAGAAATCAATGTTGCATAGCCAACATCAAAACTGCCAATCCAATTCAAAGAAAATATTTCTTCTTCTTGCATACTTGGTCCTCTTGTCATCAACTCTTGATAAGAACATAGTCTCCAATTTCTCCAATTGAGAACTCTTCGGTATTCATTCACCAATATCAAATCAAGTCCATCAACTTGATATATTTCCTCATTCATCATTGTCTCCAATTCGGCTATTCAGGAAAAAGGGTTCAAGATATTTTGGCTTGTGTTGGGATTGAGGTTTGATGTGGTATTGTGACTCATGGTGGGATTTTGGCTTGTGTTTGGTTAGTGGCTAGAGGTTGGGTTTTCATGGAGTTGGATTGAGGGTTGAGAAGCTAAACCAAGAAATTTTGCTACTGGCTTTTTCCTAGCAGGAATTCCTCTCGGTTTCCTCTTTCTTTTGGAATTCAACTCGGTTGACACTTCATGATCTTTAAACAAAATCTGGTTGTTTCCAAATGGTTTTCTAGACCTCATTGGCAATCCGTTTCTTTTTATAATTTCTCCAATAAGTAACCCGAACCCAAGAATGTGGTTGAACCTGCCATTCCTAATCTTTGCACCTTTCACAAAATGTGCAATCCGGCTTAAAATAAGCTTAATCCAGTCACCACTAACACCATTCATCACGGCATGCAAATATCCAATTCTCACAGGTGATATATCCTCCATACTATTCAGTTTGCATAAAACACATTTGTAGAGAATTTTGATTAGCATTTCATACTCTAGTTTCAAATCAGATTTTTAACCGGAAAGATTTGGTTCGAGAGAAGCATTCTCATTTCGAATTTCTGTCCAAACTTCCGTGTGATCATAAGTGTGTATATCTAAGTCCAACAGTGGTTGTTCTGGACTAGATATAGGAAGTCCAAAGGTTGTGTGTAACTCTTGTTCATCAATGGTGATGAGAGTTCCATTCATGGTGGACTCAATGGTCCATCCAACAACCTTGGCATTCACATAAAAATCTGCAACATCCTCATCATAAAATCATGAGTATGGATAAGAACATAACCTCATGAGATTGCTTTGTTGAAGTGCATGGATGATCCTTTGTGCAAGTTGAGAGTTCTTGGCCTCTTTAAGAAATCCGTGAGGGTCAAAACTTCCTCCTGCCTTGATTCCAACTGCTAGCTTAGCAAGATTGAGTTGTTCTTCATTAGGGTGAGAGCTTGAATCTCCAATGGCGGCCATAGTGTGTTTCGTATTTTTGGATTTGAGATTGAGAGAGATGAAGCTTGAGAGTTTTCGGCTATGGAAGGTGTAAAGGTTTTGGAGAGTTTTGAGTGGAATGGTGGCTTTTTGACCGGTTGGGTGAAAAAGGAGGTGCCTTTACAAAAATATCCTCACATTTGAATTTTGACTTTTAATAGTTGAGGGGTATTTTTGATATTCCAAGAGTCTCCAACTTTTGACCTAACTGATAGTTAGTTTAGGTTATATATTCTCCATCGAATTTGTCTGCTGATGTGGCACCAAAAATTTAGATGCTCGGACGGATTTTACCTGAAATTAAATTCATAGAGCACTAAATCTGTTCCGAAAATAATATGTGCATATATATATACACGTTTAATGTAGTTGGGAGAAAGAAAAAGAAATTGATTCTTTTTAGACTATTTATTATGTGCAACTACCATAAAAAGATGCTCTCATTTAAGATTACTCATCATCATACCATCTTGTCAACTCTTAAATGGTAAGATTGTGTAGATCTAAATAATTTTGATTTGTGCATATATAAATAAATAGATACACGGTTAGACATGCATGCAATATGTGCTTTTTCAATATTTATTGTAGACTTAAATGTTAAGATGTGACAAATTTGCATGTGTGACACATATGCATGAAACTAATTAAATCAGATAAAGTAACGAATTTTTCAGATGAAAATTGAGCTTTTAATTTAAAAAGAGTTTAGAAACTTAGCCCAATTCAATCATGCCCATCTCGTGTCTTAATTTCGAAAATCTTGATTCACACAGAGGCTTTGTGAGAATATCGGCTATTTGATTTTCGGTCGGGATGTATTCAATTGACAATTCCTTCTTTTCGACATGATCCCGGATAAAATGATGTCTCAAATCAATGTGTTTTGTTCTTGAATGTAAAATGGGATTGTGTGTTATGGCTATGGCACTAGTATTGTCACACAATATGTTGACATTTTCACAATTCACGCCATAATCTTTCAGCTGTTGTTTCATCCAAAGAATTTGCGCGCAACAACTCCCAGCAGCAATATATTCAGCTTCGGCTGTACTTGTAGCTATGGAGTTTTTCTTTTTTCTAAACCATGATACCAATCTTCCCCCTAAGAACTGGCATGTCCCTGAGGTACTTTTTCGATCGATTTTACATCCTGCAAAATCTGCATCTGAGAAACCAGTTAGTGTAAAATTACCTTCCTTGGGATACCATAATCCCACATTGACTGTTCCTTTTAGGTATCGGATGATTTTCTTGGTAGCAAGAAAATGACTTTCTTTTGGCTTTGACTGGAATCTAGCACATACTCCCACTGAGTAAGATATATCTGGTCGACTTGCAGTGAGATATAGTAGTGATCCAATCATTCCTCGATATTTTGTTTCATCAACGTCCTTGCCTTCATCATCTTTATCTAATCTTAAAGATGTGCTCATCGGGATCTTGATTGAGGATTTTCCATCTTTACCAAATTTCTTTATGAGATCTTTCGTGTATTTTGCCTGATTGATGAATATTCCTTCGTTGAGTTGCTTTACTTGTAAACCAAGAAAGTAATTCAACTCTCTCATCATGCTCATCTCGAACTTATTCTGCATTAGCTTGGAAAATTTCTCACATAAAGTTTTATTAGTGCTACCAAAGATAATATCATCAACATAAATTTGTACCAATAAAATGTGATCATTTTCTTGAATTCTAAATAAGGTTTTATCAACAAGGCCTTTTGTGAAACCACAGTTAATCAGGAACGTTGATAGGGTGTCAGACCAAGCTCTCGGTGCTTGTTTTAACGCATATAACGCCTTCTTTAATCTGTAGACCTTATCAATATCAGCTTTTACCTCGAAACCGGGTGGTTGCTCAACGTAGACTTCTTCTTCAAGTAAGCCATTTAGAAATGCACTTTTCACGTCCATTTGATAGACAGTGAAATTTTTGTACGTGGCATAAGCTAGAAATATTCTGATGGCTTCTAGTCTTGCAACAGGTGCAAACGTTTCATCGAAGTCTATGTCTTCTTCTTGTGAATATCCTTTAGCCACTAATCGTGCTTTGTTTCGAATGACAATTCCATCCTCATTTGCCTTGTTCCGAAAGACCCATTTTGTTCCAATTACATTGTAACTCTCAGGTCTTGGAACTAATTCCCATACGTCACTTCTTTTAAATTGATCAAGCTCTTCTTGCATTGCATTAATCCAATCTGGATCACTTGGAGCTTCTCCAATGCTTGTGGGCTCCACCTGAGAAAGAAAACAAGAAAATAAAGTATGTATATTTGAGGACCTTGTTTTTACTCCTTCTCGTGGATCTCCAATCACTAGCTCTGGAGGGTGATTTTTCAGCCATCTCAAGTCAGGTTGTAGGTTGCATGGGTTTTCCACGTTCCCTTGTTCAGTAGGTAAGTTGGAGGTAGGCACATTTTGCTCATCAGATTGTTCTCCAACTTGTGTTTCAACTTGAGAATTTTGATTTTCCACGTGTGAATCTTCATTGGCTTCCACGTGTCCTTCACTATTGCAATCAATGTCCAATTGCTCCATACCCTGTACAATTTGATCTTTAAAAGATGTGTCAGTATCATTAAATGACTTTTCAACTTGACAACTTTCCTGATCATTTTTGTTGCTCTGGGTTTCCTTCTTATGAGCTTCATCAAATGTAACATGAATTGATTCTTCTACCACCATTGATTTCTTGTTCAATACTCTAAATGCTTTGCTGGTAGATGAATATCCCAAAAATATTCCTTCATCTGCACGCTCATCAAAAGTCTTTAGATATGTTTTACCATTATTAAGAATAAAACATTTGATGCCAAAAGTATGGAAATAACTAAGTTTAGGTTTTCTCCCTTTCCATAATTTATACAGAGTCTTATTGTAAGACTTGTGTATCAAGCTTCGATTTTGCGTATAGCAAGCGGTGTTGATTGCTTCAGCCCAATATCTTTTAGGTAGCTCATCTGACTTAATCATCACTCGTGCGGCTTCTTTTAGCGTTCTATTTCTTCTTTCGGCTACACCGTTTTTTTGAGGTGTACGTGCGGCAGATAATTGATGTAAAATTCCTTGAGAGTTGCAGTAGGCTTCAATTATTTGATTCACGAACTCAGTTCCACGATCAGTTCGGATCTTTGCAATTTTCAAGTCTTTCTCGTTTTGTAGTAGCTTGAGTAATTCTGGTAACTTTTGCTCCACTTCATTTTTCTTCTTGAGAAATATTGTCCATGTGTACCTGGAAAAATCATCAACAACAACTAGTGTATATTTCTTACCACTTAGACTTACTGGGTCTACTGGACCGAATAAATCCATGTGTAGTAGACTTAGCGGTCTTGTTGTAGATTCTTGAGCTTTGGATTTGAAAGATGACTTGATTTGCTTTCCTCTTTGGCAAGAATCACATATTTGATCTTTCTTGTAAACAATGTCGGGTAGACCTTCAACTGTTTGTTTCTTGCTAGCTTGTTGATAGTCTTGAAGTTTAGATGATTCAACTTCTTATGTCATTCCCAACTTGTTGCGTGTGAGTTGTTTGCTAGTAGGCACACTGATTTTTTGGTTGTGTTCCAATCCACAACATACATATTTTTCTTCCTTATTCCTTCGAGCACGACTTCTCCTGAGGAATTATTCTTCACTTGGCATTTATTTTTGAAGAACTCTACTAGATATCCTTTGTCACAAAATTGACCTGTACTCAACAAGTTGAATTTTAGACCTTCAACAAAGGATACATCTTCGATTTTCAAACCATTTCGAAATATTGTTCCAATTCCTTTTGTTATGCCATATCGTTCATTTCCGCCGAATACAACTTTTGGTCCTTCGATATTTTTAAGATTCACAAGACTAGATTTATTTCCAGTCATGTGTCTAGAGCACTATCGAAGTACCAAACTTCCTGCAAATAAATTACACATTTTTAGGTACCTGTAACACCCCAAATTTCACTACTAAATTTTCTTTACAATAACTCGTTTACTCAATTCAAAATTCATTAATATTATAGCGGAAGCATTAACTAACCAAAATAAAGGGTGTTACCGCCACACTTAGGCAACCAACAACCTAAGTGCTAAGGCTAATTTACAACATCAACTAATATATTAAAATCAACTTCAACTTAATACATAAAACTGAAATCACTATACAACAATATTTTCCTCAAAATTTCAAATAAATAAACTTTATTCCATCTCAACTTGATTCCACCCCGATTTACTATCCATGTTCACCTGTAATAATAATTTCACACAAAAATAGAATATAGACAAAATTAGCATAAGCTATGTAAGTTCCATCTCACCCCGTAAAATAATAGGCTCGGATTTTATATAATTTTCAAATTAAAATACTTATATATTCTTATACTTTCGCAAACTATATAACTATATATATATATATATATATATATATATATATATATATATATATATATATATACTTTTGTACAATTAACATAGTAGAGACTTTCCAAGTATTACTTAGTAAATAATCATTTTCTAAAACCTTCCACGCCATTTTTTTCCAAAATATAACATATTTATCATGGAGGAGTAGATACCAAGTGAAGAGTCTTTAAGCTCTCAACATAACCACCAAAAGGCATCATAAGCCAATCATGAAAATAATTTTAGAGTTCCAATGTGAGTTCTACCGGCTCACTCCGGTTTCCATATCTGAGACAAATTTCAAACTTGTGAGTTCTTCTGGCTCACTCCGGTATAATAAAAATATTTTTGTGAGTTCTCCCGGCTCACTCCGGTAAAATGACCAAAATTTCCAATCAGTTGGTTGTGAGTTTTCCGGCTCACACCAACACCAAATATCACGTTCCTCCAAGACTAAAATATGTATGTATATATATACTTTCATTAAAAATATTTCTTTTCCAAACTTTAATAATATGAACGTGGAATAATAATAAGAATTTCACCACATATATAAATGGTGTAGCTTGTCCAAAATAATACTTTTTGTAAATTGATCACATTTGATCATTATTTAATATATAAAAATATATAAATATATATAAATACCAAAACTTCCCAGCCAAGCATTTACACAACACACAGGTTCGACACGTCGAAACCCATTTTCGATAGCTCGAGAAGTACTACTCACAACATTACAATGCACTTGTGATCACATGAACATTATAACTCACATCATAGATATCATACTCATATTCACACAACATATAATATTTACAGGAAAAGTAATTTTGATGAACATGAAATCTTACCAAAATGATAATTCCTAGCAATTCCATAAACCGCACAACCTCCCATTCCTATCTTTCTTTCTCTCCTTCACTTTCTTCTTTCTTATTTCTTCTCGTCTCTTTTCTTTCTTTTTCTTTTTCTTTCTTTTTCCCTTCTGCCGGTTCATTTCGCTACATACCCCCCCCCTTCTTATAATACCAAAATAATTATCTTACTTAATGTGCTAATCAATCAATTATAATCACTGCCAATCATTATAATAATGTTCTAATCAATCATTATATTATTTTGTGACTGCTAATCAAGTATTTTAATACTAATGACTGCTAATTAACTAATCACTCCAATCAACTGCTGCTAATCACCACTAATCACCTATTTAATTATTCAATTCTTAAACTCCTCTGAAATCAAAACCAAATAACCCTTTGCAAATTAAGTAGGTTTGATGAAATTAAATTGTTGTTACCCGAATTTGAACCCATGACCTCTCATAAAAAACTCAAAGCTTAACACATCAAGCCAAATCACATCTTGAGGTTATTTCGAAAGAAATATATATATGTACACGTTTTTCTTAAAATTATATTTTTGCTTAAAATTACCGGGTGTCACAGTACCCAACTTGACTTGGGTCCTTGGGTGTTAGTCATTTTTGGTACCCAAATCCACCTTGTACTCACTGATCTAAGTCTAGGTGATTGGTAACCATTAAACACATTATAATCATATTTAATTTTTGAAAACAATTTTTGTGCCGGTTTTTGAAAATTTAGTCGATTTTTTGGCACGTGGGAGGTAGATTGTTTGAGCCTATGATAGGCATTAAATCTGGACTTAGTCCATGATTTAACATTATCAAACCAATCTTGTTTAGAGGGATGAAATCTCCCTGCCTCAATTCTTGGATTCCTTCTCATTCTCCTATGAGGGCTTTGTGCATTAGACTCATTGGTGTATTTCCATTTGGGAATAAATTTTTGTCTTTTTATATACTGTTTAGGCGAAATAATGTTTCTTTGAGGCTTCGGCCTAACAACATTAATTTTGACATTAGTTTTGTGACCAATTCCTTGTCTCACTGTGCTTTCTTGACCTTTTACAAATTTTACTACTTGGACTTTATTATTTAAAGTAGTAGTAGAATTGGCCAACTTTTTGGAGGCTTGAGAACACGATGGATCATAACCGAGTCCGGTTTTATCGCTTGAGGGTTTTTGCATATTTACCATTTTGTCCATTATTTTGGATGAATGTGTAAACGTTGCTATAACCTCTCTAAGGTTGTGTTCTCTCACTTCCCTTGATTTACACTCTTCTTGAAGACAAATAATTTTATCTTTCAAGTCTTTCACTTCAAGTAGAGCATTTTGCAATTTTTCATTTAATTGATCTTTTTCGAGAATCAATAGACAATTGCGCTCTTTGAGTTGAGAGTGAGTGTCCATCACGGTTTGACATTCTTCCATTAAGTGAAAGAAGGACTCTCTAGAAAATGAAGAATTTACAGAATCATAAGAGTTAGATGTTACCTCATTTTCTTCACTTCCATTTGCCATAAGACACATGTCCTCGTAGGATGTGTGGTTGGAGATGCTCATGCAAAACATCGCGTTGTCATCCTTTGAGGTGTCACTTTCATCACTTGAAGATTCTTCTGACTCACTTATCTCAAGTGGGTCACTAATAAGTGCTTTTCTTCTCTCCTTTGTGAACCTTTTATCTTTGGGCTTGAATTCTTCCTGTTGAGAGTTAGAAACATTTGTATATTGAATTTTACTTACCTTGGGGTGTGGACAACTAGATGCAAAGTGTCCAGGTCTTCTACAGTTGTAGCACAAGTTCGAGTCTTCCTCAACAATTTCTTTCTTCGAATTCTTTGTTGCATTCCACGATTTTCCTTGTGGATTTTTCTTGTAGTTGCTTCTCTTCATGAATTTCCTAAATTTCTTGACAAAGAGAGCAAATTGATCATTAGGCAATAATTCAACATTTTTTACTGACCTTGAAGTTGATGGTTGCTCAGCTACAAGCGCGTTGCTCATTTCTTCATGATCTTCCTCTAATTTTGATTTCATCTCAAATTCATAAGCTTTTAGATCACTAAAGAGCTTATCAGTTGATAGAATTTTTAGATCCCTATGATCTGTCATGGCCGTGACCTTCATGTCCCATGTAGACGATAGACCACGTAGAATTTTGAGTGAGATTTCTTTTTGATTAATGTATTTTCCAAGATCATTAATCTATCCTAAGATTTTGGCAAATCTTGTTTCCATGTCGGTAATATTCTCGCCGTTTAGCATTTTGAAATCCTCGAATTTCTTTAATGCTATGGTGAGCTTATTATCCTTTTCTTGCTCGTCTCCTTCACCAATTTGAATGAGCGTTTCCCAAACTTCCTTCGCGGATTGACATTTTCGAACTTTTGGGAATATCGTGTCATCGATAGATTTAAACAAAATATCCTTGGCAATATTGTCCAAGTTATTTCTTGTTCTATCTTCACGAAACCATTCCGCTTTCGGTTTTGGAATGTATTGTGGAGTGTCACTTGTTTGTATGGATGGGGTGTTGACTTGTAAAATCTCAATAGGACCACTCGTAACAACTTCCCACATTTCATCATGTAACGCGGATAAATGTACCTGCATGCGAATTTTTCAATCATCAAATTTTTCTAAGGAAAATAATAAATTTTGGGCAAGAGCCATATCTCTGTTCATCATCTTGATTTTTCGAGATCTGTCTAGCAGTCAGGATTGACTCAAATAGACAACCGCTCTGATACCAATTGTTGGTCCCGATAGGGTGGTGAAAGTCTAGAGGGGGGGTGAATAGACTTTCAAGCTTTTTCAAAATAAATAACTCTTTGGTAACTTCAACTCTAAGTAACAAGTAAAATAGAGTAAGTTTGAACTGCACAGCGGAATAATAGTATGTAAAGAGTTATGCCCAACCGACAATTTAAATACGCATGTAAGATGGGTACATATGATATGTAAAGTGACAGAGGTATCTTGAATATATAAAGGAGATGATGCACTCAATATATAACAATAATATTCAAGATTGTAAATAAATATCGTATCATGTCGACCGTGTAACGAACGTTACATGCAACACGTCAAACTTGCTTAGAATAATCCAATATTTAAGCTCGAGAAGTTTGAGTCACATACATACGTAAAAACACACTAAACCCGGATGATTAAGATTAATTGTGAATAGTAAACGGGTTAGTCGGATAAGATAGATAAATAAAGCAAATTATGTAACTGCGGTATGTAAATGAGAGAGGCAATTTATAGTGGTTCGGAAGTGGCGTAATCTTCCTAGTTCACTTTACTCCATTCACTTCTAGGAGTAATTCACTATTTTCCACACACAGTTACAACAGTGAATAAGCGCTACACAAGCACTTCTTCCGGATGTCTTGCACACAGCTACACCCAACTCCGAGTGTCTCGCACACAGCTACACTCAACTCCGAGTATTTCGCACACAGCTATACTCAACGCCAACTAAGTGTCTTGCACACAGCTACACTTAGCAACTATGAGTGTTTCGCACACAGCTACACTCACTAGAGTATTTTGGGCACAGCTATACTCTTTTTACCATTACAAATACAAAGGTAATTGTATCTCTCACCAACTAGTTTTGAGACTATTCAGACTAAGTCTCTAAGAATATTTTGAGCACTCGCACTTTTCAAATTTTGCACTTGTTTATCCGTGTGTATGCACCTCTATCTCTTCTCATTTGTCTTCAAGTTTTCATGGCTTTTTATAGGCAATCAAATATATCCGTTGGAGTGGGATAATTTGATATTTGAAATTTGAATCTTCATAGCCTGATATTGTTGACAATAGTGGATATTCAATTTTGATTTGATTGTCAACTTGCCTGACAAAATAATATTTTATCTCAACTTGATTTTCAAGTTGTTTCTTAAAAATATTATTTTTTGTTGTCAATTTGAATATCCAACGAATCTTTGAAATAAATTCATCTGATAGAATTTATTTCTAGGATAAGTTTTTATATTCATGTCTTCATAAATATTTTTCCGTTCTGATCAAATATCTACAGGCAATTTTGGATTCTTGTGGCATGTGGGCTGATCCAAAATAAATTCCTTCGAATTTATTCATTTTCTGAACATCTTGCTTCATTGCCACATTGTGCTCCTTTGACTTGAACATTGTGCTCTTTCTGATTTGTTCACATTGTGCTCCTTTGAACACATCGTGCTTGTTCACATTGTGCTCTTTTAGAAACATTGTGCTCCTTTTCAGATATTGTGCTCCTCGGGCACATTGTGCTTGTCCGCATCGTGGCTTGTAAAAAATAAATCCTTAGGGGGAAATTGATCTCGAGTGTGATCATTTTGAGTAAGGACTTCTACCATTTCGCCGTTAAGCTCATCCGATTATTTCTTGCAACGCCATTTCTTTATGCTTCTTTCTCGGATGAATACTCGTAGGACCAAAATTAATTTCCCAAATTAATTTTGTTCTTCCTATGGTAGATTCCTTTTGACTCGATATTCTGATTTATGATGCTTGTACTGAAAGACCTAAAAACCAAGGGGATCTAAAGTACATTTGGCTCATCAAAACTTACAAAAAAATATTCCTATCATGCTCCATTTTTGTCTCCTGTAACGAGTGTGTGATCCTCCCCGGCTGTTGTTTGGTTCACTTGTTTCTTCCCCGATTGTTCCCGTCTTTCCTGGATAGAGCTCTTATTGTTTTTCTCCACGTGTTTTTTTCTGCTTGCCATTCGCGTTGTTTCCCTCAATCTGTTTCTCGCTTACTTGCACAACTGGTCTCTTTCCCTTATCGATTTTTTTTTATCTTCCCGCTATTTTGCTTAGTTCCGTATCAGCATGGTCAACACCCTTTTCTGGTACATTAACCTCCACCTCATTTCCAGCTAACTGCGCAAATCTTGACCTTGATTTGATTGTGATTTGTTCATTGTTTTTCCCATTGCTACGCAATTGTATGTTACCATTCTCAGATCCCTTTTGATTCTTCTCGTCCTGATTTTTTGCGTAGTTCCTTTTTGGTTTTGGTGCAATCATCCAACTACCATAATCCTCGGTAACAAATGGTCTAAGTATGAGAATTTCCTTAATAGTCATCTTCTTAATGTTGGGTTATCGCTCTGAATCGTTTACGGCGTCGGTGGTGGCTCCAGCCAATTGACTCCCACCTTCTTGGCTCGCACTCTAGCCGTTCTCCTTATTTTCATGTTGATTTTTCAGGTAGCCCTCTGCATTTTGGCCATAAACTCCACACTTAAAGCAGATAAGGTCAGGCCCTTCATATGTTATCCTCCGTACTCGTCTTCCCGTACTGAACTTTGATAATAAGGGCTTCGTTATGTCAACTTCCACCTAGACACGAGCAAAACTTGCCCTAGACTCCAGGCTGGTTGTAGTATCGATGTAGAGTGGAATACCAATTTTATTTCCCACCCTCATTAAGAAGTTTTGATCGTAATATTCATCAGGTAAACATGGGAATCTGGTCCAAACAATCACACTCTCAGTATTGTCAGTGGTCGGATCGAAGTTTGGCCTCCATTCCTGTACTATCAGGTAGTGGTCAAGAACCATCCACGGACCCCTGAGTTTCGCAAAGTTCGTTGTAATCATATATGGAACCAAAATTTACTACGTAGTAACCATTTTCCATAGTTACTAGCTCCATTCTACCCTTCGGGTGCCAAAGGGCGGTAAACCTCCTGAGGAGATGTGTGTATCCTATATTCTCACCCCATGCATTCACAATTAGAGTTTGCTTCCATTTTGATCGGAGTCGCAGTTTCTCCTCATTTGTTAGAGTGATCGCTGGACAGGTCTCATGCATTAATATCTTCGTCGCGGTCATCCTCTTCATCATCAGAGATAAGGTCTGAAAAAGTGCCGTGAAGCTTGAACTTAAAAACACCATAAAGGTCTACTTGATTTTAATTTAAATAATGTCAAACCATTTAATTTAGTTATTTAGCAATGATAAAGAATACAAAATAAAATGGCAATAAAGTAAATCAAGTACACAATTATTGGTCACGCAGTTCGGAGCACTTTTCCTACGTCTGCGAGGCAACCCACGTCTGCCCAATCCACTAGATGTTCACCGAGGTGTTTTCAAGGGGTAAGTACACTTGGCAATCAGTCACAACTACCACTACAACCTTCTTAACATCCACTTGGGACTAGTGTGTGCATGCCTTCACAAACTTCAACCAAAGATGCAACTGGACTAGGTACAATCTGTATGCATCAGCAGAGTTCTCACGTTGGTTTCTGATAATAATTAGATTCAGAACTTGTAGAGTGCTTGGAATTTTCTTCACATAATATAGGCTTTAGTAATTTGTATCTCTGTAGCGTGAGAAGGCCTTCTTTTTATAATAGATTTCTACTCTAACAAACTCCACCAAGGAAAGTACCATCCAATCATTTTAAGAAAAACCATAACCACTCATATATTAATCTCATAATATTAGAAGCACCACCACTCATTAAGCGCTGACTTCCTCTTCAAACATTACAACACTTGATTTAATCCAATATTCAACCCAGGTGATAGGAGTGACGGTCCAAGAGAGTACCATGGCTTAGTCCTAAATATTAAATAAATTAGCCAATCTATAGGGTATCTTAAATAAATTAGCAAATCTATAGGGTATCAATGTGTACTAACTTTTTACACTTACAATCTCCCCCTTTGACAAAAACTATAGCATATTATACTTTGGGCAAAAAAGTACAAGTTAATTAAATTTTATTTAAATTAGCCATTGGTATAAGTGCTTAACAAGAAACCTATAAATGGAATTAAACAACTAATTACCAGGGCTCTTTGGACCGTTCTCCATCCTCAAAACCAGCTGCAAAAAGACCCGCTCCTACTATAGAGGCAGAGAACCCACAGAAAAGACATACTGAATCAGTAATCAGAAATTCAATCCATCATAAATCCACTTCAACCAAAAAATCATAGTCCAAACTATCCAAAATTCATAATTCAAATTCCCCCAAAATTCATAATCCAAACTCCTCCTTAGCATACTCCCCCTTAGTATATACTCCCCCTTTTTGCCAATAAATTGGAAAGGTGAACATCTATATTAGTGGATTGAGTCCGACGAAGTGCCCGATTGGACTGAACCTGCACAAGAAAAAATAGAAATGAGAAATGCAGAACTTGATAAAAATTTTAGCAAATAACACATAAGCACACATAGACACAAAAATCAAGTTGGCGCAGATAAAGAAAATAAAGCATATCCGAGTAGTGAACACATTCAGGTAAAGCACATTTAAGCACAAATTCATATAAAGCAGATTCAGGTACAGATTCATAACAGATAGCATGGAAAACACACACACAAAAACACATACGGTCATGACCGGACCAAACAAATAACGCAGAGGAAAAGAAATCAGATAACATAAAAACAATCAATAATATCTAATTCAGACATCAATCATTGGAGCAGATAAAAAGGTAAACAATATTCTATCAAACGATAGGGATATTTAATGAACACACAAAAACATCCAAAAACAAGTTCAAATACAAATATACGCACATAATATCATGAAGAATTCATCTTAGGCACATTTAAAGGAGCAGATATTGAAAACATAAATGGCATACAAGAGCAACAAGAAAAAAAATCAGGTAAAAAGATAGGAAAATAATAAGATTCCTAGACTAGGTATTGAAGTAATACCAACTAAAGGAGAAGAGATAGAGGTACCAATATCCCTGAGTGTTTTGAAGCAGTTAAAGCAGCGAGAAAATGTTCCTCGTCAATGTCTTCTACCTCCTCTGTATAAAAAAAAAAAAAATCAGCAATAGAAAATTGATAAATTTGAGTAGAAATTACCTCCTCCATAGCATTCTGTGAAATTTTTGAACTTGTGTCGGCAATTGCTCGTTTGACTGAGAAGATAGAATTTTTGCGATAGAAAATTTAGCGTCCAAAAATTGTGAAGATTGCATGGCGGTGGTGACTTGTGAGATAATAGCGATGGGAGGAGAAGAAGAGGCGTTTGTTGAATGTAAAGTAGCATCAGTAGCGGATGACAGACTTTTTAGCAGTGGTAGTAGCAGACGCGATCGCAGGATGCTGAACGGTGTGGTTGAACCTGTTGGCAGCAGTGGAGATTCGGTTGGAGAGCGGTGATGGCTTCAGGTGGTGAGACATGGCTGGACTAGATGGTGGTAGTGGCGGCGTCAGGCGATTGCGGTGGAGTGCAGCTGGACAGCGGCGGCTTCGTGATCTGCTCTGGCGATGGTGGTTTAGACGGGTGGTGCGACTTTGCTGATTGCGACGATCGCTACTTGTTGCTGATCAGCTGAAGAAGGAGTAGCGTCGACCATGGTGACGTCGAGGTGGCGGTGGGGAATTTTTTTTTTTCAATGAAACCTTTTTTTTTTTTTTTTTTTTTTTTTTTTTTATGAATAGATGGAAAGTTACAAAAATTTTGGAACAAGAATTTTGGTAGGAGGTAAAGAAATATTTTGAAAGGTTAGAAATTGAATTCCTGAAAGAATAAAAAGTCTTTGTATAATTCAAGATATAATAAACTTGTTCCTGAAACATTAGCAAACGTTATAAGATAAAACAATTAAAATAAAAATTAAATTAACTTACCCGTTACTCTTATTTGGAATCCTTAATTAGCATGTTTGCCAATTATTTTGCCATCCTTGAGATGCTTTAGAAATTGACTGAGAGACAAAGTTTGCTTTTCTAACCCACATTTGTTTTACAAACGGTGAAATGTGTTTGTGAGTGAACTTCTCACGTCTTTGAACTTTATAAAAATAAAAGCAGTCAGGTCTGGTATGGCCACGAATCCCGCAATAATGACAAATAGGGTTATAACGTTTATATCTAAATTTATTATCCCATTTTTACCGTAATTGTCTCGCTAAACTTGACTCAGGAATATCTTCTTGATCTGGTCCGGATGCTTTGACAAAGATTGTTTTGTCTTTGTTGTTACCACCAGTGAAACCTAGACCAAATTTTGTAGACGATTGCCTTCCTAAATCGAGTATTTTGTCAAGAGTTGAGGTAGTATCCATCATTTGGATTTGTTTTTTTGTAGTTGTTTAGTTCTTGCTTCAGTGCCTTTACTTCCCGCGCCAGTTTCTCTTCACGATCAGCAGCCTCTTTAAGTAACAAATCCCTATCAGCTACCTGATTCTTGTACACTTTTCTAGCATTGTCTAATATCCCTACTTCACTAGACAAGGAACGATTAGCTTCGCATAAGGCTTCCCATTTGGGATACAATTTTTAAATTCTACTTCATAAGACAAAGCAGGTAAATCAAAATCTTCAGCTGAGGTATATTCGCTTCCTTCTGAGTTAGTGCCATGTTCAGATTCTAGAAGGATTTCAGTTCTGGCGGTGAAAGCAACGAAATTACCAGAAATTTCCTCTGCATCAGATCCCGCTACTTTTGACTCAGGTTCATCATCACTCCAGGTTAGGGCTGACATAGACTTCTTTCAGCCTTAGATAAGTGGCACATTCAGCTTGGACATGACCAAAACCTTCACACCCTTAACACCTAATCTGTAACACCCCAGATTTTCGAGACTTTTTAAAACTTATATAATAAAGATAAAACCTTATTAAATCCCAAAACATAATACAAGAGTTCGGGGTGCTATGCCACACCTGACCTAGAGAACTCAGGTGCACAGGCTAACTAACTAATATCCTCAAAAGCGTAAGTGCATAAACGTGGCACGCAGGCCGAAAGGGGAACTATCTACTTCTATGCTTCAAATCTCTAGCGCGCTCCAGTGTCTACTCCTCTGTGCCTGAAGGCCAAATATATCTGTTCAGCGAGAGATGCTGGTAACCCACTCCAACGCGTTGAAATACAATACATATAGGTGTATATACATAGATATACGAAAAGTCATTTCGAAGCATGAAGATATATCCTAAGAGACTCTAGCTTTCAAATCAGGGAACCGACTCGACAATTAGGGGTACACGTAATCAACAGTCATAATCAAGCATATACAATTCTCACATAAGGCACAATTATAGATAAGTACAACCAATAATCACAATTAAGCATTACAAGCAAGAACCCTATGGTCACGTTTCCATAACAGTCATAACATCAATCTTTCTTATCTCATCACATAGCACACTTTGTTGGCGCCACAGGACCAATCGCATGCCCATACATGAGGGTCAGCGCATATAGCACTGACACGGCCCCGCAGCAC
Source organism: Ipomoea nil (assembly GCF_001879475.1). NCBI lineage: Eukaryota > Viridiplantae > Streptophyta > Magnoliopsida > Solanales > Convolvulaceae > Ipomoea > Ipomoea nil. Next base: position 4,121,130 of record NW_017619458.1, read on the forward strand.
CCTGCCCTGTCTCACATTACGGAGGAGCCGATCGCAACCGACTGATGGACCTTTGTCCTACATAATATTTATATACCTGACCGGTCTTTACCAGCCTGGTTAACAGTTGGGATGGTTCTCAGCCCATTCAACTGCCCGTATAGTGGACCTTTGTCCTATATAATATTTATATACCTGACCGGTCTTTACCAACCTGGTTAACAGCCGGTATGGTTCTCAGCCCATCCGACTGCCCGTATAGTGGAACTTAGTCCTATATAATATTTATATACCTGACCGATCTTTACCAGCCTGGTTAACAGCTGGTATGGTTCTCAGCCCATCCGACTGCCCGTATAGCCCGATTGATCTCAACCAATTCGGGGTGACATGCACACATAACACATAGCAAGCACATGCAACCCATATTAACACATTAGGAAGGGGGAAAACGTATAACGAAACCTATGCGTGGTCATCCACAACTAGGAATACTCCTAAGGGGTTCATACTTCTTATACCTAGGTCAACGGGATACCAATTCAACTAGCATGCAATATATAAGACTCATACAACCTACGAACGGTACCCGAAATATCAATCTAGACATAGGCAGGATAGACGGAGCCCGTTGGGACACCACGGGGGTCGGGGGAACATCAAACGGGGAAGCCGAAATCCCGGGTTGGGGTATTTTCCAGCGTGTAGCCGGTGGGTGAGGGTCCACCCGCCGGCGTGTACTGTTCCGGGCAGCGGGTGCCCGGCGGGCAGCTGCCCACCCGCCGGCTGCCCGCTGCTGGGACTGCCCGACTTCGCCGCGGGTAGGTGGCGGGTCCCCTACCCCCACCTACCCCCCACTGACTCTTTTCATCACAAAAACGCCCCGGGAACCAATGTGGAACCCGAAACCATGCTTAGACACTTTACAACGCATTTAACGCTCAACACGTAGACAATTAACGGATCAAATACGAGAAACGTACGGCACATAACCTATCATGCTTTTCTAAACATAATCGACACCCAAACATGCGATTTCCCTACCCGATACACCAAGAATAATATCATACGATACAACCTAGGGTTCTAATCACTTTTATACCAACAAGGATACGATTCGTCTTCTAATTACAAGATTCGGTACAAATAACACATAAGCATCAAGAATGCCATACAATTATCAAGAATGACATATAAACATCAAGAACTCCACATAATCATCAAGAACATCATAATTATCAAGAATCTCCCAATATCAAGATTACCCATGGAATTATCCCATCAATCATCAATAATAATATCGCAAATCATCAATACACAATAATATGGGAAAATCCTACAGGGGAAATCATAGCTATGAAAATAGGTGTTGTTGAGACATGGGTTACCTCATTCGCTTATTAATCCAAAACACCATCAACGGAACCTGTGAATCAAATCGGACTTTTCACAAAATAATCGTGCTAGTAAAATAGTTAAACCCTATGGAAATTGATCCGTAGATTTTCCCCCAATACTAAGAGTAGCCTACCCAACCTCTCTATACCCAGATTTGAACCCTGGTTAGTTTCATAATGAAACATGCACCTTACCAACTAAACTAAACACCCTCTTGGTGATCTCACTAATAACAAATCTATTTAAACGTAAGTAGTCAGGACTACTTAAGGTGGCAACTTACCTTCATCTTCTTCTTCGATCTGCTTCGTCCAGACCTGGCAGTAGCTCCACGGGCGCGTCTTCTCCGGCCAGTCACCCGCTGCCTCCGTGCCAGTACGCACGCTGGGGGGACAAGGGTCGTCGCCGTAGCCGGAGGGCGCTCGGAGGGGGAGAGCCACCATTGCGTACGTCCGCCGTCGCCGTTGTTGAGCCGTCGGTGCTGTATATTGCCGTACCTTGGTCGTCCATCCGCAATAGAGGGTCGAAGGGGAGGGGTTCTTGGTTTTAGGGCTTTGGGGCTGGTGGTTGCTGCCAGGGTGAGGCCGGTGGTGCGGTGAGAGTTCGCCGGCGACGTTTGAGAGGGAGATATATATATATATATATATATATATGCGAAGGGGTGGGTGTTCTGAGGCCAAGCCATTCGTACGTATCTGTCTAGCCTTCTGTATAAACCATATATACGTATGCTAAGTATGATTAGGGTAGGAGTAGTATATATTTATACATATATACGTACGTGGTATCCTTAAGCCATTCATATACGTAGACACCCATATATATATATATATATATATATATATATATATATATATATATATATATATATATATATATATATATATGTTTTTATTATTATTATTATCGTTATTATTATTATTATTATTACTATTATTATTATTATTATGACTAGGTTTCCTAAATGGACTTGGGTTAGGTGGGTCAAGATTAATTATGTTTGGGCTTGAGCTTCATAGTTTATGGGTTCTAGGTACAAGGCCACTTTGGACTAGATAGGATTTGGGCAAGGGTTCATGATCCATCACGGGCCACGTTAATCAACTTAAGGGGAATTACACCCCTTTTTAACTATTCGTGGCGGAATTAATTACATAATTAATTCCGGGTTTGGAGATCGTAACACGGGGTGTTACACTCTCCCCCCCTTACAGGAAGCTTCGTCCCCGAAGCTTAGGATTTATTTTAGGGGATAAAGAGTCGCGATTATCACAGTAGTCGTTTAGGGAAAAATATGTAATCATATATATCTATGTTCTCTTGGTCGTGGGAAGGACTAGGTTTAAGAAGGGTATAAGAAGTGTGGGATTTAGGTTTCAAAATCGATGGACAGGCTAAATAGGGATAGGGTAGATGTTTTCAAAGTTGTAATTTAGGAAGGAAGGTTGCTACCTTGTATGGGGTTGTTTGAAATGAGGGATCAAGGGTGAGGTTTGGAGTGGTAGAACGGATTCCTTAACGAAATGGTATTCGATTGGCAAGGGGAGGGAAAGGGATTTGGCTAGAATAGGGCTAAGGACTCTTGGCTTCGAGTGATTATGCCTGTTTGAAGCTTGGTTGCGGCGTAAAGTCGGACTGGTGATCCCTTTTCTTTAGTTTTGGCTTCGTTCGATTCTAAGATTTTCGTTGGATCTTCTCTTCCCACGCTGAAGTCTCCTTCATCTTTATTGCTTCCAAGGGAATTCTTGTGATGATTTCCGTGTACGTTCCCCTCGGATGTTCAAAAGTCTGGACCTAGTCGGTTAGTGGGGCCAATCCCTAGGTCTTGACTCCTAATCCTTGCCGTGGGTTCTTAAGGATCAAGGGGTTTTGGGTTAGCTTTCTGGTTCTATTGAGTTTCATCCCTTCCTTGGTGGATGAAATTCTTAGCAAGACTTTATGTCCTCCTTGAAGTTCGGCCTGTTACACCTTTTTGACGATGTTTTCTGTAGTGAGGGCCCCTGGCACACTATTCTCTTCGGAACGTATTTGTTCGCCCGTCCTTGTCAACGCATGGCATTCTTTGGTGACGCACGTACTGGTTATGGTCTCTCGTAAAGCCTTCACGGCTTTCGTGCAAGGATGAGATGATACCTTTCACGCATTCGTAACTTCCACCTAATTCGCCGATCCCTATCTAACAACTTATTTTAATATTGTATCAACGAACACCAGCTCTTCACGCCCCTGGGCAGAGTAAGGGTTTTATACTGTTCCAAGGTTCTTAACAGGGTTTCCAAAGGAGGGGAAATATAAACTTAGAGCAATGGCGATGCTTCCAATGCTCATAACAATTTAGGCTTTCCGAGGGCTCGAGTTAGGCGCAACAAAGGGTGAGCAAAGTCATAACGGTTGTGAACTGCTCTCAAGGATAATTAAGGATTCGGGGTGGATGTTTTCAACAAATAGGGACATCAAGATGCTGAGATTTCAGGGCGGATGATATCTTAAACTGAGGTAATGGGGTCGCAAGGCATCGCGATATACTTACCTTGCACCTAAGGATTTAACTAATAGTGTCGTCCATTCGCTACTTCACCTTCTCGTTTTTAATTAGCGTCCTAGTTCTCTTTCCTGTTTGTTGTAGCTGCAACCTGGGTTTGCCGAGATAAAGCAACTTGTCGGAAGGTGCACGCCATTTTTCTGGATCGGGGATCATTGTAGTTAACCCCAGGTTGGTGAGTATTGCAGTCCGTCTCCTTTGAGTAGTCCTGACGTCTTGATGCAAATGTCTTATCTTAACCGCCCCGCCTTAGTAGTCATCCAAATCTTCCTTCTCTTTGGTCACGGTCTTTGCCAAGTCCTTTGGCGGGAGTTAGGACGAGACGATTTATCGGGTAAGTGTATGTTACCTAGTTATGGAAGTAAACTTATCTACTCGCACCCTTACCTGGTGCTTTAACTAAAAGAATTGAAGCTAGATAGAAAGCAGGTATGGGAACTTAAATGGAAACGATAAACTCATAGCTTCACTGCGCGTCCTAAGTTTCCTAGGTCCTACGTACCTATATACCTAGAGTTCAAGCTTAATGTCCTAAAGTCATGTCTTAAGAGTCTTATCCTAGGGTCAAACTTAGGCTCTGATACCAACTGTAACACCCCAGATTTTCGAGACTTTTTAAAACTTATATAATAAAGATAGAACCTTATTAAATCCCAAAACATAATACAAGAGTTCGGGGTGCTATGCCACACCTGACCTAGAGAACTCAGGTGCACAGGCTAACTAACTAATATCCTCAAAAGCGTAAGTGCATAAACGTGGCACGCAGGCCGAAAGGGGAACTATCTACTTCTATGCTTCAAATCTCTAGCGCGCTCCAGTGTCTACTCCTCTGTGCCTGAAGGCCAAGTATATCTGTTCAGCGAGAGATGCTGGTAACCCACTCCTACGTGTTGAAATACAATACATATAGGTATATATACATAGATATACGAAAAGTCATTTCGAAGCATGAAGATATATCCTAAGAGACTCTAGCTTTCAAATCAGGGAACCGACTCGACAATTAGGGGTACACGTAATCAACAGTCATAATCAAGCATATACAATTCTCACATAAGGCACAATTATAGATAAGTACGACCAATAATCACAATTAAGCATTACTAGCAAGAACCCTATGGTCACGTTTCCATAACAGTCATAACATCAATCCTTCTTAACTCATCACATAGCACACTTTGTTGGCGCCACAGGACCAATCGCATGCCCATACATGAGGGTCAGCGCATATAGCTCTGACACGGCCCCGCAGCACCCTGCCCCGTCTCACATTACGGAGGAGCCGATCGCAACCGACTGATGGACCTTTGTCCTACATAATATTTATATACCTGATCGGTCTTTACCAGCCTGGTTAACAGTTGGGATGGTTCTCAGCCCATTCAACTGCCCGTATAGTGGACCTTTGTCCTATATAATATTTATATACCTGACCGGTCTTTACCAGCCTGGTTAACAGCCGGTATGGTTCTCAGCCCATCCGACTGCCCGTATAGTGGAACTTAGTCCTATACAATATTTATATACCTGACCGATCTTTACCAGCCTGGTTAACAGCCGATATGGTTCTCAGCCCATCCGACTGCCCGTATAGCCCGATTGATCTCCACCAATTCGGGGTGACATGCACACATAACACATAACAAGCACATGCAACCCATATTTACACAATGGGAAGGGGGAAAACGTATAACGAAACCTATGCGTGGTCATCCACAACTAGGAATACTCCTAAGGGGTTCATACTTCTTATACCTAGGTCAACGGGATACCAATTCAACTAGCATGCAATATATAAGACTCATACAACCTACGAACGGTACCCGAAATATCAAACTAGACATAGGCACGATAGACGGAGCCCGTTGGGACACCACGGGGGTCGGGGAAACGTCAAACGGGGAAGCCGAAATCTCGGGTTGGGGTATTTTCCAGGGGGTAGCCGGTGGGTGAGGGTCCACCCGCCGGCTGCCCGCCGGCGTGCACTGTTCCGAGCAGCGGGTGCCCGGCGGGCAGCTGCCCGCTGCCGGGACTGCCCGACTTGGCCGCGTGTAGGTGGCGGGTCCCCTACCCCCACCTACCCCCCACTGACTCTTTTCATCACAAAAACGCCCCGGGAACCATTGTGGAACCCGAAACCATGCTTAGACACTTTACAACGCAGTTAACGCTCAAATACGAGAAACGTACGGCACATAACCTATCATGCTTTTCTAAACATAATCGACACCCAAACATGCGATTTCCCTACCCGATACACCAAGAATAATATCATACGATACAACCTAGGGTTCTAATCACTTTTATACCAACAAGGATACGATTCGTCTTCTAATTACAAGATTCGGTACAAATAACACATAAGCATCAAGAATGCCATACAATTATCAAGAACGACATATAAACATCAAGAACTCCACATAATCATCAAGAACATCATAATTACCAAGAATCTCCCAATATCAAGATTACCCATGGAATTATCCCATCAATCATCAACAATAATATCGCAAATCATCAATACACAATAATATGAGGAAATCCTACGGGGGAAATCATAGCTATGAAAATAGGTGCTGTTGAGACATGGGTTACCTCATTCGCTTATTAATCCAAAACACCATCAACGGAACCTGTGAATCAAATCGGGCTTTTCACTAAATAATCGTGCTAGTAAAATAGTTAAACCCTATGGAAATTGATCCCTAGATTTTCCCCCAATAAATTGATCCCTAGAATAATTGATAAAACTGACATAACCTATCTATACCCAGATTCGAACCCTGGTTAGTTTCATAATGAAACCCGCGCCTTACCAACTAAGCTAAATACCCTCCTAGTGATCTTACTAATAACAAATCTATTTAAACGTAAGTAGTCAGGACTACTTAAGGTGGCAACTTACCTTCATCTTCTTCTTCGATCTGCTTCGTCCAAACCTGGCAGTAGCACCACGGGCGCGTCTTCTCCGGCCAGTCACCCGTTGCCTCCGTGCCAGTACGCACGCTGGGGGGAGGAGGGTCGTCGCCGTAGCCGGAGGGCGCTCGGAGGGGGAGAGCCACCGTTGCGTACGTCCGCCGTCGCCGTCGTTGAGCCGTCGGTGCTGTATATTGCCGTACCTTGGTCGTCCATCCGTAATGGAGGGTCGAAGGGGAGGGGTTCTTGGTTTTAGGGCTTTGGGGCTGGTGGTTGCTGCCATTGTTAGGCCGGTGGTGCGGTGAGGGTTCGCCGGTGACGTTTGAGAGGGAGATATATATATATATATATATATATATATATATATATATATATATATATGCGAAGGGGTGGGTGTTCGGAGGCCAAGCCATTCGTACGTATCTGTCTAGCCTTCTGTATAAACCATATATACGTATGCTAAGTATGATTAGGGTAAGAGTAGTATATATTTATACATATATACGTACGTGGTATCCTTAAGCCATTCGTATACGTATACACCCATATATATATATATATATATATATATATATATATATATATATATATATTTGTTATTATTATTATTATTATCATTATTATTATTATTATTATTACTATTATTATTATTATTATTATGACTAGGTTTCCTAAATGGACTTGGGTTAGGTGGGTCAAGATTAATTATGTTTGGGCTTGAGCTTTATAGTTTATGGGTTCTAGGTACAAGGCCATTTTGGACTAGATAGGATTTGGGCAAGGGTTCATGATCCATCACGGGCCACGTTAATCAATTTAAGGGGAATTAAACCCCTTTTTAACTGTTCGTGGCGGAATTAATTATATAATTAATTCCGGTTTTGGAGATCGTAACACGGGGTGTTACATAATGCTCTTGTTGTTTGGTTTGTCTTTGGAACGAGTTGGACGAGATGCAGAAGACTTGTAATTTGACGAGCCAGACTTGGAGCCATTTTTTGATGCACTCGACCTTGATCCGTTTTGAGATTTGTTGTTTCGGGAGTTCTTTTGTGAAACCTGTTTCAAAATTTTAGAAAACTTTTTAGTCAAAAACACAACTAGGTCATCACTTGGTTCGTCTGAATCAGTGGCAGCATCTTGTTCTTGAGCGGCAAAGGCTACATATTTTTTTCTTTTTGGTGTGATCGGTAAGAATTTCCATTTCATATGTTCGAAGGTTTCCCATTAACTGAGTCACAGACTTATTTCCCCAACCGTCATGTTCTTGAATAGCCGTGACCTTCATTCTGAATCTAGGCGGTAGAGATCTTAGGATCTTCTTGACCAGCTTTGACTAGGAAAAAGGTTCTCTGTGAACCATTGCACGATTTGCCAATTCTTGCACACGACTATGAAAACTCGTGATGGTTTCATCTTCATTCATTCGAAGTTCCTCAAAATCAGATTGTACTAGTTGTAGTTTCGATTGCTTGACTGAACTTGTACCTTCATAGGTTGATTCAAGTGCTTCCCATGCACCTTTTTGCTGAATCAATACCGGCAACTAAAGGAAATTGACTTTCACGTAACAATGAGTCAATAGTGTCAAGTGCTTTATCATTATATCCAGCATTAGTTATTTCGGTGTGAGTCCACTCTGTGTCAGGTTTAGTCACAAGTGGGTCATCAGAACTAGCTCCGGCCTTAGTAGGATGCGTCCATCCCGTTAGAACAGAGCGCCAAACGAATTCTCCTTGAGCTTTCAGGTGCGTTCACATGTGTGCTTTTGTAACACCCCACTTTTCTTAATCTAAATCCCAATTATTTAACTTAACAAGGTAAGCTGAACAAGAATTAAAAGAAAGATTCAAAACTTAAATCAACCAAAACCAATCAATTCAACGGGTGTTACCGCCACAGTCACCACCCACGGTGACTGCACAGGCTACTAAGGGATAAACTAAACAAAGTCAAACTTCATTAAAACAACCTTAAAACGTGGGGAACAGACCCCAGTGTCCAGCACTAACAAAACGATAAGTCTAAGTCACTAATCATGAAACATCAAAAGTCAACGTTAGTATCTAACATCACAAGTTCAACAGTAGAATCTAACTAGAAACTACTAACTTATAATTTACGCACTACAACTAATCTCGTGCGCTCTCAGTTACAGGGCCCACCTGAAAGTGTTATGAAATCAAGTAGAAAATAAACCCGTTAGCACGAATGCTAAGTATAAAATCACTCAACCCTGTAAAGTATTATAGATATAGATTTTGAAAATCATTTGGCAAGTACACATAATCTCAACACTTTCAACACTTAAACAACAATCTCAGCATACTCATAATCAACTCTATATGCTTGCAATCTAAACATCATATAATCATGCTTTCTCAAGTACTCAATCTAAACACAAGTCTCATGCTTCAACAAATATTTCTAAACATAGCTCAATATACAATCTCATGCTCAACTGATAGATAAAGAGATATATACTAAATCATTCAACAAACAATCTCATGCTTTCAAGTTAAACGATAAGCAATCTCATTCTATCATGCCAACTCAACAAACAATAACAAAGCTATACATCTCAACATACTCTAAATGCAAATCATGCATGTCAAGTGAAAGGAAAAGTCATGGTGCTATAAGTATAAATATATACTGTAACACCCCGTGTTACGGCCCCTAAAACCATTTAATTAATTAATCAATAGCCCAAGAGAAAGAATAAATCATAATGATTAATTAGGGAAAAAGGCCCACCATAGTCCATGGGCCCTCATATATAAACCCAACCCCTAAACCCAATCCTTAGTTCCAAAAGGAATAGAATTAGTGAGCCTATAATATTAGTTCCTAATTAGGACTCCTAAATATATAAATAGGGGACTTAGGAGGCACCTAGAACTTCCCACAAAAATAACGCCCCACCACCCCAAAAGAGCTCCAAGAATCCCCTTAGGAGAAATCAAGAAAGCAAGGAAGCTTAAAGAAAGATCCTTCATAGCCAAGGAATTAATTAAGGCTAAGAGGTAACCCATGTCTCAACAAAACCTATTTTCATAGTTATGATTCCCCCTTAGGGTTTCCCCCATATTGTTGTGTATTGGCGAAATATGATGATTATTATTGATGTTTGATGTGATGATCCCATGAGGGATCTTGATGATCTTGATATTGGGAGATTCTTGATGATTATGGAATTCTTGATGATTATATAGAGTTCTTGATGATTATGTGTTGTTCTTGATAATTGTATGAAGCTCTTGATGTTTATGTGTTATTCTTACCGAATCTTGCAATTAGAAGACGAACCGTATACTTGTTGATATAAAAGTAATTACAACCCTAGGTTGTATCATATGATCTTATTCTTGGATTATCGGGTGGGGAAATCGCATGTTTGGGTGTTGATTATATTTAGAAAATCATGATAGGTTATGTGGCGTCCGTTTCTTGTATTTGATTCGTTAATTGTCTACGTGTTGTCGTTAATTGCGTTGTAAAGTGTCTAAGCATGGTTTCGGGTTCCACAACGGTTCCCGGGGCGTAAAGTGTGTGAAAAGAGTCAGTGGGGGGTAGGGGACCCGCCACCTACCCATGGCCGTAAAACACCGCCCGGCAGCGGGTGGCCGGCGGGCGGGCAGCTGCCCGCCGGCGACCCGCTGCCCGGAACAGTAGAATCCGGCGGGCAACCGGCGGGTGACCCCCACCCACTGGCTACCCGCTGGAAAATTGTCCCACCCGGGACCCCGGCTTCCCCGTTTGATGTTCCCCGTTCCCCGTGGTGTCCCAACGGACTTCGTTTATCGTGCCTATGTCTAGTTTGATGTTTCGGGTACCGTTCGTAGGTTTATGAGTCTATTATATTGCATGCTAGTTGAATTGGTATCCCGTTGACCTAGGTGGAAGAAGTATGAACCCCTTAGGACTATTCTTAGTAAGTGATGGATCACGCATAGGTTTTGTTATACCTTTTTCTCCCCCTTCCTAATATGTAATGTGGGTTGCATGTGCTTGCTATGTGTTATGTGTGTGCTACCCCAATTCGGTTGCGATCGGATTGGTTATCCTGAGCTGTGGTTCAGAAGCTGGCTGCAGTCAGATTGATACTCTTGGGCTGCGGTCCACCGTTTGGTTGCGATCAAACGTTTCTATACGAGCTGCGGTTCGTCCTTTTTCCTGGCTGCGGTCAGATGACATTCTCTTGGGCTGCGGTCCACTGTTTGGTTGCAATCAAACACTATGATGAGCTGCGGTTCATCGGTCGGTTGCGATCGACCCCTCCGTGTTGCGATACGGGGCAGGGTGCTGCGGGGCCGTGTCAGAGCTATATGCGCTGACCCTCATGTATGGGCATGCGATTGGTCCTGTGGCGCCAACAAAGTGTGTTATGTGTTGTGACATGGACGAGTTGTGATTACGAGTGTCTTGGGGGATGTGACTATGGGATTTATATTGGGGATTGTTCATGTTGGGTTATGATCATTGTTTATGCTTTGCCTTATCTGCCTTATCTGTTGTGAACTGCATATGCTCGTTATAACTGTGCTTGTGTCTAGCCTTATCTGTCGAGTCATTCCCGGTTTTAAAGCTAGTGTTCGTAGGATATATCTTCATGCTCAAAATGGTTTTCGTATATCTATATATATTTCTATGTGTATTGTATTTCAACGCGTTGGAGTGGGTTACCCGCATCTCTCGCTGAACAGATATATTTGGCTTTCAGGCACAGAGGACTAGAGCACTGGAGCGCGCTAGAACTGGAGCGTAGAAGTAGAGTAGTTTCCCTTTCGGCCTGCGTGCCATATTATGCATTGTGTTTCAATGGATATTAGATAGACAGCCTGTGCACCTGGGTTCTCTAGCCCAGGTGTGGCATAGCACCCCTTACACTTATGATATACTTTGGGATGTAATGAAATATTACCTTTATTATATAAGCTTAAAATGTCTTGAAAATCTGGGGTGTTACAGTTGGTATCAGAGCCTAAATTTGACCCTAGGAAAAGACTCTTAAGTCCGGACTTTAGGACGTTAGGCTTGAACTCTAGGTTCCTAGGAACACAGGGCTCAGGAATCTTAGGACGCGCGGTGAGATTGTGAAACCTACACATAACTTCTCTACACGTTACCCTTCCCCACTCATCACTTCACAAGAAGTGCATCAGACTCTAACTTAACATTCTTATAAACACTGACCAGAAAGACGATAGCATGGCGCCAAACAGAAGGCAATCCAGAACTCCAGAGCCCGCCACCGACGACCCCTTGACCCAAACCCTGCAGCAACTAACACAAGTCGCACAGGCACTAAGTGACGCGGCCCTTCGCAACAATAGGCCCCCACCGCCTCCATCAAACGCAAACTCGGACGTCACCCGACAAGTCTCAAATCACCGACCACCCACGTTTTCGGGAGAAGAGGATCCCGCGGTCCTAGAAGAATGGATCCGGACGCTTGATAAGATTTTTGGAGTAGTGGAATGCCCAGAGGAACGCCGCGTAGAGATAGCCTCGTTCTACTTCGGGCACGAGGCCGATCTCTGGTGGATCCACGAGGGACCTACCTATCAACAAGAACCGGGGTTCAATTGGGAGAACCTCAAGACACGACTACGAGAGAGGTTCTATCCAACCCACGTAAAAGCATCCATGTACGAAGAGTTCCTTCATCTAAAACAAGGAACGGCCACCGTCATAGAATACCATAGACGATTCCTCGAACTGGCGCGCTTCGCACCAGAGCTAGTCCCCACCAAGGTAACCAAGATAGAGAGGTTCGTGTCAGGCCTCAACTTCGAAGCTCGGAAAGCGCTAGTGGTAAGCAGACCCCGGACCCTCAACGAGGCTTATTCCATTGCCGCGAACCTCTATCGAATCCAACTACTCCAACGCGGGGTTCAGGAACAAATACGAAGAAGAAACACCGGAAGTGGGGCACCGCCAGTGAAAAGAACGAGGAACGACACTGGCACGAGGCCGAACAACCCGACCAACCCAAGGCCACCCCTGGGAAACAATGAAGCTAATCCAAGAAGCTTCCCTTGCCCGAGGTGTAACAAAAGCCACAGAGGCAAGGATTGCGCGGGTAACCCCTAGCAATGCTTCAACTGCGGAGAGGATGGGCACAAGGCCTTCCAGTGCACTCGACCCCAAAGACCACGCCCCGCCACCGTGGGTCAACACGGGGGAACCAGTCACCAAGGGGGTTACGGCGCTCTCGGAAAAGTATTCGTTATGAGTCACACGCAAGCCAAATTCGGAAACGAAGAAGACCTAGAAAGGGAAAACCCAATCCCGGAAGACGAGGACCATACGGATCCCACCGAGGAAAACCCAGAAAACGAATTCTGTCTATGATAAACCGTCACACCCCTTGTAATCACCCCTTGTATCGTATGGACCACCTATTTAGCTTAAATACTTCGAAAACATTATGTCTATTTAGCTTAGCTACTTCGAAAGTATTATGAATAAGGATCTTTGGTCAAACTTCAATTTCCACTACGAAGATAAAGCACAAGTTATATCATCAACCCAACCCTTTCCCCACTAAAGGACAAAATAAGGAAAAAGACAAAGGAGAACCACACCACCAAGAAATGCCTAATGTCACCAATAGGAATTGAACTCTAGACCTCACATTTACAAGTCCAAGTCCCAACCACTAAGCCATAAGTGTTTCTTGAAACCTTAAGGGGATAAACCCTTGTTAAATCCCTCCAAGTCCCTAAAACCCACAAAACCCCCAAATCAAAAACCCTTCTTCTACTTCCTCCCCACTCTTTCCCTTCCCCACCTCACACACCTCGCCGCCCCACCCCAGCAGAACCGACAACCACGCACCACCCTCGCCGGCCGAACGCCACCGCTAAGCGCCACACCGCCGCGCCGCCGTCCCAGCCGACCTCGCCCACCGCCCGGAGAGCACCCAGCGGCGACCCGCTGCCTCCCTACCCGAGCGACGCCGCCCGCCATCCACCCAAGCTTCGCCCGCTGCCACCAACGCCCACGCGACCGTAGGCCTCCACCGCCCCGCCGGAAAATTGCCGAGCTCCGCCCCACCATCGCCACCTTGTAGCGGCTCGAACCACCGCCAGAAAAGAGGCCGCCGGAAACTTCGCCGGAGACCCGCCGGAAAGCTGCCGGAATTTCTACCGGAATTCCTCACCGCCAAAAGAAAAATTTAAGATGCCGAAAAAGCCCCTCGGAATCCGCACCCCGGAGTGGAGCAACGCTGATTACACCGTAATCGGAGGTAAAGCACTTGAACCCGACCAATTCTCTCTAGAATTGGTTGACATGCTCAAACACCAAGGGCTTTTAGATACTTACCTCGCCATCAAAGGGGACACATACCCCGAATTGGTGAAAGAATTCTACCAACACCTTGTGGCCACCAAACGGGGTGACAAAGTAGAAATTACCACCAAGGTCCGTGGCAAGGAAATTGTGCTTTCCGAAGGCTGGTTGGCCAAGCTCTTGAAATTGACCACCACGGGTGTGTCTGACTATGACCGAAAGGGGTGGATTGATACCCAAACTACGGGATACAAGGACTATCTTGGCTACTTACTCGGGAAAGAGGACGGGTTCACCTCGGCCACTCGACCAAATCGAAAGTGGCTATCGGCGGAGCAAAAGATATTGGTTATGATTGTAACCGATAGCCTCTTGCCCACCAATAAGAGCAAGGATGTGGGGAGCTTGGAGTGCACCTTTGCGTATCTCCTAAAACATAAAATCAAGTTCAACCTGCCGGCACTCATGCTAAAGCACATAGAGTTCTGCAAGGCAAACAACCGGCTTAGCCTACCCTACGGGATGATCCTAAGTTGGATCATGGAGAAAAAGGGGGTAGACCTAAGCCACACCGAGGTCAAAACCGCCAACGGCATGGTTTTCAATGCCCAAAACCTCCGCCGCAACGACATCTACTACACCGAGGGAGGACACTATCTCACCCTCGAAGAAATTAGCCAAAAACCCGAGGAGGAACGTAGGGAATTGGTTGATCGATTGGACATCTCCAACAAAAAGCTCAAGCGAGCCATGCAAGATTGCGGAGGTACGGAGGGAAATGAGGGACGACTTAAATCTTAAGCTTAGTGGCTGCTTCCGCTTTGGAGCCAAGCAAAGGAACAACGACCAGCTGGAGGTCGAGCTGCAAAATGCCTGGGAAGCCGCCCTGGTTGCTTTCAGGCAGTCTGCCGAATTTCAAAATGAAGTGCGGAGTTTGGAAGGGCCAATGCCAAGGTTATCGCCATAGAGTAGCTGGCTGCTATGGCCGGCCAAGCTTATCTCGCCAAGGCGGGGACCAAGGATTATTAGGTAGGGATGTCGGACATTCAGAAGGAGATCTACGCCACCTGGGCTGCCGATATTCAGACTTCAACCCGTATCGCAATGGATTCCCGGCCGCCTTTTACGAAGACAACATGAAGCCTGCTAACCCCTCGTTTGAACAGGGGGAGACCGTCTTGGACCATCAGGCGGTCGGAGGAGGAGGCGGCCAACCTGGCTTAGCCGATGATCCCAATGTTCTAGCAGGGAACTTAGAACCGGTGCTTCTTGACCTGGACGAAGAGGAAGATGAGGCTGAGGCAGCTGGGCACCTTGAATTCCGCCACCGCGGGCCCCCAGCGGTTTAGGAGAACACCCCCACTGGACTAACGGAGGGGGTGAACTTAGAGTAGCCGTGTCTTTGCCTTCTTTTTTGGATGTAATCTGACTGCCCTTCGGGGCATTTTTGAATATAGATTCCGCCTGCCAGGCTTTTTGTCATGTATTTTCTTTTCTTTTTATAATGGGCGAGTAGCGCCCCAAACCTCGAACTCTGAGTTTCTCAATGAGTGAGACCGGCTACCCTCGAGCCACCAAGAGGACTCCAAAGCGCTAAGTCCCTTATTGGACGAGGCTGGCTGCGTACGAGTACTCATGAGACGAAATAAGTCCAACCGAGTCGCTTAGTGAGCGAGGCTGACTGCCTGTGGGTTCCCAAGAGACCTTCAATTCGCTAAATCCATCAGTGGGCGAGGTTGGCTGCCTACGAGCCCCCCAAGAAACAGAATAATTCCATACGAGTCCCTCAATGAGCGAGGCTGACTGCCTGCGGGCTCCCGAGAGACAGAATAACCTCAGCCGAGTCCCTCAGTGAGCGAGGTTGACTGCCTATGAGCTCCCGAGAAACCTTTCAATTCGCTAAGTCCCTTAATGGGCGAGGCTGGCTGCCTACGAGCCCCTCAAGAGACAAAATAACTCCAGTTGAGTCCCTCAATAAGCGAGGCTGACTGCCTGCGAGCTCCTTAGAGACCTTCAATTCGCTAAGTCCCTCGGTGGGCGAGGCTGGCTGCCTACGAGCCTCCAAGAGATGGAATACCTCCTTGCAGCCTGGCCGCCTTCAACTGAGAAGGTGGAATCAGCCTGCCTCGGTGGGACGAGGTAATAATCCTCGCGGCATGGCCACCCTCGCCTGAGAAGGCGGAACCAGCCAGCCTCGCTAGGATGAGGTGATAATCCTCGCGGCATGGCCGCCCTCGCCTGAGAAGGCAGAATTAGCCTGCCTCGTTGGGAGGAAGTGATAATCCTCACGGCATAGCCGCCATTGACTACAAAGGCAAAATCAGCCTGCCTCGCTAGGAGGAGGTGATAATCTTCGCGACATGGCCGCCCTCGCCTAAGAAGGCGGAATCAGCCTACCTCGCTAGGAGGAGGTTATAATCTTCGTGGCATGGTCGCCCTCGCCTAACAAGGCAGAATAGCCTGCCTCGCTTGGCGGAAATGATAACTCTAATAGAGAAAAAACCCTGTTGCCAAAATAACTGGGACTTTATTACCAACCAACTGGCGGGAAATACTCATGAAACTATTGATCGCTAGGTGCCTACAACGAACTAATCGAATGATAAGAGAGGAAAAAGAAAATCGTAACCAGCCAGTCATTGGTAGAATTTCTTGAGGTGTTGAGCGTTCCATGTACGTTCCACAGGCTTACCCTCCGTGGTTTCCAATCGGTAAGTTCCTGGGTAAACTTCGTTGGCTATCTTGTATGGCCCTTCCCATCTAACCACAATCTTTCCTCCTCAGTGGGCCGACTAGCCTCTCTGTCCCTTAACACGAGGTCTCTCACCTGAAGGTCTCTAACTTTGGCCCTTCTATCCTGATAGCGCTTGACAGCCCGCTGGTACTCAACCATTCGGGCATAGGTTACGTGTCGCCTTTCTTCAAAAAAATTCTTCTCAATCTATAATGTTTCCTCATTGCCTTCATCATTGTATAATAAGACCCGTCAACTGGGTATCAGGAGCTCGGTCGGGACCATTGCCTCTAACCCATACGTTAATGCAAAGGGGGTTTCAGCAGTCGCCATTCGCGAAGTCGTCCGGTATGCCCATAACACCTTTTCTAATTGCACAACCCATTTGCCACCCAATTCCTCTAACTTTTTCTGTAACCCGTCTAAGAGGGTGCGATTCAAGTTCTCAATATGCCCATTCGCTTGGGGATAAGCTACAGACACCTTAATATGTCGAATACCGTTTTGTGCGCAGAAAGCTACAAAGGCCCTATTATTGAACTGCCGGCCGTTATTCATCACTAGCTGTTCGAGCAGTCTAAATCTACATATGATATTCTTCCAAATGAACTGGCAGCATTGGCACTCGGTGATGGTGGCCAAGGGCTCAGCTTTTGCCCATTTATTAAAATAATCCACGGGGCCTATATAAAACGCACCCGTCCAGGTGCCTGGGCAACGGCCCGAGCAGGTCGATACCCCACTTGGCGATCGGCATCGCGGTGGTGATCGGAGTATAAAAAGTTGCCGGCCGGGTAATCTTCTTAGCGAATTCCTGACAAGTGGGACACTTTAGCACGCCCTCCACGCAATCTTTCACCATAGTCGGCCAATAATATCCTTGAATGATGAGCTTCCGGGCCAGAGTGTTGGCCCCCTGATGGGCGGCGCAGATCCTTCGATGAGTGGCTGCCGTCACGACCTTTGCCTCATCGGGAAGAATGCAACATAATAACGGCCCACCGTAGGATCGCTTGTAAAGCAACCCATCCACTCACTCGAAAGAAAGAGCTCTTCGCTTTACGCGGTCAACATCATCTTTGAATGATGAGCTTCCGGGCCAGAGTGTTAGCCCCCTGATGGGCAGCGCAGATCCTTCGATGAGCGGCTGCCGTCACGACCTTGGCCTCATCGGGAAGAATGCAACATAATAACGGCCCACCGTAGGATCGCTTGTAAAGCAACCCATCCACTAACTCGAAAGAAGGAGCTCTTCGCCTTACGCGGTCAACATCATCTTTACACGGTCAGCATCCTATTTACTGTCAGGTAACTCCGCATTTTGCTTATACCTGATCATATCTGTAACACCCCGTTAATTATTAAATTAATCCCGTTAATTAAAGTAATTAGGAAGGATTTAATCTAATTATAATTATCCTAATTAACCCGGACGGTCCATAATGGATCGTGGACCATTGCCTGAACCAGGAACCTTAAGGGGAAACGAGCCATTACTATTTAGACTCTGAAATGTTTCCCTTAAAAGTATAAATAGGGGATTAGAAAGCAAACAGAACCTTCCTCTCCCTTCCCTCACTCGAAATTACTCGCAGGAACTCTAGCCGAGGAAATCCCCCACCAACAAGCCTAGGAAGATCAATTGGGGGGAGAATCTTAGAGAAGAACTTTAGTAGCCAAGGATATTGATTAGGTCTAAGAGGTAACCCATGTCTTACAAAACCTATTTTCCTTGTTATATCTTATTTATTGGCTCCTTTGATATGTGATTCTGTGATTGAGTCTTGATAGAGCTTTGCCTAGGATTTATATTGCGTTTATGTGATAATCATGATGTTCTTGATATTGTGATTGATTATATGTATGATCTTGTAATTTGATTATGTCTAGAGCCCTAGGGTTTATATCGTGGATTTCGTATTATGATGTTCTTGGTATATTTGGGTGGGATTGTGCATGATCGGGTGTTGAATCTAGCCTAGGACTTGTGCTTAGGACTTCGCATTTAGATTTCTTGATGTTCTTGAGGTTCCAGATGCTCCTGAACCGTTATATGATTAATTTGAAGTCTTGGCATATTTAGGGATCGTGTTAGAACGTATTTTCTGTGATTCTTGATTTAATTCTGTTAATTGAATCCGTGGTGTTGTCTTTATGTGTTTGAATGTGTCTGGACATGGTTTCGGGTTCCACGAGAGATCCCAGGACCGAAAAGTTGCCTGTGTATCAGAGGGGGGTAGGTTGGGGCATGGGTACCCGCCACCTACCCGCTGCCCGGATGTACTATTCCGACGGGCAGGTGACTGCCCGCCGGGCACCCGCTGGAATAATGAGTCGCCGCCGGCGGGTGGTCCTCCACCCGTTGGAAACTCGGCGTGGTTCGTGGTGTTTTTCCCGGTTTGATGTTTCCTCGTGTCCCGTTGTACTCCGTTTGTCGTTTATGAGTCTCATTTGATGTTTTGAATAGCGTGCTAGGAGTCTATGTGTAGTACGTGTTGTTATTGTTATGTCTTGATTGTTATTGATTGATTATGTATTGCTTGATTGAATTATGATGAGTATCGTGGTCATTAAGTAATGGCTGGTGTGAATGATGATGATGATGATGATGATGATGATGATGATGATGATGATGATGAGATTGTGATTGGTGGAAATGAATTGTTGGCGGTTGGCACCACTTGTGCCCTGTCATTATACTAAAGGTACATGCCATAGCGGTTACTTTGCTAAAGGCACAAACCCACCTTAGACCTGCTTGCCGTTGAGCATGGGTCAGGTTATAAGTGGTACGGTGTCATGTCTGAGCTATATGCGCTGACCCCTTGATATTGGCACTAGAGGTGCGGATCATGTGAATGGCATTGCGGCACCATCTTGATATGTTGGTGGTTGAAAGGTGGTTTGTCGGTGGGGGCATGTAGTTGCCCGGAGGCATAAGGGGTGTGGATATAACGGTGGCCTGGAGATATAGGTTGGAACTGATATAAGGACGGAGGGGAGCTACAAGGTTGGAACTTGGTATAAGGTTGGAGGATGATTTGTGTGCTTTGTTGACTACTTGCTAATTGATTGTAATGATTGCCTTCGTTGCCTCTACCTTGTTATTTGTATGCATATCTGCCTGTCATGTCTTGTATTGCATACTTAAGATGCCTATTAGTTCGTATGATTATTCTATGATATCGAGTCTGTTAATATGCCTTGAGTCTTGATCTTGGATTTAAACTAGAGTCTCGTAAGTATATATGTATTCCAGTTTCAAAATGAGTTTCTTATATCTACCTATATTTTACTTAACGCGTTTGAGTGGGTTACCAGCATTATTCACTGACGGTTGTTACACCGAATGTTTTTCAGGGACAGTTGAGTAGCTTCGGAGCGCGCTAGTTGGATTCGTGGACTTAGTTTAGATAGTTCTAGTCTTGATGAGATGGCCAATGTGCCTTGATTTGTATTCAGATATCAATTATGGTTTATGCTTTGTTAGATAGTTTAGCCTGTGCATCTGAGTTCTCTAGCTCAGATGTGGCATAGCACCCCGACTATTATGTTGAGATTATGCTTTGTTTGGGAAATAATAATAGATTAGCCCTTATTTTATATGTTTTAAATATTTTGAAATTTTGGGGTGTTACAGTTGGTATCAGAGCCTAAGTTCGACCCTAGGATAAAACCCATAAGACAAAACTTTAGAACCTTAAAGTTCAGACTCTAGGTGCCTAAGTACATAGGATCTAGGAAACTTAGGATGCGCGGTGAGGCAGTGAGTTTATTTATCGTTTTATGCTTAACTCCCCTTAACCTGAATATACATATATACATATACTCTGTGCTTAGCATAGGAAATTCTTGCAGACAATGACGCAAATCCCTAACTCATACCAGTATTGAATCTATAGACAACCGAAATGGCACCATCAGGAGAACAACCAGGGACCTCAGAACCTCACACCCACGATCTCCTGACACATAACCTGCAACGATTGACCCAGATCGTTCAAACACTGAAAACGCGTTAACAAGTAATAATGATCCAACGCCAATAGGTGGAGACCTCGACCTAGTACGTCGAATTAGGGGCAACACCCCTTCGTTCGCTGGCGAAGAGAACCCTGCGGCACTCAAAGAATGGATTCGAACTTTCAATAAGATCTTCGAAATGACAGATTGTCCAGAACGACAAGTCAAGATAGCCTCATTCTACCTTCGGCATGAGGTCGACGTGTGGTGGACACAGGCAGACCCAGGCATGAGCTAGCCGGCCTTATAAGCCAAACTAAGACAACGTTTATATCCCCAACACATCCGTACGGCCATGGGCGAAGAATTCCTACACCTGAGACAGGGAAACGCCACGATAGAGGAATACCATAAGAAGTACCTAGAGCTGGCCCGCCTCGCCAGCGAGTTGGCCCCTACAAAAGCCGTCAGAGTGGAAAAGTTCGTTACCGGGCTCAACTTTGAAGACAGAAAGGCCTTGACTATGAACAAACCAAAGACACTCGAGGAAGCCTACGCCAAGGCAACCGAGCTCCAACAAGTGCAACGCAACCCACGGGGGACACACGAGACACACAAAAGAAAAGTCGAGGGCATCCACGCAATCCCTGCACAGAGATTAAAGGTTGCCAGGGCCACCCCGCCCCAAAGTCGAGAGAAGGCAATGGTACAGGTCCTGGGAGAGGGGGCGGAGATCGCCCAGGGAAGGATCCTTGCCATGAGTAAGGCCCGAGTCGGAGACTACGACGTAGTAACCGGGACCTTCCTCGTGCACACCACTCCTGCCATCGTACTATTTGATTCAGGAGCCACCAACTCAATCATAGCAGTCGAATTCGCCGCAAGGCTCGGTTTGACCACGAGCACAGGGGTACAACTAAGAGTTAAAGTGGCGTCAGGCGAAGTGTTGAAGTGTGATCGCATGTACAAGGATATAATGATTACCATCGGTGGAATAGAATTCCCTAGAAATCTAATCCAGTTTAAGTTAGACGGAATATAGGTAATCTTGGGAATGGATTGGCTGGGGAAATTCAAGGCGCAAATCCTATGCAGCGAACAAAAAGTGGTCTTGAAGGGACGAAACGGAAAACGGGTGTCTTACCACGAATCCACCAAGGATTCGGGAGTCAAACTGGTAAACATGATGAAGACGAAGAAGTACTTAACAAGAGGATGCGAAGCCTTCCTGTGCTCAATTGAGGATTTTGATGCCGAAAATAACGAACCATAGAAAATTCCGGTAGTGGACGAATTGGCGGACGTTTTCCCAGATGAAATCCCCGGGTTACCTCCACCCAGGGAAGTGGAATTCACCATGGACAAAATGCCGGGCACTGCCTCTATCTCAAAGGTACCCTATAGGATGGCACCAAAAGAAATGCAAGAACTGAAAGCACAGCTACAGGACTTGTTAGATAAAGGGTACATACGCCCCTTTACCTCCCCATGGGGAGCACCAGTACTATTCATCAAAAAGAAAGATGGAAGCATGCGGTTATGCATTGATTACAGGGTATTAAACCAGGTTACCATAAAGAACAAGTATCCCATCCCTGGGATAGACGACCTTGTTCGACCAACTCAAGGGAGTAGGGGTATTCTCGAAGATAGATTTGAGATCCGGATACCATCAAATAAAAGTGGCCAACCCAGACATCCCAAAGACAGCCTTCCGAATTCGCTACGGCCACTATAAGTTCACATTAATGCCATTCGGGCTAACCAAGGCACCCGCAGTATTCATGGATCTCATGAACCGTGTGTTCCGGCCCTACCTTGATGACTTCGTGATTATATTTATCGATGACAACTTGGTCTACTCTCAAGACAAGAAGGAACACGAGAAGCACCTCCGCACAACCTTACAAACTCTGAGGGAAAAAACCGATGTATGCCAAACTCTCCAAATGCGAATTCTGGAAAAACAGCGTGGTATTCCTGGGCCACATGATAACCAAGGAGGGAATCAGGGTAGATCCTACCAAGATCCGCGCAGTCAAAGAATGGCCCACGCCAAGGGCAGTTCCGGAGATTAGGAGCTTCCTTGGGCTGGCCGGGTACTATCGAAAATTTGGACTCGATTTCACCAAAATACCCCAACCCCCGACGAGACTCATGAAAAGGAAATCCCCTTTAGATGGGATGCCAATTGTTTGTGCTTCAATTTTTCGGGAACTAAAAGAGAAACTGACCACAGCTCTAGTATTAGCGCTACCCTTGGGAATAGAAAGATTCGAAGTTTTCAGCGATGCTTTAAGGAAGGGACTAGGATGCGTGCTAATGCAAAACGACAAGGTAATAGCATACGCGTCCAGGCAACTCAAGACCCACGGGGAAAATTACCCCACACACGATTTGGAACTAGCCGCCATTGTATTCACCCTAAAAATCTGGAGGCATTATCTATATGGGGCACAATGCAAGATCTACACAGACCATAAAAGCCTGAAATATATCTTCACTCAAAAGGATCTGAATATGCGACAACGACAGTGGTTAGAACTCATGAAGGAAGATCATGAACTTGGGAAGATCTAACTCGACATGCGCCAGGGGAAGGATGAGTCATTCGAACTATCTAATGACGGCAGCCTCCGCTATAAAGGAATATGGTGCGTACCTGCAACACACCCCCACCTGAAGAGGCAAATCCTAGAGGAGGGGCACAGTTCACCTTACTCTGTGCACCCCAGAGGCAATAAACTATACCATGACGTGAAGAAGTTATTTTGGTGGCCCAACATGAAAAATGAAGTAGCAGATTTCGTGAGCAAATGCCTGAACTGCCATAGAGTAAAAGCTGAGCGGTGTAGACCCAAAGGACTCATACAGCCCCTCGAAATACCCCAAGGGAAGTGGGATTCTATATCATTAGACTTCATAGGAGGTCTACCCACGACACCAACAGGGAAAGACAAAATCTGGGTAATAGTGGATCGACTGACCAAAACAGCGCAGTTTATTGCCATGAAAGAGACTTGGACAATAACACAACTAGCCAGAACCTACATAAGTCAGGTGGCCAAATATCACGGAGTCCCCCGAAATATCGTTTCTGATAGAGACCCCAGATTCCTCTCACAATTTTGGAAGTCCTTGCAAATGGCCATGGGGACGAGACTAAAATTGAGCACCGCCTTCCACCCCACTACCGACGGCCAAACCGAGAGGACGATCCAAACCCTTGAAGATATGCTGAGAGCCTGTATGTTAGACTTCCAGGGAACATGGGAAGAACATCAAGATCTAATCGAATTCTCTTACAACAACATCTATCATGCAAGCATCCGTATGGTACCCTACGAGGCGCTATATGGTCAAAAGTATAGGACTCCCATATGTTGGGAAGACATGGTCAATACAGTAACTCTGGGGCCACAATATCTACAATACACCATAACGGAAGTCAAACGCATACAAGAAAGAATGAAGGCTGCACAGGACCGCAAGAAATCCTACGCTGATCTAAATAGGAAACCAACCGAATTCTCCACCGGAGAGAAAGTTTGGCTAATGATTTCACCCACCCGGGGAGTGATGAGATTCGGAAAGAAAGGGAAGCTAAGTCCTAGATTTAGTGGTCCCTACGAAATCCTAGAAAAAGTTGGGAACCTGGCGTACCGCCTCGCATTGCCAGCCGAACTAGAACAGGTACACGATGTATTTCACGTATCGCAACTAAAGAAATATGTACACGACACAGCCCACGTATTACAACCCGAAGCCGTGTGCTTGGATGACGCCCTATCCTATGAGGAAAATCTTGTAAAGATCCTAGACACAAAGACAAGAGCAACCCGCTAAAAGACCATAGAAATGGTTAAAGTCCTCTAGTCCAATCACGGAACCGATGAGGCAACATGGGAACTTGAAAGCACCATGAGGGAATGTGTTAGGAATATATTGTAAAGTTTTGATGAGCCAAAATGTATTTTTGTAATCCCCAATTTTATTTTATTTGAGTTAGTTATGGTTCACAAAGTATGGTGCACCCTTGTCATGAAGCCTACGTGAACACCTTATTGATGGAAGAATAAAAGCGGATCATAGCTTAACACATTTATGAAGCATTGGAATCGTCAAAGGTTAAGATGAACTAGGTGGAAAGAGACTTGTTGAAATATAATCAAATGATTTATGGTTTGATTCCCATTGAGAGCATTTTGGTCTAAAAGCTTAGACAGGCTATGGTCATACAGGTTGTGTAATCAAGCCATGAAATGTTAGACGGGAAGAGCTATCAAGCTAAGTCTTGCCAAAGTTTTTTAGACGGGTGATGATGTCATGATATGTATTTAGACGGGTTATGGAACCCAAGTAAAGCCGAAGAGAAGAGACAAAAGGAATTAAAATCATAAAATGTATCAAAAGGTTAACTAGTAGAGTTGGAAGAAGTTTTGCAAAGCAACCAAATGATACATGGTTGGATTCTTACTTAAAGCAATTTTGATGTTAGAGGAGATGATGTTTAGACACGCTACAAAGTTAGACATGCTCCAAGTTAGACGGAATGCAAAGTGCATCATTCTTAAACGGGCTATTTTAGACATGCTGAGGCAATACACTGAGTCTACTACAGCAATGCACCAGGAATGAAAGGATTTCCCAAAATGTATTTTTGGGAACCCGTATATTTGCGAAAGGAACATGGTTAAGTCAAAGGAGCTTATTCACGAAGAAGATCTTTTTATTACTCAAGCAAGAATTAGCAGATAAATTATTTGATCAACTTGGCATATCATATCAATAATGCAACAAATGTCAAGCCTGAGATTATTCAAATTTGGAGGCTACACATTCCAAGAAAAGCTTTTGTTAGATCAATGAAGAACAACGGCAAGATTATTCAAATCTTCTGACAGACGGCGAAATGGCTTTGCAGATCAAGTTGATACAATTATTTGATCAACTACAATTCAAAATGGACAATCGAGATCGAAACTTGATCAACGGACAACTAGATTTCATTGGCTATAAATTGTCCAAACAGACTTGAAGACAAGCACGAATGAGCAAGCAACAACGGCTAATAACAGAGATTTACGAAGAGAAAAGCAAGCTATATTTTTATTAGTCAAAAAAAGGAGAAAATAGATCTTCATTAGAAAAATTCAAGTCTGAGAGGGAAATCGTTGTATTTCATTGTAAACATTTCTACTGAATGTAGAAAAAGGGTAGAGTAACTAGAGAGAGTGAAAAACCCTGTGAGAGTGTAGCTTTGTGCGTAGCACTCGTTGTAAAGGGAAGAGTAACAAGAGGAGCTTGTGAAAACCCTATGATAGCGTAGCTTTGTGCGTAGTTATCGTGGTGTAGGAGTACAGCTTGGTGCGAACTACTCGGGAAGGCGGAGTAACAAGAGGAGCTTTTGAAAAACCTTGGTGGAGTGTAGCTTTGTGCGAAGCACTCGGGGCAGTGTCGGCGGGCACTGATTCACTATTGTATCTGGGTGATCGAACAATAGTGAATTCCCTCCTTGGAGTGAAAGGAGAAGAGAGATATGGTTCTTGCACAAAATTTACTTTTCTCACTTGATAAATTTGATGATTGGAAAATACGTATGCAGGTGCACTTATCTGCTTTAAATGATGAAATGTGGGAAGTAATCACAAATGCAAGAAAATACCGCCACCGCACAAGATCCAAATGCTCCACGATATATTCCAAAGCCAAAAATGGAGTGGACAAATGAAGATAGAGGGCGAAATAACTTGGACAATATTGCCAAGGACATTTTGTTCAAAGCGGTCGATGACACCATATTCCCAAAGATTCGGAAGTGCACTACAGCAAAAGAAATTTGGGATACTCTCATTAGCATCTGTGAAGGCGACGAACAAGAAAAAGATAACAAGCTAACCATCGCCATGAAGAGATTTGAATATTTTAAAATGCTTCTAATGAAAGTATTACCGATATGGAAGTTCGCTTAGTCAAAATTCTTGGTGAAATCAATGATCTTGGAAAAACCATCTCCCAGAAGGAAATATCACTTAAAGTGTTGCGTGGACTACCTTCTAGTTGGGATATGAAAGTAACCGCAATGCGAGATCATAGAGATCTAAGGACGTTATCTACGGATAAACCCTTTAGTGATCTTAAGGCATACGAATTCGAGATGAAGACACGAATTGAAGAAGAACGTGATGAACGAACATCCGCACTAATGGCCGATCAACCGTCTACATCAAGGTCAGTAGAAAATAGTGATTTTTTATCTGACGAACAATTTTCCTTATTTGTTAGGAAATTCAAGAAGTTCATGCGAAAGAACAAAACTAAGAGTTCACCACAAGGAAGTTCATTTAGAGATACTAGAAGACCAAGAAAAGAATCGGTCGAAGATAACACAAATGTGTGTTACAATTGTAAAAGCATGGACACTTTATGGCCGAATGTCCACACCCTAAGGTAAGCAAAAATTTGAATGCTACTAACCCTTCGCAGGAAGAGTATAAGTCGAAGGAAAAGAGATTCAAGAAGGATAAACGAAAAGCATTGATAAGTGATCCATTAGCGACAAGTAATCCGAAGAATCATCCATTCACGAAAGTGATTCATCACAAGAAGATATGGCGCTTCTATGCTTAGTAGGCAAAACTTCCGAACATGAGGAATGCTTGATGGCGCGTGAAACCGACGAAGAGGTATCTTCTAGTTCCTTCAGTTCAGTTGACATTTCTTTCAAGACTCATGAATCATTTCTAAGTCTTATGAGAGATTGTCAAGTGGTCATGGCCACTCATACTCAAATCAAAGAACGCAATAATATGTTAATCCTTGAAAAGGAAGAAATAGCGCGAAAATTGCAAAATGCTCTAAATGAAATGAGTAACTTGAAAGCCGAAAATGTTCGACTTAAAGAAGAGTGCAAAGCAAGAGAGGTTAGAGAACATAACCTTCGGGAAGTAATCGCATCATTTACGCATTCATCCAAAATAATGGATAAAATGGTAAGCATGCAAAAACCCACTTGAGATAAAGCCGGACTAGGCTACCATCCATCATGTTCTCAAACCCCTCAAAAGCTGACTAATTCTACTACTACTTTAATCAATAAAGTTCCAGTGGTAAAATTTGTGAAAAGTCAGCATAACACAATGAGACAAGGAGTTGGAAACAAAATTAATTCCCAGAAAAATATTGCAAGGCCGATTCAACATAATAATATCTCGGCAAGACAACAAAATTTTAAAAGGCAAAAATTTGTATCTCAAAAGAGAGCCAACGAGTCAAGTGCAATAAAACCTCATAGGAATATGGGAAGAATTTCGAGAAATGGGGCTGGGAGATTATATCCCTCAGAACAAGATTGGTCACTTGAAAACAAACCATGGATCAAGTCCAGATTTGCTCTTTTTCACAAGATCAAGCAACTATCTGCTTCCCAACCCGCACCAAATATTTATTTGCAAGTGCGTTATGATTATAGAGTTTTCAATGGTTACAAATCACCTACTCTTGGATCAGTGAGATCTAGGTGTATTTGGATGCCAAAAATTACTAACACAAAAGGATCCAAATAAGTCTGGGTACCTAAAAATAATTAATTTTATTGCAGGAAATTTGGCATTTCGATAGCGGATGCTCTCGACACATGACCGGCAATAAAACTAGTCTAGTTGAGTTCAAAAGCATCGAAAGACCAAAAGTAGTGTTGGTCCCGATAGGGTGGTGAAAGTCTAGAGGGGGGGGGTGAATAGACTTTCAAGCTTTTTCGAAATAAACAACTCTTTGATAACTTCAACTCTAAGTAACAAGTAAATAGAGTAAGTTTAAACTGCACAGCGGAATAAGTAGTATGTAAAGAGTTATGCCCAATCAATAATTTAAATACGCATGTAAGATAGGTACAGATGATATTTAAAGTGACAGAGATATCTTGAATATATAAAGGAGATGGTTCACTCAATATATAATAGCAATATTCAAGATTTTGCTGAAAAAGAGTCAGTGGGGGGTAGGGGACCCGCCACCTACTCGCGGCCTAGTTGGGCAACGCCAGTAGCGGGCAGCCGGCGGGCGGGCAGCTGCCCGCCGGGCACCCGCTGCCCGGAATAGTAAAACGCCGGCGGGCAGCCGGCGGGTGACCCCTCACCCTCCGGCTACCCGCTGGTTTGTACCCCACTTCGGGACCCCGACTTCCCCGTTTGATGTTTCCCCGACCCCCGTGGTGTCCCAATGGACTCCGTCTATCGTGCCTATGTCTAGTTTCATTTTCGGGTACCGTTCGTAGGTCGTATGAGTCTTATATATTGCATGCTAGTTGAATTGGTATCCCGCTGACCTAGGTGAAAGAAGTATGAACCCCTTAGGACTATTCTTAGTATGTGAAGGATCACGCATAGGTTTTGTTATACGTTTTCTCCCCTTTCCCAATGTGTTAATGTGGGTTGCATGTGCTTGCTATGTGTTATGTGTGCATGTTACCCCGATTTGGTTGAGATCAATCGGGCTATACGGGCAGTCGGGTGGGCTGAGAACCATACCGGCTGTTAACCAGGCTGGTAGAGACCGGTCAGGTATATAAATTTTATATAGGACTAAGGCTCACTATACGGGCAATTGAATGGGTTGAGAACCATCCTAACTGTTAACCAGGCTGGTAGAGACCGGTCAGGTATATAAATATTATATAGAGCGGCGGTTCATCGATCGGTTGCGATCGACCCCTCCGTATTGTGAGACGGGGCAGGGTGCTGCGGGGCTGTGTCAGAGCTATATGCGCTGACCCTCATGTATGGGCATGCGATTGGTCCTGTGGCGCCAACAAAGTGTACTATATGATGAGATGAGAAGGATTGATGATATGACTGTTATGGAAACGTGACCATAGGGCTCTTGCTAGTAATGCTTAATTGTGATTATTGGTTGTGCTTATCTATGACTGTTCCCTATGTGAGAATTGTATATGCTTGGTTATGACTGTAGATTGTGTGTACCCCTATTTGTCAAGTCGGTTCCCTGATTTGAAAGCTAGAGTCTCTTAGGATATATCTTCATGCTTCGAAATGGCTTTTCGTATATCTATGTATATATCTATATGTATTGTATTTCAACGCGTTGGAGTGGGTTACCAGCATCTCTCGCTGAACAGATATATTTGGCTTTCAGGCACAGAAGATTAAGTCACTGGAGCGCGCTAGAGCTTGGAGCGTAAAAGTAGATATCTCCCCTTTTTGGCCTGCGTGCCACGTTTATGCATTTACGCTTTTGAGGATATTAGTTAGTTAGCCTGTGCACCTGAGTTCTCTAGCTCAGGTGTGGCATAGCACCCCGAACTCCTGTATTATGTCTTGGGAATTTATAAGATTTCACCTTTGTTTTATAAGTTTTAAATGTCTCGAAAATCTGGGGTGCTACAGTTGGTATCAGAGCCTAAGTTTGACCCTAGGATAAGACTCTTAAGACCGGACTTTAGGACATCAGGCTTGAACTCTAGGTATTAAAGAACATAGGATTCAGGAATCTTAGGACGCGCGGTGAGATTGTGAAACCTACACATAACCTCCCCTCACTTTATCCCTCTCTAAAAGAACTCCCCATACGCTTACCACACCAAGGTAAGGGTGCAGCACACTGACTCATCATTACAATAAATATTGACCCTGAAAACCAGCAGCATGGCGCCAATAAGAAGACAGTCAAGGATCCCACACTCCTCGAAAAATGAATCCGAACCTTCAACAAAATCCTCGGGTTAGGAGAATGCCCAGAGGAACGCCACGTAGAGATAGCCTCGTTCTACTTCAAGACACGCGATTTATCTTTTATAGGTCCACAAAGAACTTATGGGCAACAACCGGGGGTTCAACTAAGAGTACCTAGGGGCACGGCTACAAGGACGACTCCACCCCGCACCCACCAAACTCATGGACCTCATGAACCAAGTATTCCGACCCCACCTGGATGACTTCGTCATTGTATTCATTAACGACATCCTAGGCTACTCCAGAAACAAGGAAGGACATGAAAGGCACCTCCGCATAACCTTACAAACTCTAAGAGAGCACCAGCTATACGCTAAGTTCTCCAAATGCGAATTCTGGAAAGACAGTGTAACCTTCCTGGGCCACGTAATAACCAAAGAGGGAATTAAGGTGGACCCCACCAAAGCCCAGGCCGTTAAAGAATGGTCCACACCGAACTCACTTTCAGAGGTCCGAAGCTTGCTGGGCTTGGCTGGCTACTACAGGAGGTTTGTACCGGACTTTACCAAGATAGCCCAACTTCTCATTAAACTCATGAAAAAGGAGACCCCTTTCCGATGGGACAACAACTGCGTCGCAGCCTTTCAGGAAATGAAGGATAAGTTAACCACGGCACCCGTACTAGCCATCCCCTCCGGGGTGGAAGGGTTCGAGGTCTTTAGTGACGCGTCCAAAAAGGGGTTGGGGTGTGTGCTAATGCAAAAAGGCAAGGTAATAGCATACGCATCTAGGCAACTCAAAACCCACGAAGAAAATACCCCACCCACGACCTCGAGCTAGCCGTCATCGTATTCGCACTGAAAATTTGGAGGCATTACCTATACGGAGTGCAATGCAAGATTTACACAGACGCATAGAAAGTATCATACAACTAGAGCCTCCCGGCAATAAGGGCCTTACCTTGGAACAAGGACCTTGATGGTTTTAAGGCACCGTAAGAAGTACATGTAACACACAAAATCGCCAAAACACCATGCGACGTCAAAGGGCAGTCAATCAAATGCATTCCAAGGAAGAGAAACGCATCACCAAGCACTTGGTCACCAAAGGATTGAACAGAGAACGAGCGACAAGCCGAACTCCAAGAAAAACCAAGAAGGCTTGTCATCAATCAAGCAAGGAAAAGACAAAGTTTGCTTATAACCAACTTCCCGGTGAAGGTGACGAGGTTGCTAATTGGAAACCGGACCCGACCTACTGAACCGAAAGAACATGCGAGAGTCTTGACTCATCTATAACTCGTACTTAGGGATCAATAAAACTATACGATGGGTCATCCTATGTATTCAAGTACCTTTTTATTGTGCACATGGGCATGGGGCTTGTCGGGACTTGAATCGGTGCATTATTGGGATTTTTCCCGAAGAAATTCACTCTTCCTAGTCACCTTCCCGCGGGTTCCCAACGGAACCTTGATGGGACCCTAACGGGTCCTGGACGGGACCTTGACGGGTCCCTAATAGGAGCTTGGCAGGCGGACGACCGCCCACCTCACGCCCACTGGTACAATGTGCTGATTTCTTAACCCCTCGTTCTATTGATTCGTGGCGCACTTGTGTGCCTCGATTGATGAACGCGAGTCTTGGGTAAGGAACCATGGGTCGCCCAAACATGGTGTCATCGGTAAAAGACCTTGACACGCAAGACACCGTCGGAAAAGCACAACCAATTGCATTACACGTGGAGTTGAAGTTGGATTCTACGATGCAACCGACTAGGGATGATTGGCATAAAGGATTGTGCAGACCAAGGAGACGAGTTGGGAACTCGTGCTAAGGACTCACAAAGGCCTTAAAAGTCAAACTGCTAAGGATGGATCGGGTCTCCTCCAAACCATGGATATCGTTCAAGCAAATCAGAGGACTCCTTACAAGTTGTATGGAATCAAAAACGACGTAGCCCGTGGTGCTAGGCAAAAAGTAAAGAGCACATTTGTGCCAAGATCTCAAGGGTCATTAAGGACCCACAAGGAAATGAGATGACTCGTAAACTCACCGAGTCATTCCACAACGAGATTAGGTAACCAACTGCGCTTCAAGAAGAAAAAGAGCATGCAAGGACACCTTCATCATTAAAAGTAACACAAAAGGGCACATCAAGCCAAACCTCGGAGAAGACATGAAGTCTTACTAAGAATTTCACTCACTAAAGAAGAGATGAAATTCAATAAGAAAAAGTCAACCCAAAGCTTATCAACTCCCAAGAGACTTTGAGAAGAATTTGGGAAGTGCGCCCTAAGAGATCGGCTTGGTTGACCAAACTTGGTCAAGACCTTGGACGCATTAACGAAGTAAGTGTTAAATCATCACGGGAGATTCCCTCAAGATAGGAGAGAAGGATGAAACTTTAGCCTGGGAAGCAAGGTCTAACAAGGATCTTAAAGTCAAGCAAGTGCCAACACCAAGGAAGAAGGATCATCAGTTCGTCAATACGTCGGGATCAAAGCATCAAACTAGAATAGTCACTTAAAATCGAGAACCCTTAACCCATCCTAGCCGAATTCCTTTCCCTCCCTCGGGAAATCGGCCCCCTCCTTATTTCAAAACCCTTTCTACCCTTCAAACCACATTCTTGATTCCCTATTTTAACGATTCCATACAAGGTGGCAACCTCACACCCTAAGTTGGAACCTTGAAAACTTTGATCCTAATTCCTAAATTCACTTTGTCCTTAGGTTTGAAACCCACTCTCTTAGCCCTTTAAACCTAATCGTTCCCAAAAAACCCAGCACACATAGACATACAATTATACAGTTTCCCCACAGAATACTTTCTCTATAGGACCACCGTACTACCTTTCACTCGTTACCCCCACAATGATTTCTAAGCTTCGGGGACGAAGCTTCTCATAAGGGGGGGGGGGGAGAGTGTAACACCCCGTGTTACGGCCTTCAATCCCGGATTAATTATTTAATTAATCCCGTTAATAATAATTAAATATGATTTAATTCGGTTAGGTTTCCCTTTAATTAATTAATGAGGTCCACCATGAACCGTGGACCCTTGCCTAAATGAGAGTCTTAGGCCTATTAGGAATAAAGGAAGTATGCCTTTTACTATTCAGATTATGATTAGGATTCTCTTTAATTAATTAATATAGTCCACTATGGACCATGGACCCTTATCCCTAAAACAAGTCCTTAGTCCTATAAGGAATAGAATTAGTAAACCCATACCTTTCAGGCCCTAATTAGGAGTCTTAAATACATAAATAGGGATATAGAAGGCACCTAGATCTTTCACCACAATAATCTCTCACCACACAAGAAGTTCCAAGAATCCCCTTAGGAGAAATCAAGAAAGAAGAAAGCTTAAAGAAATACCCTTCATAGCCAAGGAATTAATTAAGGCTAATAGGTAACCCATGTCTCAACAAAACCTATTTTCATAGCTATATATGATTCCCCCATTAGGATTTCCCCATATTATTGTGTATTGATAATTTGTGATATTATTATTGATGATTGGTGGGATGATTCCATGGGTGATCTTGATGATGAGAGGTTCTTGATAATTATGGTGTTCTTGATGATTATATGAGTTTCTTGATAGTTATATGATATTCCTACCGAATCTTGATTTTGGAAGGTGAATCGTGTTCTTGTTGATTTAAAAATAATTAGAACCCTAGGTTATATCGTGGAATTCATATGGTATTATTCTTGGTATATTGGGTGGGAATTCGCATGATTGGGTGTTGATTATGTTTAGAAAAGCATGATAGGTTATGTGCCATATGTTTCTTGATTTTGATCCGTTAATTGTCTACGTGTGTTATCAATTGCGTTTGAAAGTGTCTAAGCATGGTTTCGGGTTCCACAAAGGTTCCCGGGGCGTTTTTGGTGAAAAAGAGTCAGTGGGGGGTAGGTGGGGGTAGGGGACCCGCCACCTACCCGCGGCCTAGTTGGGCAACGCCGGCAGCGGGCAGCTGCCCGCCGGGCACCCGCTGCCCGGAATAGTAAAACGCCGGCGGGCAGCCGGCGGGTGACCCCTCACCCACCGGCTACCCGCTGGTTTGTACCCCACTTCGGGACCCCGGCTTCCCCGTTTGATGTTTCCCCGACCCCCGTGGTGTCCCAATGGACTCCGTCTATCGTGCCTATGTCTAGTTTGATTTTCGAGTACCGTTTGTAGGTTGTATGAGTCTTATATATTGCATGCTAGTTGAATTGGTATCCCGCTGACCTAGGTGAAAGAAGTATGAACCCCTTAGGACTATTCTTAGTATGTGAAGGATCACGCATAGGTTTTGTTATACGTTTTCTCCCCCTTCCCAATGTGTTAATGTGGGTTGCATGTGCTTGCTATGTGTTATGTGTGCATGTTACCCCGATTTAGTTGAGATCAATCGGGCTATACGGGCAGTCGGGTGGGCTGAGAACCATACCGGCTGTTAACTAGGCTGGAAGAGACCGGTCAGGTATATAAATATTATATAGGACTAAGGCCCACTACACGGGCAGTTGAATGGGTTGAGAACCATCCCAACTGTTAACCAGGCTGGTAGAGACCGGTCAGGTATATAAATATTATACAGGACAAAGGTCCACTATACGGGCAGTTGAATGGGTTGAGAACCATCCCAACTGTTAACCAGGCTGGTAAAGACCGGTCAGGTATATAAATATTATATAGAGCTGCGGTTCATCGGTCGGTTGCGATCGACCCCACCGTATTGTGAGACGGGGCAGGGTGCTGCGGGGCCGTGTCAAAGCTATATGCGCTGACCCTCAAGTATGGGCATGCGATTGGTCCTGTGGCGCCAACAAAGTGTGCTATATGATGAGATGAGAAGGATTGATGATATGACTGTTATGGAAACGTGACCATAGGGCTCTTGCTAGTAATGCTTAATTGTGATTATTGGTTGTGCTTATCTATGACTGTTCCCTATGTGAGAATTGTATATGCTTGGTTATGACTGTAGATTGTGTGTACCCTATTTGTCGAGTCAGTTCCCTGATTTGAAAGCTAGAGTCTCTTAGGATATATCTTCATGCTTCGAAATGGCTTTTCATATATCTATGTATATATCTATATGTATTGTATTTCAACGCGTTGGAGTGGGTTACCAGCATCTCTCTCTGAACAGATATATTTGGCTTTCAGGCACAGAAGATTAAGTCACTGGAGCGCGCTAAAGCTTGGAGCGTAGAAGTAGATATGTCCCCTTTTTGGCCTGCGTGCCACGTTTATGCATTTACGCTTTTGAGGATATTAGTTAGTTAGCCTGTGCACCTGAGTTCTCTAGCTCAGGTGTGGCATAACACCCCGAACTCCTGTATTATGTCTTGGGAATTAATAAGATTTCACCTTTGTTTTATAAGTTTTAAATGTCTCGAAAATCTAGGGTGCTACATACACCTCGAGTTGTACTTGTTTATTGTTGTTGTCCTTGCCTTGATGTTTTCTACTTTGTGATCAGTAGATTATATCTTGAGCTGTGTTGAGTTGTACTGTTGTTGTTCTTGCCTTGATGTTGTATTGGGATGTCGATTTCCCTTGTTCATTTGAGAGTGAAATAGAGTCTTTGCAGTTGACTTCTCTCTTTACTGTTTGAACTGATATATACTGTATTCTGTTTCGAAAATGACTTTGTATTATACTATCTATATATGCTATTGAACGCGTATTGATGGGTTACCAGCAATATTTGTTGACCGGGCGTCGTCCCCTTTCTTTATGTGCTTTACAGGTCCTGAGTAGACATGGCAAGAGGTGTTAGCCGTTGTTAGTTTAGCTCCATTGAACAATGTAGTTAGTGTTTTGGCCTGTGTGCCACAGTTGTTGAACAAAATAGTTTGATGGTTTTAGACTTGCATGTGCATTCATTTTGAGGTGAATGTGGCAAAACACTCCTTGGTTTTCCCTATATTTATATTAGACTTCCGCAGTGCTTACGTTTTATGTTATATGTTAGTTATCTTACCTTACGTATTTAGGTTTTAAAATGGCATGAAAATCGGGGGGTGTTACAGTTGGTATCAAAGTCAAGGTTTGAGCCTAGGATGTTAGAGTCTAGCCTTTTAATAAGTTAAGTGAGGTTTGAGACCCTAAGACGACCTTAAGGATCTAAGTGTTTAGGACTTAGGACTCTTAGGACGCATGGTGAGCTGTGTTTTGCTTATAGTTTGTTCTGCTTGCTTGTTGTTTCTGTTTAAGTTTCGTGTTCTTTTAGTTAGCGCCAGGTAAAGGTGTGATATCGTTTGTGCCTATCGTAACAGTGTTGTTGTTGTAGAAGCTTTGTCATGGCACCACCTCGTCAACGTGCACGCACACTGGAGACACCAACCAATGAACAGTTAGCCCAGAATCTGCAACACCTCACGCAGACCATGCAAACCCTCAGTGAAGCTCTGCTGCACAACAATCATCCTGCTCCACCGCCACAGCCTGCCAGGCATAGAGATGTTGGACGCCTTGTATCGGACCATAGACCACCAATGTTTGCCGGTGAAGAAGACCCCGTCGTGCTTGAGGAGTGGGTACGAACCTTTGACAAGATCTTCTCCGTCGTTGGATGCCCCGAAGAGCGCCGAGTGGAGTTAGCATCCTTCTACTTCAGTCATGAAGCTGACTTGTGGTGAGTGCACAAGGGACGCGCTTGCCTTGAGGGGCCCGACTTTGACTGGACAGCTTTGAAGGACCGGATGCGAGAGTGGTTCTACCCGGCACATGTCCGAGCTGCTATGTATGAGGAGTTTCTACACCTCTAGCAGGGTTCATCGACGGTGGTGGAGTACCACAAGACGTTTTTGGAGCTCGCTCGTTTCGCTAGGATGCTTGTCCCCACCGAGCTCGCGAAAGTTGAGAAGTTCGTGGCTGGACTCAACTACGAGGCTCGCAAGGCTTTGACCGTGAGCAAGCCGAGGACCTTGAAGGAGGCTTACCTGAGTGCTGCTGACTTATACCGGGTACAACAGTTGCAGCAAGGATCGTTTGAGCTTGCTAGGAAGAGGAACGAGAGTGGTGGATCCTCCAACTTCAAGAAGCCAAGACCGTACTTCCGAGCCACCAAGTTTTGAACCTTGATTGCACGGTTAATGGTATGGGACATTAATCACCAAGTGTAACACCCCGTGTTACGGCCTTCAATCCCGGATTAATTATTTAATTAATCCCGTTAATAATAATTAAATATGATTTAATTATGTTAGGTTTACCTTTAATTAATTAGTAAGGTCCACCATGAACCGTGGACACTTGCCCGAATAAGAATCTTAAGCCTGTTAGGAATAAAGGAAGTAGGCCTTTTACTATTCAGATTATGATTAGGATCCTCTTTAATTAATATGGTCCACTATGGACCATGGACCCTTATCCCTAAAACAAGCCCTAGCCCTATAAGGAATAGAATTAGTAAACCCATACCATTCAGGCCCTAACTAGGAGTCTTAAATATATAAATAGGGAACTTAGGAGGCACCTAGAATCCCCACCACAATAATCTCTCACCACCCAAAGAGTTCCAAGAATCCCCTTAGGAGAAATCAAGAAATCAAGAAAGCTTAAAGAAAGATCCTTCATAGCCAAGGAATTAATTAAGGCTAAGAGGTAACCCATGTCTCAACAAAACCTATTTTCATAGCTATGATTCCCCCTTAGGGTTTCCCCATATTATTGTGTATTGGCGAGTTATGATGATTATTATTGGTAATTGATGTGATGATCCCATGGGGGATCTTGATAATCTTGATATTGGGAGATTCTTGATAATTATGGTGTTCTTGATGATTATATGGAGTTCTTGATGATTATGTGTTGTTCTTGATAATTGTGTGATGCTCTTGATGTTTATGCGTTATTCTTACCGAATCTTGCAATTAGAAGACGAACCGTATTCTTGTTGATATAAAAGTGATTAGAACCCTAGGTTGTATCGTATGATCTTATTGGATTATCAGGTGGGGAAATCGCATGTTTGGGTGTTGATTATATTTAGAAAAGCATGATAGGTTATGTGCCATTCGTTTCTTGTATTTGACTCGTTAATTGTCTACGTGTTGTCGTTAATTGCGTTGTAAAGTGTCTAAGCATGGTTTCGGGTTCCACAACGGTTCCCGGGGCGTAAAGTGTGTGAAAAGAGTCAGTGGGGGGTAGGTGGGGGGTAGGAGACCCGCCACCTACCCACGGCCGTGAAACACCGCCCGGCAGCGGGTGGCCGGCGGGCGGGCAGCTGCCCGCCGGCGACCCGCTGCCCGGAACAGTAAAGTCCGGCGGGTGGCCCCCCACCCACCGGCTACCCGCTAGAAATTATCCCAATTCGGGATCCCGGCTTTCCCGTTTGACGTTCCCCCGATCCCCGTGGTGTCCCAACGGACTCCGTTCGTCGTGCCTATGTCTAGTTTGATATTTCGGGTGCCGTTTGTAGGTTTACGAGTCTATTACATTGCATGCTAGTTGAATTGGTATCCCGTTGCCTAGGTGGTAGAAGTATGAACCCCTTAGGACTATTCTTAGTATGTGATGGATCACGCATAGGTTTTGCTATACGTTTTCTCCCCCTTCCTAATGTGTAATGTGGGTTGCATGTGCTTGCTATGTGTTATGTGTGTGTGTTACCACAATTCGGTTGCGATCGGATTGGTTATCCTGAGCTGCGGTTCAGAAGCTGGCTGCGGTCAGATTGATACTCTTGGGCTGCGGTCCACCGTTTGGTTGCGATCAAACGTTTCTATACGAGCTGCGGTTCGTCCTTTTTCCTGGCTGCGGTCAGATGACATTCTCTTGGGCTGCGGTCCACTGTTTGGTTGCGATCAAACACTATGATGAGCTGCGGTTCATCGGTCGGTTGCGATCGACCCCTCCGTGTTGCGATACGGGGCAGGGTGCTACGGGGCCGTGTCAGAGTTATATGCGCTGACCCTCATGTATGGGCATGCGATTGGTCCTGTGGCGCCAACAAAGTGTGTTATGTGTTGTGACATGGACGAGTCGTGATTACGAGTGTCTTGGGGGATGTGACTATGGGATTTATATTGGGGATTGTTTATGTTGGGTTGTGATTATTGTTATGCTTTGCCTTACCTGCCTTATCTGTTGTGAACTGCATATGCTCGTTATAACTGTTGCTTGTGTCTGGCCTTATCTGTCGAGTCATCCCCGGTTTTAAAGCTAGAGTTCGTAGGATATATCTTCATGCTCAAAATGGTTTTCGTATATCTATATATATCTCTATATGTATTGTATTTCAACGTGTTGGAGTGGGTTACCAGCATCTCTCGCTGAACAGATATATTTGGCTTTCAGGCACAGAAGATTAAGTCACTGGAGTGCGCTAGAACTTAGAAGTAGATAGTTTCCCTTTTGGCCTGCGTGCCACGTTTACGTATTTACGCTTTGAGGATATTAGTTAGTTAGCCTGTGCACTTGGGTTCTCTAGCCCAGGTGTGGCATAGCACCCCGAACGCTTGTATTTATATCTTGGGATTTAATAAGATTCTACCTTTATTATAAGTTTTAAATGTCTTGAAAATCTGGGGTGTTACACCAAGGTACATTTGTGGTCCTCGTGGTGGCCATTAAATGATATTGGATGCAACCCACTAACTTACCATTACGATCAATATTGGCCCTGTAGACCATCAGAATGGCGCCAACAAGAAGTCAGTCAAGGACCCCTGAACCCTCCGCTCACGAATCTCTAGCCCAGAACCTACAACAACTAACTCGGGTCGCCCAAACACTAAGCGACGCCGTCCTCCATAACAATAACTGACCACCACCACCGCCAAAAGGAAACTCAGATGTCGCTTGCCAAGTCTCGAACCATCGCCCGCCCACCTTCTCAGGAGAAGAGGACCCCAGGATCCTCGAAGAATTGATCCGAACCTTCGACAAGATCTTCGGAGTAGTGGAATTCCCGGAGGGGCTCCGATTGGAAATAGCCTCATTCTACTTTGGACACGAGGCCGATCTTTGGTAGATCCACGAAGGACCTACTTATAGGCAAGGACCAGGTTTCAACTAGGAGTGCCTAAAAGTATGGCTACGGGAACGGTTCTACCCCGCACACATAAGGGCAGCCATGTACGAAGAATTTCTCCACCTGAAATAAGGAATGACCACCGTCATGGAATATCACAAACGATTCCTCGAGCTGGCTCGTTTCGCGCCCGAATTAGTTCCTACTGAAATGACCAAGATAGAGAAATTTGTGACGAGCCTCAACTTCGAAGCCCGAAAGGCCCTAATCGTAAGCAAACCCCGAACCCTTAATGAAGCCTACACCAGCGCCGCGGACCTCTATCGAGTCCAACTTCTATAACGGGGAGTTCAGGAACAGATCCGTAAGAGAAACACGGGAAGCGGGGCACCACCTATAAAAAGGACTAGAAACGACTCTAACACAAGGACGGTTAACTCGACTTGCCAAGGACCGTCCATGAGAAACAACGAAGCCAATGCAAGACCGTTCCTTTGCCAAAGATGCAACAAGGACCATAGGGGCAAGGATTGCCTAGGGAACCCCTTGCGGTGCTTCAACTGCGGGGGAGAAGGACACAAGTCCTTCTAGTGCACTCGACCCCTGAGCACAAACCATACGGTCATGGGTTAACAAGGAGGCGCAAATAACCGAGGGAGTTACGGTGCTCCCGGAAAGGTATTCGTCATTAGCTGCACCCCGGCCGACCTTGAAACCGAAGCCAACACCGACGCAGAAAACATGGCCCTAGGGGACGAGGATCCCGCAAATCAATCAGAGGAGAATCAGGAAGAAGAATTTTGCCTAGGATAATCTATGAACCCCTGTAAAACTACCCTATTAGTAGGAGCACTTGTTTAGTTCGGTTATTTAGAAATTTTTATGACCTTAAACAAAAGACAAAGTCAATTAATTCGATCAGCTTAAAATTTCCCGGCTACCACCCCTCGGGGTAAGTGGAGGACTAAGATCCGCATCACTTATAATCCACGAGTCTCAAACCCAACGCACGATGAAAGCAAAAGTCCGACAAAGGGATCCAGTCAAGCCACTTGCCACATCGGACCAAAAGAAGGATAGAAAGCCCAAGGCATGGGAGGAATGCACAAAAAGGGCTAATGCAACCAATGGGAATTGAACCTTGGACCTCTCACTTACAAAACAAATCTTTAACCACTAAGCCATGAATATTTCTTAAAACTCTAAGGGGACACAACCTTCTTAAACCCCTTCAAATCCCTAAATCACAAAACCCCCAAATCAAAAACCCTTCTTCCTCTTCTTCCTCCCACTCCCACTCTCTCTTTCCCTCTACACCGGCCAACCACCCAAAAAAAACCCCAGCCGAGCACCCGTCGCCGCACTGCCACTCGCCCGTCGACCTCCGAGCCGCGCCCCACCACGCCACCATAACGACGCCGCTGGAGACCCGCTGCCCCACTCCCCGCCGCGACGCCAAACACCTGGGAAGAACGCCATCGCCGTGCGACACCAATCCGAGCAGGCCGCCCCGGACACACCACCACAACCCGCGCACGACCCAGCCATCGCCCGTCGCTGAACCGCCAGCCACCATGCCGCCACTATAACCACACCGTCGCCCAAGCCGCCGGAAAATCTCGTTGGAAGCTGTTGGTCCCAAAAGAGGTAAGGTGAAAGTCTAGAGGGGGGGTGAATAGACTTTCAAACTTTTTCGCACAGCACAACAATTGCTAAGCCAAAGATAAACCAAAACTCTTAACTAGATTGTTAGAGTATGGTGCACAGTGGAAATAAATAAACATAAAGTGTGTGTGAGATTGTGTGAGCAGTATATCTCGTGTAGAGCGAATATGTAAAGAGCAGTAAGTAAAGAAAGCAGTAAAGAACACAAGACAATTATAGTGGTTCGCGAGGTGGTGTAATCCTCCAACTGCACTTGTTCTTATCTCCAAGAGCAATTCACTATATCTACCACTCCTTGGTTCCAAGATACAATGAATTTCCGTGATCTAGTGCTTTGATCACAAAGCCTACACTAATCACGCCCAGTGACACCACACTGCTGCTTCGAGTTTCACGTCGTCGCGCTACTATCCCAGTATTTCACGACTCCGCGTTACTTTCCCCCCGTCTTCCACACTCCGGTAGAAACGTATCCCGTGATCTGGTGCTTTGATCACCAAGCCCACACCAATCACGCCCAGTGCCTCAGACACTGCTGCTTCGGATCTCACAGCTCTGTGTGACAATCCAGGATTTCACAGCTCCGTGCTACTTTCCTCCATTCTCTTGTTTTGCTCCAAAACAAGTGTTATCTTGCTTCCAACTTCTGAGACTCTGTAGATGATCTTCAATGATGCGCAGGTCTCTTTGATGAAGATAAACACTCTGGAATGATTTATCTTGATAGCTCTGAGTGTTTTCTCTCTTTGAATATATCAAGTAAAGCACTTGATATTTTTGCTCTGCTTTGCTCTGTTTAAGAACTCTCAGAATATTTTTCTTTGAAGCTCTCTGAGTTCTTTTTCTTTTCTTTTCTCATTTCTCACTTGAAGATTTTTGGTATGCTCTGTACCAAATGAGATTTTTGCTCTATGCTCTTTCAAGCTTAATTGCTCTATTCGATCCCTTTTATGGATTCGAATTTTCTGCTCTCTTGTTCGTGAGTTTTCTCAACTGCTCTATTGCTCTTCACACATTTTCAAGTCTTCATATCTTCATCATTTTATAGCTGGTAATGAGAATCTGTCCGTTGGAAAGAGACGCTCTCATTTTTGAAATCTTGTATCTTTTTGTCAGAGATCTTATCTTATCTTCTGCAAAAGATGTCAGAAAGGATAAGCTAGGCGTTGTTAGAGCTTCATCTCCATGTAAATGGGTTCCCAAACTTCATCTGATATTTCCTCTGGTTTTATGTTGAGTGGGAATATCTGGGTCTCAGTTTTGGTGTAA
Source organism: Ipomoea nil (assembly GCF_001879475.1). Lineage (NCBI taxonomy): Eukaryota > Viridiplantae > Streptophyta > Magnoliopsida > Solanales > Convolvulaceae > Ipomoea > Ipomoea nil. Next base: position 4,164,571 of record NW_017619458.1, read on the forward strand.
AATGGCTTCTCTGATCAGCTCTGGAGTGGTCCTTGTATCTTTGGGATTTAAAAATATTCATCAATTTAATCCCATACTAGTTAAACTAGTATTTTTTCCTTGTGAGAATATTTTAACTGTAAGTTCATCTTCATCTTCTTCATTCTCACGTCTGGGTGTTCTCAGTCTTTAAACTGGCTTTGAACTTCCACCCAATTTGAATTTCTCCTTTGTAATTGACACCCAATTTCAATTGGCTTGTAATTGGCACCCAATTTGAATTGGCTTGTAATTGGCTCCCAATTGACTTTGACTTGCAATTGGCTCCCAAATTACTCCTGGTGCTTTCAATTGGCTCCCAAATTACTCTCCCAATTGACTTTGACTTGGCTCCCAAATTACTCCTGGTGCTTTCAATTGGCTCCCAAATTACTCCTGGTGCTTTCAATTGGCTCTCAAATTACTCCTGGTGCTTTCAATTGCTTCCCAATTTGATTTGAATCAAATTACTCCTGGTGCTTTCAATTGGCTCCCAAATTACTCCTGGTGCTTTCAATTGCTTCCCAATTTGAATGTTCCCAATTTGAATTGTTGACTTTGACTTCGAAATTGGCTCCCAGACTTCTCCTGGTATTGAATTTCATCTCAATTCAATTTGATCTTCTTTGAATCGGTCCCCAACTTGAAATTGCATCCCATACTACAATTTCAATTCTACATTGGCTCCTCCCATCTTGAATTGATTCCCAATTTAAACTAGCGCCCAACTCCATCAGATTAATTTAATTTGGCTTCTCAAATTTTTCCTTGTAAAATATTACTGGTGAGTTTCGAACTTAAGCCATTTCACATAACATATCAAGCATCATCCACTTTGTCCATACAGCATTTGATTAAATTTCCAATCACATTTGATGTACTCCTTTCTTTTAATAGATGTTTGATCTCCAAGTCAATTTCATGCATTCTTCCAATATTAATTTTCTTCACGAAAATTCTTCTGGGATATCTTCTTTGAGTAGCATTGACGTGAATTATTATATCATTCATCTTCTTCTTCAATTTGTCATTTTCTCCAGACAAATTCTTGATTTTAGGCTTTATATCTTCTTCTTCTATTTTCATGCATCTTCCTCTGTTTTTCTCTTTTCCAATTTAAATCATTCCCCGATCATGGTCTAAGACTCTACTAGACCTATAAATAAGATTGGGGGATCTACAAATACAAATTTGGCATATCAAAACCATTACACTTTATTCCTAACAGAAGCCTCGTCGGAAAAATCGCCGGAAAAGCCACCGGAAAAAGCCCCAAAACGAACATCAAACCCCGAGCAATGCCGAAGAAACCCGTTGGTACCCGAGTCCCATAATGGAACGACGCCGACTACACGGTGATCGGAGGTAAAGCACTCGAACCTGACCAATTCTCTCCGGAGTTGGTTGAAATGCTTAGATTCCAAGGCCTCTTGGATACCTACCTTACGATTAAAGGGGATACGTAGCCCGAATTGGTGAATGAATTCTATTGCCATTTGGTAGCTACCAAACAGAGAGACAAGTTGGAGATCACCTCCAAGGTCCGGGGGCAAGGAGATAGCGCTCTCCGAGGGCTGCTCAGCTAAGCTCCTAAAACTTACCACTACGAGTGTATCGGACTATGATCGGAAGGCTTGGGTCAGTACCCGAGACACGGGGTACACTGACTACCTCGAGTATTTATTGGATAGGGAAGACGGTTTCACTTCAGCCACAAGGCCAAATAGGAAGTGGCTAACCGCCGAGCAAAAATTGCTAGTCATGATTGTGTCCGACAACTTGTTGCCCACTAACAACAAGAGCAAGGACGTGGGGAGCTTGGAATGCACCTTTCCCTATTTCCTTAAGCACAAAGTCAAGTTCAATTTGCTCGCCCTTATGTTGAAACACATGGAATTCTGTAAATCTAGCAACCGGCTCAGCTTACCCTACGGAATGATCCTAAGTTGGATCATGGAAAGAAAGGGGGTGGACCTAAGCCATACGGAAGCCAAACCCGAGAGTGGGATGGTTTTCAATGCCCAGAACCTCCGCCGCAATGACATCTACCATGTCGGAGAGGGACTGTACATCACCCTCAAGGAGGTTTGCCTGAAATCCACAGAAGAACGATGCCTGTTGGTTGACCAGTTGGAGATCTCTAACAAAAAGCTGAGACAGGCAATGCAAGAATGTGGAGAGCAGGAGGATCAAGGAGAAGATAGCGAGTCTAACCGGCCTGAACCCGCACGGTGAAGAGTAAACATGGAGGGCCAAGACGAGAGGTCCACCAATGAGCGCATTCTCTCACGGCTCACCAGGCAGAACCAGATTATGGACGAAGGGTTCTCATCCCTGATTCTTGCGAAAAACTCATTGGACCGGAGAGTGGCTGCAATCGAGGCCAGGTTGGGCACACACGGAGCTTCAAGCTCAAGAGCAGGAAACCAAGGTAGACCCAAACTTCCCAACCACTACTTGCCGCCAACCTTACCAAACTCCTCTCTACCCCCAACAAACGACACGTGGAGCCACATTTCCTAAATCAGGAGACCGAATGCGTGACGTCCAGGGGTGATAGAATGGATCCAGACCGAGGCTTCGGGGACGAAGCCTCTCAAAAGGGAGGGAGGGTGTAACACCCCGTGTTACGGCCTCTAACCCGGACTAATTATTTAATTGCTTACCATCAGAAGAGATTTAATTAGATTAGGTTTCCCTAATTAATTAAGGTGGCCCACCATGGATCATGGACCCTTATCCTTAAACCAAACCCTTAGTCCTATAAGGAATAGAATAAGTGAATCCTTACTATTCAGACCCTAGTTAGGACTCCTAAATATATATAAGGACTTAGGAGGCACCTAGAAATCCCACCACAATTGATTCTACCACACAAGATACTCTCAGGATTTCCCCAGTCACCAAACGTAGAAGAACCCATGGAGAGAAGATCTTAGAGAAAGAACCTTAGTAGCCAAGGATATTGAATAAAGCTAAGAGGTAACCATGTCTCAACAAAACCTACTTTCCTTGCTATATCTTCTTCATTGGCTTTCTTGATATATGATTCTGTGCTCCAGTCTTTATAAAGCTTTTCCTGAGATTTATATGGTGCTCGTGAGATAATCTTGATGAGTATGTGTTAATCTTGATTCTTATGTGATAATCTTGATGTTCTTGATACCATGATAAGTTATACGAATGATCTTGTATTTTGATTATGACTAGAGCCCTAGGGTAATAAACGTGGATTTCGTATTATGAGGTTTTGGTATGTTTGGGGTGGGATTTTGCATGTTCGGGTGTTGAGTCTTGGCATGTTTAGGAGTCGTGTTAGGATGTAATTGGTATGGTTCTTGGTTTGAATCCATTACTTGAATACGTAGTGTCGTCGTTTGTACTTGAATGTGTCTGGACATGGTTTCGGGTTCCACGATGGATCACGGGACCAAAACATTACATAGAAGTCAGTGGGGGTAGGTGGGGACAGAGGTGCTCGCCACCTACCCGCTGCCCCGTGCCCACTTCCCAGCGGGCAGCCGGCGGGCCGGTGACTGCCCGTCGGACACCCGCTGGTTTGTACGCCGCCGCCAGCGGGTGGACCTCCACCCGCCGGGCACCCGCTGAAATGTTGGTACAAACCGTGGTGTTTTTCCCCATTTGATGTTTCCCCGTGTCCCGTTGTACCCCGTTTGTCGTGTGTGAGTCTAGTTTTATGTATCGGGTACCGTTCTTAGGATAAAAGAGTTTTGTGTATTGCATGCTAGTTGAATTGGTATCTCGTTAGCATAGGAGGAAGGTGTACGATCCCTTAGGAGTGTCATGAGTGGTTTAAGGTGGTGTGTTACCTATGAGTTATATTAGGATAAGTGTTCCCCGATGATTCCCCCTCGTTATGTGCTAATGTGGGTTGCATGTTGTTTGGCTTCTATGTTAATTGTGCATGATACCCCAATTGGTTGCGATCAATTGGCTATAATGACTATCTAATGGGTTGAGAACCATCAGGTATTAACCCGACCGGTTGCGATCGGTAGGCTATACAGACAGTTTGATGGGTTGAGAACCATCAGCTGTTATATATATATATATATATATATATATATATATATATATATATATATATATATATATATATATATATATATATATATATATATATATTGCTGCGGTCCATCATTTGGTTGCAATCAAACGTTATGATATAAATGAGCTGTGGTTCATCGATTGGTTGTGATCAATCCCCTTGTGCTGCGGTAAAAGTAGGGTGCTGCGGGGCCATGTCAGAGCTATATGCACTGACCTTCGTGTACGGGTACGTGAAGGGTCCTGCAGTATCATCATATGTGCAAACGTGTGTTATTGATTATGACTGAAATAGTAATTGGACATTGATATGATTGATATTGAATAGTCTTGTGACCTTAGGATGTGTGTTGGAATCTTTATATGCATGATTAATTATATTGAATGAATTTGCTATTGCTTGATTGAGCCTATTCTCGGTTTTAAATTAGAGTTTCATAAGTATATATGTATTCCGGCTTCAAAATGATTTTCCTTATATCTATCTATATTGTACTTAACGCGTTGGAGTGGGTTACCAGCATTATTCGATGAACAGATATATTTGGCTTTCAGGCACAGATGAGTAACACCGGCATCTTGGGCACCAACACCACGTTGGCCAGCCAGCCGGGGTAATTAACCTCCTGAATGTGCCCCGCGGCCTGTAACGTATCCGCCTCTTGTTTTACGAAGTCCTTGCGATCATTCGATAAATGCCTCCTTTTTTGAGCTAAGGGCTTGAGGTCGAGGTCGACCGCCAACCTATGCGTTATGATCGACTAGTCGACTCCGGGCATATCCTTTGGCCCCCATGCAAATATCTCCTTGTACTTCTTTAGAACTTCCATGATTGCCTGGTTCACAAAGGTGGGCAAGCCGATCCCAACTCGTACCCTATTGCCAGGGCGATCAGTCTCCAGGGTGATTTCATCTATCTCGACCGCGGGAGCTAGGCGCTCCACTGGCCGCTCAATCACCTGATGGGCGATGGTGTTTACACGGTCAAAGCCTTGCCAAACCCATCGACAGGCTTGTAAGGAACAACTTCAAGCCATCTTCTGATCACATTACACTATTCCGACGCTGGTCGGTGTGTGAACCTTCATACACAGGTGCTCAATGGAGATCAGGGTGCCCAAGTCTTCTAAACCTGGCCGGTCGAGGATGACATTGTGCGCACACTCCAGAGCGACTACCACGAATTCCATTTCCAACTTCCTCACCTGGGGCTAAGTACCCAATATGATTGTCAAAGAGACACACCCCTCCGGTTTGACCGCATCGCCAGTGAATCTGGCCAAGGGGGTCCTGACCGGTCGCATCTGTTCTGTTGGCAATCCCAATTTCAGGAAGGCTTCCAAGTATAACACGTTAGCACTGCAGCCCGTGTCAACCAATACCAGTCGGATGACTAAACCCTGGATGTCCATCGCGATAACCATGGGGTCTCGATGGGGCGTGGGGCCTCTAGTCAAGTCATCGTCTGTAAAGACGATCGGCTCTTTGCATGCTTTCTTGCGGTCTGGCTCCGGAAAGGCTATCGCTCCCACGTATAACTGTCTAGCGCGAGCCTTCCGGGCTCTCGCAAAATCACCACCCTCATGGCCGCCCACTATCATGTTTATCACCGACTTCTGTTTCCAGTTACTATCCCCGTTCTCTTGCATGGGCTGTTTACCCTTGTCTACGGCCTTCGTCTCGTCCCGATCAGGTATCCCCTTCTGCCCAGCTAGGCCTGGCCGACACCAGTAGTTGTGGGGTAGTGGGCGACCACACTTGATAAGCGCCTCAATTTCTTCCTTTAACCCTTTATATTCCTTTGTAGAGTGGGTGCTCGTCCGGTGGTATCTGTAGTAGGGAAGGGGGTTTGTACCGACCACCTAGGGCCTCTCACAAGGACGGATAGGCGGGGCGGAGGTAGCTAAGCGCGGACCTCGTGGACGGGCTGTGCCATCGGCTAGGAAGCAGGAGTTCCTAACCGATCCTGGATCCGGCGAGTCTCACACGAGCGCCCCCCGCGTGTGCTACTCGTTCCTTGTGGGAGTTATCCATCCGAGGTCTCTTGGCAGAAGAGGCTTCTTGCCTGCGTTTCTGCCTAACTGCCTCCTCGGTATCAGCCAACTGGTTGGCTCGCTGGATGGCTTCCGCATATGTTTTGGGATTCTCATCCTGCAGCCGACTATAATACCCATGCAATCTCAGGGACTCGGTGTAGAACGTCAGGGCTGTGTGGTCATCTGGTCGTCTAGCTCAAACTTTCCCCTTCGTCTTGATGCACCCTGGCAAGATCTGGATGAATTTCTTGGGTTTCATGCTCCCTGCGAAATGTGTCAAGAACTGGCTGGCCAATTCCTCGAAGGTATTGATGGATCCTGGGGGAGCCTTTGTAACACTCCCTTAAAAACATGCTATTTAAAAGCCTTAAACATGCAGATAACTGAACTAAACAACAAACACAGCGGAAGACTGAAAGATAGATAGATAGACATAATCCTGAACACGGGGTGTTATGCCACGTTCACCAAAAGGATGAACGCACCGGCAACATCTGCAATGTTTACATCTAAACCCATTGTCTCAAAGTTCTATATCTAAGCTGGCACACAGGCCACAAAACGAAAGGGAGAAGCTATACTAGCAAGCACTAGACCGCGCATTCGTCTAGACATCACCTGAAAGAACACAATAAAACATGGGACGACGCCCGGTCAACGAATAATACAGGTAACCCACCAATACATGTGAAATATCATACATATATAAAATATGAGTTGTAAAGCCATTTTCAAAACGGAATCCATATATATAAGTACAAAACCAAGAGTAATAGTCAACACAAGACTCGACACTCTCAACAAGAACACGGGAACACATCCCAAGATCACAAAGAACAACACGACTCACAAGAAGTCTCAAGGTATGATCTATCATCACACAATAGATCCAAAACCTGACATGCATAATGCAAAGGAATAAGACTCACCCACGGCAACACATGCCAAGGCAACACTTGCCCCTGTGACTACACACGTCACAAGAAGAGAATTCACAACAACGGCTACACAAGCCCTCGTGACATCACCCATCACGAGTTGATATGCCTTCCTTATGCCCGGTTCCAACCTTATGGCTACCCCCAACCTTGTATCTTCTTCCAACCATTACCTCCAGGACCCCTGTACTTCTTAGTCCACCTTTTCCCTCCTGGGACTGTCGTCCCCCACCAACAAACCACCAACAAAACCACCAATTTCATAGTACACGAGGGTACCGTACACACACACGGCAAGACATGCAACCCATGAATCACGTGAACCTTACACAAAGGTCACAACTCCATAATCACGCCACGGCCACTACGAGGACCGCTTCAATACCTTGGTGACTAGTGTCCCATACCACTAATCGTGCAATCCAGGTAAAGCCACGCACACATCACACCTCAACAGGAATCAATCAACGGATCACAACGAAGATATGAAACCATACTCAATCAAGGAATGGATCATAGTCCAACAACAACAACAACAAAAATGAATAACACAAGTTATCATCAACCAAGGAAGGTACAAATAACACACACGCTAGCATTTAAACACCGAACTAGCATGCTTATCAAACGGATAAACCAAACGTAGTTCCGAAGAACACACAAGACTCATCACGGTTCAACAAAACAAAATGTTGAACACTTAGCACGATTCAAGACACCAAAACCTACATGGAATCCCACCATAGAGTTCTAGACATACGAAACATCAAGAAGACACTCAAATAGTTCTACAAAAGAACAACGGGAAGTCAAAAGACCAAATACCGAGTCAAAAGAATCACGGGGAACAAATCCCCAAAAACATCACCACACGTACCCGCGGGTAGGCCCACGAGTAGGCCTCTACCCGCGGTTCTGCCCGCGAGTACAGGCTACCCAAAATGTGTACCCCGCAGGTGGGCGGCGGGTGGGACCCCTACCCGCCGTTCCGCCCGCGGGTACACCCCTGTACCACAAATAAATCCCTTCGGGGATTTTCAACTCCAAGCTCAAATTCAAGTCCAAAACATGCCAAATCTCACCGAATACAACGAAATGACTTGAATCAAAGGAAATTCCAAGCAATGGCACAAATGAACCTTAAACACAAGCTCTAGATATGCATTTTCACAAGACAATGCATAAACACTCACATTTCATAGCAAAACACATGTAGAATCCAAGAAATATTCACATAGGTAAGCAAAATAGATTTTGTAGAGCATGGGTTACCTCTTGTAGACTAAAGACTTCACATTACACCTCAACAAGCTCCTCTCAAGGCTCACCTTCCAAACCCACTTCAAGAACATACCAAAAGATCATAAAGATCCTATCTTTAAGAAAAGACACCTAAGATAAAACCAAAAACACAAGATGAACTTAGATCTTACCCTCCTAGATGCCCAAATATATGAAAGGTTGAATCTTGGAAGCAACTCTTGAAGTTTTGGCAAGGCTCCAACTTGGCTTGGAAGAAATGCTACCCACCTTTTTAGAGAGAAGGTGGAGCTAGATTTTTAGAAAGTGTAAGGAAAGAATGAAGGTGGTCTACTAGGTTAGGTTACAATACTAACACCAAGTGAAAGGTCAAGAATACCCTTACTAACATAAGGAAGTGTAAGGAACAATGGAACTCCTTACAAAGCTCAAGGTACAACTTTGACTTTGGGGTTGACTAGTCAATTACTAGTCCCCAACTATTAAATTTCAGGAATTTAACGAATTAAATTACAAATTGAAATAGGATTAATTACTTAATTAATCCCTTAATTGAATTTGGATTTCGGGGTGTCACAGCCTTTGGAACCATCCATGAGCCGACCCGACCAGCGTTGGGAAGAACGCCTGGCAACTCATCGGAGCGTCTGCCCCAATCATCTTCATCTTGGTCTGGTGATAAGTGTCAAAGACACACACTTTTAAGGTCCTTTTTGAGTGAATTCTAGACTTAAAGTAATCCTTTGTGTAGCAATTATGTGACAAATAGCTATGTTTTACATTACTTTGGAAATTACCGCCGCACTTTATGTTTTACAAGTTTTTAGGTAAGTTTCGGGCTTAAACGAGGCGAAGTGGCACAACCGGGGGCAAAGCGGAATAAGGAGACAAGTCGGGGCCAAGCAACGCAGCCACAACATGCGTTGTAGTGTTGTGGAGAAGTGGAACATGGCTAATTTTCCAGAAAGTTCAACGCGCCGGATAACGTGCGTTGCGACGGACGTTGGGGAGAATAAGTTCCCAAGCAACGCACGATGCTTGGACGTTGGAGGACACGTTGGACTAGCTGCGAAGGGAATTGAAAGGGGAGGCTATTTAAAGTGTCTTTAGATCATATTTAGGGAGGGTTTTGGGGGAGAACACAATTTTAGAGAGAGATAGCTTAGCAAGTAGATCTAGGAGAATAACACTTTGTAGAAGGATTTCTAGAGGGATTTCTTGAAAGAAGAGCTTGACAAACTCCAAATTCAAGGATCTTGCAAGACTTTCTTTCATTTTGTTAATCTACTTTTGGTACAATTCTATTCCTTTTCTATTTCTATTTTGCTTTGCTATGCATAGATTCATAAATGCTTTTGTGTTTGATTTGAATATGGTAGGCTAGATTAGCTAGGGTTTGGATTGTGTAAGTGTTTGTTGATGATGCTTTCATGACTTATTTCTTGAATTAGGCATTGATTGATGTCATTGCTTCTATGTCTCGTTGTTGAGGATTGACTTGTTTGAATCCTAGGAACTTGATCACCTCCTATTGTGTTTGAGGGATTGATCTATGCTAGATCAATCCAAGCTCCTATCCTTAGCATTTCTTAGCTCAAGGAACCCTAGGGGACTTGCCTATGAAAGAGTTGAAGGCAAGGTGTTTGAGGAAAGGCTTAGGTGAATCCTAAGCAAAGTCTTAGTAGTCTAAGTTACGAACGGACGTAAGCCACTATCTTGACTTAGCAATGGAATCCTCTTTCCCTATGTCAAATGATCCCTTAGGCATCTTCATCCACACTAAGCAATCCAACCCCTACTTGTTTTCCATTTGTTGTTTACTTGCTAGTCTTAATTTCGTGTTTCAACTACGACGTTAATCATCTTGTGTTCGCGTAACATGCTTGCAATCAATGTCATTGTCGTTACTTTCCGACTTTAGCAACTTAGGGCTAATTCCAAGTGGCCATCCTTGAGAAAGATAAATATCAGGTTTGCCCTCCCACTATTTGGCTATCTCACACGTGATAAACGTGAGATTAGAAGAGCTCTTAGGCAAGGCAAAAAGAGACGATGTTATCATCATCAAAATGGTGCCATTGCCGGGGATGGCATTAGATTTTAGCCATTTGTTGTTAATTAGGAATTTGACTTCGCTCATTGTTTGAATGCTTGTTACTTTGTTTTTACTTTTATTTCGTTTCATTGTGTTTGTTCTAACCCTCATCAACTACTTTTAGTTGTGAGGAGAAAGCTTGTTGACTTGTTTTTCTAGGATTGAATGCAAACAAGATCGAAAGGGAACATAGGACTCTTGGCCTTTGAACCCGAAATTAACAAGGCAATCCGAAGAAGAACAACACGAGAACCAATTCCATTGAATGATATGGCTTCTTCAAGTGGAAGGAATCACAGTCAAGGAGCGGCACGAGGAAACTCTAATATGCACACACCACCAAACCAACAAGGTGGAACGCCAACTCATGTGAATCAATCACCTATAGGACAAGGAGTAAATGAGGGACAAAATCCAATTAAACACGTTGGGAATGAAAACTATTTTGAAGTACCACAAGAAGAGAGGGGAAGATCCATTGCGGATTACATGACACCCGAGTTCTCAATGCACAATTCGATTTGTGTACCACCCCTCGAACATGTCAATTTCCAAATTCATCCCGCAATTCTAAGCCTAGTCCAGAATAGTCTGTTTGGAGGGACAATCTCAAAAGATCCCCACACCCATATCACACGATTCATTAGAGCTTGTGGAATGTTTCGACAAGGAAGAGTATCCGATGAAATAGTAAGACTGAAACTGTTTCCTTTTTCTGTTTCAGGTGAGGCATTGCGATGGTTGGACTCACTAGACGACGATCACTTTAGGTCGTGGGCTCAACTACACAAATAATTCATGAACGAATTCTTTCCATTGACGAAAACCATGAAGATTCGCAAGCAGGTACAGGAGTTCAAGCAGGGCTCATTGGAAAGCCTAGGTAAAGCTTAGAGACGGTTCAAGTCACTACGAAGACAGTGCCCACCGGACTTACTACATCCATGGGACGTAATCAGTTTGTTCACATTGTTGTCTTCTACTAGTTTCGACTCAGCATATACAACAGTTAAAAGCATTACATTGAGATAACAATGTCGGCATCATCGAAATCCGTCGTTAACATCAACTCGATCGAGCCTCTCGATCACCGGTGGTCTGAATTACCGCCGCTGGTATGCGAAACTCATGATGCTTTTTGAAGCTCAAGGTCTCGACTATGTCATTCACGAAGATCCTGTTAAGTTCCAAGAGACACCCGATCAAACGCTTGAGAAATCTGCCTTGCCTGGTGCGCAAGTTACTGGTTCGGATGCTATGCTTGATCCGAAGACACCTGCAGCACCAGCCAACGGCCCGTCCCAAGAATGCATGAGCTGCAATACTGCAGCGCTGACTAACGCACTCTTCGACATCTTTTCCAAACAGAATTATGCCAAGACAATTTTGGACATGTTGCAACAGAAGTATGGGACTGACGATGCTAGAAGGAGGAAAGATTCTGTTGGGTGCTTCCTCAATTTCAAGATGACTAACGCGTCATCCATAGTTGAACAGGTACATGAATACGAGAACCTGGTAGCTGACATGCTGGTAGAAAGTACCGAGGTAAATGACAGTTTCTTGTCTGATGCTCTAATCGAGAAACTGCTCGACTCGTGGAGTAACTTCAAGAAAAAGATGAAGCACGAAAGGAGGAATTACACACTACAACAGTTGGTGAACAGCCTCAACATAGAAGAGGAAAATCGGGTGATGAACGAGACCGTCAATCCCGGTAACATAAAGGCTAACATTGTAGAAACCTATGCTCATTTTGACAGGGCAAAGATTGCGGCCAAAACATGAACAACAAAAGAAATCCCAAGAGTAACAACAGTGGCAACCGCGTTAAGAGCAGGGAAGATTTAAAAGAAAGGGAAAAGCGGCGCGTGTTTCGTTTGTGGGAAGAATGGCCACCAGGCAGCCTAATGCTATCACCAGAAAGGTGTTACAACTCAAAGCACAAGTAATGAAGGGCCCAAGAATCAAGGCAACTTACTGGCGAAGAACATGGACAATGAAGTGATTGTAGTCGTGATAACTGAAGTCAATATGGTGGAAAGCCCAAAGAGTGGGTAGTGGACACGTTGTAACACCCCAAATTTTTAAAACTTTTTAAAGCTTATGAAATAAAGGCAAATCTATTATAAATTCCCAAACAGAGCATAAACTAACATAATAGTCGGGGTGCTATGCCACATCTGAGCCGGAGAACTCAGATGCACATGCTAAACTATCCAAACATAAGAAATCCTCAAATCAACATTCGGTACAACTTCAAGGCACGCAGGCCGATAATTGAACTAAACTAACTAAGTCCAAGCTCTGACTAGCGCGCTCCAAAGCTAAGGCTCGTTACCTGAAAATATTCGGTATAACAACCGTCAGCGAATAATGCTGGTAACCCACTCCAACGCGTTAAGTACAGTATAGGTAGATATAAGAAACTCATTTTGAAACTGGAATACATATATACTTAAGAGACTCTAATTTAAATCCGAGAGTAGATTCAATCAAGCAATAGCAAGTACTTTCAACACAATTAGACACAACCATAAAGATTCTAGCATGCATCCTAAGGTCACATGACTACTCAATACCAACCATATCATTACTCAGTCATCATCACACAATCAACAACAAGACACGCAATGGTGTGCACATATATTGTGGTGCCGCAGGACCAATCGCACGCCCATATATGAGGGTCAGCGCATATAGCTCTGACACGGCCCCGCAACACTTTAACTTGTATCGCAGCACAAGGAGATTGATCGCAACCAATCAATGAACCGCAGCTCATTTGTATCATAAACGTTCGATCGCAACCAAACGGTGGACCGCAGCTCTATTATCATGTATGTCTGATCGCAACCAGATTATGGACCGCAGCCCTATATATATATATATATATATATATATATATATATATATATATATATGTACATATATATATATATATATATATATATATATATATATATGTACATATATATATATATATATATATATATATATATATATATATATGTACATATATATATATATACGTATATATGTATATATATAATATATACATATATATGTATATATATGTATATATATATATATATGTACATATATATGTATATATATGTATATATATATATATATATATATATATATATATATGTATGTACATATATATGTATATATATATATGTACATATATATGTACATATATATATATATGTACATATATATGTACATATACATATATATGTACATATATATATATATACATATATATGTACATATATATATATACATATATATATATATATATATGTACATATATATATATATATATATATATATATATATGTATATATATATATGTACATATATATGTATATATATATATATATATATATATATATATATATATATATATATATATATATATATATATATATGTATATATATACATATATATATGTATATATATACATATATATACATATATATATATATATATATATATATATATATATATATATATATATATATATATATACATATAACTGTCGATTGTTCTCAACCAATCTAACTGCCTGTATAGCCGACCGATCGCAACTGGCCTGGTCAATATCTGGTGGTTCTCAACCCACCAGATAGTCATTATAGCAAATTGATCGCAACCAATTGGGTTATCATGCACAACAACATAGAAGCCAAACAACATGCAACTCACCTTAACACATAACGAGGGGGATCATCGGGGAACACTTAACCCAACATAACTCATACGTAACAAACTAGATTAACCCACTCACGACACTCCTACGGGATCATACATCTTCCTCCTAGGCCAACGGGATACCAATTCAACTAGCATGCAACTCACAAGACTCTTTTATCCTAAGAACGGTAGCCGATACATCAATCTAGACTCACACACGACAAACGGGATACAGCGCGAGACGGGGAAAAACACCACGAACCACGCCGGAATTCCAGCGAGTAGGTGGAGTGTGGAGGACCACTCGCCAACCACCCACCGGCGGTGAGCACTATTCCAGCGGGTGGCCGGCGGGCAGTCCACCACGCGCCGGCTGCCCGCTGGAACAGTAGTGGCGGGCAACGGGTAGGTGGCAGGATGTCAGTCCCCCACCTACCCCCCACTGATACTCAGGCAACTTTATGGTCCCGGGATCCTTCGTGGAACCCAAAACCATGTCCAAACACATTAAAACACATAACGACTACACCACGTATTTAATTTACGAATTTGAACCAAGAATCACAACCAATACGTTCAGACACGAGTCCTAAACATGCCAAGACCTAACACGAATCATATAACGGTTCAGGAGCATCCGGAACCCCAAGAACATCAAGAAGTCTATATGCAAGTCCTAAACACAAATCCTAGGCTAGACTCAACTCCCGATCATGCATAATTCCGCCCAAATAAACCAAGAACACCATAATATGAATTTAACGATACAACCCTAGGGCTCTAGACACAATCGAAATACGAGATCATTCATATAATTAATCATAGCATCAAGAACATCAAGATTATCACATAAGCATCAAGATTATCATCTAAACACAATATAAATCCTAGGCAAAGCTCTATCAAGACTCAAGCACAGAATCATATATCGAAGGAGCCAATGAATAAGATATAGCGAGGAAAATAGGTTTTGTTGAGACATGGGTTACCTCTTAGCCTTAATCAATCCTCCCTTGGCTATTAAGGTTCTTCTCTAAGATTTCCATCCGATTGATCTCCCTAGGCTTGGTGGTGGGGAATCTCCTGGGAATAATTTCGTGTAATATAACTATGGGTGGTAAGGGTTCTAGTTGCTTTCTAATCGCCTATTTATAGAGTTAGGAATCCTAATCAGAATCTGAATAGTAAAGGCATACTTTCTATTATATTCCTAACAGATATATACGTCTAGGATTCATAATTAGAATCTGACTAGTAAAAGGTTTACTCTCTTTATTCCTAATAGGCTTAAGATTCTTGTTTAGGCAAGGGTCCACGATCCATGGTGGACCACATAAATTAATTAAATGGAATCCTCACCAAATTAAATCATATTTAATTATTATTAACGGAACTAATTAAATAATTAATCCGGGATTAAAGGCTGTAACACGGGGTGTTACACACGGGGGCATCCCGCCACTTTTACAATGACAAAAGCATGTTTAGAGTGTTTGAGCCTGTTTCTTAAGGAGAACAAGTCTTCGTGGGGAACTCGAGCGTCTCCTAGGTAAGTGGTATAGGGATAGTAGATCTCATGTTATATTCCGGGAAACAGTTATTGTTGAAAAATGTGCTATATGTCCCTTCCCTACGTAGGAACTTAATCTCATCGGGAGCCTTGCTGAATAAGGTTGGGATTAAGTTGGTGTTTGAGTCTGATCGTTTGGTCATGACTCGCTGTGGGAAATTCCTTGGGAAGGGATATCTGCATAGATGATTATTTGTGCTAGACATGCATAACTGTAATTAGACCTCCTCCCCCTATTTCTGAGGGTTCTCGTCGACCTCCGACCATTAATGACTTTATCCCAAACTGGACTGGTCCAGATGTGCTTAATAATAATGATGCTTCCCCTTTTGCTTATATCACTGTCTCAGTTAATGTTTGACATGATAGACTAGGTCATGTTGGTTTAAATTGTTTAAACAGGCTGAAAAATATATGTTTATTGCCAAACTTAACTATCAAGTAAATCATATTCTCTATGTGAAACATGTGCTGGAGCTAAATTTGCTAGAAAATCCTTTTCCTCTGTAAATCATCCCACCTCGTCTATGCTATAACTAATTCACTCAGATTTAGCAGACTTCAAAAGTACTGAAAATAAAAATTTTATAATAGAAGAGGAAGATATGAATCAAATTTTATCAAAAGCTTGTGTGAGGCTTCTGGTATTATTCATGAAGTAACTGTCAGAGTATATTAAAAGTACTAGTACAACATTGTTGTCTTCTACCAGTTTGGACCCATCATATACAACACGTCCTGCTCGTTAATGACTTTCTCTTGATGGAGTGTAGAGGAGGGTGTCAAGAGGCACATAAACCTGTGAATTCATGCTATAAATACTAATGCTACTATACCCTCAAGTGCTCAACAGAGTCAAGAATATAATAGAGAAACAAATTACAAGGGAAGGAGATCGAAGCAATGGGGAATGAATCCGAAAGCACCCAAAACAGTGCAAGATTAACAATAATGGAGCTAGCCAACATGATTAGCGTACCCATGTCCTTGTGTGCCGTCATTCGACTGAACGTCGCCGATGCCATTTGGCAAGGTGGATCCAACGCGCCGCTCTCCGCCTCCGAGATACTCTCCTCCGTCCTCCCTTCCGGCGGCGGCGATGCCTTGAACCTCCAGCGCATCCTCCGCATGCTCACCAGCTACGGCGTCTTCCGCGAACATATAAATGGTGATGCCTCAGAGAGAAGGTAGGGGTATTTCACATCTTATCATTGATTTCTTTTATCTAAAAAAAGAAAGTCACGTTTATTTTCTTTTTTTTTTAATCTAAAAAGGGATAAATAATAACGGTCACAGAAATATAATAATATAGTGTTTATCTGGATCAAACCATATTTTCTACACTTGAACTTTGGGGGTGTGGCCGGTTGAGTGAAAAAACGCACATTCATCCTTAATGAAATTAAATGTAAGAGTTCGATCCTTAACTTTGGATATAAAACAATCTTAAATTTAAAAGCTAGGTGTTTAGAGGTGACATAAATCATTAATTTGTTGAATTTTGGTAGGTATTCGGTGGGTGAGGTGGGCAAAACCCTAGTGACTGACAAGGACGGGTTATCATACGGAGCGTATGTGCTGCAGCACCACCAGGATGCGCTGATGAAGGCGTGGCCGCTGGTGCACGAGGCGGTGGTGGATTCCTCGTCGGAGCCGTTTGTGAAAGTCAACGGCGAGGCGCCGTACAATTACTACGAGAAGAAGCCGGAGATGGTGGGCCTAATGCAGAAGGCCATGTCCGGAGTTTCTGTTCAGTTCATGAAGGCGTTCCTAGACGGCTACCATGGGTTCGAAGGTGTAACGCGATTGGTGGATGTGGGAGGGAGCACTGGAGATTGCCTGAGGATGATCTTGGATAAGGATCCTAGTATTGCACAAGGAATTAACTTCGATTTGCCTGAGGTTGTTCAGAAGGCTCCCAACATTCCTGGTAATTAATAATCTATGTTTTGATGACTTCAATTCAAATCTATTATTATCATCTGGTAATTAATAATCTATGTTTTGATGACTTCAATTCAAATCTATTATTATCATCTCTATTATATTCTAGCTTTTAGGTACAATACAATAGTTGAGACATTAACTCAAGTTAATTTTGAACTTCTACAATCAATACTGAAAATAATAGGATAGTTAGGGACAATTCTAGTCAATTAAGTTACTTAGGGTTTCAAATTTTTGACTTTCAGTAGAAGTAGCTTACTGACCTTAGTTTCTTGGGTTAGATCAGTTAATTATATTATAGGCTAGTAGTTTATATTAACTTATTTTCATGTGATCCTCAATTGACAAGAGTCACAATGCAATGTTTACCAAATGCACACTACATATATATATATATATATATATATATATATATATATATATAGAGAGAGAGAGAGAGAGAATACGTAGCAACTGCTAAATTTCAGCCCTACTACCACGTCGCTATTAGAGATGAATATTGTGACTTACCCGAGAGGAATGTGGTTAATTATAATTATGAAAAAAATAACTATAATTATGATATAAATTTAAAAGTGAAGAATAATATTATCCTATTTCCTTTGATGGTTGGGTTGGGTTTACGCAGGTATAACCCACGTTGGTGGTGACGTGTTCAAAGTCGCCATACCTAATGGTGATGCCATTTTCATGAGGGTACGTACATAACCTTCAATAATATTATAATGTTATATAAGGGCCGGGTTTCATACACACATCAATATATATATATATATATATATATATGTGAATGGAAGCATAGATTTTGTGGTGGTTATGCAGTGGATGTTAACAGCATGGTCGGATGAAGAGTGCAAGGCAATCATGAAGAACAGATATGATGCACTTCCAGAGGGAGGAAAGTTGATTGTTTGCGAGCCAGTTTTGCCCAACGAAACTGACGACACTCAAAGAAAACGACTCCTCCTTGGATCAGACATCTTTATCATGACAATGTATAGGGCCAAGAGAAAACACTGGACCGAGGAAGAGTTCCGGCAGCTCGGCCTGTCGGTCGGCTTTCGCACTTCCCGGGCGTTCTACATAGATTTCTTCTTTGCCGTCTTAGAATTTCACAAGTAACAGATCGACTTATGATATTATCTCTATCTTGTACTACTACGTTTGTGGCTCGATCTAATGCCTTTAATTTGCTAAGAAGATATTGTCTCTATCTTGTAGTTTAATTTGTGGCTCTAATGCGTTTGCTAAGATATTATCTCTATCTTGTAGTTTGTGGCTCTAATGCGTTTGCTAGCTCTAATGACAGTAAGAGTGTGTTAAAATAATTGGTAATGATAATATGTTTAAGTAGTCGAAAGAGTTTACTTTGTTTAGTAGTAAATAGAATTTAAAATATAAATAAATAAATATACTCCCTCCGTCCCATTTTCCATGTCTTACTTTCCTTTTTAGTTTGTCCCAAAATGTTGTCCTCTTTCCAAAATTGAACATCAACATCATTCTACTTTTCCAATTTACCCTTATGACTTTTGCTTTTATTTCCAAAAGTAAGAAAAGTGAAGGGCATAATTGGGAAATGACATAACATTTACTTTAATTCCTTAAAAAGCGTGTAAAAAGCAAATGAGACAACCATTTCGGGACGGAGGGAGTATAAAAGTATATAATACAAATATATATACACAGATCTAAGTTCAGGTGCGGTCGCGCCTTCTCGTACGGTCAATGCGGCCGCACCAATAGTTAAACAAATATACACCATCAACGTTAGGAATGTACTATAAAAACACACACAAATTAGGTACGCATAACCAAAAACACACCATTAAGTATGAATAAAAGCATCACACAGTGTTCGGAAATACATCATTAGGGGTAGAGAGTTATATGGTGTATTCTTTTGAGTGTGTTGTGTATATTTTGGTGTATTTTTAGATTTTATTGTTGTGTATTTCTCTTACACTATTGGTGCCTATTTTTAATATTATTGTTGTATTCTGCAAACGGTCGCACGGGAGGGTGCGGCCGCATTTGAGCAAACTTCTATATACACATACATATTTGGCTATATATATATATATATATATATATATATATATATATATATATATATATATATATATATATTAAATTTCATGTATAATGCAGGAACAATAATAATTTTTTTCATTTTTCTTCATTATTTTTTATTTCATTGTTCAGTAGAGGAGTAAAATGAGAATGAGTTTTGTAATTACTGATGAATTTGATTCGAATAGAGTTTTGTAATTCATAACGGATTTGATTCGAATAGTAGGATAACAAAAGTAGACAAACAAATATGATAATGTGTATCAAAATCAATAATAGGGAGCAAAAGTCCCCAACTAAACACCACGTAACAAAGTTTGCCTCAGTTTGATATTTTAATTTTTTTATCACTTAAAGCAAATATAATAGTATAACAAATTAGTAAAATATCAACTCAATAATGAATTAAATAGTTATAATTTAAATACCTACCTAACAAAATTTTTAATGAAATTTAAAATAATCGTATATTTTTTCTATTAGATTTAAATTTTATTTCTCATGCATTCAAAAAAAAATTATTTCTCATATTTTTTTTTCTGCAAATTCACGAGTATTTGGTGTTAGTGAAGTGGAAAGATGATCCACCCGTGAAGGAAAAGTAAAGTGGTAGCAGACAACTTTAATAAGACAATAAGTACGCCAGTTTGTTTTATTATGAACTTTTTGTGGCTTAAAGGGTGAAGTGCCAAATAGCACCATGAACCAACAACGAAATGTCATCCCGCACCCTAATTTTACATAAGTGATTATTTGATTCACAAACTAAAAAAATTTGTTCGTCTAGCCTTTTTTACAGGTAACCTTCAAGTTAAAGGTAATAAGTTGGTGATGTGGATGTAATTTGGCAGATACGTGTGTTGTTTTGTAGATGCAGCAATGTGAGTAGATGTGGCATCTATTCAGCAGTTTAATTACTTAGGCAAAATTAACATCAATTTCAACCCCAATTTCAATCTCTAAGGCGGAATGGTGTAGACTGGCTGGATCCGAAAGGAAGTCTACTTTGATCGGTCGTTTTGTAAGAAGTCGACCACCTCTGGATATCGCGATGGTCTCCTGATTGGAGACCTTGGAGAGACACTGCTCTGATTTCGGTATGGCTACATCTCCCAAACCTACCTTTACATTTGTTTGATTTCTCTGTTTTGAGTAGAATCTGTGGCCCGATTGGAGAGCTGTTGGCCTTGGATAATGCGACTGAGAGACGAACAAGACCAAACACTGCTACGCTAAGGGTAGAGATTGCTCTAATTGTTGTCAAATTGGGCATGTTATTACCACTTGTAGAAGACTGGGGGTGGAGGTAGAACCAGGAAATCCAGAAACTCGAAAAGTAAATTGAAGCACACCAAGTGTTTGTAGAAATGTCTCAATGATTACTCCTGGGCAGAACTATTATAGAAGCAAGCAAGGTGGCAGTGAGAATGTCTCTGAAGGCATGGGAAATCCAGTAGAGAGAAATCAGAATGAGCAGAATGCTGAGCAAGGCATCTAACACGTGATGAAGTTGAGGAAGAAGACATCTTGTAGAGCTGTCGGTTCGACGGAGGAACTGGAGCTTTGCGATAGGAAGAAGAAGAAGACTCCGTAGCTTTCCGATAGGAAGAAGAAGACGACTCCGTATACAATAGTTTTGCGATAGAAGAAGAAAACTCCTGTATAATTAAGCACAATCAACATCCACGTCATTTTTTACCGGAGCCATGTCACCAAGTCAACAGGGAAACTTGTAAAAAAGGCTAAGCGAACAAATATTTTTAGTTTGTGAATCAAATAATCACTTATGTAAGATTAGGGTGCGGGATGACATTTCGTTGTTAGTTCATGGTGCTATTTGGCACTTCACCCTGGCTTAAATAATAAGTTATTGTCCATTATTCTAAAAAAATATCTCCACTATCCAACTTTCTCCATTATCTTATCATTGTATTATGTAAAATTAACGGTGCGAAAGAGCTGAGGTCGGTTTGGAGGAATCGTATGCACACTACTGGAAATTATGGAATTTCCGACTACCTGAAAGTAATCTTATATCAAGTCAAAAGCAAAAAGTGGTCGGAAATAGCAATAAAAGTTTTTCCAAATACTAAAAGTGATTGGAACAAGACTTTCAACTTGATTTAAGATCGTTTTCAGGTGGTCGGAAATTCCATAATTTTCAACCGTGACACTTGCGTCTACCTAAAATGACTAGTCTGTGTATCAAGGTGATGTGTCAAGAAGCCAGGTGGTTAGTCAAAATGTCTCTCTTCCTCTTACAAATTATCAAAGTGCTGAAATGGGCATTAATCTATCACATGCGTGTGTATGTGCTTTTAGAGACAACCACTAAGAGCATCTCCAACCTACTCAACACCAAAACACCAAATTTCTCCCCCAAATGTCACATCAGAAGGAATATTCTCAGCATATTCTCACACCAAATTTTATTCATCTCCAACCCATTTACACCAAAATACTAAAACACCAAACTTTTACACTAAAATAATTTTATTTTTCAATTATTAGTTCGAATTTAGTTAGTTTAATATAATTTAGTTCAAACTTAATTAGTTTAATATAAAATATAATTTGTAATGTAAATAATAATTTTTATTAACACTAATTTTTATAACATTAATTATTTTTAAAAAATCAAAATTAACAATATTTTTGAAAATTTAATTTATTCCACAATAATAATACAACATACAACATCTAGTACATTTAATTATCGGAATTACTATATCGTTCCCACAAATGCTCAATCAATGCATTACGGAGTGCATAATGAGCTTCTTTATCTTTAATTTGTCTATTCCGAGCAAGGAATTCTTGAAATATAATATTCTCATCTCTAGCTATATCAACTTCAGGAGTCGGTGCTTCCTTCCAACCTTGTATATCTGCTTGCTCATCATGTTCGTCCTCAATGATCATATTGTGCATTATAATGCAAGATGACATTATATCATGCAATACACATTTATCCCAAAAACGTGCCGGTCCCTTGACTATTGAAAATCGTGATTGGAGAACTCCAAATGCACGTTCTACGTCTTTTCTACACGCTTCCTGCATCATCGCAAATAACTTCTTTTTGGGCCCTCGAGGTTCATGAATTGTTTGTACCAATGTAGACCATTTTGGATATATACCATCTGCTAAATAATATCCAGTGTTGTACTGTTGTCCTTGAATAACATAATGACAAGGAGGTGCTATACCGTTTGCAAGATTTGAAAACAAATAAGATGCCTCCAATACATTAATGTCGTTATTCGAAGCCGGCATACCAAAATGTGCATGCCAAATCCACAAATCATAATCGGCTACAGCTTCAAGAATAATAGTTGGTTCTCTACTCCTCCCAGCATATTGTCCAGCCCAGGCAGTTGGACAATTTTTCCATGTCCAGTGCATGCAATCTAAACTCCCAAGCATCCCTGGAAAACCACTTTTTCGCCAATTTGAAGCAACCGTGCAACATCATTAGCATCAGGTGCTCTTAGATATCGCTCCCCGAAGACCTCTACAACTGCTCGACAGAATCTCTTCAAACTTTCAATTGTAGTTGATTCTCCAATCTGGATATATTCATCTGTTGCATCTGCTGGTATTCCATACGCCAAAACTCGAAACACCGATGTAACTTTTTGTAAAGTAGATAAGCCCAGTCTACCGATTCTATCCTTCCGTTGCACAAAATAGTTGCCATGGCCTTTAACAGCATTGGCAATTCGTAGGAACAAATTTTGACTCATTCGAAATCGTCTACGAAACATTGCTTCAGAATATTTTGGATACTCTGAAAAATAATCATTCCATAATCTTCGATCTGCTTCTTCACGATCATGATGAAGCACTCTATGACCAAAAGTTGAACTTCCATGCCTTGGGGGTTGATTATCCATATTTTCCATGTAGGAAGCTATGGCAAGGTTGTGGCTAGTATATGCATGGGTTAATAACTGTGTTTGTGCTCGTATTGCACTTGCGAGATTGTGCTCAGAATCCGGTGATGATGATGATGAGGATGAGGAAGATGAGGATGATGATGAAGAAAATGGCATAGGACGTTTTCCAGTGTTGGAATTCATATTTGAATTCGTATGTTTAGAGATAGATGATAAGGGGATGAATGCTCAATTTGTTGGTGATGAAGAACGTTTTTATAAGCTTTATCTGGATTGTTTAGAACCATTAGATTAGATCGCGAAGATCACATCCGTTCATAGGTATGCTTGTCCTTTTCCATACATACTCCAATAAAAGAGATCACATGCATCTTTGAATCAGCTTTTATCTGAAATGTTTTGAACCGTTAGATTAGATCGCGAAGATCACATCCGTTCATTGGTATGCTCTTGTCCTTTTCCACACATACTCCAATAAAAGAGATCACATGCATCTTTGAATCAGCTTTTATCTGAAATGTTTTGAACCGTTAGATTAGATCGCGAAGATCACGTCCGTTCATTGGTATGCTCTTGTCCTTTTCCACACATACTCCAATAAAAGAGATCACATGCATCTTTGAATCAGCTTTTATCTGAAATGTTTTGAACCGTTAGATTAGATCGCGAAGATCACATCCGTTCATTGGTATGCTCTTGTCCTTCTCCACACATACTCTAATAAAAGCGATCACATGCATCTTTGAATCAGCTTTTATCTGAAATGTTTTGAACCGTTAGATTAGATCGCGAAGATCACATCCGTTCATTGGTATGCTCTTGTCCTTTTCCACACATACTCCAATAAAAGAGATCACATGCATCTTTGAATCAGCTTTTATCTGAAATATTTTGAACCGTTAGATTAGATCGCGAAGATCACATCCGTTCATTGGTATGCTCTTGTCCTTTTCCACACATACTCCAATAAAAGAGATCACATGCATCTTTGAATCAGCTTTTATCTGAAATATTTTGAACCGTTAGATTAGATCGCGAAGATCACATCCGTTCATTGGTATGCTCTTGTCCTTTTCCACACATACTCCAATAAAAGAGATCACATGCATCTTTGAATCAGCTTTTATCTGAAATGTTTTGAACCGTTAGATTAGATCGCGAAGATCACATCCGTTCATTGGTATGCTCTTGTCCTTTTCCACACATACTCTATAAAAGAGATCACATGCATCTTTGAATCAGCTTTTATCTGAAATGTTTTGAACCGTTAGATTAGATCGTGAAGATCACATCCGTTCATTGGTATGCTTATATCTCTATAAATACTACAATTTGATTTTAGAAGTAATACCACCTATCTTTTGAATATCAATATCTCTTTACATTTCTTTCTAGTTTAACAGTCATTGAAACATGTCAAAACCCTCACGTTCAATCCGAACTTCTTCATACTCAAATGAAGAAGATAAACTCCTTTGTACTATATTTATGGATATTTCCCAAGATCCTGAAAAGGGCAATGATCGCTCTGCATTAGATTTATGGGAACACATTGCACAAGAATATAAACAAATGCTACCGGCACACATTTGTACGGATCGAACTTCAAGATCGTTGAATAGTCGTTGGGCAAATATATCAACAGCGATTAGCAAACTAAGAGGGTGCATTCAACAAATAGAGAACATGAACCCAAGTAGTGCATCAGAAACAGATATTGTGAGTATCTTGTAATTTTTTGTTATTTAGTTTTCTCTTATTTTTGTTATAATTGCGTTGTTTAATTGGAATTATATTTTATTTATAACAGCTTAATAGAGCAAAAGAGTTAGTAAAGCAAGATCCCAAATTCAAAGGCGGATTTAAGTTTGATCATGTATGGCCGATTGTCAAAGACATGCAGAAATTTTGCAGAACTGGAAGCTTGCGAAATGCTGGGGTCGAAAAAGAACTTTCAAAGGATCACAATCACAATCTTTTGGAACCGAGAAGTCAATAGGCTCTTCCTCATTTGCTGTTGAATTGAATGATGATTTTGAAACTGATGAACATTGTAATGAAATGAACAATGTAGGTGAACGTCCTACGGGAAGGAAGAAGGAAAAGATGAAGCATAAACTCTCGAATGAGCGCAATCAATTTATTTCCGCAATGGAACAACAAACTGCACAATTCAAATGAATGTTCGAAAACAATCATGAGCTACTCCAAAAACAATATGATCTTGATTTGCTTAAAAGCTCAAAATGCAGCAAACAAAATAACATTGGGAAAAGAAAAAATGGCATTGGCAAAACGAAAAGAAGATAACAAAATCTTAAGAATGAATTTAAATTTGATAGAAGATCCAGCTATGCGTGAGTCGGTTAGACGCCAACAACTACAAATTGTTGCAGAGAGAAATCAAGAGCATGGAGGAGGAGTTGAATCAAATCGTGAATTTGATAAATACTTCGAAAATTTGGGAGGAAGTGGGAGTGGATTAGGAAATTATTAATTTTAAGAAACTTTTTCAAAATTGTGTTGTATTTTCTAATATTATTATTGTGTCGTATGTATTTTAATTTTTATTATGTTCTAGTCATGTTTGATGTATGTCGTATGTATTTTAATTTTTATTATGTTCTAGTCATGTTTGATGTATGTCATATGTATTCTATCTTTTATTATGTTCTAGTTATGTTTAATGTATTTGAAATTTTAATTAATATATAATTATATATTCAATATTAGTCTTGTTTCGATCGTCTCAATGAGATTTTTCAAATGGTATAATTTATATTTAATAATACCAACTTTAAATATAAGTATTTAACAAAACAAAAAATTACATATAAAACAAATAAAGGATACATATGGAATTATAAAAAAAAAGTAAGGGCAAAAGGGTAAAATTATTTCTTATTTCTCAATTGCCGCGGATGAACAGTGTCGCGCCATATATGGCGCGGCACTGTTCATCAACGCCAATTAATTTGGCGTTATGGCTGAATGGCGACTCACCTTGGAGTGAGAAATTTTAAATATTTGCCGTTTTGCAGTTGAGTTTTGCAGGGATAGCGCTACCTTGGAGATGCTCTAATATACTAGCTGTCAATTCCAATAGAGGTACACATCAAGTTCTCTAGGAGAGATAACCAAAAATGTGTGGATTTAACATTAATTCGACAAAAATGTGTTGATTCAAAACCCTAAATAAAAATGTGTTGATTCAAAATCCTAGACAAAAATGTGTAAAGTACTAATGTCATTACCTTCTTTTCAAAACTCTATTTGAAAAGAAGGGAATTGAACTACCTTCATTTATTTTCTTGTTGCTTTAATTTGACTGGAAATGCCACAAAAAATGCAATGCAATTGCCTTCTTTTCACTTTCTTTATTTAAAAGTTAAGAAGGCAATATTATTGTCTTCTTAACTAATATATAAATTAATTAGAGTTGCAAACACCATTAATTTGTTTAATATATGTAATTATATGATTTTCAAAACGATTAAAGAATTGATATTGTTTGATAAGCATCCTTCCTATTTCTATATTTAATTTAACTAGTAATTTACCCGCGCAATGCACGGGAAAAAATTATGTTATTATAAATATAATTAAAAAAATAATAAAAATAAAAACATTTTAAATTTTTTAATATAATAATATTAAACAAAAGAGAAGGATCATGGAAAGTAATAGAAAAAATGGAGCCAGACATTAAAGAACCACCTTCTACCGGTAGAGATTGTGGAGTGTACTTTTCTATCTTCTCAAATGCTTCAAAGAAGTGGCAGAAGCGAGAAGGGATGAAGAAAACAAATGGTGCGGGCCGTGGGTCAATTATTGAACTTCAGAATTTAAAAAAAAAAAAAATCATTTGAGCCATAAATAAAAATTTAAATATATAAATGTATATATATATATCATATAGGTTTTTAATGTTTTTCTGGATTTTTAAATTTAGGACTTTTAAAAGAAAAAAAAAATCCATTTGAATTATCTCCACAAAAAGTGGTCTTGGGCTTATAGAATGACATGTGAGTTTATGGAATGACATGTGCATAAAGAATATATTATATAATCATATAAAAAAAATGTGTTCAATTAGAGTTTAAATTTACTCCTACAAAATTTGAAATTTGCTTTCTAAATGTAATTATCTTAGTTATTATTTGTATTGTGAAAATTATAATATAGATGAAATACAATTAGAATAAATCAATGTAATTATGTAAATTCTCTTATAAGTTTATTTTAATATGTACATAATTAGAGATTATATTAACCATACAAAATTTTAATTTTAATTTTAATTGTAATTTTGTGTTCTATAAAAATAATAAATACTTGACCAATGGAAGCTCAAAAATATTATTATATTAAACAATTTACAATATTTTTATTTTTTCTATTTTTTTATTTATATTTATAATAACATAATAATTGTAACATTAATTACTTCCCAAACCATATAGCTTTATTATAGTTAAGATTAGAACACAATCATTGTAATATTTTATTACTTTGATTTTTTTTTTAAAAAATATTATTTTATTAAACATTACGGAGTAATTAATAACATAAAGTTTTCAAAAAAACAAATCACATAAACAAAGATTTTAAAATTTTAAATAGTCATTTGTAGTACGATGGATTGCATGATAATAATAACGTATTTTAAATATTTTTATTATGTATTTTTATTTATTTTATTATTTGTATTGCGGTGAACTTGATAATTATAAATGTGTAATTATTAGTGCAACTATATTGTAATTTTTCATGACATTCATATTAACAAAGGAGCAATGGATTACATAGAGGGCATATCGTCATCAACGTAACGACGGTGACGACCAAAGTCCATTTCATTAGGAAATTGACTTCTACATTGTTGACCTCTATGAGCTTTCCGGCGGGCACTTGAGGGTGGCAGGCACGTGAGTGTTGTGGTCAACTGAACTTCGTCATCCGACAATGGATTCAAGTCTCATGCATAACTCATTATGTAATATTGTAACGAGAAGACTTGTGGCACAAAGGAGTCCGGGACAGTCCCTCTATAATGGCATGCGAAAATGATATGTGTACAAGGTAAGCCATCTATAGCCCAACGACTGCAGCTACATGTCCGATCAGTCAAATTTACCTTAACATAGCGTGGCTGGCCCAGAGAACTAGAAGTTGATTCAAGTGCTACCTCATATATCCCTCTTTGGTTGTTATAGGAGCGAATGATTGCATTTTACTTGAACCGTTCTCGAGCGGACATCTCCTTATCAATATCGATTGGCCAACGCAATCCAGCTTGTTGCATTAACTCACTAGCGGAATGCCTGTTTTGAAACATAGCCACTAATTTGTGGAAAGTCAGTTGGGCGATAGTAGTGACAGGTAACATTCGACAACCCATTAGGTTTTCTAGCTAGTAAGGCTTTTAATGAGGTATGATTTTTGATATAGTAATATCAAAAGGGGAAAATTGCATATAAATACTTAAATAGATAAACCCCAAAGACCTGAAGATTATACACGGAATGTTTATGATTGGTTATCCTGAAGATTATGCCCAGAATGCTTGTGGTTGTACTCTTTTTCCCATGGCTAAGTTTTTCTCACTGGGTTTTCTTGGCCAAAGGTTTTTAATGAGGCAACCGGTGTAATACATCAATTTTACATACTTTGTGTACACTTTTCTCCGACCAGTTTTTTTCCACAGATTTTTTCGAGCAGAGTTTTTAATGAGGCCTGAGAATGGTTAGACAATGGCCAATGGGGAGTATTATAAATATTAAGTTATTGGCCATTATTCTATGATTAAAGTACCAAAATGGTCCATCGACTATAGCGAA
The DNA here is from genome assembly GCF_001879475.1 of Ipomoea nil. Taxonomy (NCBI): domain Eukaryota; kingdom Viridiplantae; phylum Streptophyta; class Magnoliopsida; order Solanales; family Convolvulaceae; genus Ipomoea; species Ipomoea nil. The sequence continues at coordinate 4,194,018 of NW_017619458.1, forward strand.
AGTACCGGCTTAGTCCTCGACTTATTTTCTTGACTGATCCAGTCATCAACTATTCAATTTATAACCAACTTGGTCCTCCATCAGTTTAGGTGTTAAGTCATCGTCTCTTTTGAGGGCAAAATAGAACTTTCACTCTTTTCTCTCTTCTTTCACTCTTTTTTTTTTTTGTTTACCTTGCGTCGTTAGCGATGTGGAGAGGCAGAGCAGTCGTAGCAGCCAAGCAAGCGGCGTAGGCGGGACTCTGCAGCTTGGAAATGCCAACGGATATGGAGGCGACCGACGAGCTCTTCAACAAACCCATCAACATCATCATCTCGCCAATTTTTTTTTTTTGTTAGATTTCAAATTTGGCCGACTGCACCACTAGACTCCACCCTCGCCATCAACGTACGCGTCAGCCAAACCAGAAGAAGAGCATAGGTCACCGCATCAAGCCTAAGGCCGCATTATTTGCGTTCAGCGATTTGGGGTTCAATTCGATTTGTGAGGGCTCGATAAACTTTGAAGATGGAAGACGATTTCCCAATTGCACGCCGCTTAAGAAAACCCTAGCTAATCTCCAGCAAAACCTCAAACCAGAGACAAACAGACAAATCAAAGAATTGATGAGAGCTTTGAAAATTGAAAATTGAAGTTTACGAATTTTTTTTTCGCTAAATAGAATTCGACAAAGTTTTGAAAATTGAATTGAATTTTGGAGCGAAGGTGACGGGGTGGAGTTGCCAACGTCGACTCGTCGTGCGCCGCTAGAGGAGCCAGTGGAGACGGAGGTGGGAGGAGACTGGGGTGGTGGAAGCGTGGAACACTGACTGGAGTAGATTGGGGAACCTGCCATGGTTGGTTGCTCGCCATCGCTGCCCACCATCACCATCCTCTCTGAAATTTGCAAACATGAAGCACTGACGTTGTAACACAAACGATTTGTAACACAGTTCGGGCAAACAACCTTAATCTGCGAGGCACTTCTCAATTTGAGAACTTGCCTAAATCCACTAAAAGCTCAATATTTAAAGTACACTGTTTGGAACCTGAGATTACATAATAGAATGATCTTTCCTACCAAACTATTGAAACCTAAACACATGTACTACTTTCTAGGGGAATTTAGTATCCTATTCTCAAAGACTCTCGTACCTCACAAGATTAATGTTGAATGCTTGAAATCTACAATAAAGGACAACCCCTATTTATAGTAGTTATTCCTAACAGATTCGTGAATAACAAACTATTCCTAATCAAAATAGAACTAGAAAATCTTCAACCACAAATCCCCTTAGAACTAGTATTCTTCAATAACTATTCCTCTTAGGACTGATATTCCTTTATAGAACTGAAATTCTTTTTGCACATAACTTTGACAAAATACTTTGAGTCAACATTCTCTCCTTTTGTCAAATTTTTGGCAAACACCTTGGTCTCTGTCTTTCTCCCCCTTAGTTGATGCCACAGTGGTGTTTGATTGATGGTAGATTAATGACAGGTTAGATCACCATCCCATGTGTAGCTTTTATCAAATGATCTTTTCCCCCATCATAACACATTCATATTTTTGGTTTTAGACTTTACAATTCTCTTTGGAAAATTCTACTTTGAGTTCATCATCACACAGTTGACTTATATTGATAAGGTTTGCTTTGAGTCCTTGTACCAAAAAGACTCTTGGTAATCTGGGCAGTCCATGGACATTCAAGGTACCACTTGCGATAATCTGTCCTTTTCCTCCATCTCCAAAAGTGACATGCCCTTCATTTTTGTACTGGATATTCTCAAGATAATGTGGATTTCCTGTCATATGTCTTGAACATCCACTGTCAAAATACCAAACACTTTGTTTTTGGCTTGTTTCTGAGGTATACGCAACAGCTTGTGTTTGTTCCTTTCTTACCCATACTTTCTTGCTGTTATTTTTGCTTTGTACTGCCCAATCTTTGTTGTTTTGTCTGTAATAGAGATCATTTTGTCTTTTGAAGCAGTACGCCTTTATGTGTCCCAATCTGTGGCAGTAATAGCATCTGATTCTCCTTCGGTGTTGAAAGTGATGTTGTGACACCTCAAGATTTTCAGAAGAGTGGCTTTCACTGGACGCTGGATTTGGAGATCTAGGCCTTCCATCTAGTGCCTTGATTTCTTGTAACAGTTTGGCCTCTCTGTTTTTAGATTCTAATAATTCATTTTGTGTTTCTTTGAGGCGTTTTTCTTCTCTCTCTTTTTCACTTTTTAGAAACTGATTTTCTTGCATGAGCTCTAGATTCACTTTGATGATTTGTTCCCATTTAGCACGCAGTTGGGTATATGACTCTAGCAGTTCTTGCATATCATTTTCGTTTCCGTTCTCATTTTCATGATTTGGGGTGAATGCTACGAAATTAGTGTTGGTGTCTTCTTCAATTCACTATCTGAGTCATCGCTTAGTGTTGTCACATATGTTTTGTTCTTCCTTTTAAAGTATGTTGGACATTCTGACTGGATGTGTCCAAACCCTTTGCACTCGTAGCACTGAATTCCTTCAGGTTTTGGACTCTCCCTTCCTTTTGAAATAGATTGATTTTGTCCAGTTGGGAAGTTCGCTTGATTGATTGAAACACTTTTGCTTCTAAATTTGTTGAATTTTTTGAGAACTCTGTTGAAATTCTTTGTTAGGAGAGCAATTGATTGTTTCATGGTTTCAGTATCAATTTCTGGACTCTCTTTCTGCTTTGATTGGAGTGCAATTCCTTTGTCATTATTTTTCCCTGTTTGCAGTATCTCAAGCTCATATGTTTGAAGATTTCCCATTAGATCACTGAGTTTGTAGGTGTTTAGATCTTTGTTTTCTTGGATGGCTGTAACCTTTATCATAAATCTCTCAGGTAGGGAACGTATGACCTTTTTGACGAGCCTAGGTTCAGGAATAGGTTCGCCTAGGTTAAACGCATCTCCAGCAATCCCTAAAACTCTTGCACTAAACTGTGAGATATCCTCATCTTCTTCCATTTTTAAATTATCAAACTCTATTTGTATCATTTGCAGCTTGGATTGCTTAACAGAAGTATTTCCTTCGTGATGATCACATAGTATATCCCATGCAATTTTAGCTATGCTAGTGGTAGCGATTAGTTTGAAAGTATCTTCACTTACCGCTCCATAGATGGCATTCATTGCTTTTGAATTGTAATTATATTCTCTTCGCTCTTCTTCATTCCATCATGTTTTAGGTTTTTGATTACCTTTATCATCAACTGGATTCTTCCATTCTTTCTCAACGGCTTCCCAAACTCCTTCTCCTTGTGCCAAAATATAGATTTTCATTCTAGCTTTCCAGTAGGAGAAATTTGTACCAAAGATAGCAGGGGTCTGGTGCTTGACAGTCCTTCTCTCGGAAACTCCATTAGGATCCTACTAATAATTTAAGCAGTTTGGCTCTGATACCAATTGAAATTTGCAAACACGCAGCACTGACGTTGTAACACAAATGATTTGTAACGCAGTTCGGGCAAACAACCCTAATCTGCGAGGCACTTCTCAATTTGAGAACTTGCCTAAATCCGCTAAAAGCTCAATATTTAAACTACATTGTTTGGAACCTGAGATTACACAATAGAATGATCTTTCCTACCAAACTATTGAAACCTAAACACATGTACTACTTTCTAGGGGAATTTAGTATCCTATTCTCAAAGACTCTCGTACCTTACAAGATTAATGTTGAATGCTTGAAATCTACAATAAAGGACAACCCCTATTTATAGTAGTTATTCCTAACAGATTCGTGAATAACAAACTATTCCTAATCAAAATAGAACTAGAAAATCTTCAACAACAAATCTCCTTAGAACTAGTATTCTTCAATAACTATTCCTCTTAGGACTGATATTCCTTTATAGAACTGAAATTCTTTTTGCACATAACTTTGACAAAATACTTTGAGTCAACACTCTCTCTGCTTCGAAGCTTTCTCTATGGTTTTCTTAAGCGCAATTGTAGTCCAAGAACTATCTCTGCTTCTTTAGCGCAAATGACGCGGCCTGAATTCATCCGATCCAATAGTGAAAGTCTCATTTTTCCCTCAAAAGAGACGGCGACTTAACACCTAAACTGACGGAGGACCAAATCGATCATAAATTGAATAGTTGATGAATGAATCGGTCAAGAAAATAAATCGAGGACCAAGTCGGTACTTTCGCTATAGTCGATGGACCATTTTGGTACTTTACTCTTATTCTAAAATATCTCCACTATCCCACTTTCTCCATTATCTTATCATTGTATTATGTTTTAGTTAGGTGGGAGTATTTACAAGGATGTAATAAGCAGAGATATGTTGTATGAAATGTTGGCTGGTAGTGATACTGATATGAGTGAAGATTCATCTTCTTTCTTTTCTCCCTCATCTCTCCATTGCTTAATGTCGTTTATTTTACAACAGTATGCACGTTTTTCTTGGTATTATGTTCAAGGAGTACAAGTCATTGAAATTGAGATTTAATTTGGAATGTTGTTCAGTGCATGATAATCTATACTTGTTTTTATGTAATTGGCTAAGGCACTTATCTGTTTGGCAAACCTAGCTGAAAAGGTATAAGCTAGAAGCTGAAAGCTGAAAGCTGAAAAATTATAAGCTCGGAGTTGAAAGCTGAAAATGAGTTGTTAAGCAAGTTGTTATGATTGAAAGTGTTTGATAAAAATAACTTTTTGATAAGCTGATAAATGTAAAAAAGCTAAAAGAACACCTTCATAAAATTTAAATTAGTTTGTGTACATATTAAAATTTAACATTTTGTCTTTAAAAGAAATTAACATTTTGAAATAAAACTATTAGCATAATCATGATTTAGCATCTCAGAATGAAGTAGCAATATTGTTGCAAATCTCATAATAATAATAATAATAATAATAATAATAATAATAATAATAATAATAATAATAATATTATTATTATTATTATTATTATTATTATTATTATTAAATAAAAATTATATTGAAATTGATTATCATTGAGTGGGGAATACAATAATAATGAGGATTTTGATTTGAAGGTGGGAGAGGAATTAAGCTTGGATCCAGAAAGTGATTGAAGTGTAAGGATGGAGGTTTGGAGCAAAGATTGAGATAAGGAGCCCCAACCAATGTATGTTCAATACTTACTGAGTTACTGTGTGGACCGTGGTCCACAGAGCTGTGTAGATCACGGTCCAAAAACGACATTATTTTGCTTAATTTTATTTTTTTGAGCGCTCAACTGTAATATATATTTTTATAACTCATAATATACATTATGCTAAAACATAATGTACATTATTCCAAAGCACAATATACATTATTTTAAAATATAATATACATTATATTAGTCCAAATGTTTCATTATTCTAACACATACATTATTTTAATACATAATGTACATTATTCTAATACATAATGTACATTATTCTAACTAATAATATACATTATTTTTACTCATAATAATCACAAAAATATTTTAGACCGTGATCCATACAGCTCTATGGACCACGATCCACACCATAGTTTGCCCTAAACTCTTAGCCTTTTATAAGACTCTTAACCTTCTTAACTTAATGCACAACCGTCCATAAGCCAACTTGCATGCTCCTTGGCCTTTTAAATTAGCATCATCCGACAACCTTCTTTGGCTCTTTAAACCCAACATACATCCGTGGGCAAAATTTATTGTGGAGCATGGTCTATGTAGTAGTATGGACTATGGAGTATGTATTATTTTAATTACATGTCAGTTTCATTTAACAATATTATTATGTTTTTTAGTTTCATTTTTCTTTTACACTAGTTTCATTATAGCAATATAAATGGTCGATCTTGACCATATTTGGCTCGGGCGACCGCACAATTGGGGGCCCAATGTTTTTAAAAAATATTTTAGATATAATCGATTATTTTTTATACTTGATAATTTTTTTTTAATTCATAGATTGGTCTTAATTGTAATTGTAAATAAAGTTTTACAAAGAATTGACATCCAAATTTTGGTGAATAATTTTGTATTTAAATATAAACGAAAAATGACACTTTTAAATTAACTTTTGAATTGTATTCTTTCTTTATTAAATTTTTATGCATTATATTTGGACAAAAAAAATTAATTATAATTTTATTTTTGTCCTAGAATACAATAACTTAAAGTCCAATTGGATTTGAACTCAATTACCTTAGGTTACATATATTTTTAGATCTTCTAGACTTCTATCTTCATCTTTCATAGGTCTTTTGAGATTATGTTTTTTTACCTTTATAAATAGAAATCTCTATCATTATAGCGAAATTTAAATATTAAAAAAATTTCTCTCTCTCCATATGTTGTCTCTCTATTATTGTCTTTGTCTTTGTCTTTGCATATTACTCTATTATATTTAGATTGCAACTCAAAACAAAAATAATAATGGCCCAAATTAAATTATTAGACATGACTCTTATTGTTTAAGGCAAATTATTGTATGGACCATGGTCCACACAATTGCGTGGACCATGAATATCATGTACATTTTTAATATATTAAAAGTACATTATTTTTGTACTGGAGGTACATTATATAAAATAATGTACCCTTAGTATATTAAAAATATACTTTCAAAAAATATATCTTACGTACATAAATAATGTACCATTAATATATTAAAAATGTACTTTTTAATTATGATCCACACAATTGTATGGACCATGGTCCATGCAATAACGATTGTATTTTTAATGGAAAGTCCCTGACAATACTAAAGTATCATTTTTTTTTTTATCAGAACAGGAAGGGGATACCCATAGGAGACTTATCACTAATCTACATTCATAATTTGGCGCCAGGAAACCAATCCAAGGCTTCCTGTATCTCGTCTGGAGGCTCTTTGAATATTAAGATACCACGCGGACGATCTTTTGCACTCTGGGCCAGCAGGTCCGCTACTGAATTTTGCTCACGGGACGCATAGCAAATTCTAAACTCCCTTATATACTTCATTTCCTTCCTGCATGCATTAAGGACATATTTGATTATCCACTCTTCCAGCATTATTTGAAGCCAGATCATATGCCGCCCTAACCAAAAAGGCCTTAAAACTTCTACTTCCCCATCCCAATTCGTCCTCTGCTTCCTCATCATCACATAGCACGGTAGCAGCCAATAAATTTAGCTAGAATATTATCTGGTAGGACCCTTTGCAGTTTCTGCCAATCCCAGCCTGAGGAGGGATCCCAATAGTCCGCTACTTTCAGGTACAACTCAATAAGTGGTATAATATAATATAGGTAGCCAACTTCCATAGTGGCCTGTGGCCAACCCAAAAATCAAGCCAGAACAAAGTGTCTTTACCGTTTCTAACTAGTTTCCTTATACTAAAGTATCATTTTAATTATAATCACTTTCTACATCCAAGTTTAATTCCTCTCCCACCTTCAAATCAAAATCCTCGTTATTTTATTATTGTATTCCCCACTTAATGATAATCAATTACAATATAATTTTTATTTATTTATTGTATATATGATATGAATAGACCCTTTTGGTAAAATAGTTAACCTATATGTCAATTTTGACTTATTTGACCACTATTAGCTCTTTGACTTGGTTAAAAAATAAATATTAGTGTTTGGTTAATTAGCTTATTGTAACTCTAAAATGCTAAAATTCAAAAAGCTACCGAAAATAACTTTTTCAATTAGCTTTGTGAGAAAATAAATTATACCAAATAACTACAACTAACAGCTAATTTACCAAACATTTTTCTACATTATGCTAATGTTATCAACTAGTTATATCATCTAATTAATCAAATCAGCTAACAACTATTTACCAAACATGATAAAAAACAAATATAGTTTATCACGGAACTACACTCCAGATCTCAATTTCAATTTGACTTCTCCTCCTTGAACAAAGTGGGTTGAATTCAACATAAAAGCAAGAAAAATGTGGACAAATTATTGTGTGGACCATGGTCTACAATCTACATAGTGTTGTGTGGAATACAATAAAAAGTACATTTTTAATATACTAAATGTACATTATCTGCATATTGAATATAGATTATATAAAATAATGTACTTTCAGTACTCAAATAACGTATTTTCCCTGAATATAATATATTAAAATTGCATTATTTTTGTACTGAATGTACATTATTTTATAACATACAAAATATGATTCACCCAATAATAATTAAAAAACGTGCATATCTGACTGAACGGGTTCGATCGTTTTTGATTTCCCGACAAGAGCCTCCGCTTATGGAGGATTCTCAGCGGAACAAAAAAAAAGAGTTTGAGCTCTTTTGGCTTACTTTTAGACTTCACTTTATAAAGAAAAAAAGAGTTTCAGCATGTAACGGGTGAAAAAATCTACCAGCAATGCTTGAACAAAGGAGAATGTGTATTCTTCCGGGAGGATACCGAGCCGAGCCGAACTCTTTTGGCTTACTTTTAGACTTCACTTTATAAAGATGCTAATATTGCGGATGAATAGAAGAAAGGTGGACTATATCATCAACTTCTTCCATTTGTCTAGGAAAGCTAGCCGGGCCACAAAAAGTTCACAATAAAAAGACGTACTTGGTACTTATCGTCCTATAAAGTTGTATGTTACCGTTTTACTTTTCCTTCACGGATGGTTCATGATGCATCTTTCCACTTCACTAACACCAAATATCCGTGGATTTGCAGAAAAAAAAAAATTATGAGAAATAAAATTTGAATCTAATAGAAAAAATATATGAATATTTTTAATTTCATTAAATAATTTGTTAGGTAAGTATTTAAATTATAATTATTTAATTCATTATTAAATTTGTTGATATTTTACTAATTAGTATTTCCACCCGTGCACACGGAATAGATTTGTTATAATATATTAAGGATATTTGAATCGATATACTATTATTTAAATTATAACATCAAATATTATATAAAACAATTGTAGTGCTATATATTTTTTTTAAGTGATTAAAAAATTAAAATATCAAACTGAGCCAAACTTTGTTATGTGGTGTTTGGTTGGAGACTTTTGAACCCTATGGGTGCCATTAGTAATTACTAATTACCAAATTCATTTCCCTTTTAACTTCACTACTTTTTCACTACTTTTTGAATAATGAAATAAAATATAAGGGAGAAAAAATGAGAAAAAACAATATATATATATATATATATATATATATATATATATATATATATATATATATATATATATATATATATTAAAGCCACCAAAGTACAAGATAGAGATGCATGAGATAATATCTTAGCTCATTAAAGCCACCAAAGGCATTAGAGCCACAAAGTACCAAAGGCATTAGAGCCACAAACAACAAGATAGAGATGAGATAATATCTTAGGTGATTAAAGCCACCAAATTTCTTCAAGAATGTTTAAACTGCAAATCGATCTCAAACAATAGGCTCAAACAACGTAACCTAGCCCCGCCCAGCTTAATTTAATGTGTTAGTGTTACTTCTGAAATTCTAAGACGGTATAGAAGAAATCTACGTAGAACGCCCGGAAACTGCTAAACCCGACCGAGCGGCTGAGCTGCCGGTACTCTTCCTCGGTCCGGTGTTTTCCTTTGGCCCTATAGATTGTCATGACAAAGATGTCGCCTTCAAGGAGGAGTCGTGTTCTTTGAGTGTCGTCAGTTTGGATGGGCAAAACTGGCTCGCAAGCAACCAACTTTCCTCCCTGTGGAAGTGCACCATAGCAGCTGCTCATGATCTCCTTGCACTCTTCATCCATCCATGTTGTTAACATCCACTGCATAACCAACAAAATCTATGATTATATGCTTCCATTCGCACAAGTACACAACAGGCGGCACATTAAACACACAAACAAACACAGACACATGAAGCATTACACTGGTGCACAAGTACACAACAGATGACACATTAAACACACAAACAAACACAGACACATGAAGCATTACACTGGTGCACAAGTACACAACAGATGACACATTAAACACACAAACAAACACGCACATTAAACACATAAACACACAAACAAACACACACACATTAAGCATTACACTAGTGCACAAGTACACACTTAAGCATTACACTACAAATAAACATGCACATTAAGCACTACACTGGTACACAAGTACACACAGACGGCACATTAAACACACAAATAAACACACACGTTAAACACACAAATAAACATGCACATTAAGCATTACACTAGTACACAAGTACACAGGCACATTAAACACACAAATAACCGATAGTATATATACGCATATTATATAACATTATTGGGGCGTTTGGTCCAAGTAAGGCACTTAGCTAATAAATAAAGGTTACGTACCTTCATGAAAATGGCATCACCATTAGGTATGGATTTGAACATGTCACCACCAACGTGGGTTATACCTGCATAAACCCAAACATCTTTTAACTATTCTATTTTTTTGGGAGGATTACAGGAAATAGCCTCCACTACTCTATGGTTTGCATTTGGTAAATATTGCATTGTAACACTAGTTACTTGGGGTAAATTAGTCTAAGTTGCTGACAAATTTAAACCAAGAAGCTAAGATCAATAAGTTATTTCCATTTGAAGTTAACATACTTGACTAGAATTGTCCCTAACTATCTTATTATTTTCACTATTGAATGTAGAAGTTCAAAATTAACCTGAGTTAGTGTCTCAACTATTGTATTGTACTTTTTTTTTTTTTTGGAAAATACTATTGTATTGTACCTAAAAGAATAGAGATGATAATAATAACAATAAATACCCCAATAGATTTGAAGTCATCAAAACATAGATTATTAATTACCAGGAATGTTGGGAGCCTTCTGAACAACCTCAGGCAAATCGAAGTTAATTCCTTGTGTAATACTAGGATGCTTCTCCATGATCATCCTGAGGCAATCTCCGGCGCTCCCTCCCACATCCACCAATCGTGTTACACCTTCGAACCCATGGTAGCCGTCTAGGAACGCCTTCATGAACGGAACAGAAACGCCGGACATGGCCTTCAGCATTAGGCCGTTCATCTCCGGCTTCTTCCCGTAGTAACTGTACGCCGGTTCGCCGTTGGCTTTCACAAACGGCTCAGACGAGGAATCCACCACCGCCTCGTGCACCAGCGGCCACGCCTTCATCAGCGCATCCTGGTGGTGCTGCAGCACATACGCTCCGTACGATAACCCATCCTTGTCGGTCACAAGGGTTTTGCCCACCTCACCCAGTGAATACCTACCAAAATTCAACAAATTAATGATTTCTGTGACCTACTATTTTTGTGTGTACCCAAACTTCCCACGATACTCAAAATCAATATTCAAATCCTTAACGTTTAGTGAGTCTTTTCACTCAGATAAATCCTATATTTTTCCTTTTTAGATAAAGAAAAATCAAACGAAACTTTCTTTTTAAGATAAAAGAAATCAATGATAAGATGTGTAATACCCCTACCTTCTCTCTGACGCATCAGCATTTATATGTTCGCGGAAGACGCCGTAGCTGGTGAGCATGCGGAGGATGCGCTGGAGGTTTTGGGCGTCGCCGCCGCCGGAAGGGAGGACGGAGGAGAGTATCTCGGAAGCGGAGAGCGGCGCGTTGGATCCACCTTGCCAAATTGCATCGGCGACGTTCAGTCGAACGACGGCATTCAAGGACATGGGTACGCTAATCATGTTGGCTAGCTCCATTATCGTTAATCTTGCATTTTTTTGGGCACTTTCGGATTCACTCCCCATTGCTTCGATCTCCTTTTTCCCTGTAATTTGTTTCTCTATTCTTGACTCTGTTCAGCACTTGAGGGTAGCATTAGATCCTTAGGATTTTATTTAGTATTTATAGCATGAATTTTGACCAAACAAATCACCCAAGTTCACGCTGTGGGTTCAATTTCTTTTGTGGCTTTTGTCAGTTTGTGTAGAAAAAGATAATTTATAATTGTATTGAATTAATTTTTTTATTTCTTATTAGAATGGATAGGACTCTGTACTTCTACTTCTAGTATATCTCTTTCTCTCTCTTGTATATATTTCTATTTGTATCCTTAAGTTAAATAACTTTTGTTTTTATTTTTTATTTTATTTTTTTTAAATTATGATATATAAAATTATTTAATAAAATAAAAAATTATTATTTTAATAAAATAACCTCCACTTCAGGTAAACATGTCAATTTTGAGTTCAATTGCATCATTTCGCGTTGTTCAGGGACCTAATTGCATGTTTTTTCAGTTCAGTGACCTAATTACATTTTCTTGTGTAGTTCGATGGCCTATTTGACACTTATTCCTTATATATTATGCCTTCTTTTCAATAAATGTATAACTAAATTTATAATACTCCCTCCGTCCCGAATTGGATGTCTCATTTACTTTTTGCACGCTTTTTAATGAATTAAAGTAAATGTTATGCACTTTCCAATTATGCTCCTCACTTTTTCACTTTTGGAAATAAAAACAATAAAGAAAGCAAAAGCTAGAAGGGTAATTTGAAAAAAGTAGAATGATGGTGATGTTCAATTTTGGAAAGTGGACAACATTTTGGGACAGACTAAAAAGGAAAGTAAGACACATAAAATGGGACAGGGGGAGTATAATTTATGAGATTTACATACGATTTGTATGAACAATTGCTTCAATAACATTTAAGTTGAATAACTTTCCTTTTTGATATCATAAATTGCTTCGATGACACATATTTATGCTTACGAGTGCAGAATTTTGACCTTCAAGTGCACATTTTTGTGCCTTCAAGTCCCTGAACAACACAAACTAATACAATTCAATCCAAAATGATCTGTTTACCTGAAAACATGCTGACGTGACAGTTACCCAATATAAAAATAATTTTTTAAATACCTTTAAATAAAATAATTATTTAAAACTTAAAAGAAAAAAAAAAAAAACCTTCAAAGGGGCCGGCCGATTATCTTCGTATCTCTCAAAGCAAATTTTTGTATCTTCCCAGTGGAATTAAGTGGCAAATCTCCACCTTCAAAAAAAAAAAGTGGCAAATCTCCAAAGATATAACTTATTTATGAGAGTTTATTTAGGAGTTTATAACTTATTTTAATCTAGTAATAAATTATAAGCTCTATTTGGTAATGTTTCCAAAATAAGCTCGTAGTTTAAAATAAGAGCTTACTTATTTTGGAACACTACTTAAGGTAACGTTTCAAAATAAGCTGGTAGGCTTCCTAATTTTTTTTTTCCATTTTTATCCTTATTATTTTAGAGAAATAATATCATTTACCCTTCCCAATTAAAACATTTTACTTATCCTTTATCCGCAACTTTCACAATAAATCCTTTATTATTATTACTAATTTTTATCAATTGGGATTGTGACAACCCAAAATTTAATTTTATAAATTCGGTTTTAAGAAATTCCAAAATAGTCATTTTTCACTCTATAAAAATTTTGCGATGAAATCGGTGTTTGAATAAATTATTTTGAGCTACTTTAAGTAAATTCAACACCGTGACTTATTTTAAATCTAAAATCTTAGATTTTCGGGTACACTGCATACCAAGTTTTCGATCCGAAAGTCAATCTGAGTGAAACCCGAAAGGAACCTGTGAAACCTGAACCAAGTGTTTTAATTAGAACTATCTTTTAGAAAGTCTATCATTGACCCCAAGTTATTCCAAAATTATTTTTAAGACCATGGTCCATGATACAAGGTGAACCCTAAAATTATATCTTTACATTTTTACCTCCAAACCCTAAGTATAAGAGATAGCTTTTTCCCTTGTCCACTATTCATTCTAAAGAAATCAGCAGCTCTCATCGTGACATCCTCCATCTTTCCCCATCATCTTCGTCCTCTTCATTTTTGGAGCTTATTCTTATTCCCAAGCTTAGGTTTCAAGACTTGGTAAGATTTCATCTCCTCTTCTTCCATTTTCCTTTGTTGGCTTGTCTTTAAGAGGAGGTTTTCTAAGCTAGAGGTTTATATTTGGATTGTTTTGTTTGTTGCTTGAGAAATGGAGATGGTAATAAAGAAGAAGACCTAGCTTGAGGTTGGAGATGGAAGGATTCTTGAGGGTGAAGCTTGAGGTATAACCCATGGATTCCCAAATCTAGTATTTCGTCCTAAATTATGTGATTTAGATATTCATGAGTGTTTATATTTATATTTATTGGGCATTTGGAATGATGAAGTGTATGTTATTTGATGATGTGAAGCTATTTGTTTGCTTGATTAAAATTGTTTAAGGTGGTATTTAAACCCCCCTAATCCCTTAATTAAAATCCCTCCCACTTGAGCAATTGCTTGATTAAAATTGTTTAAGGTGGTATTTAAATCCCTAATCCCTTAATTAAAATCCCTCCCACTTGAGCAATTGCTTGATTAAAATTGTTTAAGGTGGGATTTAAACCCCTAATCCCTTAATTAAAATCCATTCCACTTGAGCAACTTCAATCTTTGGGAAATTATCTTGACTTATGGATTTAAACCCCAATGCTTGATTAAAAACTTCCATCTTTGGGAAAGGTGGGAATTAAACCCCTAATCCCTTAATTAAAATCCCTTCCACTTGAGCAACTTCAATCTTTGGGAAATTATCTTGACTTATTTTAAATAAGGTGGGATTTAAACCCCTAATTCCTTAATTAAAATCCCTTCCACTTGAGCAACTTCAATCTTTGGAAAATTATCTTGACTTATGGATTTAAAGCCCTAATGCTTGATTAAAATTGTTTAAGGTGGGATTTAAACCCCTAATCCCTTAATTAAAATCTCTTCCACTTCAGCAACTTCAATCTTTGGGAAATTATCTTGACTTGTTTTAAATATTATTTGGGTTTGAAGGGTTATTTACATATGAAGTATTTTTTATAGAAATTCATAAAAATGTGGAGAAGGGTTTAAACTACCAAAAGCTATGATTTGCCAAGAAAGCTCAATTCTAGAATTATATATGAGCATATATGTTTTGAGAAATATTATACTTGATTTTAGGAATATGTACATATGTAACGATGTATGAGATATATATTTGATCATAAAGATATTTGAAGCTTATTCTATCATTTCCCTAAAACTACTCAGTTAGTAACATTTTATATTTCGGAAAATACTATGTATCCCTAGAAAGGTTTAACCTAAGAACTTTTGATCTATAAAGTGTATAACCCATGGACTCCCAAAGCTTTTTCTTAGACTTCACAGAGTCTATTTTTCTGTGAAAATGAGTAGAAATGCTAGTTCATTGCAGTGTTTGAGCTATTAAGTGATCTATTGTTGATTTATGATGTATTGTTGATGTTTTAGAAGTGTTAGTTTGCCTGAGAAAATTCTTGCAGATGAAAGAAGTCATCTGGTGCACCAGACAGTATGCACTAGTAGACCTCACGGGCCTAGCCAACGGTCCTCAGAGGAGGTCGTTGGCCAGCCCGTGAGAGACCGGCTCTAGGGAATGACCCTAGGAAAGGGCCGTTTCCCTGAGCCGTGAGTTTACCTGGCCAAGGGGGTGGGACTCGGCTAGTCCCGCCGAGGCCTCCGTTGTTGAGTGGTTGTGTAGTGGTCAGGCCCTTGTGAAGCAACCCCTAAAAACAAGCTATTTAAAAGCCTTAAACATGCAGATAACTGAACTAAACAACAAACACAACGGAAGACTGAAAGATAACTAGATAAACTTAAATCCAAATCACGGAGTGTTATGCCACGTTCACCAAAAAGGATGAACGCATTGTTTACAACTAATCCATAGTCTCAAAGTCTACAACTAAACCGGCACACAGGCCATAACACAAGCGGGAGAAGCTACACTAGCAAGCTAGACTGCGCACTCGACTAGACATCACCTGAAAGAACACAATAAAACATGGGACGACGCCCGGTCAGTGAATAATGCTGGTAACCCACCAATACATGTGAAATAACATACATAAGTAAGATATAAGTTGTAAAGCCATTTTCGAAACGGAATACATAAGTATATAAGTACAAAACCAAGAGCAATAGTAAACACAAGACTCAACACTCTCTCAATCAAAGATACGGGAACACATCCCAAAACCACAAAGGATAACCACAACAAAAAGGATAAAGACAAGACCGATGGCAACACATGCCCTTGTGACTACACACATCACAAGAAGAGAACTCACAACAACGGCTACACAAGCCCTCGTGACATCACCCATCACGAGTTGATATGCCTTCCTTATGCCCGGTTCCAACCTTATGGTTACCCCTAACCTTATATCTTCTTCCAACCATTACCTCCAGGACCCCTGAACTTCTTAGTCCAACCTTTT
This sequence comes from Ipomoea nil, assembly GCF_001879475.1. Lineage (NCBI taxonomy): Eukaryota > Viridiplantae > Streptophyta > Magnoliopsida > Solanales > Convolvulaceae > Ipomoea > Ipomoea nil. The sequence goes on from NW_017619458.1 coordinate 4,210,241, forward strand.
CCCTCCTGGGACCGTCGTCCCCCACCAACAAACCACCAACAAGACCACAATTTCATAGTACACGAGGGTACCGTACACACACACGGCAACACATGCCACCCAAGAATCACGTGAACCTTACACAAAGGTCACAACTCCATAATCACGTCACGGCCACCACGAGGACCGCTGCAATACCTTGGTGACTAGTGTCCCATACCACTAATCGTGCAATCCAGGTAAAGCCACACACACATCACACTACAACAGGAATCAATCAACGGATCACAACGAAGATATGAAACCATACTCAATCAAGGAATGGATCACAGTCCAACAACAACAACGATGAATAACACGAGTTATCATCAATCAATAGGAAGGTACAAACAACACACACGCTAGTATTTAAACACCGAACTAGCATGCTTATCAAACAGGTAAACCAAAGGTAGTTCCGAAGAACACACAAGACTCATCACGGTTCAACGAAACACAATGTTGAACACTTAGCACGATTCACGACACAAAAACCTACGTAGAATCCTACCATATAGTTCTAGACATACGAAACATCAAGAAGACACTCAAATAGTTTCACAAAAGAACATCGGGAAGTCAAAAGACCAAATACCGAGTCAAAAGAATCACGGGGAAGAAATCCCCAAACAAAACCAACTTGTGTACTCGCGGGTGGGCCCACGGGTGGTACCCCGCCCGTGGTTCCGCCCGCGGGAACACACTCTCACAAGCCTTGTACCCGCGGGTGGGGCGACGGGTGGTGCCCCGCCCGCCGTTCCGCCCGCGGGTACACGTCCTGTACCAAAACAATCCCTTCAGGGATTTTCATCTCCAAACTCAAATTCAAGTCCAAAACATGCCAAATCTCACCAAACACAACAAAATGACTTGAATCAAAGGAAATGCCAAGCAATGGCACAAAAGAACCCTAAACACAAACTCTAGATATGCATTTTCACAAGATCATGCACCAACACTCACATTTCATAGCAAACCACATGTAGAATCCAAGAAATCACATATAGGTAAGCAAAATAGGTTTTGTAGAGCATGAGTTACCTCTTGTAGACTAAAGACTTCACTTTACACCTCAACAAGCTCCTCACAAGGCTCACCTTCCAAACCCACTTCAAGAACATACCAAAAGATCATAAAGTTCCTATCTTTAAGAAAAGACACCTTAGATAAAACCAAAAACACAAGATGAACTTAGATCTTACCCTCCTAGATGCCCAAATATAAGAAAGGTTGAATCTTGGAAGCAACTCTTGAAGTTTTGGCAAGGCTCCAACTTGGCTTGGAAGAAAAGCTACTCACATTTTAGAGAGAAGGTGGAGCTAGATTTTTAGAAAAGTGTAAGGAGAGAATGAAGATGGTCTACTAGGTTAGGTTACATTACCAACAACAAGTGAAAGGTCAAGAATACCCTTACTAACATAAGGAAGTGTAAGGAACAAGGGAACTCCTTACAAAGCTCAATGTACAACTTTGACTTTGGGGTTGACTAGTCAATTACTAGTCCCTAACTATTAAATTTCAGGAATTTTAGGAATTAAATTACAAATTGAAATAGGATTAATTACTCAATTAATCCCTTAATTGGATTTGGATTTTGGGGTGTCACATCCTCTCCCCCTTCAAAGAAGCTTCGTCCTCGAAGCTTGGGTACGACGAATTAAAGGGAAACGGTGAAAAGAAACAACATTGTGACAAGAGGTTCAAGAACAAACTCTTTTGGTCAAAAACTCCAAAAGATTCCACAAGATTTCAAGGCAATGAAGTATTCCAAAACAAGAAAGAAGGTATTTCAATTCAAGGATTGGCAAGAGTTTAACAAACGGATAGATTGAGCATCAAGAACTCTAGCCTCAACACAAACACCAACTTCTAGAAAACAACTAAGAACTAAGCAACTAACTCCAAGCACCAACTACTAAGCTAGCTAAACAACAAAGCAACAAGCAAAACAAGCATCCCAGGTAAGCAGGAAACTACTACCAAACTAACAACGGCTAAGAAGGAAACAACAACAAGGAAAAGGCGAACGGGATTACCACAACACAAGCTAGAACTCCTCACTCTCCGACTCCTCAGATTCCTCAGACTCCTCTCCGTCTTCACCTCTACGGCTAGAACTGGCTTCGATCTGGTCTAACCACTGGTGCACTGCGACGAACTGCGCCTTCATGAACGCGAAGCCTTCTGCGATCATGCTATTCTGTTGGCGAAGAAAGGTGACAACGCGCTCCTCATGCGCCATGGCATCATGATCCCTCTTCGTGCGAGCTTCTTTCCTTCTCCGATTTTCCTCACTGTCAGAATCACTTTCTTCAGCTTCGGCAGCTTCCGGTGCTTCCACTTCTTCTTCTTCTTGGCCTGCTTCCTCCTCAACTTCTTTATCACCACCCAAACTTTGAACTGCGAGGCTCAAATTCCCGGCATGGATCCTAAGCTCCGTTGCCAACTCTGCCCTTTCTTCCGGTGCTTTCCTTGCCACTTCTTCAAGCGTGATGTAATCACCATCATTTAGCTGAAACAAATTACAACTCCGAAGATTGGTGGCATCCAACACCATCTTTCTCACGGCCTCCGGGAGACAACCATCCACGCTTACACCTTTTCTAACCAAAATCCAGCTCAACACCATCCCATACAGTAGGTTTTTCTGGTTGTGATCCCGACAGAAAACCATGTGCTACAACATCAAAGTTGGCAAGTTGAACTTAACCATATTCTTGAGGCAAAAGGCAAAGGTACACTCCAACTTTCCCAACAAACTGCTTTTGTTGTTATTAGGCAACAAACAATCCGATACCAACATAACCAAAATCTGTTGCTCAGCGGACAACTACTTTTTCTCCGGCCTTGAAGCTTGAGTGAAACCACTCATACGGCCCAACAGATAACTTAAATAGTCCTGGTACCCCATGGTATCCGTACTAATCCATGAATGGCCACTATACTGAGCAACTCCTGAAGCAGATAAACTCAAAAGCTGAGCCAGCCTCTTTTCAGAAAGCACAACCTTCACACCTCACACTTTAGAAGTGATTTCAAACTTATCACCTTCCTTTGTCACAACCATGTGACGATAAAATTCCTTAACCAAACTCGGGTAAGTCTCAGCCCTTATGGCGAGAAACCCATCCAACAAACCTTGAAATCTAAGCATATCCAACAAAGAATCAGGAAAAGATTCCGAATCAAAAGCTTTACATTCAAGGGCGAGGTAATGGGCATCCACCCATTCTGCTTTTCTTGCCAAACTTGACCTTCTAGGCATGATTGATGATGACCGAAAGCTCAACAAAAAGGACCCAAGGCTTCTCCTCTTTTTCTTCTTCTTTCTCTCTTCTCGCTGCTCTCTCTCTCTCTCTCTCTCTCGCTCGGCTTCTCTCTCGGCGACGCGGCAACGAAGCAAAAGGCGGCGAAGCTCCGGCAGACGGCGAACGCCGGCGGCGGTGCGTCGGCAGGCTGCTGCGCCGGCGGTGGGATGGCGGGTTGCTGGTGGCGACGAGTGGGGGTGGGTGCTCGGTGGTTCACGGGTAGGGTAGAGGAAGGAAGAAGGAAATTTGGGAAATTAGGGATTGTGGGAAAAATTGGGGAAAAAGATGATTTAATTTGGGGATTTTGGGTAAAGATGAGGATTTATGGTTTAAATGGGATTAAAATTGAATAGGTTCCAAGGAAGACAATTAGCTCAAGTAGTTTAGAGGTTGGGTTGGTAAAGAATAGTCTCGAGTTCGAAACATAAGGGTTAAAATTAAACATTTTGGCTTGGATTTCAAGCTACACAAGAAAGGATTTTTGGTATGGATTTACTAATTTTAAAGGATCTCTCAAAAGGATAGTTGCAAGAATAACCAAATATAAGGATTGTAGAATTAACCCAAGCACAACTTGCTCCAAAGATGGATAGCTAACTTCTCAACGAAACTTATTCGCAAGACTAAGGGAGTCACTTAACAAGAAGAGCTTACACCTAACTCCAAAAGAATCATTACCAAAGAAAAGCATGCCAAGGATTGCCAAGTAACTCAAATAGACAACAACAAAAAAGCATGCCAAGGATTGCCAAGTAACTCAAATAGACAACAACGAAACACAAAGTAACACTCAAGACAACCAAGAACACAATATTCGCGAAAAACAAAGATAGGCTAGGATAGGGTTACCTGCCAACTCCTCCTCCACCAAACCCTCAGACTCTGCCTGCGAACGCCCCATTACGAAGACTCTCCCTGGTGGCCTAGCTCCAACTGCTCCACGACCTGAACTACCTCCCTGGGCTCCTCCAGCTCCCGGGGGTGGTGGCAACGCTCTCTGACCGGCTTGCTGGGGACACTCCGCAACCTTGTGACCACGATCTCCAAATCGGAAACACCGAAGCACTTGGCCGTGACAATCTTGGCCAGCGTGCACCTTCCCACATCTTCGGCATGGAACAACTTAGCTTGATTCCCTTGCTCCATCCGCTTAGGTCCTTGAGATGAGGATGACACGTTCTTGGCTTGAAAACTCGGTCGTGGCTTCTTGAAGGTAGAAGAACCTCCGCTCTCAACCCTTTTCCTGGCTAGCTCATAAGATCCTTTCTGAAGCTGCTGAACGCGATACAGATCCGCGGCACTCAGATACGCATCCTTAAGGGAACTTGGCCTACTTACCGTCAACGCTTTTCGTGCCTCATAATTCAGACCGGCAACGAATCTCTCAACCTTCCAAGCCAAGTTGGAGCCTTGCCAAAACTTCAAGAGTTACTTCCAAGATTCAACCTTTCTTATATTTGGGGATCTAGGAGGGTAAGATCTAAGTTCATCTTGTGCTTTTGGTTTTATCTAAGATGTCTTTTCTTAAAGATAGGATCTTTATGATCTTTTGGTATGTTCATGAAGTGGGTTTGGAAGGTGAGCCTTGTGAGGAGCTTGTTGAGGTGTAAAGTGAAGTCTTTAGTCTACAAGAGGTAACCCATGCTCTACAAAACCTATTTTGCTTACCTATATGTGATTTCTTGGATTCTACATGTGTTTTGCTATGAAATGTGAGTGTCGATGCATGATCTTGTGAAAATGCATATCTAGAGCTTGTGTTTAGGGTTCTTTTGTGCCATTGCTTGGCATTTCCTTTGATTCAAGTCATTTTGTTGTGTTTGGTGAGATTTGGCATGTTTTGGACTTGAATTTGAGTTTGGAGATGAAAATCCCCTAAGGGATTGTTTTGGCACAGGACGTGTACCCGCGGGCGGAACGGCGGGCGGGGCACCACCCGTCGACCCACCCGCAGGTACAAGGCTTGTGAGAGTGTGTTCCCGCGGGCGGAACCACGGGCGGGGCACCACCCGTGGGCCAACCCGCGGGTACACAAGTTGGTTTTGTTTGGGGATTTGGTCCCCGTGTTTCTTTTGACTCGGTATTTGGTCTTTTGACTTCCTGATGTTCCTTTATGAAACAATTTGAGTGTCTTCTTGATGTTTCGTATGTCTAGAACTATATGGTAGGATTCCATGTAGGTTTTGGTGTCGTGAATCGTGCTAAGTGTTCAACATTGTATTTCGTTGAATCGTGATGAGTCTTGTGTGTTCTTCGGAACTACCTTTGGTTTACCCATTTGATAAGCATGCTAGTTCGGTGTTTAAATACTAGCATGTGTGTTTTTTTTACCTTCCTATTGGTTGATGATAACTCGTGTTATTCATCGTTGTTGTTGTTGGACCGTGTTCCATTCCTTGATTGAGTATGGTTTCATATCTTCGTTGTGATCCGTTGATTGATTCCTGTTGTAGTGTGATGTGTGTGTGGCTTTACCTGGATTGCACGATTAGTGGTATGGGACACTAGTCACCAAGGTATTGCAGCGGTCCTCGTGGTGGCCGTGACGTGATTATGGAGTTGTGACCTTTGTGTAAGGTTTACGTGATTCTTGGGTGGCATGTGTTGCAGTGTGTGTGTACGACACCCTCGTGTACTATGAAATTCGTGGTCTTGTTGTTGGTTTGTTTGTTAGTGGGGGACGATGGTCCCAGGAGGGAAAAGGTTGGACTATGAAGTACATGGGTCCTGGAGGTAATGGTTGGAAGAAGATATAAGGTTGGGGGTAGCCATAAGGTTGGAACCGGGCATAAAGAAGGCATATCAACTCGTGATGGGTGATGTCATGAGGGCTTGTGTAGCCGTTGTTGTGAGTTCTCTTCTTGTGACGTGTGTAGTCACAAGGGCATGTGTTGCCATCGGTCTTGTCTTTATCCTTTGTGTTGTGGTTATCTTTTGTGGTTTTGGGATGTGTTCCCGTATCTTTGATTGAGAGAGTGTTGAATCTTGTGTTGACTATTGCTCTTGGTTTTGTACTTATATACTTATGTATTCCGTTTCGAAAATGGCTTTACAACTTATATCTTACTTATGTATGTTATTTCACATGTATTGGTGGGTTACTAGCATTATTCGCTGACCGGGCGTCGTCCCATGTTTTATTGTGTTCTTTCAGGTGATGTCTAGGCGAGTGCGCAGTCTAGCTTGCTAGTGTAGCTTCTCCCGCTTGTTTTATGGCCTGTGTGCCGGTTTAGTTGTAGACCTTGAGACTATGGATTAGTTGTAAACAATGCAGATATTGCAGTAGCGTTCATCCTTTTTGGTGAACGTGGCATAACACCCCGTGATTTGGATTTAAGTTTATCTATTTATCTTTCAGTCTTCCGCTGTGTTTGTTGTTTAGTTAAATTATCTGCATGTTTAAGGCTTTTAAATAGCTTGTTTTTAGGGGGTGTTACACCTTGTGGCTCAGCTACGTGTCGTTTCGGACTAGGAGTCGCGGGCCCTTGTGGCTCGGAACCTCGGGGCCGTCTTGACGCACGTTTTGGCTTTGATTTCGTTGAATTTGGAGAAGAAATGAGTTCTTTGTGCTAGATTTTGTAAATGAATTGGTTGCAGTAGTATGTCCAGTGAATAAGATTAAGAGCATATCAGACTTTGATCATCTAAATGTTGAGCATGTTAGTATTTGATTGATAATAGAGATGTATGTTTATTATTTGTTGAGTTTAGTTAGAAAAGCATGCCTAAAGTGCATACTATGATTTACTAAGAATCTTGCCAAGTTGCTAAATGACGAAGTATACAGAGCATACCTATCTAGAAAGTTAAATTGCAGTAAATGAGTTCCTTTGTTTATTTTGAGCTCTAAGTGCATGTTAAATACTTGCTAAGTGTTTGCTGAGAAGATTTGTCAAGCTATGATTTACAAGCATGAATTATCGAATTGTTGAGGTTTTACAGTGAATAGAAATTGAAGTATGTTTTACAGTGAGTTGCATTTTGAGCATATCATGTTTTCAAAGGTGCATATGTAGCCAATGTGAGCCTAAGTATTATTTTCCAAAAACTCATATCTATTTTTGGAAAGTCATTATCTTGTCATATTGAGAATGTGTTGAGAAGTTATTTGCATATTTGCATAAGAAAAGTGTTGCATGATTCGAGTTGCATGAGTGATATCTATATGTATCCATTGTGAGGAAAATCTTGTTTTGGAGGACCCGTTGGGACTATGTCCTTTCGGAGTAAAAGAGAAAGAAACGGACATTGCGATCCGATATCATGTAACACGGTGTATTCCCACATTACGAGGTTGGAAACTGCCCGCCAAGCTTGGAATCCTGGTCAGGGGGTGTGCACACTGATAGTTCGATACCTGATTCCACAGAGTTTGAGTTTTGGAACCACGAGATTGGTTCTGTGGGCGAGATGAGAGATTGGGCGGCTAGACGCCGAGTCCAATAGGTTCATTCACATTATGGTTAAGTCCTGCATCGCCCACGAGTAAAGAGAAAGCGAGTCATCACGACTCTAAGGAAGCGAGTCATTGCGACTCTAAGAAAGCGAGTCATTGCGACTCTAAGAAAGCGAGTCATTGAGACTCTAAGAAAGGAAGAAGCAAAGCGAGTCATTTTTTGCTCTAAGAAATCTCAACAGAAAAGTATTCATTTTACAAGAGTGTATATGTATATTTATACTCATAGTAACATCATCTTATGAGTTATATGCCTTGCACGAGATTGCATGATTAGTAGTTGATAGCATGAGATTGCTTATGAGTTATATGCTTTGCACGAGATTGCATGATTAGTAGTTGATAGCACGAGATTGCTTATGAGTTATATGCCTTGCACGAGATTGCATGATTAGTAGTTGATAGCACGATATTGCTTATGAGTTATATGCTTTGCACGAGATTGCATGATTAGTAGTTGATAGCACGAGATTGCTTATGAGTTATATGCATTGCACGAGATTGCATGATTAGTAGTTGATAGCACGAGATTGCTTATGAGTTATATGCTTTGCACGAGATTGCATGATTAGTAGTTGATAGCACGAGATTGCTTATGATGAGTTATATGCTTTGCACGAGATTGCATGATTAGTAGTTGATAGCACGAGATTGCTTATGAGTTATATGCCTTGCACGAGATTGCATGATTAGTAGTTGATAGCACGAGATTGCTTATGAGTTATATGCTTTGCACGAGATTGCATTATTAGTAGCATGAGATTGCTTATGAGTTATATGTCTTGCCCGAGACTGCATGATTAGTATTAAATAACATGAGATTTCTTATGAGTTATATGTCTTGCACGAGACTGCATGATTAGTAGCATGAGATTGCTTATGAGTTATATGTCTTGCACGAAACTGCATGATTAGTATTTAATAGCATGAGTGTGCTTTATGAGTTATTTGATAACATGAGATGGCTTATGAGATATTTGATAACATGAGATTGCTTATTTGATTATATTGAAAAGCATGAGATCGTTGAGTACTTGAGAAAGCTTTAGATTTGTTTACAAGTTTTGAGACTGTGATGTGATGTTCGTTGTATAAGCATGCCTATTCGTTATTAGGTTGCAAACATCTAGAAGTTATTGCCAGAGTATGATTTGAGTGATTAAGTTGTTAATCTAAGAATGAGAAAATGTTGCTTTCCAAAAGTATATACTGTATTACTTTACAGGGATGAATGGAGTTATATTTTGCTTCGTGCTAACGAGTTTGTTTTCTAATTGTTGTGTGTTAACCCGTTTCAGTTGGGCCCAATTCGTAAGAAAGAGAGCACGAGTTAGACTAGTTTAGCTTAGATAGCTTTGTAGTCTAAACTCTTATGTTATTTTGGGTTTGTAGTTGACTACCTTCTTTTGTTGGTGTTGAACACCGGGGCTTGTTCCCCAAGTTCGGTTGTAGTACTTTTGAGCTTAACTCTTTTAGATCCCTTTTGTAGCCTGTGCAGTCACCGTTGGCGGTGATACCTCTTTATGTTATTTAGTTGTTTTAATCCGCTGCTTTAGTTTATCTTCAATAGTTTTAGTTTGTTAATTAAGTTTAAGAAAAGTGGGATGTTACAGGGATAATGCCCAATGTTTTTTTTTTTATTTTATTTTATTTTAAAATAAGTACTTTAAAGTATATCAAGGCAAGATTATATGAGAATTATTCATTCTTTCCAAAAGGTTGAACCACAACCCTAAGGGCCCCCCCCACACCCCGACCCGACAGAGTATCTGGGAGGATGTAAATCATGGTAACCCAACTGAACATGAACCACAGAGGCTAGACATTTGCTTACTGTGCACAAGGAGCCCCCCTCACTTATATTGGAATTGTTCATGCATAGATAATTGAATGTTGAATTTGCGTATTTAAATAGGTAATTTTAAGTTTACAAATGCAAGATAATAATATAGTCAAGATGGATTATAATTGTCAATAAAATAATTGTATAGGTATGGTTCAAACCAAATGCGTGACATAAGGGAGACCAAATAAAAATTAGGGCATAAAATATTAAATATATACTAATATTGAAGAGCTAACTGTTGATCGACAAATAACGACATTGCGAGATAGTTTCTCACTTCAATTTGTTGTGTGATTTGAATACTCTTTTTGTCAATAAACCCCCAATTAGTTAATATGATTGACTTATTTATTATTATTATTTTTATTTTTTAAAACAATTATTATTATTATTATTATTATTATTATTATTATTATTAATATATGTATACCCCTAGGTCATTTAATTTACATGTTAATCTAAACAACTAATTTTTTTAAATATCTTTTTACCAACTATTCATATAATTCGCAGGTCAAATCCGCTAATATAATATGCTAACGCTAACCACTAACTGCTGAAGTCAAACAAGGACATTGTGAGATAGTTCTCACTTCAATTTGTTGTGTGATTTGAATACTCTCTTTGTCAACAAATTCTTCAAGTAGTTAATATGATTGGCTTTAATATATATATATATATATATATATATATATATATATATATATATATATATATATATATATATATATATATATATATATATATATATTTTAAAATTGTTTCATGGTATTAATAAAATACTTGGTAAATAAATATATAGCATTATTTTGTATTCTAACTTTGATATTTTTTTTAGTGCTACTGACTCTATTACATTGATATTTAATTAAAAAAATAGTGCACAAAAAAAGATAATAGACAATGTAGTGATATAATCAATGAGTTAATACCATCTGAGGTCCTCCGAGTATAGTGGTTTTGCCACGTTTAGTCCTAAACTTTCAAATTAACCATCTGTGGTCCTTCGACTTTCAAATTTAACCATCCGTGGTCTAAGTTAACCACCATGGTCCTTCAAGTTCCAAAATTTAACCAGTCGTGGTCCTAATGAAAGGACCATGGTTGGTTAAAATTTAATAGTTGAAGGATCATGGGTGGTTAACTTGGACCAGGAATGGTTAAATTTGAAAGTCGAAGGACCACCGATGGTTAATTTGAAAATTTAAGACTAAACGTGGCAAAACCACTATACTCGGAGGACCTTAGATGGTATTAACTCTATAACCAATTGATGAATTTGAATGTAAAAAATTTTTACATTGGAGAAAAATAAAGACAATATAACTAATAAAATTATTTCTCTTAATTAATTTATTGATAATGAATAATTTTTTTTTTTAATAAAGACATTGTAGGGACAATGTAGCGAAAATAATCAATTGATGAATTTGAATGTAAAGAATTTTTATATTGAAAAAAAATAAAGACAATATAACTAATGAAATTATTTCTCTTATTTAATTTATTGATAATGGATAAATTTTTTTGAATAAAGTCATTGTAGACACATAATTCTAAATTAAAGAAATGCATATGTATTATTTTTTGTTGTGGCTACTAAATTATTATTTAATTTAATAAGAGTAAAATAGAGTACTAATTATGCCAACTTTGATTGGGATGTGGTTCGAACCTAAGACATTTTTTTATTGAAATCAATGAGTAAGGTAACGGCCAGTGAACTAACATAAATTAACAGAAAAGATAATATTTAACAGAAAAGTTAACGAATAATCATATTCATTAAGGATAAATTAGGAAATCTTAAGGAAAAATTAAAATATGATCAATCTTAGCCATTCATTTGATTAAAAAATTTGATCCTCATTTTTTCTACCCATTATAGTCCTAACTCTCTTTACATCATCTACTAAATAGCCAAAAACAGAAATAAAAGAAACTGAGTTTAAAGCATCAAAAACAATCTTACAATCAGTTTCCACATCTACAGCACCCAAACCAGTGCCCTTCAGCCAAGTCAACGCCTCCCGTATAAAAAACACCTCTGCCTCCCTAACAGTATACAACCCGGGTACTCTGACGTTTTTAGCAGCAAGGAAATTACCACCATCATCCCGCAAGACCCATTCGAACCCCATTGCATTATCCACCTCCCTTAACGCAGCATCAGTATTGAGTTTGAGCCTCCCAAGCACAGGTCTTGCCCAAGAGGTCACCGCATGTGTGTGTTTGTGGCCAACACCAACCTGCAGCTTTTCATTAGCATCTCTCCAACAATCCAGAAACGCCAAAGACCTACGCACCATAGTAGATAAGTCAAAGACAGCATCCCTCCATACACTCTCGTTTTTACCGCACCACACACCCCAACATGCCATCACAAACTTAGGCTTAGCAATCAAATCTAAAGTGCCCAAAGCCCAAAAGAACCAGTCACCAAGATGATTACCATCATAGCTGCACACATGTGGCATCCCCAACATGTTCCAAAGGAGAACCGCCTCCCCGCACTGAACAAAAATATGCATGGCCGACTCCTGTACCTGCCCACACATATGACAATCCACCAGGCAAGCAACATTCTTAGATAACAAAATATCACGTGTGGGAAGGTAGAGGGACACTAACTGCCAACAAAAGCTCTTCACCTTAGGAGGGACCTGCAAGTTCCAAATACTTGCCCATGGGCGGTGACTCGCATCCACTCTCGTAAGCTGCTTATAACATGATTTGACCGAGTACACACCCTTCTGCTCCCAATGCCAAAATCACTGATCATGAGGTCTCCGGTTACTGACAGGAATATTCAAAATTAAATTAGTATCGCGGGTATTGAAAATATCCTTCACACAATCCACATCCCAACCCTTACCATGCTGATCCATCAGGGAAACCACCGGTGCCTCATAAACTGTGTGATGCAACTCCGTTTCCACAAACGGATTCCCATCCTCAGGAAGCCAAGGATCCCTACCAATTATAGTCCCTTTGCCATCGCCAATGACCCTTCTACAGCCCTCCTTCAAATAGCCTTTAACCTCCAGCATACCCCGCCAAATATAGGATGGGTTACTACCCTCCCTGGCATCAAAATAGTCACAATCAGGATAATACCTTGCTTTAAACACACGGGCCACTAGACTTGTGGGATTGGAAATTAATCTCCACGCCTGCTTTCCTAGTAATCCTTTATTCATCTCATGTAGACGTCAAAAGCCCATTCCACCACATGCTTTCGGCTTTGACAAGCCCTCCCATGATCGCCATCTGATCCCACGATTACTACCCACATTGCCAGTCCACCAGTATTGATTCATAATTGCCTCCACTTCCCGCCACAGGCTTAAGGGGAGCAAAAACACCATCATAGCATAAGCTGGCATTGCCTGCAGAACATTCTTCAAAAGCACCTCTCTCCCAGCTCTAGACAAAAACTTGGCATTCCAAGAACGGACCCTGGTGAGTATACGGTCCTTCAGGAAACCCAGTATAACCTTCTTCCTCCTCCCCACTAGGGATGGCAAACCCAAGTATTTCCCACTCGTATCACCCTCCTCCACTCCCAGTATATCGACAACCTCATTTCTTCTATTCTGTGGGACATTAGCACTAAAACATGCAGCAGATTTATCATAATTTATATACTGTCTAGAAGCCCTGGCATAGGTATCAAGAATATACCTCATTTGAATGCTTTCGTCCTCATTAGCCCGTAAAAAGAGGAAGGAGACATCTGCAAAAAGGAGATGAGAGATGGAAGGCGCCCCTCTGGCAACTGAAACCCCATGCAAACGGCCCGCAGACATGCTTCTCTCAATCATAGCACTCAACCCCTCAGCCACAAAAAGGAACAAATACGGGGAAAGCGGGTCCCCCTATCGGAGGCCTCTTCCTGGTATAACTGGCCCCAAATGACGCTGATCATGCAAAATATGATACCGTACTGAGGTTACAGATTCTAGTAAAATATCAACCCATCTACCACCAAACCCCATCTTAAGCAACACCGCCCGTAGAAACTCCCACTCCACCCGATCATAGGCCTTCGATATGTCGAGCTTCAACACAACGACCCCCTCGCGTCCCTGGGACTTGCGTTTCAAAAAGTGGTGAACCTCATAGGCAAGCATGATATTGTCAGTTATTAAACGCCCCGGGACAAAGGCACTTTGAGCACATGAAATTAACTTATGCAACATGGGCTTTAGTCGGTTTGCACATACCTTTGCCGCCACCTTATAAATGACGTTACACAAAGCAATCGGGCGTAAATCTTTTATTGTATCCGGCCTGGCCTTCTTCGGGATCAGAACAACAAGGGTATCATTAGCTCCACGTGGGATCTTGGCCGTTTCCAAGAAACTTCTACAAAAAGTGGTTACCGCCCCCCCTACAATGTCCCAGAAATACTAGAAAAATCCCGGTCCAAAACCATCAGGACCCAGGGACTTATCCGGGTGCATCTGAAACACCGCAACACGAACCTCCTCCATACTCAACGGGCGCAACAGCATAGCATTATCAACCTCAGTCACCTTCGCAGGAATTGCATCAATCACCTCCTGTATCTCTCCATAATCCAGGGTAAACAGTCTAGTATAATAATTCAACATGACATTATCCAACCCCTGTGAATCCTCCACCCAAATCCCATTCTAATCCTGGAGACGTCTAATAGTATTGCGTCGGCGTCTTGCTTTCACAGAATTGTGAAAAAACTTGCTATTGACATCCCCACCTTGATACCAAAACTCCTTAGCACGCTGTTTCCAGAAATAATGTTGTTGCTCCAACAAAAAAAGCAACTCCCTCTCCACCGCCTCATATTCCCTCAACCCAGGCTCATCACGACGCCCCCTCAACCATTCTAAGCGTTGCTTATTGAACTCAATCTTACGCTGGAAATCTCTATTATAATTCCGCCCCCACCTCTTCAAGTCAAGTGCACATGCCTCCACCCTTGCTAACGTATCCAGGCCAACCGTTCTGTCCCAACTTTGCGCTACAATTTCTCTACATGAATCTTCCCGCAACCACAAATTATCAAAATAGAACCTGGCACGCTTGCGGACCCGTGGGAGAATAACCGGTGTAAGAATCAGGGGTAAATGATCGCTATAGGGGACAACCAGAGACTGTGCCCGTGCACCCTGAAACAAACTCAACCACTCCTCATTAGCTAAAATACGGTCCAACTTCTCCTCAATCATATCGCTCGTGCCCCGTGACTTAACCCAAGTATACTGTGGCCCATCAAATGGTAAATCCTGCAAATCACAGTACGCAATAGCCTCCCTAAAACCATTTATACACCACGGTGGATGTGGGGCCCGTCCAAACTTCTCAGACTGATCAAGGAGGTCATTAAAATCCCCCATCACTAACCACGGTAGAGTTGACCGAGATGACAAGGTACGCAACAACCGCCATGCCTCCCGCCTACGGTGCCTCTCTGGGAACCCATAAAAACCAGTAAAACACCATGAGGGAGCACCAACATCCAAACGTAGCTCACAATCAACATGATTAGCAGAGAAACCCGAAACTGTCAAGTCCACACTGTTCATCCACAACATCGCTAAACCCCCACTCCGTCCATCCGCCTCCACAGTAAAGACACTATCAAACCTCAATTGTACTCTAACATCTTCCATACGCTGCTTACTAACAAATGTCTCAATCAAAAACACCACACTCGGCCTCTTAGTGCGAACAAGGTCCGCTAGCACACGAACTGCCGTCTGGTTGCCAAGCCCCCGGCAATTCCAAGAAATTAGACTCATAATTCTCGGCGGGCTTGCTCCGCAAGACCCGCCCCCAATCTGTTTTTTGACATAGCCACATCACAATCCATCTCCCCTCCACCCACACTCACCTCCACACCATCCTCCTCCACCCTCCTTCTTTTTTGTTCCCCCACAACAACTCTCGGCACATCACCAACATCCCTTTCCACCCCATCCACCCTCTCACAACCCAAACCCAAAATTCCCCCACTGCCCACCCCCTCAACGCTTACACTGCCATGCCCCACAACACCCCCACCGCCCATCCCCACAACACCCTCCCCAAAATTCCCCCACTGCCCACCCCCTCAACGCTTACACTGCCATGCCCCACAACACCCTCACTGCCTCGTCCCACATCACCCCCACTGCCCTTTTCCGTAACCACCCCACTGCCCAAAACCCCCCAACAACACCACTGTAACCAGCCTCACCCCCCATAGCCGACGATTTCCAAGATTTCCGCTCAGCAGCAGTTTCAGGTGGTATCCATCCCATATTCACCAACGGCGGTTCCCGGCGAGATGTCGCCCGCAACCAAGCACCATAAGGCTTCTTAGCTTTTGGATCATGACGTTCCAATGCAAGCCTACAATGCCTGTCCCCATGCCCAATCAACCCGCACAAAAAACAAAAGGTAGGTAATCGTTCATACCTAAAATCAATAATAGCCCAACTCCCGACACCCTGTTTTAACTTCATCTGCTTCTTGAGTGCCTTGGTGATGTCCAGCGACACCCGAATACGGTAATACGTTCTCAAGGACCCATCAAAATTCCTTTCATCAGCCTGTACCACCCTCCCCAAAAACGAGCCAATTGCATTAACGACCGACTCCGAACGGAACCCTATCGGCAAAGCATGTATTTGAACCCAGAATTCCGCATGATCCAATTGGACAATTTCCGGATCCTCCCCCAACTCCAGCCTCTTCATCACCAACAAACTCTGTTCATATGCCCACGGACCCTCACTCAGTATACGCAGAAGATCAGCTTTGTGATAAAAACGAAAAAGAAACCTTCGGGGTTGAAGCTCACGCATGTTCACACCCATGGCTGCCTGCCACACACCTGCCATGGTGTCTTGAAAGTAAGCAAAGCGAACAGCCCGGTTTGTGAGCACCCTTCCCACCGCAAAAAACCCCTCCTCCGCCGGTTCGTTCGCGTCTGGTACGTAGGGAACACGGACAGCCAGGTCCTCATCCTCAACATCCGCCAAGGTCAGGTTAGCACACTGGTCTACAATCTCCTGAGCAGCCATACGAAAAGATTGGAAAGCAGACGCCAGAAATCCCCGGTCGCTGTCGGCAATTCACGGCCAAAAAGCGCAAAAACCCTAAAAAACTCGCGAAGCAGGCGAGAGAAAATAAAATTCTATTATACGCCTATTAGTATAGTAGATTGTTATTATTAAACATTTTAAAGCAATGACAAATACTTTATTCGCACCTTTATCCTTTTATTATTATTATTATTATTATTATTATTATTATTATTATTATTATTATTATTATTATTATTATTATTATTATTATTATTATTATTATTATTATTATTATTATTATTATTATTTTAAGATTGATTATCTAATATATATGATGAATAGGATGAAGATGTTATGGGATGCTAGATCGTGATTATGTTAACAGTTTTATTTCAAAATGTTACATTTTGTTTTTTTGAAGACAAAATGTTAAATTTTAATATGTAAACAAACTAATTTAAATTTTATGAAGACGTCCTTTTTAGTCCTTTTACATTTATCAACTTATCAAACATCTAATTTTGCCAAACACTTTCAAGCATAACAGCTAGCTTAATAGCCCTTCAATTTTCAGCTTCTAGCTTATAGCTTTTCAGCTTTCAGCTATCTTTTCAGCTAAGTTTGCCGAACATAGCCTACAGCCTGAGGGTCCATATGGTGAGGAAAATTATCTTCACAGAACTTGATAATATCTTTCTCTGTGGAACGGTTCCCTTTTAAGCACAAGCCATCTACCCTAAAACCTCATCAGGCTTCCCAACAACTGCAGCCTCCAAAACCAGGGCTAGGGAGAGATGAATCGGCCAGCCCCTTCGTCTCCAGCGGAGACGAGCTGGAGAATAAGGGTTTTTTTTTTCTAAATTTTAAATAATTAATTTATTTAAAATTATTTAAAAATTATTTTTAAATTAGGTAACTGCCACATCAACATGTTTTCAGGTAAACATGTCATTTTGAATTGAATTGTATGAGTTAGCATTCTTTAGGGACCTAATTGCATTTTTTTGGAGTTCGATGGCCTAATTGCAATTTTGTGTACAGTTGAGTGGTCTATTTGACCCTTATTCCTAATTTTAATATTTCTTATTAGGCTTATCGACAAAAACGATATAGTGTATCAAACTATTTACTTTATATATATGGATCATAAAAGAAAACTATTTCTTTAAATGAAACACCGTCGTTTTGATCTGTTTACAAAATTTTACGTAACGATATCGGTTTTTTTTTTTTTTTTTTTTTTTTTTTTTTTTTTTTTTTTTTTAAACCGACATTGTATTTTGTTTTAATTAAACAAAAATTAAATGACAACACATACGACGTCGATTTTCTCGTAAAACCGATGTTGTTGTTTTTAATTAAAAAAAAAATGCAAAACATACGACATCAGTTTAACAACAAAACTGACGTCGTATGTTATTACAATTTCTTTTAAAAAATTAATTAGGATACGACGTCCATTTTTATTAAAAACCAATGTCGTATTTTTAGCCATTTTTTCCGTCTTCTCTTCTTCATTTCTTCCATAGCCGCAACCCGCCGTTAGCCCTCCGCCGCTTCTATCCAACGTCATTCTCCTCCTCGTCCTCGTCCTTCTTCTTCTTTTTCTCTTCGCCGCAGCCACTGCCACACCACCACTGCCACCAGCGTTCTCATCCTCTCAACGCCACCCCTCCGTTCGTCGTGCCACCTCCTCTCATCGCCACCACCTCATACATTGTCAGTTTTTGTATACTTTTTGAAATTTTGTTTTAAATTTTGAAGTTTTGTGAGTTGAAAATAATTATTTTAATATATTTAGAATTATTTGTTAATATATTTTGAATTTTAGGAATTATTGTGTATATATTTTGAATTTTATGAATTATTGCGTATGTTATGAATTATTGTGTATATATTTTAAATTTTATAAATTATTGTGTATATATTTTGAATTTTTGGAATTATTGTGTATATATGTCGAATTTTTTGAATTATTGTGTATATATTTCGAATTTCAGGTATTATTGACTATATATTTAAAATATTATGAATTATTGTGTATATTTTTCAAATTTTTAGAATTATTTTGTATATATTTTGAATTTTATGAGTTAGTGTGTATGTATCATGAATTTTGTAAATTATTCTGTATATATTTTGAATTTTAAGAATTGTTGTATATATATGATGAACTGTAGGAATTATTGTATTTATATTTTGAATTTTAGGAATTGTTGTGTGTGTGTGTGTGTGTGTATATATATATATATATATATATATATATATATATGTGTGTGTGTGTGTGTGTGTGTGTGTGTGTGTGTGTGTGTGTGTTAAATTTTAGATATTATTGTGTATATAATTTCAATTTTAGGTACTTGTGACACCCCAAAAATTATTCTTATAAACCCAAATTAATTCCTTTAATATTCCCTAAATATGGATTTAATTCTCCTAGTTACCTCTTTAATCTTTTTTATAATTTAGCCTTGAATCTAGTTAGGGGATCTATTTGGATCCAATCCCTTAACCTTCTAATAAGGGTCAATGGGCTGGACCTTTGTTTATTAGTCTTTTGGGCTTTAGCCTTTATTTAAAAGGAAGACGATATTCTTCCTAGCCTTTTTGATGAAAGAGTGATGCCCACACTTGCTATTTCAGAATTTCTAACTTGGAACCCAAACTACTACCTAAACACACTCACCCTAGAATCCCCACACTTGGCCAAAACTCTCTCAACATTTCAGCTTGTTTCTCACACCACTCTCACTCTCCCATCCTACCCAAGAGAGCTCTTCACCTTCTCAACCAAGAAAGCCAAGCAAGACTCTACCTTTCACCATCACCAAGCCTAGGAAGGGTAAGTATTAGGTGTTTATAGTCTTATTTTTTAGTTTTACATCTATTTCATCTAAGACTTCTCCTTTGTTTGTTGGGTTTGGGGTTCTTAATGAAGATCACATTGAAGAGGACTTGCAAGAGTGATCTTGGAAGTTTTGGAAGGTTCACTAAGCTAAGAAGGTAACTCTATGTCCAACAAAACCTATTTTCCTTGCACATTCTTGGAAGTTTTGTGGTGAAATGCATATTCTTGTGATTTTTCTTTTGTAGAGCTTGTATTTAGGGTTCTGTGATGCTATTTATTGAGATATTCCTTCTATTCAAGTCATATTTGTTGTGGATGTGAGTATTGATGAGCTTGGAGTTGGATTTCTCATTCTTGGCAATTTTTCCCCGAAATCAATTTTTGGTACAGAGTACGCACCAGCGGGCACTTCGGGCGGGCATCTAAGTACCCGCCGGAAGCACCCGCCAGTACAGTGTAGAACCAGTAGGGGTTTGGCGGTTGGTTTGGTACTCACCGGAACCACCTGCTGGTACAGTGTAGAGTTTCGTCGAGTACTTTGCCACCCGCCCAAACCACCCACTGGTACGATGTTGTTGGCTTTCGTTTTGTTGTTCCATTATGTACTTGCGTGTATTTATTGATGTCTCGTAAATCTAGAGTGGTGTATTATGAACCCAATGGTTAGGATTTGGAGTCTTGAATCTTGATTAATATCCAATATTGCTATTGGTTGGATTATTAGATGAGGTTGATGATGTTCGTTTGTAACATTGTGATTTCTCTTTGGTTGCGTATTAGCATGTCGTTCCTTGATGCTAGTATGTTTTCCTTACGATAACCTTGGCTTATCTCTTGATTGAATTGGAACTTGAGCATATCTATTCGTTGTGATTTCTTGTTGGAATCCTTTGATATCGTTGTGTTGCATTTGGAATGTCTTCTTCGTATCTCTTTCTTGAATCTCATTTACCTTGAACTATACGTGATTCCGGTGTACTTGATTTAATTTCTTGCCTTTTTATTTCGTTATTTAATTCCACTAAATGACTTAATCAATTGATACGGAAATATCAAATCTAAAATCAAGTAGAACATTACGGTGTAATTTGAATTCAAGATTCACGGTACAATTTCAATTGGTATCAGAGCGCAGAGACTTAAATTACTAGTCTATCGATCTGGCTATCCCATGTTTCTTGAACTCAAGTTTTCATCGACTTTTAGTACTTTTGTTCATTTTATTACTTTGTTCAATCTCACGATGTGTTGAGTGTTTTAGGATGGATCGACTCAAGGTACTTCCCCAGTTAACAGGTAATAACTATGCTTATTGGAAAGCACGCACGCGAACTCACCTGAAAGCTCAAGGAGAACTTGTAACACCCCACTTTTTCTTAATCTAAATCCCGAAACTTAACTTAACAAGAAAAATAAAAGTAAGATTAATAACTTAATTCAATCAAAACCAACCAACGGGTGTTACCGCCACAGTCACTACCCACAGTGACTGGACAAGCTACAAAGGAAATAACTAACTCAAGTCAAACTTCATTAACAACATTAAAACTTAGGGTACAACCCCGGTGTCCAGCACCAACAAAAGATCAAACTAAGTTTCCAACAGTCAAACAACTAACATCAAGTTCAACAATTGTAACTAAACATCACCAGTCTAAAGTAGAATCTATCTAGAATCTACCAACACAAAGTCTACGCACTAAATCTACTCGTACACGCTCAAACATAGGGCCTCCTGAAATGGGTTATACAAAAAAGTAGGAAAATAAACCCGTTAGCAAATTAATGCTAAGTATAAAACCATTCAACCCTGTAAACTACTATAGAATATAGATTTTGAAAATCGTTTGGCAAGCACACATAAGATCAAACACTTTCAACAATTAACAACAATCTCAACAAACTAATTATCAATTCTATATGCTTGCAACCTACACATCATATAATCATTCTTTCTCAAGTACTCAACTAAATCACATAACTCTTGCTTCAACTATAGATAAAGAGATACTAAACAACTCAACAACAGTCTCATGCTTTCATGCTAAACAACAAGCAATCTCAAAGCTATCATACCAACACAACAATTAATGACAAGCTATACATATCAACATACTCTAAATGCAACACATTCAAGTCATGAAATACATGTAACAATAAATGACATGATGCTATAAGTATATAGATATACTCTCTCTAAAAAAGGTATACTTTTTCTGTGGAGGTTTCTGTTGAGTCACACAGACTCGTTTTTCTCTTCTTTCTCTTTGAGTTTCTTGACTCACTTTCTCTTCTTTCTTTCTTACTTGCTTTCTCAAACTTTCACAAACTTTCTCAAACTTCCACATGATTCTCATTTCTCTTCTTGGGCAAGGCAGGTACTCTGCCGCAGCGAAGCTCTAGCGAACGGTGCAATCTCATGCAACCGGAAGATCTTCACGAATCGTGAATGGACCTAACCGGCTCAGCAATCTAGCCGGCTACATAACCAACTCGCCCGCAGAACCACGCCCTGGGTTATTAAATCTTTCTCTATTGAATCAGGTATCGTACTTTAGTGTGCACACCCCCTTACTAGGATTCCAAGCCTATCGAGCAGTCTCCAACCTAGTAACACGGGAATATCGACCTTGTTACTTCTAAAATATCTCTTTCGGTTCACAATGTCCGATTCATTTCTCAAACTTTCTTTCTTTCTCATTTCTCCCGAAAGGACATAGTCCTAATGGTCCTCCAAAATACTATTTTCCTCACAATAGGTAATATATAGATATATCTCATGCAAAAATCTTTCTCATGCCACAAACTCTTCTTATGCAAACTCATGCACAAATATTCTCAATCAACTTCTCTTTTTCACAACTTTGGAAATCAAATATCATGCAACTTCTCAATGCAAATAGATAAATGATTTTCCAAAATAGATATAGATTTTTGAAATAGAACTTAGGCTTACTTATAGCCAATAATGCACTTTAACCATGAAATGCACGAATCATACTCTTTACTGTGATACATACATAATTTCTCATTTACTGTAATCTTATAAAAATATGCACTGTTGATGCAAAATTTCTCAATAAATGCTAACATGTAATTAGGCATGCTTTTCAATCAAGTAACAATGCTCAAAAGCCAAAACCACAATTACTGGAATTTAACTCTCAGACAACAACATCAACAACATTAACAGAGAACTCAATAATCACAAATTCAACTATAAATCATGCTTTATAACTCCAAAATCAACAAAATGAACTTATACTAGTGCATCGTAATGAGCCCGAGTGTCCGAGCCTCAAGGGCCCACGAGTCCCGATCTGAACAACGCGTAGCTGAGCCACAAACGGCCCGGCCTGAACTGGGATTGGCCTGGCGGAGCTTGGTGACGGGGCTTGGGAAGCCCCGCCAAGCCACGGTGCTAGGCAATGGACCATGCCATGGTCCGTTGCCATGATCCGCCTCCCAACGGGGCTGGCCAACGGACCATGCCAAGGTCCGTTGGCTAGCTCCGTTGGGTGATCTGGTGCTCCTACTGTGTGCACCAGTGTAACACCCGTGTTACAGCCGTTAAACTCGGATTAATTATTTAATTAATTCCATTAAAGAATAGTTGAAAATGATTTAATTTAGTCAGAGTCCCTTAATTAATTAGTGTGGTCCACGGATGATCGTGGACCCTTGTCCATATTAAAGCCTTAAAGCCCGTTAGAATAAAGAAGTTGGGCCTAGTATTAATCAGATTCTAATTAGGAGTCCTAGACCTGTATAAAAAGAATTAGAAAGCCTTTAGAACCTTTTCCCTCCATCTTCTTCTCCATCACTCGAAAATCCCCTCCCAGAACTCAGACAAAGAATTCCCTGTCACCAAGCCTAGGAAAGATTGATAGGAAGAAGACCTCGAGGAAAGATCCTAGAAGTCGTAAGAAGTTTAATTAAAGCTACAATATAACCCATGTCTTACAAAACCTATTTTCCTTGATATCTTTTATTGATTGGCTCCTTTGAATGATTATATGCGTGATTTTATGAGTATGCCTTGATAGAGCTTGTCTTAGGGTTTATATTGTGATATCTTGATGCTCTTGATATTCGTAAGTGTTTATATGCATGTTCTTGTGTTTAAACATGTTTAGAGCTTGTCTTTAGGGTTTATATGTTGGTTTCTTGATGTTCTTGAGGTTCTTGATGCTCATGAACCGTTATCTGTTTATGCTTGAGTCTTGGCATGTTTAGAGTTTGAGTTTAGGGTTCGATTGTGTTGTTTCTTGGCTTATTCTATGTGTTCAAGTCCCTATTGTTGTTAATATGTGTTTGGGCGTGTTTGGACTTGATTTTGGGTAAAATTGAGGAATTCCCGGGATGGGAAAGTGGCAAGAAACATATGTTCCAGCGGATAGTCGGTGGGGGGATGAATCCCCACTCAACCAACCACTGGGACAAGGCCGCCGTTCCAGCTGGTGGCCTGCTGGTGGACGACCATCCGTAGGAATACCCGCTGGAACAGGGCAGCCTGCCGGCGGGAGGTTGTCATCCCGTCATACCGCCCGCTGGTACGGGCGGTGGGTTGTGTCGTGGGTCTCCGTTGGTCGTTTCCCCGTGCCCCGTTGTACCCCGTTTGGTGTTTGTGAGTCGAATACGATGTCTTAAGTGCCTTAATGTGAATTTGTGAGTTGTGTCTATGGATGTGGTATAAACTCGTATCGTGTCATGTCATAGTATGGTCCTTAACATTCTTTATGAGTCTTGTGGTCGCCTTGGCGTCACTTGTTGATTGAGAGTCAATATGCATGATGTACCCAACCCTGATTATCCTCTTGTGAAGTCGTTGTCGAGTCTTGTATGGTGTGTCAATGTCCATGTGTGACGAAAAGATATGAGATTGGTGGAAAGTATATGTTGGTGGTTTGATGCACTGCGCGCGCTTGTGTGTGATGGTGTTGCGGTACCAGTGTGTGATTTAATGGCATCGCGGGTGTTGAGAGATTTTGTGATCTTGTTGGCGGTTATGTAGTGGGGAGTATGCAGTGCTCTGGAGGGATAAGGCTGGAGGAGTACAGGGTGGTCTTGAGGTACAGGTTGGAACTGATATACGGTTGGAGAAGCGTAAAGGTTGGAACTTGGTATAAGGTTGGAACATGGACATGTTTGTTGTTGTTGTTTGTTGTTGTTGTTTGTTATTGTTGAGTCTTGTTGTCGTCCTGTCTTGTGGTTATGGTTGCATGCTTGTGTCTTTATGTGCCTTGTTGTGTCAAGTCTGTTGGTGTGTCTTGAGTCTCATCTCTGGTTTTAAAGTTAGAGATGTTTAGGTCAATATTTATGTATTCTCAAGTCTCAAAATGGTTTTCCTATATTTATACTTATTATACTCAACGGGTGGGAGTGGATTACTTCGCATTATTCGCTAACGGTTGCTACACCGCATGTTTTTCATGTACTGATTAGTCGACTCGTGAGCGCGCTAGTCAGAGCTACGGTTCCTAGCTAGATAGTAGTTAGCCTTAGTTAGACGGCCTGTAAGCCATGCTTGTATTGGGATAATGGTTATGATTTATACTTTGTTTAGTTAGTTTTAGCATGTGCATCTAGGTTCCCAAACTTAGATTTGGCATAGCACCCCAACACTTATGTTTAGCTTCTGCCTATTTGGGATATTAATGATAGACTTGCTCTTATTTTGTAAGCTTTAATGGTTTTAAATTATGCTGAAAATCGGGGGTGTTACAACCAGACACCTCCTTCTTCACCTGTAACACAAAAACGGTGCAATCCAACACTTCTAAACCACAATAAATCAATCATAGATCATCTACAACACACAAATAGCTTAACCACAACATCTATCTAGCATTTCTACACATCAAACCACAATCTAACAGTTAACAGAGAACAAAAAGTAGTTTGGGAGTCCATGGTTTATATCTCAACTTCTTCTTCTTCTTCTTCTTCTTCTTCTTCTTCTTCTTCTTCTTTGTGTGGATCTCTCCTTCCTCTCAACTCAGACAACACCTCCTTCACCACCTAAACTTCCCAAACAAACCACACAACCAAACATAAGGGAGAAACTCAGAGATTAAAGGCAAATGATGGTGAGACTAGAAGGAAAAAGAGATGAAAGCTGAGAAATCCTTACTGTGTTGTTTTCCTTCCCTTGGCAGACTTAGAGTGTGGAGAGGCAAAGAAAATATCAGGGAAACAACAATGAAATAATGAGGTTTAAATAGGGTGCTAAACCCTAGGATGATCTTAAATGATTGGTTGAGGGCAAATGTAACAACCCAAAATTTAATTTCATAAATCCAATTTTAAGAAATTGCGAAATAGCCATTTTTCACTCCGTAAAAATTTTTGCGATGAAATCGGTGTTGAAAAAATTATTTTGAGCCACTTTTAAGTAAATTCAATATTGGGAATTATTTTAAATCTAAAATCCTAAATTTTCGGATACTTCGCGTACCAAGTTTAAAACTGAGAAACCAATTTGAGTGAGACTAGGAGAAATCTGAACCAAGTGTTTGTTTGGAAATCTTTTTGAAAAAATACATTTTGACCGCAAGTTATTCAAAAATCATCTTTCTAGACTATGGTTCATGATGCAAGGTGAACCCTACAATTTTATTTTACATTTTACCCCCAAACCCTAAGTATAAGAGATAGCTTTACTTGTGCACCATTCATTTTCAAGAAAATCTACAGCTCTCGTGTCTCTCTCTACATCTCCCTATCATCTTCATCTTCTTCATTTTTGGGAGCTTATTCTTCTTCCCAAGCTTAGGTTTCAAGAATAGGTAAGATATCTGTGTAACACCCCCGATTTTCATGTCATTTTAAACTTAAACATGCAAGATATTCTAACCATAACCATAAGAAAAACACAGCGGAAGTCTAAATATATAAAACTGGAAAACGGAGAGTGTTATGCCACGTCCACACTAAGTGAACGCACAGGCAACAACATCATCAACATCAATCTAAGAAGTCTATAGAAAGAGGCACACATGCCCAAAACATAACTAAAAGAGTCTGGGGGACTAAACTAGCCATCTCTATATCGCGCACGCCACTACTCGGGACCTGAAAAGCACATAATTAAAAGGGACGACGCCCGGTCAGCGAATGATGCTGGTAACCCATCAATACACGTTAAGTATCATACATAGATAGTATATACAAATTCATTTTCGAAACGGAATACTGTATATATATAAGTTCAAAGCCAAAGATAGAAGTCAACCACATGACTCTATATCACTCACAACAAGGATAAGGGGAAATACATCCCAAGACACATCAAGAAGTGACAACGAGGGTACCGATCAAGGTGTATTCTACCATCACTCAGTAGAATATCACCCGACATGATCAACCGAAGAGAATAAAGAGACACACATTGGCAACACATGCCTTCGTGAAATCACTCGTCACGAATAGAGAAACACACATCGGCAACAATGTCTTCGTGACATCACACATCACACATTTCAAATACAATAATCCTTCCTTATGGCCGGTTAAAACCTTATGGTTACCCCCAACCTTATAGCTAGTTCCAACCATTACCTCCAGGACCCCTGTATATCTAAGTCCAACCTTATTCCTCCGAGAACCGTCGTCCCCATCCGCCAACAAACCACCAACAATTTCCACCAATTTCATAGTACATGAGGGTACCGATCACACATATGGCCACCAATTTCCTACCACATAGTTCTAGACATACGAAACATCAAGAAGACACTCAAATAGTTCCACAAAAGAACATCGGGAAGTCAAAACATCAATTACCGGGTCAAAAGAATCACGGGGAACAAATACCCAACAACCCACATATACGTACCCACGGGTGGGGCCACGGGTAGACCCCCACCCGTGGTTCCGCCCGCGGGAACCTTTCCCTTCACCACGCATACCCCGCGGGTGGGGCGGCGGGTGGGCCCCTACCCGCCGTTCCACCCGCAGGTACACAACCCTGTACCAAATAATCCCTTCGGGGATTTTCAACACCAAGCTCAAATTCATGTCCAAAACACCCAAAATCTCACAAAATACAATAAAATGACTTGAATCAAAGGAATAGCCAAGCAATGGCATACAAGAACCCTAATAACAAGCTCTAGATATGCATTTTCACAAGACAATGCATCAACACTCACATTTCATAGAAAAATCACATGTAGAATCTAAGAAATCATCATATAAGTAAATAAAATAGATTTTGTAATGCATGGGTTACCTCTTGTAGCCTAAACCTTAACTTATTACACCTTTTAAGCTCCTAACAAGGCTCACCTTCAACCCCAGCTTCAAGAACACACCAAAAGACCATAAAGATTTCATCTTTAGAAAACGATACCTTAGAAAGCACTAAAAACACTAAAGGACCATAGATCTTACCCTCCTAGATACCCAAGACTAGGAAAGGTGGAATATTGGAGACAAACTTTGAAGATCTTGGAATACCCAAACTTAGCTCGAAGGTAAAGCTAGCTAAATTTCTAGAGAGAAGGAAGAACTTTTGTTTTGAGTGTGTTAGAAGAAGAATGAAAGATGTCTTCTAGGTTAGCTTGGAATAAGATCATAAGGTGAAAAGTCTTCTTCACCCTTACTAAGATGAAAAAGTGTAAGGAGACAATGGAACTATTCTCAAAACTTTAGGTACGACTCCTTGACTTGGGTTTACTAGTCAATTACTAGTCCCCGACTATTGAATTTTCAGGAATTTAAAGAATAAATTACCAATTAGATTAGGATTAATTACTTAATTAATCCATAAATAGAATTTAGATTTGCGAGGTGTCACATCCTCTCCCCCTTAAAAGAAGCTTCGTCCCCGAAGCTTGGGTACGACGAATCAAAGCAAAACGGTAAAAAGAAATAACAATGTGACAAGAGTGTCAAGAATATCCTTTTTGGTCAAAACTTAAAGGATCCAAATGATACCAAAACAAGCAAGAAATCATAGC
The DNA here is from genome assembly GCF_001879475.1 of Ipomoea nil. NCBI lineage: Eukaryota > Viridiplantae > Streptophyta > Magnoliopsida > Solanales > Convolvulaceae > Ipomoea > Ipomoea nil. The sequence continues at coordinate 4,238,735 of NW_017619458.1, forward strand.
ATTAAATGGTTGATAGAAATAACCAACAGAGTTCTTTGAGAATAACAAACACTAACCAAACACAACCACAAAACTTCCAACCAACACTAAAGGTCCTAAACCGCTAGCTCCTAGCACAAACCATAAAGCTAACTACTCAACAAAACTAGCAAACAAGAATGAACACACAAGGCAAACAACAAGCAAACGATGAAACGAGGTACCTGACGAGAACAACTCTGGATAACGATCCCTCATGGCTGACTCCAACTCCCACGTCGCTTCTTCCACGCCGTGATGTGTCCACCAAACCTTCACCATCTTCACTGACTTCCTATGCGTTTCCCTGGTTTTAAAATCCAGAATCTTGAGCGGCCTCTCTTCGTAGGACATGTCATCGTCTAAGGGGATCACCTCCGGTGATAGAACGTGTGTCGGGTCATGAACATATCTCTTAAGATGCGACACGTGGAAAACATTGTGCACTCGCTCCAACTCCATAGGTAACACCAAACGATAAGCTAAACCCCCAATTCTCTCAAGTATCTCATAAGGACCAACGAACCTGGGCTTAGCTTGCCCTTTCTTCCAAACCTCATAACTCCCTAGGTGGGAGAGACCTTCAACCAAACTTTATCTCCAACCGTGAATTCCACTTGTTTCCTTTCCAAATCGGTGTAAGACTTTTGACGATCCTGTGCTACTTTCATTCTTTCCTGAATCTGTTTAATCTTCTCCACTGTATCGTGCAAGTACTGCAGGCCCAGCACCACTGGATTGACCAAATTTTCCCAACACAATGGACTGCGACACTTCTGACCGTATAGCGCCTCATACGGTGCCATGCGTATACTCGAGTGATAACTTTTGTTATAGGAGAACTCTATTAGATCCAGGTGATCCTCCCATGATCCTTGAAAATCCAGCATACACGCTCTCAACATGTCTTCAATTGTCTAAATGGTCCTTTCTGTTTGCCCGTCTGTGGCCGGATGGAAGGCGGTACTAAGATTCAATTTGGTCCACATGGCTGCTTGCAAGATTTCCAAAACTGAGATAAGAATCTTGGATCCCGATCGGAGACGATATCCCTTGGTACACCATGATACTTCACCACTTGAATAACATAGGCTCGGGCTAACTGAATCATTGTCCAAGTTTCCTTCATCGCAATAAGGCGAGCAGTTTTTGTCAACCGATCAACTACTACCTAAATCTTGTCCTTACCGGTGCGGGTCACCGGTAGACCTCCTACAAAATCCATGGAGGTGGAATCCCACTTTCCTTGTGGAACTTCAAATGGCTGCACTAAACCCTTGACCCTATAACGCTCCGCCTTAACCTTTTGACAATTCAAACATCAACCCACGAACTCCGCTACTTCCTTCTTCATGTTGGGCCACCAAAAGAGATTCTTCAAATCCTTGTATAACTTGTCGCCTCCGGGGTGTACTGAGTAGGGTGTGTTATGACCTTCTTCCAAAATCTGACGCTTCAACCGATCGCACGCTGCAGGTATACACAAACGGCCCTCGTATCTAAACTCTCCGTCCGTAGATAGCTCAACCGGTCCCCCTCTTCCTTTAACCAGGTCATCCCTTGCTTTCATTAAGCTAGCGTCCTTTAGTTGTTATTCCTTAATTTCCTCCAATAGTGTAGGTACGACCCTTAGGTTGAAAAGACGGACTTCTGACTCAACTTCGCCTTGCTCCAGCACTTCTAGATTCATTCTTTGAAGTTCTTTACAAAGCTCGTCAGCCACTACCAAATGGAACTGACGGCATGTTTGGATTTCCTGCTTAGAGCACCCGCCACCACATTTGCTTTCCCCTCATGATACTGAATGTCCAGCTCATAGTCTTTGATAAGTTCCAACCAACGTCTTTGACACATGTTGAGATCCTTTTGCGTGAAAATATACTTGAGGCTCTTGTGGTCCGTGAAGATCTTACAACGCACGTCGTACAAGTAATGCCTCCAAATCTTCAAAGCGAAAACCACGGCTGCCAACTCTAAATCGTGTGTGGGGTAGTTCTCCTCGTGCACTTTAAGTTGTCGTGAGGCATAAGCGATCACCCTCCCATTCTGCATCAACACGCAACCTAGTATTTTCTTGGACGCATCGCTGTACACTTCAAACCCTTCCGTCCCGAATGGCAAGATTAACACCGGTGCGGTCGTGAGCCTCTCTTTTAATTCCCGAAACGCGGACTCACAAGCTTGATTCCATTGGAAAGGCATGTCCTTCCATAGCAAATTAGTCAACGGTTGAGCCACTTTGGCAAAATCCAACACAAACCTTCGGTAGTAACCAGCTAACCCAAGGAAGCTTCTCACTTCCGCCACTGTCGTCGGCACGACCCACTCTTTCACCGCCCAAATTTTATCCGGATCCACCGAGATGCCTTTGTTGTCGATCACATGACCCAAGAATGCCACGCTGTCCTTCCAGAATTCACATTTCGAGAGTTTGGCGTACAACTGCTTTTCCCTTAGAATCTGGAGTATTGTCCGGAGATGCCCTACGTGTTCTTCTTTATCACGAGAGTACACAAGGATGTCGTCGATAAACACGATCACAAAATCATCGAGGTGAGGTTTGAATACCCAATTCATCAGATCCATGAACACTGCGGGGGCATTTTTCAAACCGAACGACATCACCGTGAACTCGTAGTGTCCGTAACGCGTCCTGAATGCGGTCTTAGGAATATCCTTATCTTCCACCTTCAACTGATGATATCCAGATCTTAGGTCAATCTTAGAAAACACCCCGGCACCTCGGAATTGATCAAAAAAGTCGTCGATCCGCGGTAGAGGATACTTGTTCTTGATAGTGACTTGGCTCAGCTCGCGATAGTCGATGCACAGTCTCATGCTCCCATCTTTCTTCTATTCGAAAATCACCGGCGCTCCCCACGGCGATGTACTCGGCCGGATGTAGCCTTTGTCTAACAACTCCTGCAACTGGGTCTTAAACTCCTACATCTCCTTGGGCGCTAACCGATAAGGAGCTTTCGATATAGGCGCCGTACCAGGTACAAGATCCACTGAGAATTCAACTTCTCTCGGTGGAGGCATACCCAGAATCTCCTCGGGAAAGACATCAAGGAACTAGCAAACAATGGGTATGGTCTGAGCCGCATCCCCTTTCGCCTTCAGATTTTCGACGGAGCACAAAAAGATCTCATGACCTTTCTCAACGTACTTTTTCATCTTCAACAACGACACTTTCTTGATTCCAGGTTCCTCTGTTGATCCTCGGTAAGACACTTTCTTCCCGCTTGGCCCTCTCAAAACCACTTTCTGCTCACCACACAAGATTTGGCCTTTGAACTGCCCTAACTAGTCCATGCCCAGGACTACATCTATCCCGTCCAAACCGAACTGGATCAAGTTGCTGGGAAACTCCTCCCCACAGATGTTTATCTTGACGTCTTTGAAGAGACGGTCGCAGGTTTTAACTTCTCCAGATGCCACCTTAACACTTAACTTCACTCCGACGCCTTCGGTTAGGCCTAGCATCCTCACGAGTCTCAGAGATATGAACGAGTTAGACGCTCCGGAATCGAACAAGATTACCGCTGGGATAGCTTTCACAAGAAAAGTCTCGATTACTACATCACTGTCTCCTGCCCGAGCTTCGCTTAGGATGAGGATCTTCTCTTGCGATGACTCTTCCGATGAATTCTGGGTTCCCAACCCACCACTCCTTCTTAGATCACGAGAAGTCGGCAAGGTAGTTGCGCTGGGGCTTATCCTAGTGGACGTGTCACTCCGGATCCACTGCTCGACCACACTAGGAGCGTTACTAACTCCCATCGTTCTAGGTCTGTTAGCGATATCACCCGCGTCTACGAACGTCAAGGTACGCTGACGCGGTGGAGCCATGACCAAGCTTCAAAAACAACAACACTGTTACAAACAAAACACCAAACAAGCAAGCAACTATAAACAACACACACCTCACCGCGCGTCCAAAGAGTCCAAAGTCCTAATCACTTAGATTCTTACGGTCATCTTAGGGTCTCAAACAACACTTAGCCTCTTAAAAGTCTAGACTCTAGCATCCTAGGCTCAAACCTAGGCTATGATAAAACTGTAACACCCCGATTTTCATGCCATTTTAAACTTAAACATGCAAGATATTCTAACCATAAGCATAAGCAAAACACAGCGGAAGTCTAAATATATAAAACTGGAAAACGGAGAGTGTTATGCCACGTCCACACTAAGTGAACGCACAAGCAACAACATCATCAACATCAATCTAAGAAGTCTATCAAAAGAGGCACACAGGCCCAATACATAACTAAAAGAGTCTGGGGGAATAAACTAGTCATCTCTATATCGCGCTCGCCACTACTCGGGACCTGAAAAGCACATAAATAAAAGGGACGATGCCCGGTCAGCGAATGATGCTGGTAACCCATCAATGCACGTTAAGTATCATACATAGATAGTATATACAAAATCATTTTCGAAACGGAATACTGTATATATATAAGTTCAAAGCCAAAGATAGAAGTCAACCACATGACTCTATATCACTCACAACAAGGATAAGGGGAAATACATCCCAAGACACATCAAGAAGTGACAACGAGGGTACCGATCAAGGTGTATTCTACCATCACTCAGTAGAATATCACCCGACATGCTCAACCGAAGAGAATAAAGAGACACACATTGGCAACACATGCCTTCGTGAAATCACTCGTCACGAATAGAGAAACACACATCGGCAACAATGTCTTCGTGACATCACACATCACGAATACAATAATCCTTCCTTATGCCCGGTTCAAACCTTATGGCTACCCCCAACCTTGTAGCTAGTTCCAACCACTACCTCCAGGACCCCTGTACATCCAAGTCCAACCTTATTCCTCCGAGGACCGTCGTCCCCATCCGCCAACAAACCACCAACAATTTCCACCAATTTCATAGTACACGAGGGTACCGATCACACACATGGCCACAGCCACCCAAGAACACGTGAACCTTACACACAGGTCACAAACTCCATAATCACGTCATGGCCACCACGAGGACCACTGCCGTACCTTGGTGACTATTGTCCCATTCCATTATTCGTGCAATCCAGGTACAACCACACACACAACACCATCATAGGAATCAATCAACGGATCACAACGAAGATATGAAACCACACTCAACAAGAAATGATCACAATCCGACCACAACGATGATCAACACAAGTCATCATCCACAATAGGAAAGGACAAACAACACACGTTAGCATTTCAACATCGAACTAGCATGCTTATCAAACGGGTAAACCAAACATAGTTCCGAAGAACACACAAAACTGATCTTGGTTCAACGAATCACAAGGTTGAACACTTAGCACGATTCAAGACACCAAAACCTACATGGAATCCTACCACATAGTTCTAGACATACGAAACATCAAGAAGACACTCAAATAGTTCCACAAAAGAACATCGGGAAGTCAAAACATCAATTACTGAGTCAAAAGAATCACGAGGAACAAATCCCCAACAACCCACATATACGTACCCGCGGGTGGGGCCACGGGTGGACCCCCACCCATGGTTCTGCCCGCGGGAACCTTTCCCTTTACCACGCGTACCCCGCGGGTAGGGCGGCGGGTGGACCCCTACCCGCCGTTCCGCCCGCTGGTACACAACCCTGTACCATATAATCCCTTCGGGGATTTTCAGCACCAAGCTCAAATTCATGTCCAAAACACCCAAAATCTCACAAAATACAATAAAATGACTTGAATCAAAGGAATTGCCAAGCAATGTCATACAAGAACCCAAATAACAAGCTCTAGATATGCATTTTCACAAGACAATGCATCTACACTCACATTTCCTAGCAAAATCACATGTAGAATCCAAGAAATCATCATATAATTAAGTAAAATAAATTTTGTAAAGCATGGGTTACCTCTTGTAGCCTAAACCTTCACTTATTACACCTTTTAAGCTCCTAACAAGGCTGACCTTCAACCCTAGCTTTAAGAACACACCAAAAGACCATAAAGATTTCATCTTTAGAAAAAGATACCTTAGAAAACACTAAAAACACTAAAGGACCATAGATCTTACCCTCCTAGATACCCAAGAGTAGGAAATGTGGAATCTTGGAGACAAACTTTGAAGATCTTGGAATACCCAAACTTAGCTTGAAGGAAAAGCTAGCTAAATTTCTAGAGAGAAGGAAGTGCTTTTTTATTTTGAGTGTGTTAGGAGAAGAATGAAAGATGTCTTCTAGGTTAGCTTGGAATAAGATCATAAGGTGAAAAGTCTTCTTCACCCTTACTAAGATGAAAAAGTGTAAGGAGACAATGGAACTATTCTCAAAACTTTAGGTACGACTCCTTGACTTGGGTTGACTAGTCAATTACTAGTCCCCGACTATTGAATTTTCAGGAATTTAAAGAATAAATTACCAATTAGATTAGGATTAATTACTTAATTAATCCCTAAATTGAATTTGGATTTGCGGGGTGTCATAATCTTCTCCCATTTCCTTTGGTTAGCTTATTTCTAAGATGAGATTATCTAAGCTAGATGTGTTTGTTTGTGTTGGTTGTTGCTCGAGAAATGGAGATGGTAAAGAAGAAGACCTAGCTTGAGGTTGGAGATGGAAGAATTCTTGAGGTTCAAGCTACAAGAGGTATAACCCAATGGATTCCTTCTTTAACTTGAGCTCTGTGAAGCCTTGATATTGAGTAGAGATGAGTAGAAATTATGAGATTTTGTTGTGTTTATGCTTGGAAGTGATCTGGTATCTGTCTTTGAGTTGTTGAGAATATTTTGGATTTGTTTGGATTGATTTTGCAGATGAAAATATCATCTGGCAGTGGCCCTAGCCGCGGCCCATTAGGAGGGCCGCTGGCTAGAGTCGGAGATACACGGGACTAGGGCACGGTCCTAGAGAAGGGTCGCCGCCTAGTCCTGGTATTGCAACGGGGCACATGGGGCGGCTCATGAGGAGTCCCGCCCCTGGCCCCTGAGTATTAATCTAGGAGAATTTGTGCAGTGGCCGGGCCCTTATGGCTCTGCTACGTGTTGTTTCGGGCCAGGTGTCACAGATCCTTGTGGCTCGGTACCTCAGGATTGTCTCGACACACGTTTTGGCTTTGATTTCGTGGAATTCGGATAAAAAAATGAGTATGTTATGAAGGATTTGTTGCACAGTACATATTTTGGCTAAGTTCACTGTGTATAAGAAATGCTTGATAATGTGATCTGTTGATATTTTGTGTTGAGTAGAGAAGCATGGTTCTTTAAGAGTATGATTTATTATTAAAGCATGACTAGAATGTGATATTTGATTTATGAGAATTGAAGCATATTTGTTAATAGAAATGTATAGAATTGAAGCATGACTAGAATTTGATATTTGATTTATATCCTTGAGTATTTTATGGTTTATATATATTGTTTTGAAGCATGTTATATAGTATTTTGCATCTCACATATGTCATATTTCAAAAATGCATAAAGGGGCCAACGTGAGCCCAAGTATTACTTTCAAAAATCCATAAGCATGTAGTACATCATTATTTGATGCATTGAGATGTTGAGAAGTTGTTGCATGCATGAGATTGATTCATAAGAGATTTATCTATGTATTATCTATTGGTGAGGTTTTGGAGGATACCGTTTGGACTATGTCCTCTCGGGAGATATTTATGAACATTGCGGTCCCAGAACATGTAACGGGGCGTATTCCCACGTTACGAGGTTGGAAACTGTCCGCTAGGCTTGGAATCCTGGTCAGGGGGTGTGTACACTGATAGTTCGATACCTGATTCCACAGCGAGTGAACCACGAGATTGGTTCCGTAGACGGTAGGAGATATTGGGTGGGATTTACGCCGTTCCCGATGCGGCAATTCACGCTACAGTGAAACCCTGAGCCGCCTACGAGCGAAGGGAAAAGAAAGTTAGTCAATAGAGATCATGAGTATATATATATTTATAGTATTGCACGAGATTGCATACAAGTATGAGCATAGTATTGCACGAGATTGCATACGAGTACGAGTATAGTATTGGATGAGATTGCATGTGAGTATGAGTATAGTATTGCATGAGATTGCATATGAGTATGTTTATAGTATTGCATGAGATTGCATATGAGTATGAGTATAGTATTACACGAGATTGCATGTGACTATAGAATTGCACGAGATTGCATTTGAGTAGAATATCATATGTGTTTGTATAATGAAAATGTTGAGTTAAGATTGTTCATCAAGCATGGCCGTGTAATTCTATTTGAAGCCTTGTGTTCAGTTTATGTGATAAGAATTTGAGAGCATGAGAATACCTATTGTATAGTTTATTAGCATGTTACTACTTGTAAGCATGAGTTGCTTGATAAGTTTATTGTATAGTTTACATGTTTGAAGTATCTAGGTTGTTAAGTCTTATGTTTTGAAGCATGTTTGTTGATATTATAGGTTGCAAGTATCTGGAAAGTATATGATAGTTCTAAAGATGTATATGAGATGAGTTTGTTGTTTATAAGAGTAATCAAATGTTTTCAAAGTATATCTATAGTACTTTACAGGGTTGAGTGTGGTTATACTTAGCTTCGTGTTATCAGGTGTTTTCCTATTTGCCGATGTGTTGCTTGCAAATCCCCTTTCAGGTGGGCCCAGCCGTGAGAAGTGATCGAGTTAGATTAGTCTCGTAGTTTGAGATGTCTAAACTCTTTTTGATTATGTTGATGACTTTGTTATTCATGTTTTAGACTTATGATGAATTTAGACGATGATGATGTAGACTTTTGGGATGACCTTTTTCCCCCCTTATGATTTTCAGTATTTATTATGGATGTTAGATATTTATTTTATTTCTAGTTCTACCCCTTAGCCTGTGCAATCACCACAGAGTGGTGGTTGTGGCGGTGACATTCCCACTAGTTATCTTTTTAGTTATTAATTCCGCTGTTTAGTTTATGATATTTGTGGTTTAGATTGGTGTTTAAGAGTTGGAAAAGTGGGGTGTTACAAATTGGTATTAGAGCGGTACGAACCGCGGGAGACTTAGGATGTTTGACCCTTAAGATTGAGTATAGAAACTCTAAGTAAAAGTCCTAGGGAGGACAAGTTAAGGAAAGACCTCTAAGTTGAAATTTTAAAAAGGACAAGTTAAGATGAGAACTCTAAGTGAAATCCTAGGAAGGATAACAATAGGGAAAGAGCCCTAAGTTATGGAAATTGAGGTGAGAAAGACTCTAAGTTCAGTGACTAAGTATGAGAACCAGAGTTAAGAGAAACTCTAAGTATCAGTTAGGAACGCGGTGAGGTTGTGATTTCCCTTGCGTTTGCTTATCTGCTTATGTGCTTTATCAATGTGTTTAAAGTGCTTTTATCTTTTGTAAGTAAAGTAGAGAAGTTTTCAGTGAGAAGTTGAAGTGAAAGTTAGAAGTTGAGACTTTGAAAGTTATAGTTTGAAAGTGGAAATTTTGTAAAATTTGCTAATGTGAATAATATAAGAGCTTATACTTGTTTCATGTTTATGTGCTTTACTTGTTGTAAGCCATTTTTAAGAAAAGGAAAGTTAAAAGCGGTTAATTCTTGAGTATCTCGTTGTGTTCATTGTGCCAATCTTCTATTCCAACTCCCTTGTTGATGACATGATAATCCTTGAAATTGTATCATCGAGTTTGAGTTTATGCTTTCTGGAAATTTTCTCGTAGCTTGTTATTGATTCCTGAGTCATTTTCACTACTTCTAGTTTGCTTTCAATGTCTATCGAAGCTATCTAATGTTTAGAGTTGAGTATGAGAAGTTGTTTTGTTTGAGTTGAGCCTTGAATTATTGCTAATGGCTATTCTTGACATTCCACGAATTATTGTTGAATCTGTATCTAGAATGCTTATAAATTCTTTCTAAGTATTCTTATGAGCTATCGTTGACTTGCAATGCCAGTATAATTATATCTTGAAGCTAGTTTGATCTTGTTGAGAGTCTTATCCTTGGGAATATCATTGTATTTGAATTAAGCTTATATCCCTTGAAATCCATATTGTTGGAATCTATTGAGACGTTGAGCCAAGATCTATTCGTTGTTGTTATGCCGTTGGAATCCATATTTGTTGAGTAATTCCTATGAGCTTGTATCTACTGAGTATTCTTGAAAGTGTTTTATTCTTAAAGAGCTATTTTGTTGACTATGTGTCTTTTTTGTACCCTCGGATCCTGTTGCTATTGTCTTGAGATCGTCCATTGCGGTATTCTTTACTTGTTATTGAGCTTTTGAGCTAATGCTTCGAGATCATCTCTCTCTTTTGTATTTTCCTTTGGAATTCACTAGTGTTGATCTATTGCTTGAGATTAAATCCTTATTGCGTTTTTTTTATTTGGAATCCGCTAGTATTGGGTTATTTCATTGAGATTAGTCGTTGTTGTGTCCTTCTCTTGGATTTCGATCCACAGCTTTTGTTTCACAAGACTTTGTTGAATCTTGGAAAATCTTGGCTTTGATAAGCAGGACTTGGGTTGTAACCTATAGTACTCTGGAGTTTCAATTTTAGAAACCTCTTACTTTCTTCTTCTGTGGAGTCAATTTCCTTCAAATCAAGTGTACACCTATCTGGTGAATTCAAGTTTGTTTGTTAAGAAGTTGCTTTGTCCAGTATTGTTATCATCCTTGAAAAGTGAAAGTTGAAAGTTGAAAATCGAAAGTTGAAAGTTGAAAGTTTAAAATTTAAAATTTATGTGAAAGTTGATAATGTGGTAAGTTCAAGAGTTATGCTTGTAAATCCTGTTTGTGTGCTATGCTTGTGTGATCCTTGTTTTGAGAAAACAAAGTTAGAAGTAGTTAGATCTTTTGTTGCGAAGAAGTAAAGTAGTAGTGTGTTTATCTAGTCAACCGAAGAACGTGATGAAGAGGGTTACTCTGCGTGCGTTTTGGAGCCAGTCGTAGCTGTTCTTGCTCGGATTAATCGGCATCATGGCTCGTGCAGTATCGCCCACAAGATCCAAGCTAACCCCAAGGATTGAAGTGAAGCTTCGTGCAGCTAGAGACAAATATGAAGAAAAGAAAGTGATTAGAGCTTTAGAGGCCACGATTAAAGATCTACAATTGTGGAAGGAAGGCAAGTATAAACGTTGATGCAGTAAGAAGAAGCCAAACCCACCCAAGTCGATGCTTTTGAGATCAATGGTGAAGAGAATTTCAAAGATTAAACTCGAAGGTTAGAAATAAAATTTGAAGCACCGAGAATTTGGAATTAAGGTTGGATAAAACAAACGTGAAGGTGATTCCATCTACCTTTGAAGAGATGATGAATGGATAAGTTAGGAGTTGTGAACTAAGAAATGAAGTTTAAGATGATTGACAATGACTTTGGACTTGTGAGGTGTATGAAGGTGAGGAGAAAAGTTGTAAGTAAGTAGTGTGTTTCATGAAAGGTGAGGAACTAAGAATGGTATTAAGTAAGAAAAGAGCAAGTTAGAGTATGTGAACTTGGAAATGATAAGTTGTGGGAGAGTTGAAAGAAAGGAACTTAGTGCTGAGATTGAAGAAGTGGTAAGAACTATAAGAGTAAGAGGATTAACAAAGAAATTTTGGGGTGGTGAGTTCTAGTAGTTAGATTGAGCTTCGCGCCTTAGTTTTTGGGTGCTTGTTTGGAAATCAGAGATCCCATTTCTCCCTAGCATTCCAAGAAAACTTCAAAGCCAATTCTTGAAATCCTTGCCCCTTTTTGAAAGCTTCCATTCTAAGAAAACCGATCCGTTCCAACTAAGTTTCGGGACGAAACTTCTTTTAAGGGGAGATAGAGTGTAACAACCCAAAATTTAATTTCATAAATCCAATTTTAAGAAATTCCGAAATAGCCATTTTTTACTCCGTAAAAATTTTTGCGAAGAAATCTGTGTTGAATAAATTATTTTGAGCCACTTTTAAGTAAATTCAACTTCGGGATTTATTTTAAATCTAAAATCCTAAATTTCGGATACTTCGCGTACCAAGTTTTAAACTGAGAAACCAATCTGAGTGAGACCGGAAGAAATCTGAACCAAATGTTTGTTTGGAAATCTTTTTGGAAAAATACATTTTGACCCCAAGTTATTCAAAAATCATCTTTCTAGACTATGATTCATGATGCAAGGTGAACCCTACAATTTTATTTTACATTTTTACCCCTAAACCCTAAATATAAGAGATAGCTTTTCCTTGTGCACCATTCATTTTCAAGAAAATCTGCAGCTCTCGTGTCTCTCTCTACATCTCCCTATCATCTTCATCTTCTTCATTTTTGGGAGCTTCTTCTTCTTCCCAAGCTTAGGTTTCAAGACTAGGTAAGATATCTTCTCCCATTTCCTTTGGTTAGCTTATTTCTAAGATGAGATTATCTAAGCTAGATGTGTTTGTTTGTGTTGGTAGTTGCTTGCGAAATGGAGATGGTAAAGAAGAAGACCTAGCTTGAGATTGGAGATGGAATAATTCTTGCGGTTGAAGCTACAAGAGGTATAACCCCATGGATTCCTTCTTTAACTTTGGTTCTGTGAAGCCTTGATATTGAGTAGAGATGAGTAGAAATTATGAGATTTTGTTGTGTTTATGCTTGGAAGTGATCTAGTATTTGTCTTTGAGTTGTTGAGAATGTTTTGGACTTGTTTGGATTGATTTTGCAGATGAAAATATCATCTGGTGCACACACAGTGCGCACCAGACCAGACCAACGACCCTAGCCGCGGCCCATCAGGAGGGTCGCCGGCAAAAGCCGGAGATACACGGGACTAGGCCACGGCCCTAGACGAGGGCCGCCGCCTAGTCCCAGTATTGCAACGGGGCACATGGGGCGGCTCATGAGGAGTCCTGCCCCAGTCCCCTGAGTATTAATCTGGGAGAATTTGTGCAATGGTCGGGCCCTTGTGGCTCAGCTACGTGTCGGTTCGGGCCAGCTGTCATGGGCCCTTTTGGCTCGGTACCTCGGGATCATCTTGAAGCACATTTTGGCTTTAATTTCGTGGAATTCGGATAAAAAATGAGTATGTTATGAAGGATTTGTTGCACAGTACATATTTTGGCTAAGTTCACTGTGTATAAGAAATGCTTGATAATGTGATCTGTTGATATTTTGTGTTGAGTAGAGAAGCATGATTCTTTAAGAATATGATTTATTATACAAGCATGACTAGGAAGTGATTTGATTTATGAGAATTGAAGCATATTTGTTAATGCAAATGTATAGAATTTGCTATGTTGCAAACCGAGCATGATATTATATCCTTGATTATTTTATGGTTTATATACATGGTTTAGAAGCATGTTATAGAGTATTTTGCATCTCACATACATCATATTTCAAAAATGCATAAAGGGGCCAACGTGAGCCCAAGTATTACTTTCAAAAATCTATAAGCATGTGGTACATCATTATTTGATGCATTGGGAAGTTGAGAAGTTGTTGCATGCATGAGAGATATATCTATGTATTATCTATTGGTGAGGTTTTGGAGGATACCGATTGGACTATGTCCTCTCGTGAGATATTTATGGATATTGCAATCCTAGTACATGTAACGCGGCGTATTCCCACGTTATGAAGTTGGAAACTGCTCGCCAGGCTTGGAATCCTGGTCAGGGGGTGTGCACATATAAAAGCAAAATAAAGGTAGAGCACACCACATTATTCACTGGCACTTATGGCTAAGTTCACAAAAACGTACTCCCCCTTACTCCGTGCACTCCCCCTTTTTGTCAAGCTAATGGTCAAAGAGCAGCATCAGGACTGAGTGGAGGAGGAGGAGGTCTCCAAGTCTTCATCATCACCAGCAGGAGCAGCAGGACAAGCATTCTCAATAGAGGCAATCTGGCGATTGGTGCGGAGCAGCTGAGCCTCGGCAGTAGAGATGGAAGATTGAATGGCTAGAGAGGCATCCTTCATAGTAGCAATGTGTGAAGTAAGAAAAGCGACGTGCTGACGAAGAGCAACCAGTGTCGAAGCAGAATCAGTAGCAGAAGCAGTCGGTGTAGAGTCCATGCCTGTTGCTGGAGGATCAGCTGGAGCAGGAGCAGGTGGAACTGAGGAGAGAGTGGCCCGATCATCATAGTGTGACCTTTGGAAGATGCGGGAGTCCATAGAAGTCTTGTGAGTAACGTGGCAGAGCTCTTCATTGGAATAGAGTTGAAACCCTTGTCGTTGCAGAATCCCGGTGATAAGGCAAGGAAAAGGGAGATGAATCTTGGCTTCCTTCTTTTTAGCAAAACTCATGATGTGATGATAGATGAGGTGACCAAGATCAATAGGCAGTTGATGTCGAACTTTGTATAACAGAGAGGCCATCTTCTTATTGACAGTGTGCACAGAGACATTCGGGATCCAATTGCTAGAAGCTAGGCGAAACAGAACCGAATACACAGCAGTAAGCACATTCGAAGGAAGACCATCCTTTGGCCAGAAGTTGATCTCATTGTGGGTAAGATGTGATGCAAGAAAGTCCCCAGCAGGCTCAAAAAGATCATCACACACATCACGCTGAAAATAAGCATTAATAATAGAGGGACTAAAATCATACCAAACATCCCGGAGAAAAACCTGATGATAATGCGGAGAGGCCGGCCGAAGAGAATCAGATGTGAGATTGGCGTAAAATTTCGGAATAAGCCAGGCAGAGTAAGCTCCCACATTCTGAATAGTCTGGAGAAGGTTCTGAGCACGAAGAAGATGAATGATATTGCACACGCGAATGAGGTACTCAATACTGAAATTCTTCTCAACAAAGATATCGCGATTGGAATGCTGCTGCCATACTGTTTCCAATGTAGGAGAGAGCAAGATTGGTGTGAACAAGGATTCCTTGGATACCTTAGCGGTCTTGGACCTGGATGATGCAGCTGGTTTTGAAGCAGGAGCAGAGGCTGGAGGAGGATCCGGAGTAAATACACCAGTCTTCGATCGTGTACGCAGAGCAAGACCTGTAGGACGATGTTTAGAACGCTTGCTAGGACATTCAGAGACAAATTCAACCTCATCAGACATATGAAGCTTGCGCTTAGCCATTGGAGCTGGAACAGGTGCAGCTGGTGCCTCATCTGGATCGGTAACTTTGGCTTTCCCTTTGGCCTTCGATGTAGCAAACGACACTCTGATAGTTTGGACAGCCGTTTGTGCACAGGCAGAGTTAGGCATATTTGCAATGGTGTCTGAGATGATGGCTGCTTGAACTGATGGATCCTCAGGTTCAGCCACTATGTCCCTAATGGACACCTCAACATCCCCTGGAACTGAGCCTAGAGCAGAGACTGGATCTGGATCGGAGGCTGGAGCAGCGGCTGGATCATGCGAATGCTTAGTCATTTTGGGAGTGGCTTCGCCGGTGCGCTGAGGTTGGGAACCTGTGAAAGCAATCGTAGACAGAGGCACAATAGACATACCAGCAGAGGGATCCTAATTTTGCAAGACAAAAACACAATCTCAAACAACCACACCAAAAATAAGCACCATAGATAATCACTAATTTTGCAAGACAAAAGCACAATCTCAAAAAAAAAAAAAAAAAAAAACACCATATATACGCGCCATAGATAATCAGGGCAGAAAAGCAATTTAAAGCATAAAAATGCAATGCATGCCTAATTAACAAGCAATAAGATATTGCTCCCTAAGAGATTAGAGAAATCAAACCATAGATTGAGCCCGTAGGTGCCGAGCCCGAAGCTCCTCCTGAAGAATTCCCTCGTTTAAAATTTCATCAAGCGGCCATGGGTCATCCGTGATCCCTGATGCTCTGGAAAAGATCTCCTTGGAGTCCTTCATGGATAACTCCTCCATCAAATATGGATGTCGAAGAAGCGTTGCAAGAACCCGGCGAGCAGAGATGTCCGAAATCGGAGCTATGCCCCGAAGGATTTGACGATAGAGATCTAAGCGCTCATCTTCCGTGAGGTAGAAAAGGAACGGATTAAGATCAGAATGACTAGTCATAAGAGAGATAGGAACAATCGGATCGATTGAGTAGAGGATTTGTGCAAGGATTCAAAGAATGGGATAGGAGAGATTTTAAAGGAAAATGAGATTAATTGTAGGGATTGGATTCTATAAATTTGGGGAAGAAACGGTGGTGTATAACAGCTAGGTGAGAGAAAGAATTAATAAAAAATTTTGATTATGTAGTGCGGTCAAAGAGGCTTATTTTCCGGTCTGGATAGCGTGCTGGAGCAGAGATCATATCTGGAGGATTTTCTGGAGTAAATTCGAAAAAGAAGGAAACAACACAAAACAAAAGAAAAAACAAAACTTTATTTGAGACACAAAATAAACTTAGATTGAAAACCTGCACACTTCGAGAGCAGCTCGAAGTAACTCAAATCTTGTGTTATCAAGAGGCTTTATAAATAGATCTGCTAGATTTTTCTCTGTTGAAATGTACTCCAGGTTGATATCTTTGTCTTATACTAATTCTCTTATGAAATGATGCCGTATTTCAATATGTTTAGCCCGGGAATGTTGAACTGGATTTTTGGAGATGTTGATAGCACTAGTGTTGTCACAATAGAGAGTCATGCACTCTTGATGTAGACCATAATCTTGAAGCATCTGTCTCATCCATAGGAGTTGCGTACAACAGCTACCAGCTGCTATATATTCCGCTTCAGCTGTGCTAAGAGATATCGAATTTTGCTTCTTACTTAGCCAGGCGACTAAGTTTTTTCCAAAGAAGAAACACCCACCAGATGTACTTTTGCGATCATCTGCATTTCCAGCGCAGTCAGCATCACTGTATCCTACAAGATTCAAATTAGTATCATTCGAAAATCAAATGCCATAATTGAGAGTGCCTTTGACATATTTAATTATTCTTTTCACGGCTTTAAGATGTGATTCTTTAGGAGCCGCTTGAAACCTGGCACATATGCCAACACTAAGCATAATTTCTGGACGGCTGGCTATTAGATACAGTAGACTCCCAATCATGCTCCTATACAAGGTAGGATCAATTGGCTTCCCTGATTCATCTTTGCTTAATTTTGTAGTTGTAGATATTGGCGTTCTTGCTTCTTTAGCTGACTCAAGTCCAAACTTTATTAGCAGGCCTTTTGCATATTTTTCTTGAGATATAAAAATCCCTTCACTGGTTTGTGGGACTTGTAGTCCTAGAAAATAGGTTAGTTCACCGATCATACTCATTTCGAATTCCTGTTGCATGACTTGAACCAGTTGGTCTGTAGCACCTGTTTGAGTAGAACCAAAAATAATATCGTCAACATAAACCTGAGCAATAGTAATATGATTACCTGACCTTTTGATGAATAAGGTTTTGTCGACTCCCCCTCGGTTGTAGCCGTGCTGGAGAAAATACTGGGATAGCCTTTCATACCAGGCTCTTGGAGCTTGTTTTAGACCATATAGAGCCTTGTCCAGTTTCAAGACATGGTCAGGATGATGAGGATCTTCGAATCCTTTAGGTTGAGCAACATATATGTCTTCGGATAGATATCCATTTAGAAAAGCCGTTTTGACATCCATCTGGAATAACTTTATCCCTAGAGCACATGCTATGCATAGAAGAAGGCGAATAGATTCTAGACGTGCTATAGGTGCAAACGTCTCTTCATAATCGATACCTTTAATTTGAGAGTAACCTTGTGCAACCAGTCTTGCTTTGTTGTGAGCAATATTTCCAGCTGAATCAGTCTTGTTGCGAAAAATCCACTTTGTTCCTACAACATTCACACCGTCAGGTTTAGGGATAAGATTCCATACCTTGTTACGCTCAAATTGTCCAAGTTCTTCCTGCATAGCTTTAATCCAGTGTTCATCTGATAGGGCCTCTTTTACCGTCTTGGGTTCGATCTTTGACGTATAGCACGTATACCCTGCAAGCTCAAGATAATTTCGTTTAATTCCTCTAGTTCGTACTCCAGATGATGGATCTCCTATGATGTTTTGTGTAGGATGATCTTTGTGAGTTCGGACAGCCATTTCGAGTGCTCCAGCATCTGGTTCTGGATCAGGTTCTGGACTAGGAGATGTAGAAGTGGGAGTAGAATCTGATGATGCAGTTTCAGGAGGTTCTGGAGTAACTTCTGGATCAGAGACTCTTGTAACCTCAATTATTTCCGCAGGTTGATCATCGACCACCACGTTTGCCGATTCCATGATGGATTTTGTAACTTTGTTGTAGACACGGTAGGCACGACTATTCGTTGAGTACCCAAGAAAATACCCTTCATCGCTTTTGGGCTCAAATTTTCCAGTTGGGTTTCGGTCCTTCAAGATAAAACACCGTGAGCCAAAAATATGAAAATAGTTAATATTAGGCTTCTTACCTTTCCATATTTCATTTGGAGTGTGATGCGTTCCAGGTCGTAGATATACTCGGTTTATCGTGTGACAAGCAGTACTTACTGCTTCAGCCCAAAATCTCTGAGGCAAATCTTTTGCATTTAGAAGAACCCGAGCCATCTCTTGAATCGTCCGATTCTTTCTTTCAACAACGCCGTTCTATTGTGGCGTTTTCGGTGCGGAATATTCATGAAAAATACCGACTGATGCACACCAATCATCAAAAACTTGATTGTCGAACTCACGTCCATGATCACTTCTAATGCATATGATTGGCTCATCTCTCTCTTTTTGGAGCTTTAGGGCCAGGGCTTTGAAGGCTTCGAAAGTTTCTGACTTTTCCCTGAGAAAAAACCGAGAAAAATCATCAACACAAACTAAAATGTACATTTTACCTCCAATGCTTTCTGTTCGGGTAGGACCAATGAGGTCCATGTGAATAAGTTCCAGGCAGTGTGTATTATTTATCATATTTTGAGCGGTATGTGCTGCTCTAGTTTGTTTTCCAGCTTGACAGGCACTGCATACTCCAGCTGTTTCAACTTGATATTAGGTAGACCTCGTACACCCTCAATCTTGATTAACTTTTCAAGTGAGCGATAATTTAGGTGGCCTAACTTTTGATGCCACATTTTTTATTCTTTTATGCTGGACCTGTAACAATAGGAATCGTTAGTAAGTATATAGCAATTATCAGAAGAGCGTTTACCTTCCATGACACAGTTCTTTTTGCTGTCTGTGACGTTGCAGCTGTCTTTTGTAAAGCAGACTTTCCACTCTTGATCACATAATTGGCTGATACTAATCAGATTTGCATGCAAACCTTCCACCAAGAGAACTTGTTTGAGTTTGGGTAGACCTGTGACATTTAGAGTGCCAATTCCAGTGATCTTTCCCTTAACACCATCGCCGAAAGTTACTTCTCCTGTACTTCCCTTTATATTGTTTAGGAACTTAGCCTCACCCGTCATATGCCGCGAGCATCCACTATCAAAGTCACTTTTCTTTACCCAAATTTGCTTGATAAAAGGAGTGATAGACTTGTTTGTGTATTTCTCAAAACGTTGGTCTTTGTAGAAGTAGAAGCACTCCGGTTTTGAATGTCCACGTACCCTGCAGTAATGACATATAGGATTATATATTCTAACCTTGGTTGAATTTTTTCTTGGAGCAAATTTGACTTGACGTCGAGCTGTACTAGTTTCTGGAATATCTTGATCTGCTCCAGAGACTAAGTCAGGGCCTAAGGCTTTGACGAAAATTGTAGCAGCTTTGTCCTTTCCTCCAGAGTAGCCTAACCCATATTTTGTAGATGTCTTTCGTCCAGAATCTAAAATTTGGTCTAAGGTGGATGTGTTGTCCATCATTTTTATCTTGCTTTTGAGTTGCTCCAGTTCCTTTTTTAGATCTTCCAGCTCGTGTTTGAGATCTTCTTCTTTCTTGTGACTGTCTTCAATAATGCTGTCCCTGTCAGATATTTTAGATAGATACACCTTTTTGGCATTTTCTAGAATGCTAACCTGACTAGACAAAGATCTATTAACTTTTACTAGGATTTCCCATTTTGCATACAATTTTTTATATTCTACTTCAAAAGAAGGTGCAGGTAAATCTTGGTCTTCTGATGACACATACTCTTCAATTTCTGATTCTTCGCCAGTTGTAGAAGTAGGTACTGTAGTTGTAAGAGCTGTAAAGGCCACAAAGTTTCCGGAGATCTCATCTGGATCAGAACCTGGTTCATCATCATCACTCCAGGTAAGGGCAACTTTCATTGACTTCTTTCTTCTCAAATAGGTGGGACATTCAGCCTGCACATGACCATACCCTTCACATTCATAACATTTGATCCCTTTGCCTCCAGTTTTGTCTTTAGATTGAGAGTTCCTAGATGCACCTGGTCGTTGGTTGGATGAGTTTGATCTTTGATTGTTTCGATTTGCACTCGATCCTGATCCTTTTTTACCTTGAAACTTGCCAAGTTTTCCAGTTTGTCTTTTTTACCTGTTGCAACAATTTAGAAAAACCTTTAGTTAAAAAGACTACTAGATCATCACTTACCTCATCTGGATCAGAAACTACTCCAGCGTCTTCTACAGTGAATGCTACGGTTTGTCCTTTTGTTTCAGGTCCGCCTAAGATTTCCATCTCATAAGTTTGTAGGCTTCCCATCAATTGTTATGCCGTTTTCTTTTCCCATCCATCGTGCTCCTGAATGGTTGTAACTTTCATTCGAAACCTTGGAGGGAGTGAGCGAAGAATCTTTTTGACGAGTCTTTCTTGCGTGATTGGTTCGCCTAGAATGCTTGCCCTATTGGCTAGTTCTTGTACCCGAGCATGAAAATCCACTATGGTTTCATCATCTTTCATCTTTAGATCTTCAAAATCAGTTTGAACCATTTGAAGTTTGGATTGTTTAACCGATGCGGTTCCTTCATAGGTAGTTTCTAGGGCATCCCAAGCTTCTTTAGCTGAATCACACCCTGCAACAATGGTAAATTGACTCTCATGCATTAAAGAAAATATAGTATCTAATGCTTTGTGATTGAAGCTTGCGGTGGTCATCTCAGTCTCTGTCCATTCTGCCTCTGGTTTGAGGACTGGAGGATCTCCTGTATTGTCTCCATCTTTGGTGGGATGAGACCAACCAGTGAGAACAGCCCTCCAGACCCTCTCCCATTGAGCTCGTAGATGCATTTTGGTGCAGGCCTTCCAGTACGCATAGTTGTCACCTGTTAATTCAGGAGGTGCTCTATGTCGTTCCATTCTGTAAGACTCAATGCACAGTGAGTAACAAGTAAACCAGATAAACAAAACAATAGACAGATGCTGAGATCTTGAGTTCAAAAAACACATGATAGCCAGATCGATTAGACTAGTAATTTAAGTCCCCGGGCTTTGATACCAATTGAAAAAACACGTGAGTCTTGAATGCAAGATTTAGCTTTTAATAACTTTAAATTTATTTCAAATATAAAGCAGAACTAGATGAAAACATATTTCAGATATAATAAAGAACTTGAAATAAATAGCAGTAAAAGAAAGCATGCACCAGGATATGTTCACGCAGTTCGGAGCCTCACTCCTACTTCTGCGGGGCCACTCACATCAACCCAAATCCACTATGATAAAAACAGAGTACAAGAGGAGAGTTAATTACACACTACAGTATAACCTATAACTACTCCAGAACCTACTCTAGTGGATCCGATGTTCAGCCGTTCTTCATCGCTTCATGATCTGACAGCAAGATCTTCTTCACACTCAACAGTACAGGATATATTTGGTATAGTTGCACCAAGAATTTCAGAGTAAAGCTTTTTGAAAGAGTGCATAATGAACGCTAATTAAGGTAGCATTATCTAGATTGTAAAGAATGTTTTGATCCTCAAAATATGCACTCTTCCATTCCTTGAATTCGGCTGCTCCATTAGATCTAGATCTCCCCATTGATAGGGTCTTGAATAAATACTTTGAACAAGCTTCATACCTCCTGGTTTACTTCCTTGCGCTGATCCAGTCAACTACTCCAGACGCGTGACTAATCCAGCAACTAATCCAGGACTACTTTGACAACTAATCTAAGCCAATAATAAAGAGGTTTAAATGTGCAATATATTTACATTTACACCTTTGATGCAAAATCTCATACTTAATCAAGAAAGTTCAACGATTGGACTAATCCTTTAGATTTACTTCTACCAATCGCATCCTTTTAATTATCCAATCCTTCTATCACAAGTTCAACTAACTCTTGTTTCACTCTCATTACTATAACCTTCTTTAAGTTCTCACATATCTTATCATCCCTAAATCCACTTACTTTTACTTGTCCCTCCTTACTTACAACGTTTCTTCCTATCTTCATATATCTCAAGGGCCAATGTTACTATCCACCATCTTAAACTTCACTCTTTCGGGTTTCACAACGTCTAGTTCATCACTTCCCTATCTACTTAAAGATAAAAGGAATTGTCTTACTTTTGTGTATCCAAATCTTAAGTTCCAATTCTCTATGCTTTGAGTTTAACTTTTATTCCATGAGTTTGAGTTTCGAAGATCTCTTCACTATCAATCCAAAAGCATAAAAGTCGTAGAGAGTTGAAATTCCAACAAGTATTACGTTCATTAGAAGTGTACATGTCTCCACGCCATCAACCTTCGCTTGAGCTCTACACATCAGCTTATTTCCACTACTGCTACTTTGGTCTTGGTTTTCTTCCTCACTTCTCTTGTTCTTGTTATTGTCGAAGTTGTCCCTTTTTCCACCCTTGTCATTCTTGTTTTCGGACTAGTTTCTATAAGATCTCTCCTTTATCTAACGTCCACTCTCAATAAGTCCTGGACTTAAGGCATTCCCTTTTTGGTTTGCGTAGCACTCAAAGGCTCGATGCCCAACCTTTCCACATTTGAACCACCTGATCGGGTCCCCTCTACAATTGGTTCTTGGATGATCCTTCCTGCACTCCTTGCATTGGTAGTGTCTTCCTCCATTCTTATTCTTCCTTGCTACACTTGGGCCTTGACTTGGGTGATCATTCCTATCCTTCGCGCCATGGTTCCTTTGAAAGTCATTGACTTGATCGTGATGACGAAGTCTTGACTCCTTTTCTACTTTTTTCGCGTCTTCTTTAGCTTTCCTCTTGTTTTGGCTTTGCGTGCCCCCTTGATTCTGATGTGCCCTGATGATAGGAAGATCCATTCCATGGATGCTCCGAATCCACACGTTGCTTCATAGCACCATTACGAAACTACAAGAACTGCACTTAATCACTAACGTTCGCCTACCGTAAACTTGTTCTACTACTCTACACATATAAAAGGCACACAAAAACGAAACAAGTATAACTCTTACTTCTCACTTTAGCAACTTCACAAAACTTTCACTTTCAAACTTTAACATTTAAACTTTCAAGAGGCAAACAAACAATACTTTAAACACTGAAAAAACACATAAATAGTTAAGCAAGCGTAAGAAACTCACAATCTCACCGCGTTCCTAACTGAAATACTTAAAGAAACTTCTTATCCTTGGAATTCTTACACTTAACTGCTTAACATAAAGTCTTTCTTACTTTAAAACTTACAACTTAGAGTTCACTTCCTTAACTTGTCCATCCTAGTGCTTCCACTTAGGTCTCCTATACTGAATCTTAAGGTCTGGTATTCCTAAATCCCGCGGTTCGTATCGCTCTGATACCAACTTGTAACAACCCACTTTTTCTTAATCTAAATCCCGAAACTTAACTTAACAAGAAAAATAAAAGTAAGATTAATAACTTAATTCAATCAAAACTAACCAACGGGTGTTATCGCCACAGTCACCACCCACGGTGACTGCACAGGCTAAAAAGGAAATAACTAACTCAAGTCAAACTTCATTAACAACCTTAAAACTTGGGGTACAACCCAGGTGTCCAGCACCAACAAAAGATCAAACTAAGTTTCCAATAGTCAAACAACTAACATCAAGTTCAACAACTGTAAATAAATATCACCACTCTAAAGTAGAATCTATCTAGAATCTACAAACACAAAGCCTACGCACTAAATCTACTCGTACGCGATCAAACTCAGGGCCCACCTGAAAGAGGTTATAAAAAAGGTAGGAAAATAAACCCGTTAGCAAATTAATGCTAAATATAAAACCACTCAACCCTGTAAACTACTATAGAATATAGATTTTGAAAATCGTTTGGCAAGCACACATAAGATCAAACACTTTCAACACTTAACAACAATCTCAACAAACTCAATATCAATTATATATGCTTGCAACCTATACATCATATAATCATTCTTTCTCAAGTACTCAACTAAATCACATAACTCATGCTTCAACTATAGATAAAGAGATACTAAACAACTCAATAACAATCTCATGCTTTCATGCTAAACAAAAATCAATCTCAAAGCTATCATACCAATACAACAATCAATGACAAGCTATACATAGCAACATACTCTAAATGCAACATGTGCAAGTCATGAAATACATGTAACAATAAATGACATGATGCTATAAGTATATAGATATACTCTCTCTCAAAAAGATTGAATTTGCGGGTCAAAACTTGGTACATAAATGTACCAGAAATTTAGGATTTTTGAAATAGGATAAGGCTAGGTGTTGAATTTATTTAAAAACTCGGTTTAAAATATTTAATTCAAACACCGTTTTCGAAATAAAATTTTGGAAGAGTGAAAATGGCTATTTTGGAATTAATAAAATAGAATTTAGAAAAATTATTTTGGGTTGTCACAGAACTCGTTTGGCGTTTTGTTCTAACAGGATTGACGCATCCTACTAAGGCCAGAGCTAATGCTGACGATCCACTAGTGATTAAACATGAAACTGAATAGACTCAAACAGAAATAACTAATGCTGGATATAATGATAAAGCACTTGACACAATTTACTCATTGATACATGAAAGCCAATTTCCTTTGGTTGCAGGTATTGATTCAGCAAAAGGTGCATGGGAGGCACTTGAATCAACCTACGAAGGTACAAGTTCAGTCAAGCAATCGAAACTGCAACTAGTACAATATGATTTTGAGGAACTTGGAATGAATGAAGATGAAACCATCACGAGTTCTCATAGTCGTGTGCAAGAATTGGCAAATCGTGCAATGGTACTCGGAGAACCATTTTGCCAATCCAAGCTGGTCAAGAAGATTCTAAGATCTCTACCACCTAGATTCCGAATGAAGGTCACGGCTGATAGGAATATTTTTGTAAGTTTTGATGAGCCAAATGTATCTTTAGATCCCCTTGGTCTTTAGGTCTTTAGTACAAGCATCATAGATCAGAATATTGAAATCAGAAGGAATATACCATAGGAAGAACAAAATTAATTTGAGAAATTAATTTTGGTCCTACGAGTATTCATCCGTGAAAGAAGCATAAAGCAATGGCGTTGCAAGGAATGACCGGATGAGCCTAACCGTGAAATGGTAGAGGTCCTTACTCTAAACGATCACACCCGAGATTGATTCCCCTCCAAGGACCTATATTTTTAAGGCAGATTTTTGAAGGAGCTCGATGTGTGCTCAGAAGAGCACAATGTGCTCAGAAGAGCACAATGTGTGTCAAAAGAGCACAATGTGTGCCAAAGGAGCACAATGTGACCAAATCTAAAAAGAGCACAATGCAGCTAAGGAGCACAATGTGTTCGAAGGAGCACGATGCTCACCAAAGGAGCACAATGTGACCAAATCTGAAAAGAGCACAATGCAGCTAAGGAGCACAATGTGTCCGAAGGAGCACGATGCTCACCAAAGGAGCACAATGCGAAGAAGCACAATGCTAAAAAGCACAATGTTGTTAGAAGAGCACAATGCATCAAAAGAAGCACGATGTTCAAGTCAGAGGAGCACAATGTGGCAAAAGAGCAAGATGATCAGAAATTGGATAAATTCGAAGGAATTTACTCCAAGTCCACCCACATGCCACAAAACTCCCAAATTGCCTGAAAGACATTTGATCAGAACGGAAAAATATTTATGAAGGCTTGAATATAAAAACTTATCCTAGAAATAAATTCTATCAGATGAATTTATTTCAAAGATTCGTTGGATATTCAAATTGACAATTAAAGTAATATTTTTAGAAACAACTAGAAAATCAAAGTTGTGCTAAAAATAATTACATTGTCAGGCAAGTTGACAAATCAAATCAAAATTGAAGATCTACTACTGTCAACAATATCAGGCTATGAAGATTCAAAATTCAAATATCAAATTATCCCACTCCAACGGATATATTTGATTGAGTATAAAAAGCCATGAAGACTTGAAGACAAACAGCGTGAGAAGAACAGAGAAAAACGAGATAGAATACAAGTG
The DNA here is from genome assembly GCF_001879475.1 of Ipomoea nil. Lineage (NCBI taxonomy): Eukaryota > Viridiplantae > Streptophyta > Magnoliopsida > Solanales > Convolvulaceae > Ipomoea > Ipomoea nil. Next base: position 4,264,873 of record NW_017619458.1, read on the forward strand.
CAAAATTCAAAAGTGCTAGTGCTCAAAATATTCAAAGAGACTTAGTCTGAATAGTCTCAAAATCTAGTTGGAGAGAGAAATACAAATCCTTGTATTTGTAAATTGTAGAAAGAGTATAGCTGTGTGCAAAATACTCTAGTGAGTGTAGCTGTGTGCAAAACACTCGTAGTTGCTAAGTGTAGCTGTGTGCAAGACACTTAGTTGGCGTTCAGTATAGCTGTGTGCGAAATACTCGGAGTTGAGTGTAGCTGTGTGCGAGACACTCGGAGCAGGGTGTAGCTGTGTGCAAGACATCCGGAGGAAGTGCCTGTGTAGCACTTGTTCACTATTGTAACTGTGTGTGGAAAATAGTGAATTTCTCCTAGAAGTGAAAGGAGAAAAGTGGACTAGGAAGATTACGCCACTTCCGAACCACTATAAATTGCCTCTCTCATTTACATACCGCACTTACATTATTTGCTACATTTATCTATCTCATCTGTCTAACCCGTTTACTATTCACGATTAATCTTTATCATCCGGGTTTAGTGTGTTCTCACGTATGCATGTGACTCAAACCTCTCGAGCTTAAATAGTGATTTATTCTAAGCAAGTTTGACGTGTTGCATGTAACATTCGTCACACGGACGACGTGACACGATATTTATTTACAATCTTGAATATTGTTATTATATATTGAGTGAACCATCTCCTTTATATATTCAAGATATCTCTGTCACTTTACATATCATTTGTACCTATCTTACTTATACTTGCATACTTAATTTACTAGTTGGGCATAACTCTTTACTATTATTCCGCTGTGCAGTACAAACTTGCTCTATTTACTTGTTACTTAGAGTTGAAGTTACCGAAGAGTTATTTAATTTGAAAAAGCTTGAAAGTCTATTCACCCCCCCTCTAGACTTTCACCACCCTATCGGGACCAACAATTGGTATCAGAGCAGTTGTCTATTTGAGTCAATTTTGACTGCTAGACAAGATCTCAAAAAATCAAGATGATGAAAAGAGATAATGCTCTTGCCCAAAATTTATTATTTTCTCTAGAAAAATTTGACGATTGGAAAATTCGCATGCAGGTACATTTATCCGCATTACATGATGAAATGTGGGAAGTGGTTACGAGTGGTCCTATTGAGATTTTACAAGTCAACACTTCATCCGAACAAACGAGTGAAACTCCACAATACATTCCAAAACCAATAGTGGAATGGTCTCGTGAAGATAGAACAAGAAATAACTTGGACAATATTGCCAAGGATATTTTGTTTAAATCTATCGATGACACGATATTTCCAAAAGTTCGAAAGTGTCAATCCGCGAAGGAAGTTTGGGAAACGCTCATTCAAATTGGTGAAGGAGACGAACAAGAAAAAGATAATAAGCTCACTATAGCATTAAAGAAATTCGAGGATTTCAAAATGCTAAACGGCGAGAATATTACCGACATGGAAACGAGATTTGCCAAAATCTTAGGAGAGATTAATGATCTTGGAAAAGATATTAATCAAAAAGAAATCTCACTCAAAATTCTACGTGGTTTACCATCTACATGGGACATGAAGGTCACAGCCATGAGAGATCATAGGGATCTAAAAACCCTATCAACCGATAAGCTCTTTAGTGATCTAAAAGCTTATGAATTTGAGATGAAATCAAGATTAGAGAAAGATCATGAAGAAAAGAACAACGCGCTTATAGCCGAGCAACCATCAACCTCAAGATCAGTACAAAATGTTGAATTATTGCTTAATGATCAATTTGCTCTCCTTGTCAAGAAATTCAGGAAATTCATGAAGAGAAGCAACTACAAGAAAAATCCACAAGGGAAATCATGGAATACAACGAAGAATTCGAAGAAAGAAATTATTGAGGAAGATTCAAATTTGTGTTACAACTGTAGAAAACCGGAACACTTTGCAGCAAGTTGTCCATATCCCAAGGTAAGTAAAAGTCAGTATACAAATGTTACTAACCCTCAACAGGAAGAATTCAAGCCCAAAGATAAAAGATTAAAAGAAAGAAGAAAAGCACTCATCAGTGACCCACTTGAAATAAGTGAGTCAGAAGAATCTTCAAGTGATGAAAGTGACACCTCAAAGAATGACAATGCAATGTTTTGCATGAGCATCTCCAACAATGCACCACACGAGGACATGTGTCTTATGGCTAATGGACATGAAGAAAATGAAGTAACATCAAAATCTTATGACTCTGTCAATTCTTCATTTTCTAGAGAGTCCTTCTTTCACTTAATGGAAGAATGTCAAACCGTAATGGACACTCACTCTCAACTCAAAGAGCGCAATAATCATCTGATTCTTGAAAAGGATCAATTAAATGAAAAATTGCAAAATGCTCTACTTGAAGTGAAAGACTTGAAAGATAAAATTATTTGTCTTCAAGAAGAGTGTAAATCAAGGGAAGTGAGAGAACACAACCTCAGGGAGGTTATAGCTACATTTACACATTCATCCAAAATAATGGACAAAATGGTAAATATGCAAAAACCCTCAAGTGATAAAACCGGACTTGGTTATGATCCATCGTGTTCTCAAGCCTCCGAAAAATTGACCAATTTGACTACTACTTTAAGTAATAGAGTTCAAGTAGTAAAATTTGTAAAAGGTCAAGAAAGCACAGTGAGACAAGGAATTGGTTACCAAACTGATGTCAAAATTAACACTGTTGGACTAAAGCATCAAAGAAACAATACTTCGTCCAAACAGTACATTAAAAGACAAAAGTTTGTTCCTAAATGGAAATATACCAATGAGTTTAGTGCACAAAGTCCTCATAGGAAAATGGGAAATCCGAGGATTGGGGCAGGGAGATTCTATCCCTCTAAACAAGATTGGTTTGGAAATATTAAACCATGGACTAAGTCCAGATTTAATGCTAATCACAGGCCCAAACAATCTATATCCCACGTGTCAAGAAATCGAGTCAATTTTCAAAAACCGGCACAAAAAATGTTTTCAAAAATTAAATATGATTATAATGTGTTTAATGGTTACCAATCACCTAAACTTAGATCAGTGAGTACAAGGTGGATTTGGGTACCAAAAATGACTAACACCCAAGGACCCAAGTCAAGTTGGGTACCTAAAAATGTTTAATTTGTTTACAGGAAGTTTGGTACTTCGATAGTGGATGTTCTAGACACATGACTGGGAATAAATCAAGTCTTGTGAATCTTAAAAATATCGAAGGACCAAAAGTCGTATTCGGTGAAAATGAACGATACGGCATAACAAAAGGAATCGGCACAATATCTAGAAATGGTTTGAAAATCGAAGATGTATCCTTTGTTGAAGGTCTAAAATTCAACTTGTTAAGTACAAGTCAATTTTGTGACAAAGGATATCTAGCCGAGTTCTCCAAAGAGAAGTGCCAAGTGAAAAATAATTCCACAGGAGAAGTTGTTCTCGAAGGAATAAGAAAGAAAAACATGTACGTTGTGGATTGGAACACAACAAAAGAATCAGTGTGTCTACTAGCAAACAACTCACACGCAACAAGTTGGGAATGGCACAAGAAGTTGAATCATCTAAACTTCAAAACCATCAACAAGCTAGCAAGAAACAAATTAGTTGAAGGTCTGCCCGACATTGTCTACAAGAAAGATCAAATATGTGATGCTTGCCAAAGAGGAAAGCAAGTCAAGACATCTTTCAAATCCAAAGCTCAAGAATCTACAACAAGACCGCTAAGTCTACTACACATGGATCTATTTGGTCCAATAGACCCAGCAAGTCTAAGTGGTAAGAAATATACACTAGTTGTTGTTGATGACTTTTCCAGGTACACATGGACAATATTTCTCAAAAAGAAAAATGAAGTGGAGCAAAAGTTGCCAGAGCTACTGAAGCTGCTACAAAATGAGAAAGACTTGAAAATTGCAAAAATCCGAACGGATCGTGGAACTGAGTTTGTGAATCAAGTGATTGAAGCCTACTGCAATTCCCAAGGAATTCTACATCAACTATCTGCCGCACGTACACCTCAACAAAACGGTGTAGCCGAAAGAAGAAATAGAACGCTAAAAGAAGCCGCACGAGTGATGATTACGTCAGCCGAGCTACCTAAAAGATATTGGGCTGAAGCAATCAACACCGCTTGCTACACACAAAATCGGAGCTTGATACATAAGTCTTACAATAAGACTCCGTACGAATTATGGAAAGGGAGAAAACCTAAACTCAACTATTTCCATACTTTTGGTATCAAATGCTTTATTCTTAATAATGGTAAAACATATCTAAAGACTTTTGATGAGCGTGCAGATGAAGGAATATTTTTGGGATATTCATCTACCAGTAAGGCATTTAAAGTATTGAACAAGAAATCAATGGTGGTAGAAGAATCAATTCATGTCACATTTGATGAAGCTCATATGAAGGAAACCCAAAGCAACAAAAATGATCAGGAGATTTGTCAAGTTGAAATCATTTAATGATGCTGACATATCTTTTAAAGATCAAATTGTACAGGGTATGGAGCAATTGGATATTGATTGCAATAGTGAAGAACACATGGAAGCCAATGAAGATGCACACGTTGAAAATCAAAACTCTCAAGTCAATACACAAATTGGAGATCAATCTGATGAGCAAAATGTGTCTACCTCCAATTTACCTACTGAACAAGGAAACGTGGAAAGCCCATGCAATCTACAACCTGAGTTGAGATGGCTCAAAAATCACCCTCCAGAGCTAGTAATTGGAGATCCACAAGAAGAAGTAAAAACAAGGTCCTCAAGTATAAATTCTTTATTCTCTTGTTTTCTTTCTCAGGTGGAGCCCACAAGCACTGAAGAAGCACTAAGTGATCTAGATTGGATCAATGCAATGCAAGAAGAGCTTGAACAGTTTAAGAGAAATGACGTATGGGAATTAGTTCCAAGACCTGAAAATTACAACGTAATTGGAACAAAATGGGTCTTTCGGAATAAAGCTAATGAGTATGGAATCGTCATTTGAAACAAAGCACGTTTAGTGGCAAAAGGATATTCACAAGAAGAAGGCATAGATTTCGATGAAACATTTGCACCCGTGGCAAGACTAGAAGCCATCAGAATATTTCTAGCTTATGCCGCATACAAGAATTTCACTGTCTATCAAATGGACGTGAAAAGTGCATTTTTAAACGGATTACTTGAAGAGGAAGTCTACGTTGAGCAACCTCCCGGTTTCGAGGTAAAAGGTGATATTAATAAGGTCTACAGATTAAAGAAGGCGTTATATGGGCTAAAACAAGCACCGAGAGCTTGGTATGACACCCTATCAACGTTCCTAATTAACTGTGGTTTCACAAAAGGCCTTGTTGATAAAACCTTATTTAGAATTCAAGAAAATGATCACATTTTATTAGTACAAATTTATGTTGATGATATTATCTTTGGAAGTACTAATAAAATTCTTTGTGAGAAATTTTCTAAGCTCATGCAGAATAAGTTTGAGATGAGCATGATGGGAGAATTGAATTACTTTCTTGGACTACAAGTAAAGCAACTCAGCGAAGGAATATTCATCAATCAGGCCAAGTACACAAAGGATCTTATAAGGAAATTTGGTCAAGATGGAAAATCCTCAATCAAGATCCCAATGAGCACATCTTTACGATTAGATAAAGATGATGAAGGCAAGGATATTGACGAAACAAAATATCGAGGAATGATTGGATCATTACTATACCTCACTGCAAGTCGACCAGACATATCTTACTCAGTGGGAGTATGTGCCAGGTTCCAGTCAAAGCCAAAAGAGAGTCATCTTCTTGCTACCAAGAAAATCATCCGATACTTAAAAGGAACAGTCAATGTGGATTATGGTATCCCAAAGAAGGTAACTTTACACTAACTGGTTTCTCAGATGCAGATTTTGCAGGATGTAAAATCGATCGCAAAAGTACCTCAGGAACATGCCAGTTCTTAGGGGGAAGGTTGGTTTCATAGTTCAGCAAAAAGCAAAACTCCATAGCTACAAGTACAGCCGAAGCTGAATATATAGCAGCTGGAAGTTGTTGTGCGCAAATTCTTTGGATGAAACAACAGCTGAAAGATTATGGCGTGAACTGTGAAAATGTCAATATATTGTGTGACAATACAAGTGCTATTGCCATAACACATAATCCCGTGTTACATTCAAGAACAAAACACATTGATGTGAGACATCATTTTATCCGGGATCATGTTGAAATGAAGGAATTATCAATCGAATATATCCCGACCGAGAATCAATTAGCTGATATTCTCACAAAGCCTCTGTGTGAATCAAGATTTTCGAAATTGAGACACGAAATGGGCATGATTGAATTGAGCTAAGTTTCTAAACTCTATTCTATTTATAAGCTCAATTTTTCATCTGATATCTCGACACTTTATCTGATTTAAATTTTCGTGCCTATGTGTCACACATGCAAAAAATGTCACATCTTTTTAATGTCCACCTACATCTATTAAATGGTGATAAAGCACATAATGCTTATATGTCTTTCTAACCGTATATATATACATATGTACAAGTAGAAATCATCTAGATATGCCAAATCTTACCATTTAAGAGTGATAAGATGGTGTGATGATAGAATGTCTTAAATGAGAACACCTTTTTATGGTAGTTGTGCACAATAAATAGTCTAGAAAGAATAAACTTCTCTCCCTTCCATCTACATAAAAATGTGTAGATACATACATATTATTTTCGAACAGATTTAGTGCTCTTTGAATTTTATTTCAGGTAAAATCAGTCCGAGTATCTAAATTTTTGGCGCCACATCAGCAGACAAATTGGATGGAGAATATATAACCTAAAACTAACTATCAGTTAGGTCAAAGGTTGGAAGCTATTGGAATATCAAAAATATCCCTCACTTATTAAAAGTCAACATTTAATTGTGAGGATATTTGTGTAAAGACACCTCCTTTCTACCCAATCGGTTGGAGAAGCCACCATTACACTCAAATTTTCAAAAGCTTTTCATCTTCCATAGCCGAAATACAAACCTCTTCTTCCAAAAATTCTCAATCCCTCAAATCTCCTAAAAATATCAATCGCATTATGGCCACCATTGGAGATACAAGCTCACAACCGAATGAAGAACACACCACACAACTCAACCTTGCAAAGCTAGCAGTGGGAATCAAGGCTGGAGGAAGTTTTGACCCTCAAGGATTCCTCAAGGAAGCCGAGAACTCTCCTCTTGCACAAAGAATCATCAATGCCCTTCAACAAAGCAATCTAATGAGGTTATGTTCTTACTCATATTCTGGATTTTATGATGAAGATGTAGCAGAGTTTTATATGAATGCCAAGGTTGTTGGATGGACCATTGAGTCCACCGTGAATGGAACTCTCATCACCATTGATGAACACGAGTTACACACAACCTTTGGACTGCCCATATCTAGTCCAGAACAACCACTGTTGGACTTAGATGTTCATATGTATGATCATACGGAAATTTGGACAGAAATTCGGAATGAGAATGCTTCTCTCGAACCAAATCTTTCCGGTCAAAAATCTGAGTTGAAGTTGGAATATGAAATGCTTGTTAAAATTCTCTACAAATGTGTGTTGTGCAAATTAAATAGCATGGAAGATATTTCACCCGTAAGAATTGGTTATGTACATGCTATCATGAATGTGGTTAGGGGTGATTGGAGTAAGCTTGTCTTGAGCCGAATTGCTCACTTTGTGAAAGGTGCAAAAATAAGGAATGGGAAGTTCAACCGTATATTAGGGTTCGGTTTGCTCATTGGAGAGACTATCAAAAGAAAAGGATTGACTATGAGGTCAAAGAAACCTTTTGGGAGTAATAGAATCCTGTTTAAAGATCATGAAGCAGTTAGTAATCTAAACTCCAAAAGAAAGAGGAAGCCAAGAGGTATCCCAGCTAGAAAGAGACCAGTTGCAGAAATTCTTGGTCTACCCTCTCAATCCCATGAAAACCCCACATCAAGCCAAAATCCAAACACAAGCCATAACCCCACCTCAAGCCTAAACCGTACCACAAACCAAAATCCTACCACATATCTTAACCCAAATGCAAGCCAAAGTCTCTTAAATCCTTTTTCCCAAATTGCCGAATTGGAAACAATGTTGAATGAGGAGATTCATCAAGTTGAAGGATTAGATTGTGTATTAGTGAATGAATACCGTAGAGTCCTAAAGTGGAGAAAATGGAGACTTGGTCCTTATGATGAGTTGATGACTAAGGGACCAAGCATGCATGAAGAAGAATTGTTTTCACTAAATTGGATTGGCAATTTTGATGTTTGCCATGCAACCTTGTTGTCTACGGTAAATGGAGCATTTGTGAACAAATTGAAAGCCAAATTGGCCGAAGGTACTGTTGACTGCACTGTTCAAGATGATTTGCCTACTGAAGAAAATTTCTTAGTTGATATGGCCGAATTTGTGACAAGGGATGTTGAAGAAAATGTCACGTATGGTGTACACTTGATGGATAGTGGCTTATATGATGTGAGTGTGTTAAATCTCACTGAAATAAGTCAAGACCAAAATACCATGCAAGCTAGTCAACATACGGAGGAAATTCAATCTATTAATGCAGAAAGTGCCCATGGTGACACTCACGTGTTACTAACTCCGGAAAGGGAAGGAAATATAGTGGAAAATCAAGCTCAATCTCACATGCTTGAAGCCGATTTTGTTCAAGAAGGAGCAAGGTGTTTTCCCTCATCCCGAGAAGAGCAAGAACTTGATGGCACACCTACAAATGAGAAGTTAGAAAATCTGGAGAAAGTTGTCTTAAGCCTTGTTGACCGAATGGAGAACATGTTTCAAGGAATCTACACTCATGTGGATCAAGTTGTCAATATTCAAGGTGGAAAATTCGAAGCATCTTTTGATGAAAATCGGAGAAGTCAACAACATTTGATTGATACCCACCAAGCACTTGAAAGACAAGTTGGAAGTTTGAATAACAATGTCAAAGGGCAACTCAATGAGTTCTATATTCAACTTTCACAAATCCTTAAGAATTCTGGAAAGGCAAATGAAGCAATTGCCGTGAACCAAAGCCAAGGTATTCTTAATGTTGTTCATCAACATGAAAAGCAGATTAGTGATGTCCACACGGATCTCATCTCAGTTAACACCAAAGTGGGTTGTCTTCGGGGCTCTTATGAGAATATTTCCGAATCCATTTCATCTCTTCGTGAATCGGTTCACATACTTCTTGATTACGCCAAAAAGGGGGAAGAGAGATTCAGTCATTTGGAAAGCATGATTGAGATGATGATGACTGCCATGGCTAGCAGAAATGTTGGCACAAGCAGTAGTAGAGGTGGAGGAGGCAGATCTGCTGGAAGAAATGCACCAAGAAAAGGAGGATTGGAGTATTGGTTCGGTGGTGGTGAAGCTGGCAGTCCAGGAGGATCAAGCAGTGCAAATACCACTAATCGTTCTTTTCGTGATATTGTGTGTGTAGGGGGAAACATTGAGCAAATAAATTGGTACAACCGTGCAGCTCTTTATTTGGAATCCACACCGAGAGATGGTAGAGTTGAAATGCCAAAATTGGTGACTTTGAATGATCTACCAAAAGGAATGAAGAAAAGTGGTCCTAGTGATCAAAACATGTGGGTTTCAAGTGAAAATTTCAGAAGAATTCAAAGCTATGCTAGAGCCTTGATGATTATGGTTCTAAGGGACTACATCAAAGTCAATGATGCCGAACTACAAGATGGAAAAAGTCTAGAAGAGTGCATCATATGGTATGAAGAAGGTATACTGCCCGGGAACAACATCACTGAAGCTTTCAACTACTATTCAGTTGGGCAGGTATGCAACAACTTTGCCATTAGTGACAATTTCGTTGATGTTCAGAACCATATTAACAATGTGCTCAAGGAAAAGAGAAACAAAGTGATTAGATGATTTGTATGATTGGTACAATTTTTTTGTGGTCCACGGGTACATGAACCCATGAATGTTTTGGAACAATTTGAAATGATTCGAATTATCTGTTTATGATGCTATTAAGTTGTTTCTTAATTTTATTATTTGTCTTGAAAGGTTATATTTTTAGCTTAGAGTGTATCAAATCGCATGAATTGGAAAAATGCAAAAATTCATTATCATTAAAATTCCAAAAATGCGAAATAGGAGTATAGTGGCTAAAAATACCTTTCCTAGAGTCAAAATCATTTGTTAAACTCATCTTGGTTATGTCAATGAAAATAAAATCTTTTGAAAAATAATTGTTTTAAAAGACAAGCCAAATGACTGAGTATAGGTTTTGGCGTCATCAAAAAGGGGGAAAATTGATAGGAATATTTTTGTAAGTTTTGATGAGCCAAATGTATCTTTAGATCCCCTTGGTCTTTAGGTCTTTAGTACAAGCATCATAAATCAGAATATTGAAATCAGAAGGAATCTACCATAGGAAGAACAAAATTAATTTGAGAAATTAATTTTGGTCCTACGAGTATTCATCTGTGAAAGAAGCATAAAGCAATGGAGTTGCAAGGAATGACCAGATGAGCTTAATGGCGAAATGGTAGAGGTCCTTACTCTAAACGATCACACTCGAGATCGATTCCCTCCCAAGGACCTATATTTTTAAGGCAGATTTTTGAAGGGCAGATTTTTGAAGGAGCTCGATGTGTGCTCAAAGGAGCACAATGTGACCAAATCTAAAAAGAGCACAATCCAGCTAAGGAACACAATGTGTCCGAAGGAGCACGATGCTCACCAAAGGAGCACAATGTGACCAAATCTGAAAAGAGCACAATGCAGCTAAGGAGCACGATGCTCACCAAAGGAGCACGATGCTCACCAAAGGAGCACAATGCGAAGGAGCACAATGCGAAGAAGCACAATGCTAAAAAGCACAATGTTGTCAGAAGAGCACAATGCATCAAAAGAAGCACGATGTTCAAGTCAGAGGAGCACAATGTGGCAAAAGAGCAAGATGATCAGAAATTGGATAAATTCGAAGGAATTTACTCCAAGTCCACCCACATGCCACAAAACTCCAAAATTGCCTGAAAGTCATTTGATCAGAACGGAAAAATATTTATGAAGGCTTGAATATAAAAACTTATCCTAGAAATAAATTCTATCAGATGAATTTATTTCAAAGATTCGTTGGATATTCAAATTGACAATTAAAGTAATATTTTTAGAAACAACTAGAAAATCAAAGTTGTGCTAAAAATAATTACTTTGTCAGGCAAGTTGACAAATCAAATCAAAATTGAAGATCTACTACTGTCAACAATATCAGGCTATGAAGATTCAAAATTCAAATATCAAATTATCCCACTCCAACGGATATATTTGATTGAGTATAAAAAGCCATGAAGACTTGAAGACAAACAGCGTGAGAAGAACAGAGAAAAACGAGATAGAATACAAGTGCAAAATTCAAAAGTGCTAGTGCTCAAAATATTCAAAGAGACTTAGTCTGAATAGTCTCAAAATCTAGTTGGAGAGAGAAATACAAATCCTTGTATTTGTAAATTGTAGAAAGAGTATAGCTGTGTGCAAAATACTCTAGTGAGTGTAGCTGTGTGCAAAACACTCGTAGTTGCTAAGTGTAGCTGTGTGCAAGACACTTAGTTGGCGTTCAGTATAGCTGTGTGCGAAATACTCAGAGTTGAGTGTAGCTGTGTGCGAGACACTCGGAGCAGGGTGTAGCTGTGTGCAAGACATCCGGAGGAAGTGCCTGTGTAGCACTTGTTCACTATTGTAACTGTGTGTGGAAAATAGTGAATTTCTCCTAGAAGTGAAAGGAGAAAAGTGGACTAGGAAGATTACGCCACTTCCGAACCACTATAAATTGCCTCTCTCATTTACATACCGCACTTACATTATTTGCTACATTTATCTATCTCATCTGTCTAACCCGTTTACTATTCACGATTAATCTTTATCATCCGGGTTTAGTGTGTTCTCACGTATGCATGTGACTCAAACCTCTCGAGCTTAAATAGGGATTTATTCTAAGCAAGTTTGACGTGTTGCATGTAACATTCGTCACACGGACGACGTGACACGATATTTATTTACAATCTTGAATATTGTTATTATATATTGAGTGAACCATCTCCTTTATATATTCAAGATATCTCTGTCACTTTACATATCATTTGTACCTATCTTACTTATACTTGCATACTTAATTTACTAGTTGGGCATAACTCTTTACTATTATTCCGCTGTGCAGTACAAACTTGCTCTATTTACTTGTTACTTAGAGTTGAAGTTACCGAAGAGTTATTTAATTTGAAAAAGCTTGAAAGTCTATTCACCCCCCCTCTAGACTTTCACCACCCTATCGGGACCAACAATTGGTATCAGAGCAGTTGTCTATTTGAGTCAATTTTGACTGCTAGACAAGATCTCAAAAAATCAAGATGATGAAAAGAGATAATGCTCTTGCCCAAAATTTATTATTTTCTCTAGAAAAATTTGACGATTGGAAAATTCGCATGCAGGTACATTTATCCGCATTACATGATGAAATGTGGGAAGTGGTTACGAGTGGTCCTATTGAGATTTTACAAGTCAACACTTCATCCGAACAAACGAGTGAAACTCCACAATACATTCCAAAACCAATAGTGGAATGGTCTCGTGAAGATAGAACAAGAAATAACTTGGACAATATTGCCAAGGATATTTTGTTTAAATCTATCGATGACACGATATTTCCAAAAGTTCGAAAGTGTCAATCCGCGAAGGAAGTTTGGGAAACGCTCATTCAAATTGGTGAAGGAGACGAACAAGAAAAAGATAATAAGCTCACTATAGCATTAAAGAAATTCGAGGATTTCAAAATGCTAAACGGCGAGAATATTACCGACATGGAAACGAGATTTGCCAAAATCTTAGGAGAGATTAATGATCTTGGAAAAGATATTAATCAAAAAGAAATCTCACTCAAAATTCTACGTGGTTTACCATCTACATGGGACATGAAGGTCACAGCCATGAGAGATCATAGGGATCTAAAAACCCTATCAACCGATAAGCTCTTTAGTGATCTAAAAGCTTATGAATTTGAGATGAAATCAAGATTAGAGAAAGATCATGAAGAAAAGAACAACGCGCTTATAGCCGAGCAACCATCAACCTCAAGGTCAGTACAAAATGTTGAATTATTGCTTAATGATCAATTTGCTCTCCTTGTCAAGAAATTCAGGAAATTCATGAAGAGAAGCAACTACAAGAAAAATCCACAAGGGAAATCATGGAATACAACGAAGAATTCGAAGAAAGAAATTATTGAGGAAGATTCAAATTTGTGTTACAACTGTAGAAAACCGGAACACTTTGCAGCAAGTTGTCCATATCCCAAGGTAAGTAAAAGTCAGTATACAAATGTTACTAACCCTCAACAGGAAGAATTCAAGCCCAAAGATAAAAGATTAAAAGAAAGAAGAAAAGCACTCATCAGTGACCCACTTGAAATAAGTGAGTCAGAAGAATCTTCAAGTGATGAAAGTGACACCTCAAAGAATGACAATGCAATGTTTTGCATGAGCATCTCCAACAATGCACCACACGAGGACATGTGTCTTATGGCTAATGGACATGAAGAAAATGAAGTAACATCAAAATCTTATGACTCTGTCAATTCTTCATTTTCTAGAGAGTCCTTCTTTCACTTAATGGAAGAATGTCAAACCGTAATGGACACTCACTCTCAACTCAAAGAGCGCAATAATCATCTGATTCTTGAAAAGGATCAATTAAATGAAAAATTGCAAAATGCTCTACTTGAAGTGAAAGACTTGAAAGATAAAATTATTTGTCTTCAAGAAGAGTGTAAATCAAGGGAAGTGAGAGAACACAACCTCAGGGAGGTTATAGCTACATTTACACATTCATCCAAAATAATGGACAAAATGGTAAATATGCAAAAACCCTCAAGTGATAAAACCGGACTTGGTTATGATCCATCGTGTTCTCAAGCCTCCGAAAAATTGACCAATTTGACTACTACTTTAAGTAATAGAGTTCAAGTAGTAAAATTTGTAAAAGGTCAAGAAAGCACAGTGAGACAAGGAATTGGTTACCAAACTGATGTCAAAATTAACACTGTTGGACTAAAGCATCAAAGAAACAATACTTCGTCCAAACAGTACATTAAAAGACAAAAGTTTGTTCCTAAATGGAAATATACCAATGAGTTTAGTGCACAAAGTCCTCATAGGAAAATGGGAAATCCGAGGATTGGGGCAGGGAGATTCTATCCCTCTAAACAAGATTGGTTTGGAAATATTAAACCATGGACTAAGTCCAGATTTAATGCTAATCACAGGCCCAAACAATCTATATCCCACGTGTCAAGAAATCGAGTCAATTTTCAAAAACCGGCACAAAAAATGTTTTCAAAAATTAAATATGATTATAATGTGTTTAATGGTTACCAATCACCTAAACTTAGATCAGTGAGTACAAGGTGGATTTGGGTACCAAAAATGACTAACACCCAAGGACCCAAGTCAAGTTGGGTACCTAAAAATGTTTAATTTGTTTACAGGAAGTTTGGTACTTCGATAGTGGATGTTCTAGACACATGACTGGGAATAAATCAAGTCTTGTGAATCTTAAAAATATCGAAGGACCAAAAGTCGTATTCGGTGAAAATGAACGATACGGCATAACAAAAGGAATCGGCACAATATCTAGAAATGGTTTGAAAATCGAAGATGTATCCTTTGTTGAAGGTCTAAAATTCAACTTGTTAAGTACAAGTCAATTTTGTGACAAAGGATATCTAGCCGAGTTCTCCAAAGAGAAGTGCCAAGTGAAAAATAATTCCACAGGAGAAGTTGTTCTCGAAGGAATAAGAAAGAAAAACATGTACGTTGTGGATTGGAACACAACAAAAGAATCAGTGTGTCTACTAGCAAACAACTCACACGCAACAAGTTGGGAATGGCACAAGAAGTTGAATCATCTAAACTTCAAAACCATCAACAAGCTAGCAAGAAACAAATTAGTTGAAGGTCTGCCCGACATTGTCTACAAGAAAGATCAAATATGTGATGCTTGCCAAAGAGGAAAGCAAGTCAAGACATCTTTCAAATCCAAAGCTCAAGAATCTACAACAAGACCGCTAAGTCTACTACACATGGATCTATTTGGTCCAGTAGACCCAGCAAGTCTAAGTGGTAAGAAATATACACTAGTTGTTGTTGATGACTTTTCCAGGTACACATGGACAATATTTCTCAAAAAGAAAAATGAAGTGGATCAAAAGTTGCCAGAGCTACTGAAGCTGCTACAAAATGAGAAAGACTTGAAAATTTCAAAAATCCGAACGGATCGTGGAACTGAGTTTGTGAATCAAGTGATTGAAGCCTACTGCAATTCCCAAGGAATTCTACATCAACAATCTACCGCACGTACACCTCAACAAAACGGTGTAGCCGAAAGAAGAAATAGAACGCTAAAAGAAGCCGCACGAGTGATGATTACGTCAGCCGAGCTACCTAAAAGATATTGGGCTGAAGCAATCAACACCGCTTGCTACACACAAAATCGGAGCTTGATACATAAGTCTTACAATAAGACTCCGTACGAATTATGGAAAGGGAGAAAACCTAAACTCAACTATTTCCATACTTTTGGTATCAAATGCTTTATTCTTAATAATGGTAAAACATATCTAAAGACTTTTGATGAGCGTGCAGATGAAGGAATATTTTTGGGATATTCATCTACCAGTAAGGCATTTAGAGTATTGAACAAGAAATCAATGGTGGTAGAAGAATCAATTCATGTCACATTTGATGAAGCTCATATGAAGGAAACCCAAAGCAACAAAAATGATCAGGAGATTTGTCAAGTTGAAATCATTTAATAATGCTGACATATCTTTTAAAGATCAAATTGTACAGGGTACCATCTCCCTTGTGGTCTGATGGTATCCGGTATGGACCTTCAAAAAGAAAGGCCCGGGATCGATTCCCATCCCAAGCGTGGGTCAGAATATTGTTGCTAAGCGATCCTGGGCCCTGCACTCTGCACCCTGAGGCCTGGGCTCTGCGCCCTGGTCTCGGGGTCCCCGAACCCTAGGCCCTGTGCCCCCCGAACCCAAAGGCCCTGTGCCCCCCGAACCTAAAGGCCATGAGCCCCCGAACCATGAGCATGGCTCGGATTGTTAAATAAAAAAAATGGTCCTTGCAGAACTTGGTACGCTTGGTACTAGGAACCAATGGGAAGTCTGATTCCAGGGCACCAGAACCTGTGTGGGACGTTGTGATGCCGTGCATACCCAGAACAGGATTACAGGGTCTACGGCGCCCCTGCGTACGGACCGGGGATCTCAACAAGTCCTCTACACCCCCACCTCAAGGAGGAATAGGGACCCATGCTGTCCCGAGAAAGCGCTGAACCATGAGCATGGCTCGGATTGTTAAATAAAAAAAATGGTCCTTGCAGAACTTGGTACGCTTGGTACTTGGAACCAACGGGAAGTCTGATTCCAGGGCACCAGAACCTGTGTGGGACGTTGTGATGCCGTGCATACCCAGAACAGGATTACAGGGTCTACGGCGCCCCTGCGTACGGACCGGGGATCTCAACAAGTCCTCTACACCTCAAGGAGGAACAGGGACCCATGCTGTCCCGAGAAAGCGCTGCGAGACGTGCCGGAACCTGGCGGGCCGTGAACTGGGCGACACCAGGCCTAAAGGCCATGAGAGGCCATGAGCTCCCGAACCATGAGCGCTGCGAGACGTGCCGGAACCTGGCGGGCCGTGAACTGGGTGACACTAGGCGACACCAGGCCTAACAACTAGGCGCACATGCCCCGGACCTTGGGCGAAACGAGGTGAACCCACAGCACCAGGACGAACTAAGCGACTCCAGGAGCCATCCAATCGTAACGAGCCTCTGCGGAGGCATCTGATGTAATCTCAAAAAATTTAAAAAAAAAAAAAAAAAATTGTACAGGGTATGAGCAATTGGATATTGATTGCAATAGTGAAGAACACATGGAAGCCAATGAAGATGCACACGTTGAAAATCAAAACTCTCAAGTCAATACACAAATTAGAGATCAATCTGATGAGCAAAATGTGTCTACCTCCAATTTACCTACTGAACAAGGAAACGTGGAAAGCCCATGCAATCTACAACCTGACTTGAGATGGCTCAAAAATCACCCTCCAGAGCTAGTAATTGGAGATCCACAAGAAGGAGTAAAAACAAGGTCCTCAAGTATAAATTCTTTATTCTCTTGTTTTCTTTCTCAGGTGGAGCCCAAAACTCCAAAATTGCCTGAAAGACATTTGATCAGAACGGAAAAATATTTATGAAGGCTTGAATATAAAAACTTATCCTAGAAATAAATTCTATCAGATGAATTTATTTCAAAGATTCGTTGGATATTCAAATTGACAATTAAAGTAATATTTTTAGAAACAACTAGAAAATCAAAGTTGTGCTAAAAATAATTACTTTGTCAGGCAAGTTGACAAATCAAATCAAAATTGAAGATCTACTACTGTCAACAATATCAGGCTATGAAGATTCAAAATTCAAATATCAAATTATCCCACTCCAACGGATATATTTGATTGAGTATAAAAAGCCATGAAGACTTGATGACAAACAGCGTGAGAAGAACAGAGAAAAACGAGATAGAATACAAGTGCAAAATTCAAAAGTGCTAGTGCTCAAAATATTCAAAGAGACTTAGTCTGAATAGTCTCAAAATCTAGTTGGAGAGAGAAATACAAATCCTTGTATTTGTAAATTGTAGAAAGAGTATAGCTGTGTGCAAAATACTCTAGTGAGTGTAGATGTGTGCAAAACACTCGTAGTTGCTAAGTGTAGCTGTGTGCAAGACACTTAGTTGGCGTTCAGTATAGCTGTGTGCGAAATACTCGGAGTTGAGTGTAGCTGTGTGCGAGACACTCGGAGCAGGGTGTAGCTGTGTGCAAGACATCCGGAGGAAGTGCCTGTGTAGCACTTGTTCACTATTGTAACTGTGCATGGAAAATAGTGAATTTCTCCTAGAAGTGAAAGGAGAAAAGTGGACTAGGAAGATTACGCCACTTCCGAACCACTATAAATTGCCTCTCTCATTTACATACCGCACTTACATTATTTGCTACATTTATCTATCTCATCTGTCTAACCCGTTTACTATTCACGATTAATCTTTATCATCCGGGTTTAGTGTGTTCTCACGTATACATGTGACTCAAACCTCTCGAGCTTAAATAGTGATTTATTCTGAGCAAGTTTGACGTGTTGCATGTAACATTCGTCACACGGACGACGTGACACGATATTTATTTACAATCTCGAATATTGTTATTATATATTGAGTGAACCATCTCCTTTATATATTCAAGATATCTCTATCACTTTACATATCATTTGTACCTATCTTACTTATACTTGCATACTTAATTTACTAGTTGGGCATAACTCTTTACTATTATTCCGCTGTGCAATACAAACTTGCTCTATTTACTTGTTACTTAGAGTTGAAGTTACCGAAGAGTTATTTAATTTGAAAAAGCTTGAAAGTCTATTCACCCCCCCTCTAGACTTTCACCACCCTATCGGGACCAACAACGGCCATTCAAGAACATGACTGTTGGGAAAAAATGTCGTGACTCAGTTAATGGGAAACCTTCGAACTTATGAAATGGAAATCCTTACCGATCACACAAAAAAAAGTGAAGAACCATAGCCTTTGCCGCTGAAGAACAAGGTGTTACATCTGACCAAGAGGAACTAAGTGATGATCCAATTGAGCTTTTAACTAAACAATTTTCTAAAATTTTGAAACAGGTGTCACAAAAGTGTTCTCGAAATAACAAGTTTCAAAAAAAGATCAAGCTCGAATGTATCAAAAAATGTTTCCAAATCTGGCCCGTCAAATTATAAGTCTTCTACCTCTCGTCCAGCCCATTCCAAAGACAAGTCTAGTAACAAGGGGATTAGATCCTACAAATGTGAAGGCTTTGGTCACGTACAAGCTGAATGTCCCACTTATCTAAAACGAAAGAAGTCTATGTCAGCCATTACCTGGAGTGACGAAGAACATGAGTTAGAAATAGCTGGATCTGATGCAGAGGAGATTTCTAGTAATTTCGTTGCATTCAACGTGAGAACTAAAATCCTTCCAGAATATGAAGATGTCGTTGACTCATAAGGAGGCGAATACACCTCAGTTGAAGATTTTGATTTACTTGCTTTATCTTATGAAGTAGAATTTAAAAAACTGTATCCCAAATGGGAAGCCTTACGCAAAGCTAATCGTTCCATGTCTAGTGAAGTAGGGATATTAGACAATGCTAGAAAAGTATACAAGAATCAAGTAGCTGATTGGGATTTATTGCTTAAAGAAGCTTCTGACCGAGAAGAGAAGCTGAAGCAGGAAGTTAAGGCACTGAAGCAGGAACTGACCACACTCAAAAAACAAATTCAAATGATGGACACTACTTCAACTCTTGACATGATTCTTGATTTAGGAAGACAATCATCTACAAAATTTGGTCTCGGCTTCACCGGTAGCAACAACAAAGACAAAACCGTCTTTGTTAAAGCATC
Organism: Ipomoea nil; assembly: GCF_001879475.1. Taxonomy (NCBI): domain Eukaryota; kingdom Viridiplantae; phylum Streptophyta; class Magnoliopsida; order Solanales; family Convolvulaceae; genus Ipomoea; species Ipomoea nil. Next base: position 4,284,429 of record NW_017619458.1, read on the forward strand.
TGGACCAAATCCAGAAGATATTCCTGAGTCCAGTTCGACAAGACAAAACCGTGGTATAGTATGACAAAATAAGCATGTTTCTAAGTATTATAATCTCATTTGTCATTATTGCAGGTTGCGCGACCATATCAGACCTGAATGCTTCTACTTCTACAAAGATCAAAGGGTTGAAAAATATATGCACAAGTATATTACACCATTTTCTAAGCAGATTTGGGTTAGGAAAACAAATTTTATCTCTCAGTTAATTCTTAAAGCATCTCAAGGATGGCAAAATGATAATTGGCAAACATGTTGATTAAGGATTGCAATCAAGAATAACAGGTAAATTTCAAATTTTATTTATTTTAGTTGTTTTTATCTAATAACATTTGCTTATATTTCAGGAACAGATTTATAATTTCTTGAATTATTCAAAAGCATTTTAATCCATCACGAATTCAAATTATATTTTTTTTCTCTTTTTAATTTTTTCATTAATTTTTTTTCTTTCTTTCTCTCAGCTTGTCATTTTTGCTACCTATTGTTCTAAATTGTTTGGTTTATTCTTGTGTTTTATTGGGTGCTTTTGAACTGATAATCATGTTGTTGCTTATGTTATCTTGTTGGCGTTTCCCGTGTTAAACTACGGTTGCTTGAATGATAAATATAATATGATGAAATTTGATCAATATTTGTATTTTCTTGTGTTGCTGTGTGTTTTATGTGAATGTACCTATTGATTTACCTGCTCCAGGAATTCTTGTCTAAATTTGAAATTGTTATTTGTTATCTGGTTTCTTTTTCTTTGTGTTATTTCTTTAGTCCGGTCATGACCGTGTCCGTGTCTGTTATTATTTGTGTGCGTTTTGTGCTACTTGCTAGTGAATTTGTGTTTGAATGTGTTTACTACCTAGATATTCTTTATTTGCATTATCTGCTCCAACTTTAATTGGTCACTTGTGACATTGGTACTGAATTGGAGCCCTCCACACTGATCCACTGATATTGAGATGATTCGAGTCGTATGGTGACTCCGCGGTGAATGACTTGGTTTGGATATGTCCTTGGTGGATTTTGAACTTTGTCGGTAATTGGTTGATTGTGATACTTGTTGTGAACCACCTTGATGATGATTATGTTAACATTGTCTTATTCGTTATACCTTGATTCGTTATCTCTTGATTCGTTAACTCTTGATTCGCTATCTCTTGATTTGTTATCTCTATTTCTTGAGTTGATCTATGTCGTTGATTCGTGGTTGTGAGTGGTATTGGTGAGTACTTTGCTTGTTGGTCGGAGTATTACTTCTACCCCTCGTGATTTACAAGGCTAGAGTTGTTTAGGAATATATGTATGTATTCCCAAGTCTCAAATGATTTTCTCTATAAAGTATACATATTGTATTCAACGCGTTGGAGTGGGTTGCTTAGCAATTTTCGCTAACGGTTGTTATACCTTATGCTTTCCGGTGCTTAGTCGATCCAAGAGCGCATAGTGGAGCCCGGTTTAGACTAGCTTTTCCTTTCCTCTAGTTTAGTTTCTTTGGCCTGTGTACCCGTAAACTTTGTCATGTGGATAAAAGTTTTGTAAGCATGTGCATCTAGGTAGGAAATCTAGATGTGGCATAACACCCCTGTTACTATGTTTAGTTTCCACTGGATTTATTTATGTTAGTGGTTAGATGTTGCCTTAATTTCCTAAGTTTAATTTCTTTGTTTGCTTAAGTTTTGGGGGTGTTACAAACACGGCAGAAAGCAATAAATAAAATCACAACCTCATCGCGCGTGTTAAGGTTCCTATGACTTAGGTACTTAAACACTTAGAATTGAAGCTTAACATCTTAAAGTCTCCTTCTAAAAGCACTAACCTAGGCTCTGATACCAACTGTAACACCCCTAAAACTTAAGCATAAAGTAAAGCATTCAACTTAGAAAATAAGTAAAAAGTCTAATCATTATGAAATAAAACTTCGCGGAAGCTAAATGGTCAAGTAAGGGAGTGCAATGCCACATCCAGATCCTCCAAACCTAAATGCACAGGCTTAACAAAATCCATTATCCATAAGTCAAAGTATACCAAACTGGGCTCACAAGCCACCAAAAACTAAATACTAATAAAAGAGAACTAAGTCTAGAAGACGGGCTCCAACTAGCGCTCTCGAATCGATTAAACCGCACCTGAAAACATAAGGTTAGACAACCGTTAGCGATAATGCCAAGCAACCCAACTCTAATGCGTTGAAATACATATTCATATACTTTATAGATAAAAACCATTTTGAAACTTGGAATACGTAAATATATCCTTAAACAACTCTAACTTTATAAATCACAAGGAATAGAGGTAAAACTCCGACCATACAAGAAATGTACTCAACAAATACCACTCAATACTACGAGACAACGATATGGATCAATCCAAGGAATAGAGATAACGAATCAAGAGATAACCAGTAAGGTAAGGTAAGCACAATCATCAACAAGGTGGTTCTCAACAAGTAACACAATCAATCAATCACCGACAAGGTTCCAAATCCTCAAAGAACATAGCCAAACCAAGTCATTCACCGCGGAGTCATCACAACGACTCGTTACCATGGTGGCTCTAGTGCAAACAGTTAGATTAGATATCCACTGGGTAACAAACCCGATTCATAGATTCCGCGGGGCCAGAAGAGACCCAAATAGGGATGCGTGGGGTCACCGGACCCGATTATGGTTCGTGGGGTCACAAGGACCCATGGAGACAGTCCTAAATCCTTAAGTGTATACACCCTCATTGGGTTCTCCAGTCCCCAACAAGTAGAAATAGTCCCAACAACCTGGTAAAGGCTCCCTCAGAGTTGTCCCTAACCATCATCCCAAATCAAATAGAACTACCACACTGTCCACCTGTACCAACTCAATCACAACATCAAGGTTCCACACATGAGGAATCATAGGAGCCAAAGCAAAGGAATAAATTCCACAAGAAGGTATTTAACAACGAATAGGCTTAACAGTAGCTCAATCAAATAATCATCAAAGACAACGTACAACGAAAGTACAAACTCACATCGATAGTTCAAGGTACATGAAATTTAAGAAAGAGATACGAAGAAGACATTCCAAAGGCAACACAACGATATCAAGGGATTCCCAACAAGAGATCACAACGAATAGATACGCTCAAGTTCCAATTCAATCACGAAATAAGCCAAGGTTATCACAAGGAAAACATACTAGCATCAAGGAACAACATGCTAATACACAACCAAAGAGAAATCACAAGGTTACATACGAATATCATCAACCTCATCAAATAATCCAACGAATAGCAATATTGGATATTAATCAAGATTCAAGACTCCAAATCCTAACCATTGGGTTCACAAAACACTGCTCTAGACTTACGAGACATCAGTAAAGACACGCAAGTACACAATGGAACAACAAAACAGAAGCCAACAACATCGTACCAGTGGGTGGTTTTGAAGGGTGGCAAAGTACCCGCCGAAACTCCACACCGTACCAGCGGGTACCAAACCACCCGCCGAACCCCTGCTGACCACCTTGTACTGGCGGGTGGTAAACTGCCCGCCAGGCCCCCGTTGGTACCGAAAACCTGTAGAAGAATTCATCTCGAAAAAAATTCCAAGGACGTGTAAATCCAAGTCCAAATACCTCAACACTCACATCAACAACAAAAGGGACTTGAATACAAGGAATATCTCATCAAATAGCATCAAATAACCTTAGATACAAGCTTTACAATAGCATAATCACAAGAATATGCATCACACCACACAAGATCATCAAGAAATCATTTATACAAGGAAAATAGGTTTTGTTGGACATAGGGTTACCTTCTTAGCTTTGTGAACCTTCCAAACCTTCCAAGATCACTCTTGCAAGTCCTCTTCAAAGTGATCTTCATTAAGAACCCCAAACCCAACAAACAAAGGAGAAGTCTTAGATGAAATAGATGTAAGACTAAGAAATAAGACTATAAACACCTAATACTTACCCTTCCTAGGCTTGGTGATGGTGAAAGGTAGAGTCTTGCTTGGCTTTCTTGGTTGAGAAGGTGCAGAGCTCTCTTGGGTAAGATTGGAGAGTGAGGGTGGTGTGAGAAACAAGCTGAAATGTTGAGAGAGTTTTGGCCAAGTGTGAAAATTCTAGGGTGAGTGTGTTTAGGTAGTAGCTTGGGTTCCAAGTTAGAAATTATGAAATGACCATTAAGGGTCTCTTTCTTTCAACAGAAAGGCTAGAAGGGTTTCTTTTAAGTAAAGGCTAGGGTCCAAAGGTTATAAAATAATGTCCAACCCATTGACCATACTAAAAGGTTAAGGGATTTGGGTCTAACTAGATCCCCTAACTATATTCAAGGCTAAACTATAAAAAGAATTGTAAGGGTAACTAGGATGATTAAATACATCCTTAGGGAATATTTAAGAAATTAATTTGGGTTTATAGGAATAATTTCTAGGGTGTCACACAAGCTAGATAAAAGCTTACTCATCCAAATAAAAGCTTAATCATCCAAATAACTAAAACCATCAAAGTCTAGTGGAAACAGATCTAGCAACTTTAAGTGTATACACCCCCTATTGGGATTCCAAGCCCAACGGGTTAGCTATTATCTCTGGCAACCGAGATACGTTTCCCAAGTTGCCCGCAAAATCACAAATATCCAAATGGCAACTCGGAGCTTTCCACACTACCGGATCAGTTCACAATGGTTGATCGGGGCTTTCCACACCACCGACCTGTCAAGGGCTTCCCACACCAACATGACCTATTGCAAACAGAGCCAGAGGCCCGCCACACATATCAGTAACAAATAAGTCCTCATACCGTCCACTGTCCCAACATATTTATCACAACACAAGTTTAATACACAAGGAATCTAGAGAAACAAAGTAAAGGTATAGCCTTAATGATATATTTTAAGGTATCATCAAATAATTATTAGAGTGATATATTTTAAACAAAAAATATTACTTTTAAATGATTCCAATGAGATATTTTAACAATACTTTTTTTTTTCTTTTGTAATATATATATAGTGAATTTTATTTATAAAAAAATTAGGAAATAATATGTTTAACTGATAAATAGCCTTAATGAACATGCAGTATTCTTATAATCAATCTATACATACATTTGATACATCTAAATTTTTAATAAACTCGCATTATTAACTTGGTTGCGTGATGTAATATGAATTGTGACCTACGATACAATTATCCCTCTCTCTAGCTTGTTCCTTGAATTGTTCTACCATACCATGCCAAACCCAATGGACCCAATCCATTAGGTTGGGATACCAATAATTATATCATGGACTCAAGTACATAAAAATACATTTGTAGACACACAAAATAATACTATAGGCAATTAAAAATAATATGGAGTAATATTGTAGGCATATATTTTGTGATGAACTTGCTGTAGTGATTTTCAGAACATGTAGTAGAGACTTTTATGAACTTGTATTAGTTAATAATTAATAAATGTGTAGTAATGAGTTTATGAACCTGCTATAATAACTTAATGAACCTATAATAATGTTTGTGTGAAACTTTAATAGTAACTTTATCAACCTACAATAGTGACTTTATAACCTTGCAGTGGTAATTTTATGAATTTGCAATAGTAATTTTATAAACCTACTGATAGAACTAATTCGTTCTATGTATTTTGTGTGTATAGTCGTGTGTACAAAATGTATGAAGAATATAAAGTAGATAGGAAAATTCAGTTCAAAAGACTTTGTTATTCATTGTTGTTCTTGTATGTTCTAGAGAGAGCCTAGGAAAAGCCCTTACAATGAAGGGCTAGTGGCCTTTATCTAGGCACTTGACTTATATGACTTTGACCTTAACCCGAACTGTTTGACCTCGACCCAGCTACGAAACGAGCGAGAGCATGAACCTATAGGGAGGTCCATAACAAGAGAATATTCCCTATCACCTACAGTAGTGAACTTATGTACTTATAGTTGTGAGTTTATAAACCAACAACATTTTAGTTTTATTTAAAAAAAAAAAAACTAAAAAAAAAACTATAAATATGTATGTCGTTTAAAAGACCTCAATTAGAACTTTTTAATTACTTATTTTTTATACATTAATTTTATATGTACAAAAATAAATTGAAGTTAGATAAAAAAAAAAACAAAAAAAAAAAACAAAAAACAAAACAAAACAAAACAAAACAAATTTAAGGAGAAAATCTAGTGGTGTCTTGAGTGCATGTTGCTACATAAGTAGAACAAAAGAATATAACGTTGTGATTCTCGCTCAACATAATCATTGTTAGCTGTTATGGTTATATCTCAGTGTAAGAATACCTAAATTAAGTAACTGTTACACTATTAGAAAATTAAATCAAAGACCTACAACTTTTATCAAGACCAAAAAACCTAATTATATTTTAACATTACAAAGGTTTAAGAAATGGTGATGAAAGAGATAATGTAAGGAAGGACGTGCCAATGGACGAGCATCCCTGAGGTTGTTCATTGCTACTCTAATAGTATATGGACAAGATAATGGATGGTCATCCTTGGGTACTCTGCTCACTAAGTGTGTTTTGAGCCATTTTTTTTCATGATTCTAACCCTTTGACGAACTCTAATTATTTTTCCACCCTTCTCTTTCATATTTTTAGATTACATTAGTTTTAGATTTATGTTCTTTTACATTTTGAAAACTTGTATCAATGGATTTAGACTTGAATTTGAAGATTACACTTCATATTTAATATATGAGTTTCTCTTCCCTTTATCTCCCTTCTATTTATACTATTTACGTATTGTTCTTGTGATTTTCTGTTCTTTATGTATATTATGTGTGAATAGATTGTTTATAGGCTTCGGTTAGAGTAATTACCTATCTAGATGCTTTTGTAAGCGCGAAAAACTCGAATTGTATATATTCAAAATTCAAAGTATCGGTTACAAGTAGTATGTATCAATCAAGAAGAGGTACAATCTCTGTATATGAGAAGTCCTCTGATTCTCTACTAGAAGTATGCCTATTAGATGTGTGCCAAATTTGGAATATGCCAAATTGGAAGTGTGCCGAGTCCAGAGTATGCTGAACTTGAAGTATGCCGAGTTCGGGAGTATGGCCGAACTGGAAGTATGCCGAGTTCCTTGTTGGAAGTGTGCTGAGTTCAGAGTATGCTGAACTGGAAGTATGTCAAGTTCGGGAGTATGGCCGAACTGGAAGTATGCCGAGTTCGGGAGTATGCCGAACTGGAGTAGTTCCTTGCTGAAGGGCCTCCGGAGTTGGTAGCTTGTTCCTCAATGAAGGGCTAATATGCAGCTTGATCTTCAAAGAAGGGCTTCCGGTGTTCAAGTGGCGTGTTCCTCAGCGCGGTATACGCAGTACAACTGCGGGCGTGTTCCAGACGATATCCTGGCAGAGCTTCAGTATGCAGATTTCCAGAGCTCCATTCTTTGGAAATGAAACCACTATTTATAGTGGTGAGAGTGAGGGAAAATCTCCAACCAACTCTTAATTCCTAATTTAATTTAATTATTTTAATTAAATTAAGGAATGTATCGGGACACCATCGCGTCCAGGTTCATGATCTCATCAAATTTTCAAATAATATCAAATTATTCATATTTCTCCAAAATTATATAATCCACATATAATTCTGATGGGCCAGAACCAAGTCAAACCCGTTAATTAGATAACCCAGTTCATCCAAGCAGCCTGGTCCAAATCAATTAAACATTCCACCATTTTGGGCTGAACAATCCAACATTCAATTACATTTAATTAAGTAATTAAACTAATTAATTATTTAATGGGCCATTTAATTAACCCAATTAAATAAATATTAGTCCAATTAGCGTAATTAAAGTAATTAATTTAATGACCAATTATCCATCACGGTCCAACAATATTATTTAAAATTTTCAATGCTTACAAATTGCCCCTTCGAGACTTGCTTGACGTGCCTTAAATGCAGAGGGAAGGTAGTCTCGAAATTAACCGTAGCAGTCCAAGAGTCCATATTTGTAACTGTAGTCCAATAAATCATACTTGATTGCAGAGACTTCCAATTTAGTAATGGTCGAATATCCAAATATTATTCAAAGTCCATAATACTCCATTATATTATTCTATTTTTTTTAGCTCAAATAAGTTGATTTTTTTTTCAAACTAAATTGAATTCTAAACAACAACCAGAATTTCTTGAAATGGAGTCCTCATACGTGTAACAAACCATATCCATTGACAAACTAATCCTTCTCCACAACTCTATCACATAATCATAAAAGGATGAAGCAAATTTTGAATCAATTTTGAACCACATATCCACTCAAATTCGTCTATATCCCTAGCATTCCACAACTATAAATACCTACTCCATGTTCATTGCTTTGCATCCTCAATCGTCAACTGGGCTAGAGAACCCAAGTGCACATGCTAACTAACTAATATCCTCAGAGCGTAAATATGTAAACGTGGCACGCAGGCCAAAAGGGAAACTATCTACTTCTAAGTTCTAGCGCACTCCAGTGACTTAATCTTCTGTGCCTGAAAGCCAAATATATCTGTTCAGCGAGAGATGCTGGTAACCCACTCCAACGCGTTGAAATACAATACATATAGAGATATATATAGATATACGAAAACCATTTTGAGCATGAAGATATATCCTACGAACTCTAGCTTTTAAATCCGGGGATGACTTGACAGATAAGGCTAGACACAAGCAACAGTTATAACAAGCTTATACAATCCACAACAGGCAAGACAGATAAAGCTGAGCACCATTAATAATCATAACCCAACGTAAACAATCCCCAACATAAATCCCATAGTCACAACCCCCAAGATACTCATAATCACAACTCATCCATATCTCAACACATAGCACACTTTGTTGGCGCCACAGGACCAATCGCATGCCCATACATGAGGGTCAGCGCATATAGCTCTGACACGGCCCCGCAGCACCCTGCCCCGTATCGCAACATGGAGGGGTCGATCGCAACCGACCGATGAACCGCAGCTCATCATAGTGTTTGATCGCAACCAAACAGTGGACCGCAGCCCAAGAGAATGTCATATGACCGCAGCCAGGAAAAAGGAAGAACCGCAGCTCATATAGAAACGTTTGATCGCAACCAAACGGTGGACCGCAGCCCAAGAGTATCAATCTGACCGCAGCCAGCTTCTGAACCGCAGCTCAGGATAACCAATCCGATCGCAACCGAATTGGGGTAACACACACACATAACACATAGCAAGCACATGCAACCCACATTACACATTGGGAAGGGGGAGAAAACGTATAACAAAACCTATGCGTGACCCATCACATACTAAGAATAGTCCTAAGGGGTTCACACTCCTTCCACCTAAGTTAACGGGATACCAATTCAACTAGCATGCAATATAATAGACTCGTAAACCTACGAACGGTACCCGAAATATCAAACTAGACATAGGCACGATAAACGGAGTCCGTTGGGACACCACGGGGAACAGGGGAACATCAAAAGGGGAAGCCGGGAACCCAAGGTGGGGGAATTTCCAGCGGGTAGCCGGTGGGTGGGGGGCCACCTGCCGGAATTACTATTCCGGGCAGCGGGTCGCCGGCGGGCAGCTGCCCGCCTGCCGGCTACCCGCTGCCGGGCGGTGTTTCACGGCCGTGGGTAGGTGGCGGGTCCCCTACCCCCCCACCTATCCCCCACTGACTCTTTTCATCACTTTTGCGCCCCGGGAACCAATGTGGAACCCGAAACCATGCTTAGACACCTTACAACGCAATTAATGACAACACGTAGACAATTAACGGATCAAATACGAGAAACGAACGGCACATAACTTATCATGCTTTTCTAGACATAATCAACACCCAAACATGCGATTTCCCCACCCCACAATCCAAGAATCATAACATACGATACAACCTAGGGTTCTAATCACTTTTATGTCAACAAGAATACGATTCGCCTTCTAATTGCAAGATTCGGTAAGGATAACACATAAGCATCAAGAACATCACACAATTATCAAGAACAACACATAATCATCAAGAATTCCATATAATCATCAAGAACACCATAATTATCAAGAATCTCCCAATATCAAGATTATCAAGATCCCTCATGGGATCATCACGTCAAGCATCAATAATAATCAACAGATCTCGCCATTCACAATAATATGGGGGAAACCCTAAGGGGGAATCATAACTATGAAAATAGGTTTTGTTGAGACATGGGTTACCTCTTAGCCTTAATTAATTCCTTGGTTATGAAGGATCTTTCTTTAAGCTTTCTTGATTTCTTGATTTCTCCTAAGGGGATTCTTGGAACTCTTTGGGTGGTGAGAGATTATTGTGGTGGGGATTCTAGGTGCCTCCTAAGTTCCCTATTTATATATTTAAGACTCCTAGTTAGGGCCTGAATGGTATGGGTTTACTAATTCTATTCCTTATAGGGCTAGGGCTTGTTTTAGGGATAAGGGTCCATGGTCCATAGTGGACCATATTAATTAAAGAGGATCCTAATCATAATCTGAATAGTAAAAGGCCTACTTCCTTTATTCCTAACAGGCTTAAGATTCTTATTCGGGCAAGGGTCCACGGTTCATGGTGGACCTTACTAATTAATTAAAGGTAAACCTAACATAATTAAATCATATTTAATTATTATTAACGGGATTAATTAAATAATTAATCCGGGATTGAAGGCCGTAACACGGGGTGTTACACTCTCCCCCCCTTACGAGAAGCTTCGTCCCCGAAGCTTGGAAATCATTGCAGGGTTAACGAGTCAAGAGAAGAACCGTGGTCCTATAGAGAAGGTATTCCACGGGGAAATTGTATACTTGCACGCCTATGTGTGTTGGGTTTTTGGGAACGATTAGGTTTACATGGCAAAGAGAGTGGGTTTCAAACTTGAGGACACGGTGAATTCAGGAATTAGGATCGAGTTTTCGAGGTTGCAACTTAGGTTGTGAGGTTGCCACTTGTATGGAATCGTTAAAACATGGGATTGAGAATGGGGTCTGAAGGGTAGAAAGGGTTTTGAAATAAGGAAGGGGCTGATTTTCCGAGGGAGGGAAAGGAATTCGGCTAGGATGGGTTAAGGTTTCTCGATCCCAAGTGAATAATCTGGTTAGATGCTTTGATCACGATGCGCCGACGAGCTGATGATCCTCCTTCCTTGGTGTTGGTGCTTGCTTGACTTTAAGATCCTTGTTAGACTTTGCTTCCCAGGCTAAGGTTTCATCCTTCTCTTCTTTCTTGAGGGAATTTCCCGTGGTGATTCAACACTTACCTCTTTAATGCGCCCAAGGTCTTGACCGAGTTGGGTCAACCAAGCCAATCTCTTAGGGCGCACTTCCCAAATTCTTCCCAAAGTCTCTTGGGAGTCGATGGACTTTGGGTTGAATTTCTCTTCTTATTGAATTTCATCTCCTCTTTAGTGGATGAAATTCTTAGTAAGACTTCATGTCTTACCCGAGGTTCGGCATTGTTGTGCCCTGTTTGTGTTATTTTTAATGATGAAGGTGTCCTTGCGTGCCCTTTTTCTTTTAAAGCGCAGTCGGTTACCAAATCTCGTTGTGGGATGACTCGGCGACTTTACGAGTCACCTCATTTCCTTGTGGGTCCTTAATGACCCTTGAAGTCTTGGCGCGAATGTGTTCTTCACCCTTTTGCTTAGCACCATGGGCTACGTAGTTCTTGATTCCATACAACTTGTAAGGAGTCCTCTGATTTGCTCGAACGATGTCCATGGTTTGGAGGAGTCCCGGTCCCTCCTTAGCATTTTGACTTTTAAGGTTTTCGTGGGTTCTTAGTACGAGTTCCCAACTTGCCTCCTTGGTTTGCGCAATCCTTTATGCCAAACATCCCTAGTCGGTTGTATCGTAGGATCCGATTTCAATTACTCGTGAAATGTAATTGATTGTGATTTCCCGATGGTGTCTCGTGCGTCAAGGTCTTTTACGTAGGACACTATGTTTGGGTGGTCCATGGTTCCTTACCCAAGACTCACATTCCTCAATCGAGGCACACAAGTGCGCCACAAACCAATAAAATGAGGGGTTAAGAAATCAGCACATCGTACTAGTGGGCGCGAGGTGGGCGGTCGTCCGCCTGCCAAGCTCCTGCCAAGGACCCGCCAAGGTCCCGTCAAGGACCCGTTGGGGACCCGCGGGAAAGTGACTAGGAATAGTCAATTCCTTCGGGAAAGACCCCAAAAATGCACAGATTCATGTCCTGACAAGTCCCATGCCCTTGTGCACAATAAAAGGGACTTGGATACATAGGATGACCCATCGTACAATGTTCATTGATCCTTAAGCACGAGTTCTAGAGGTAGATATACATACATATATATATCTATGTTTTCTTGGTCTGGGTTTAAAGGGGTGTAAGAAGTGCAAGGGCTAGGTTTCACAGTCGAGGGGCGGATAGGGTCGATGTCTCAAGGTCGTAATACAGGAAGGAAGGTTGCCACCTTGTACGGGTTTGTCTGTAATGAGGGATTTGGAGTGATAGGACGGATTCTTTAACGAAATGGTACTTGATTGGCAAGGGGAGGGAAAGGGGCTAAGGACTCTTGGCTTCGAGTGATTATGCCTGTTTGGGGCTTGGTTGTGGCGTGCAGTCGAACTGGTGATCCCTTTTCCTTGGCTTTGTTTGATTCTAAGATTTTCGTTTGATCTTCTCTTCCCGTGTCGAAGTCCCCTTCGTCTCTATGGCTTCCAGGGGAATTCTCGTGATGGTTTCCGTGCACGTTCCCCTCGGATGTCCAGAAGTCTGGACCCAGTCGGTTTAGTGGGTCAAACCCCTAGGTCTTGACTCCTAATCCTTGCCGAGGGTTCTTAAGGGTGAGGGGGGTTTCGGGTTAGTCTTTCTTGTTCTATTGGGTTTCATCCCTTCCTTGGTGGATGAAATTCTTAGCAAGGCTTTATGTCCTCCTTGAGGTTCGGCCTGTTGCACCTATTTGACGATGTTTTCTGTAGCGAGGGCCCCTGACACATTGAACGTATTTGTTTGCCCGCTCTTGTCAACGCATGGCGTTCTTCGGTGGCGTACGTACAGGCTATGGTTTCTCGTGAAGCCTTCACGGTTTTCGTGCAAGGGTGGGGTGATACGTATTCGTAACCTCCACCTACTTCGTCGATTCCTATCTAACAACTTATTTTAATATTGAATCAATGAATGTCGGTTCTTCACGCCCTTGGGCAGGGTAAGGGCCTTATGCTGCTCTACGGTTTTTAACATGGTTTCCAAACGGAGTGGGGATATGAACTTAGAGTAAGGGCAATAACAATTTAGGGTTTCCGAGGGTTTGGGTTAAGCGCAACAAAGGGTGAGCAAGGTCATGACGGTTGTGAATTTGCTCTTTAGGTAATTAAGGATTCGGGGTGGGAGTTTTCAACAAATAGGGGTATCAAGATGCTGGGGTTTTAGGGCGGATGATAATTTAAATTGGGGTGGTGGGGTCGCAAGGTGTCGCGATATACTTACCTTGCACCCAAGGATTCGACTAATGGTGTCGTTCCTTCGCTACTTTAATAGGTGTCCTAGTTCTCCTTCCTGTTTGTTGTAGCCGCAACCCGGGTTTGCCGAGATAAGGCAACTTGTCGGAAGGTGCATGTCATTTGTCTGACTCGGGGGTTATCGTGGTTACCCTGGGTTGGTGCGTATTGCAGTCCGTCCCTTTTAGCAGTCCTGACTGTAACGCCTCTTCTTAGTAGTCATCCAAATCTTCCTTTTCTTTGGTCAGGGTCCTTGTCAAGTCTTTTGACGGGAGTTAGGACGAGGCGATTTATCAGGTAAGTGTACGTTACCCAGTTGTGGAAGTAAACTTATCTATTCGCACCCTTACCTGGTGTGGTAAGCGTAGGGGGAGGTTCCTTTAAGTTAGAGAGGGATGAAGTGAGGGGAGGTTATGTGTAGGTTTCACAATCTCACTGCGTGTCCTAAGATTCCTGGATCCTATGTTCCTAAGTACCTAGAGTTCAAGCCTAGTGTCCTAAAGTCCGGTCTTAAGAGTCTTATCCTAGGGTCAAACTTAAGCTCTGATACCAACTGTAACACCCCAGATTTTCAAGACAATTAAAACTTATAATAAAGGTAGAATCTTATTAAATCCCAAGATATAAATACAAGCGTTTGGGGTGCTATGCCACACCTGGGCTAGAGAACCCAAGTGCACAGGCTAACTAACTAATATCCTCAAAGCGTAAATACGTAAACGTGGCACGCAGGCCAAAAGGGAAACTATCTACTTCTAAGTTCTAGCGCACTCCAGTGACTTAATCTTCTGTGCCTGAAAGCCAAATATATCTGTTCAGCGAGAGATGCTGGTAACCCACTCCAACGCGTTGAAATACAATACATATAGAGATATATATAGATATACGAAAACCATTTTGAGCATGAAGATATATCCTACGAACTCTAGCTTTTAAATCCGGGGATGACTTGACAGATAAGGCTAGACACAAGCAACAGTTATAACAAGCTTATACAATCCACAACAGGCAAGACAGATAAAGCTGAGCACCATTAATAATCATAACCCAACGTAAACAATCCCCAACATAAATCCCATAGTCACAACCCCCAAGATACTCATAATCACAGCTCATCCATATCTCAACACATAGCAAACTTTGTTGGCGCCACAGGACCAATCGCATGCCCATACATGAGGGTCAGCGCATATAGCTCTGACACGGCCACGCAGCACCCTGCCCCGTATCGCAACACGGAGGGGTCGATCGCAACCGACCGATGAACCGCAGCTCATCATAGTGTTTGATCGCAACCAAACAGTGGACCGCAGCCCAAGAGAATGTCGTCTAACCGCAGCCAGGAAAAAGGATGAACCGCAGCTCATATAGAAACGTTTGATCGCAACCAAACGGTGGACCGCAGCCCAAGAGTATCAATCTGACCGCAGCCAGCTTCTGAACCGCAGCTCAGGATAACCAATCCGATCGCAACCGAATTGGGGTAACACACACACATAACACATAGCAAGCACATGCAACCCACATTACACATTGGGAAGGGGGAGAAAACGTATAACAAAACCTATGCATGACCCATCACATACTAAGAATAGTCCTAAGGGGTTCACACTCCTTCCACCTAAGTTAACGGGATACCAATTCAACTAGCATGCAATATAATAGACTCGTAAACCTACGAACGGTACCCGAAATATCAAACTAGACATAGGCACGATAAACGGAGTCCGGTGGGACACCACGGGGAACAGGGGAACATCAAAAGGGGAAGCCGGGAACCCAAGGTGGGGGAATTTCCAGCGGGTAGCCGGTGGGTGGGGGGCCACCCGCCGGAATTACTATTCCGGGCAGCGGGTCGCCGGCGGGCAGCGGGTCGCCGGCGGGCAGCTGCCCGCCCGCCGGCTACCCGCTGCCGGGCGGTGTTTCACGGCCGTGGGTAGGTGGCGGGTCCCCTACCCCCCCACCTATCCCCCACTGACTCTTTTCATCACTTTTGCGCCCCGGGAACCATTGTGGAACCCAAAACCATGCTTAGACACCTTACAACGCAATTAACGACAACACGTAGACAATTAACGGATCAAATACGAGAAACGAACGGCACATAACCTATCATGTTTTTCTAGACATAATCAACACCCACACATGCGATTTCCCCACCCCACAATCCAAGAATCATAACATACGATACAACCTAGGGTTCTAATCACTTTTATGTCAACAAGAATACGATTCGCCTTCTAATTGCAAGATTCGGTAAGGATAACACATAAGCATCAAGAACATCACACAATTATCAAGAACAACACATAATCATCAAGAATTCCATATAATCATCAAGAACACCATAATTATCAAGAATCTCCCAATATCAAGATTATCAAGATCCCTCATGGGATCATCACGTCAAGCATCAATAATAATCAACAGATCTCGCCATTCACAATAATATGGGGGAAACCCTAAGGGGGAATCATAACTATGAAAATAGGTTTTGTTGAGACATGGGTTACCTCTTAGCCTTAATTAATTCCTTGGCTATGAAGGATCTTTCTTTAAGCTTTCTTGATTTCTTGATTTCTCCTAAGGGGATTCTTGGAACTCTTTGGGTGGTGAGAGATTATTGTGGTGGGGATTCTAGGTGCCTCCTAAGTTCCCTATTTATATATTTTAGACTCCTAGTTAGGGCCTAACTGGTATGGGTTTACTAATTCTATTCCTTATAGGGCTAGGGCTTGTTTTAGGGATAAGGGTCCATGGTCCATAGTGGACCATATTAATTAAAGAGGATCCTAATCATAATCTGAATAGTAAAAGGCCTACTTCCTTTATTCCTAACGGGCTTAAGATTCTTATTCGGGCAAGGGTCCACGGTTCATGGTGGACCTTACTAATTAATTAAAGGTAAACCTAACATAATTAAATCATATTTAATTATTATTAACTGGATTAATTAAATAATTAATCCGGGATTGAAGGCCGTAACACGGGGTGTTACAGGCACGCCTCTCCTGTTGTCACAGGCACTATTGCCATAGGGACCCGCCTCAGACGTTGCTCGGGCACGCCTCCGTCGCTGCGTTCGTCTATGACGGAAAAGGAACCACTACGGAAGTTGTCATCGTCACAAACATTGGGCTGGAGCTTCCTAGGAATTGATTTCCTGGGTTGTTTTCTATCGTTGGTCGGACTCCGTCAGACACTGTAATTGGAAGAAGACCCAGTCGCCGGGCACCTACTCCTTCACATCGTTGTCTATGCCATACTCGTCAATGAAACAGACACTCTTTCCCCATCCAAACAAGTAAGATGTTGCTTCACTGCTTTGAATTTCTTTTGTTTTTCTGCTTAACCACGACCGCTTTGAATATATGCTATGTTTCTTCTTCCTGAACTTTCTGCCGTGACTTGAATTTTGTCATGGGTAAATCACATATATATATTGAGAGGACAGAGTTGGCCTAGAGCTATGCGCTATTTACTTTCACACATTCGTATGCCTTTTCCCCTGCTTTGCGTGTGGAAATATGCTATATGCACACATAACGTGTCCTTTGCTCCTTTCTTCTTGTTGCTCCACGTACTAGCAGTCTAGCAGTACATATATATAATATATACACATCCACGGTCCACAGGTTGCATTGGGTGCATGTGTATATATATATAATAATATATATGTAATTTGATATAATTTGTATGTATTGTGGCTATGCATATATAGGGCTGTTTTTGGGCGGTGTGTATGAATACATTATACATATGTAGCATGCGATTTGCCTTGCATGATGTGGGTGTATATATATACTATGGCTTTTCCTTTTTAATATGTATACTCCACTTGGCGTGAATGTACACATGCATGGTCCACTGATATTTGCTTTGAGAAGTGTGCAAGAACATGTGTATATATGTAACATGTGATTAACTTCACTATTTCATGGCCATTTGCTTCATACACTTTGTGGAGATGTGTATATACGTATATAATAATATATATTTATATATGAAGTGCACTTTTATGTTGTGCGTATCATATAAATATATATAACATGTACACACACCATGTAGCATAATTTATATATATAATATCCTTGTTGCATATATTATGGGTGTATTTCCTTTGCCATATAATATATGTACTCACTACACACGCATATAATATGTAATATATGTACGTGGTAAGTGTATACGCATAATGTATATTATATGGGTTGCCTTGTATGTGCACATATTATGACATGAGAATTTCCTTAACGCCTTCATGGCAATTTTCTTTGAGCCCAATCCTCAAAACGTTTTCCCTGTTGATATTTTTGGACTTGCCCCTTGATCGTTAATGCAACTTCATATATCAAGAACCATTCATTTTCAATAATGGTGGTGGAATCTAGCAAGACAAACCTCATAGTGTCGAGCAATGAGACTGGAAAAGACAACATGTCACACCAAAAACCCCTTCCAGCCACGACTTGAGTGGAGAACTGGACTTTTGACACCGAAACTTAATCCTAAAACATGGGTTCTGCAATTGGAATATTCAGATATGCTCCCGACTTTAGGGAAGTGGACACTTTGCCTTAAGAGTGAGTTCAATTTCATCAAGGGATACCACGAAGGGACTGAGGTCGCACTCAGTATGCATCATGCCTTCTTGGAGGCAGCTATGAGTCAGTTTCGACTCGTGCCAGGGAGTCTTGAAGGATTTGCGACAGTTTCAACTCATGTCAAGGAGTCTTGGAGGATATGAGACAGTTTTGACTCATATCAAGGAATATCTTTTAGCTACCTCCCTTTAAAATTTCATAAAGGGTTTGCCCCCATCAACTGGCTAGTCAAAATGCATGTGACTGCCTGCCGTTAGTATCGCTGAGGCTACCGGAAATTCAACCAACGCTAAGATGAAGAGAGCTTGAACAAGGCGGAGATGAGCTTAGAGACATGTAGAGGTAATTAACATGTTTAACCGTGGGTTTTTCATCGCCTGATGTTGTTTTTCCTTTAGTCGTTTCTCTTTTGGTTGCAAGACTGTGTTGTTTCTTTTCCCAATTCTTGATAATTGACTGCTTCTCATTATCCTTTAGCAATAACTTGTACATCTTTGCTTTGGTTTGTTGAGTGATTGTCATGATACACCACTCTTGCAACATGAATTGAATTTGTTTTTGTTATGACTGAACTTAGATAGTTTGATTTCTAAGCTGCCTACGTACTCCTATGAAGGAGATCAAGTCAAACGTAGTTCAATTTTTTTTTTTTTGAGTAGAGCCGTTCACAGTTTAGACTCATGCGGGCCAGGAGCGTCTATGATTTGAGCCCACCCATAGACAAAGCGAGATGCATTAGCAGTTTAACCACGTGCTGCATTTTTGGTGGATGAGTCATTCATCAGATCTTCATGACTTGTGTTGACACCCCAAGTTTAAGGGTGGTAAAGCTTTAGGAACCTTCCATTAGTTGGACCGATCTTCAAACCATCTTCACTAATCAGCTTGTAAGCCCCACCGGTGTAAACTTCTAAAATCACGTAGGGACCATCCCACCTTGAAGTGAACTTGTGACCGGTTTTTCTCGTGACGATGATGGGCCTGCGAACAGCTAGGACTTTGTCCCCAATTTGAAAGGAACGGGTCCTTACCCTTTTGTTAAAAGCTCTAGACATACGAGCTTGATAGCACTCCAAGCTTTGTTGCGCTTGCAGACGTTTTTCATCCAAGGCTTCTAACTCAGCCAAGCGTAGCTTAGCATTCTCTTCGTCAGTAAGACCCTCCTGTATAGCCAACCTTAAGGAAGGTATTTGGCGCTCTAGAGGCCAGACCGCTTCCACACCATACACCAAAGAATATGGAGTGCTTTGAGTTGGTGTGCGATATGTGGTTCTATACGCCCACAAAGCTTCTTCCATTCTGTCATGCCAGTCCCTTTTCGATTTTGAGACCACTTTCTTCAACAAATTGCATAGGGTTTTGTTAAAAGCTTCAGCAAGCCCATTTGCAGCTGCATAGTAAGCTGATGAGTTTCGCTGCTTAAAGTCAAAAAGCTTGCAGATCTTGTCCATCAACTTGTTGTCAAATGGCTTCCCGTTATCTGTTAAGATATATCGCGAGATACCAAATCGATAGACGATGTGGATACGGAGAAAGTCTGCAACATTTTCTTTCTTCACCTCCTTCAATGCCACGGCTTCAGCCCATTTTGAAAAGTAATCGGTGGCAGCTAATATGTAGGCATGCCCTGCAGATGACTTAGGCGTAATTGGGCCAACCACATCAAGTCCCCAAGCATCAAATGGCCAAGATGCAACTGTTGGGTGCAGAGGTTCTGGTGGTTGATGGATAAAGTTTGCATGATATTGACAAGCTTGGCATCTTCGAGCATAGTCTATGCAATCCTTTACCATTGCATGCCAATAATATCCCATTCGCTTTATGTGGAAGTGCAACTTGGGACCGGATTGATGTGCACCGCAAACCCCAGAATGAGCTTCTTGCATAGCTTGTAAAGCTTCCTCTTCCCCTAAACATCGGAGAAAGACTCCTTCAAATGAACGACGATACAACGTCTCTTTATAGTAGATGAAGCGAGGAGCTCGACGCCTTATATCCACCCTCTTACGTGGATCTTCGGGTAACTTTCCGTCAGTGAGGTAGTCCATTAGCGATTGCCTCCAGTCGTCTTTGCCAATATCATACACTGAGGCAGTAGGGAGTTCAACAATTTCATCAACTGAGCCGTCTTCATTGAAGATTGGTGGAACTACCCACTTTTGACATACCCGCACTCGGGCTGCAGGATGAGTAATAGTTGAAGCCAATGCAGCTAAGGCGCCAGCTTGCTTGTTTTCCTTCCTCGGTACATGTTCAATTGTGACGTCCCCCAACCATTGCATTAGTATCTTTGCATAGTTGTTATATGGGACTAACTCCGCCTTTTTCACTTCATATAGACCCAACACTTGGTTTATGATCAACGTTGAATCTCCATAAATGTTAATTCTCAGTTGCTTCATGTTAGCCGCTATTTCGAGCCCGAGTATCAATGCTTGATACTCAGCAACGTTGTTTGAACATTGCTCGGTCAAGGTGAATGAATATGGCAACACCTCGCATTCTGGAGTGACGAAGACAACTCCAGCACCTGCCCCTTCTCTATGCGAAGCTCCATCAAAGTACATCTTCCATGGGGGTAGGATTTCAATGACAAGCACATCTTCATCAGGCAAATCGTCAGACAACTCCCATTCAGCAGGTATCGGGTGGTCTGCTAGGAAATCGGCCAAGGCTTGTCCCTTGACAGACTTTTGCGGCACATATACAATTTCAAACTGTTGGAACAATAAGTACCACCTTGCGAGGCGGTCGGAGAGAACGACCTTTGCCATAACATATTTCACCGGGTTCGCTTTGGAAACAAGCCGGATGGTATGAGCCTCGAAGTAGTGCTTAAGTTTTTTGATAGAGAGCACAAGTGCCAAACATAGCTTTTCAATTGGGGAGTACTTTAACTCGTTCGGGGTCATCATTCTGCTGAGATAGTACAGAGCATTCTCCTTCCCCTTGTCATTTTCCTGAGCAAGCAAGGCGCCCACAGAACTGTCTTGGGCGGAGATATAGAGGATTAGTGGGCGACCGTGAACAGGAGCGGTTAGCACAGGCGGCTTCATCAAGTATGACTTGATACTCTCAAATGCGTTCTTGCATGCCTCATCCCACATGAATGGGATGCCCTTTTTCATCAACCGACTAAAAGGTTGACATCTTCCTGCTAGGTTTGATATGAACCTTCGGATGTAAGCCAACTTCCCTTGTAAGCTTTTAAGCTCATGAAGGTTTCTTGGTTCAGGCATCTTCATTATGGCGTCAATCTTTGCTTGTTCAATCTCGATGCCCCTGTGTCGAACAGTAAACCCGAGGAACTTTCCAGCAGCAACCCCAAAAGCACATTTCAGGGGGTTCATTTTCAGTTGAAACTTTCGTAGGCGGTCGAAGACTTGCCTTAAATGCACCAAGTGATTTGTGCGCAATTTCGACATCACAACCAGGTCATCTACGTAGCATTCGACCATTTTATGGAGCATATCATCAAATATTTTCTGCATAGCCCTTTGGTATGTAGCACCTGCATTTTTCAAACCAAAGGGCATTACTTTATAGCAGTAGATGCCTTTTGGCGTTCGGAATGCAGTTAAGTCTTCATCTTCCGGCGCCATGCGGATTTGATTGTAACCGGAGGAGCCATCCATGAATGACAGGATCTCATACCCAGTCACGGCATCTATCATTAACTCCGTGATAGGAAGCGGGAAGTCATCTTTCGGGCATGCCACATTGAGGTCCCGAAAATCTACGCAGACGCGGATCTGGCCATTTTTCTTGCGCACGGGCACAATACTGGATATCCAGGTTGGATATTTAACTTCACGAATGAAGCCAGCCTCAATAAGCTTATTAACTTCTGTTTCAATCGAGGGAATGAGCTCGGGGCAGAAGCGTCGTTGAGCTTGCTTAACCGGGCAACACCCCTTCTTCACTGCTAAGCGGTGCACAGTTACCTTTGGGTCTAACCCTGACATCTCCTTGTATGTCCATGCAAAGACATCAATATATTCTTTCAGCAATGTGACATAGATTTCTTCATCTTCATCGGATAGGAGTGCGCTAATGAAGATAGGACGAGGATTTTCAGGGGTTCCCAGATCAACTTCTTTTAATTCATCCACTGCGGCTCGTACCCCTTCTTCTAACTCATGGGGTGCATCTTCCGCATCTTCTCCCTCAATCGGGGTCTCATCACACAATGTGATATGGAACGACGATGCCACCTCTCCCTGAGTGGTTGGTGGTACGTCATCACTTGAGCCTACGCTTTCCTCATTTTCCTCTTTATGTACTCGAGTGTGTACAATGGTCTTCGGTTGGACATTCAATACTTCACCGCATGTAACATGAATATATGTTTCTCGTCTCATACGAGAAGGAATCATGCTTCTGAGCCTTTTTGGAGGTTCCACTTCAGCAGGAACATTAGCACTGTCTCTAATAACTTGGACAGCTCCAAGTCGATCATGCATCGACTTTCTCTTTAGGGCTTTAGGACTTGACCCCAGCCTATCAAAGACTGGACATCGAGAGTCTGCCTTACCAATTCGGTCGAAGACTGACTTCTTTTTGTCTTGCCCATTACCATTGGTAGGAGTGAGTTTTGGATCATACTCGCTTCCCTCCGCGGAGATACAGTTACTTGTTGCCCTGTTTATAAGAATTCGCACTGGTTTAGGGGGAACATAGCCCAACCCTTTGCGCGTTTGAGGTTCTTGGTGATTTGCTTTGCCTTTACCACCGGCTTCTGGGATAAGCTTTCCCAACTTCTGTGGCTCATTGGAGTTATAGCCAACCTTGGCTAGAAGCTTATAAGCGTTAGGGTCGAAACCCTCGGTACGCTTGGCGGGGAATGTTTGGCCCACTTTATCACCACCTTTATCTTCAGATAATTTTGCTGCATTTGCTTTGAGTGTATCAATCCTTGCAAGCGGGAAGATGAGTTTCGTGTTATGCTGATCTCCCCCTACAACTTGTTTTCCCTTTGACTTTGATTGGGAAGGTGGATCGTCATGGCTTTCCTCAATATCTTCAACAATAACTTGCCTTTTAATGTAGAACTTTGCGTCTGCAAAATAAGACTCAGCTTCTGTGAAAGGGCTTTCATCGGCGACAACCTTTTCAACTACGCCGTTCTTTTCAAACATGAGGCATTGATGCCAAGATGAGGGTACCACCCCATTTTCGTGTATCCATGGCCTTCCAAGTAACAAGTTATAAGATGTCCTTGCATCTATGACATGGCAGAGGACACCTGAACTCATACTTCCAATTCTCAAGTCAAGTCTGATGATGGCGATTGCTCTTTGCCCTCCTTGATTGAAGCCTTGTATCATTAGACGACTTTGGGCAAGCTCATCTGTAGATATACCAAGGTCCTTCACAGCTCGGAGGGATAGGATGTTGACAGCTGAGCCTTGATCAACCATAATTCTTTTAAGCCTTTGCCCACGGGTATAGCCTTCAACAAACAATGGACGATTGTGTGGCGTGCCTCCAAGTAACAAGTCTTCATCCTTGAAGGTAATTTCTGTGGAATAGGAAGTAGCCTTATGCATTAGCACTTCCTCATCCTCTGTCTTGTCATTTGTATTTAAGCAAGAGCTAGAAGTGCCGGCCCCTTGAAGATCAAATCCCTTTGGCATATATTGAGCCAAAGGAACTGGTGCACGTGGCTGTTTGACATGGCCCTTCGTCTTTGACTTGCGGGCATGGGTACTTTTTGAGGTTTTCTCAACCCAACTTTTCACTATGTGCTTTTGATGCTTCACGGGCTTGAATTTCTTCTTTCTATGAGTGACAATCACCCATTTACCTTCGGATGCGTTATCATTCCGCTGCGGTTCTGAACTTTGACCGACAGCGTGCTTAACAATGAAGGGGAGTGGACGCTTCCGTTGTTTTCCATCTTCCTTTTTAGTACACAGCGGAGCGAACCGTCCGGGTGTAATCGAGATTTGATTTGAGCTCGCTTTGGCATCGGCAAGCTCGATTTTTCCATCTCTGCCCAGTGCCATTACTTTATCTTTGAAGATAAAACACTTCTCAATTGGATGACCAAGAAGACGATGATACTTGCAATAGTGTGGATCATCCACCCTTGAAGCTTCCTCGGGACGTTTCATTTCAGGCAACTCAATGAGCCTAAGTTTGAGTAGCTCATCAAACATGGGAGATACATCGGAATCCATGAAAGGATAAGTCTTCTCCTGCCTTTCTTCAATTGTCGGCCTTCTACCACCCCTTGACGGGCCAGAAAATGATCTTGATCTAGGCCTTTCAGTTGCCTTAGTGAAGACTGTCATGGGAGTAGCCTTCACATTCATCACTTCTTTCTTTTCCTGCTTTGGAAAAGGTTTGTTCCACTTTTTAACTTCTTGTTTTCCAGGTGCATTGGAGGAGCTAGGCAAGTTCAATATGTTGAGCCCTCCGCTGGCTTCGATACTCAATTCCATGTCGTGAGCACGACTGGATAACTCCTCAAAGGACTTTGGCTTAATCCCTTGTAGGATATAGGAGAGTTCAAAGTGCATTCCTTGGATGCACATCTCAATTGCAGAACTTTGGGATATTCTTTCTTTGCAATTCAGGCATAGTTCCCTCCACCTTTCGATGTAGGTACCGGCGCGTTCACCCCTCCATTGGCGAGTAGTGGTGAGTTCCAAGAAGCTGACCGTTCTCCTTGTGTGTTAGGAATAAAGTGTAATGGTTTTGATATGCCAAATTTGTATTTGTAGATCCCCCCATTTTATTTCTAGGTATAGTAGAGTCTTAGACCGTGATCGGGAAATTATTTAATTATGAAAAGAGAAAAACAGAGGAAAATGGATGAAAATAGAAGAAGAAGATATAAAGCCGAAAATCAAGAATTTTTCTGGAGAAAATGGCAAATTGAAGAAGAAGATGAATGATAGAATATTCACGTCGCTACTACTCAAAGAAGATATCCCAGAAGAATTTTCGTGAAGAAAATTAATATTGGAAGAATGCATGAAATTGACTTGGAGATCAAGCATCTATGGAAAGAAAGAAGTACATCAAATGTGATTGGAGATTTAATCAAAAGCTGTGCGGACGAAGTGGATGATGCTTGATATATTATCTGAAATGGCTCAAGTTCGAAACTCACCATCAATAATTTTACAAGGTAAAATTTGAGAAGTCAGATTAAATTAATCTGATGGAATTGGGCGCTAGATTAAGCTATGGGCGCCAATTACAAGAGGAAATTGGGAAGCAATTTCACTTGGGTGGCAATTGAGATGCAATTGCACTTGGGAGCCGATTTCATAGAAATTGAAATTGGGAGCTGGCAATTGAGATCCAATTGCACTTGGGAGCCAATTCAAAGGAATTGGGAGCCGATTTCATAGAAATTAAAATTGGGAGCTAGTTCGAGAGCCAATTCAAAGGAATTGGGAGCCGATTTCATAGAAATTAAAATTGGGAGCTAGT
The DNA here is from genome assembly GCF_001879475.1 of Ipomoea nil. Taxonomy (NCBI): domain Eukaryota; kingdom Viridiplantae; phylum Streptophyta; class Magnoliopsida; order Solanales; family Convolvulaceae; genus Ipomoea; species Ipomoea nil. Next base: position 4,309,968 of record NW_017619458.1, read on the forward strand.
TCGAAGCAATTGAAATTGGGAGCCAGTTCAGTTTCTGAGAAATTGAAATCAATTGAAATTGGGAGCAAGTTTCACATGGAAATCGATTCAATATGGGAGCCAATGCAACCGATTCAAAGAAGACATGGAGATCAAATTGAATTGAAATGAAATTCAAATACCAGGAGATTCAAAGAAGACATGGAGATCAAATTGGATTGAAATGAAATTCAAATACCAGGAGAAGTCTGGGAGCCAATTTCAAAGTCAAAGTCAACAATTCAAATTGGGAAGCAATTGAAAGCACCAGGAGCAGTTGGGAGCCAATTGCAAGTCAAAGTCAATTGGGAGCCAATTACAATGGAGAAATTCAAATTGGGTGCCAATTACAAGCCAATTGAAATTGGGTGTCAATTACAAAGAAGAAATTCAAATTGGATGGAAGTTCAAAGCCAGTTTGAAGTCAGAGAACACCCAGACGTGAGAATGAAGAAGATGAAGCAGAACTTACAGTGAAAAATATTCTCACAAGGAAAATACTAGTCTAACTAGTATGGGATTAAAATAAAGATTATTTTTAAATCCCAAAGATACAAAGACCACTTCAGAGCTAATCAGAGAAGCCATTCTACACCAAAACTGAGACCCAGATATTTTCACTCAACGTTAAAACAGAGGAATATCATATGAAGTTTGGGAGCTCATTTACATGGAGATGAAACTCCATCAAACGGCTAGCTTATCTCCTTCTGACATTTTTGCAGAAGATAAGATAAGATCTCTGACAAAAGAAACAAGATTTCAAAAATGAGAGCGTCTCTTTCCAACGGACAGATTCTCATTACCAGCTATAAAATGATGAAGATATGAAGACTTGAAGAATTAACGGAGCAGAGAAAAATATACGAGCAGAGAGCTAAAATTCTAAGAGCTAAAATCTTCAAGTGTGAGAAAAGAACTCAGAGAGCTTCAAAAGAGAAATATTCTGAGAGTTCTTAAACAGAGCAAAACAGAGCATAAATATCAAGTGCTTTACTTGATATATTCAAAGAGAGAAAACACTCAGAGCTGTCAAGAGAAATCATTCCAGAGTGTTTATCTTCATCAAAGAGACCTGCGCATCATTGAAGATCATCTACAGAGTCTCAGAAGTTGGAAGCAAGACAACACTTGTTTTGGAGCAAAACAAGAGAAGGGAGGAAAGTAGCATGGAGCTGTGAAATCCTGGATTGTCACACGGAGCTGTGAGATCCGAAGCAGCAGTGTCGGAGGCACTGGGCGTGATTGGTGTGGGCTTGGTGATGAAAGCACCAGATCACGGGATACGTTTCTACCGGAGTGTGGAAGACGGGGGGAAAGTAACGCGGAGTCGTGAAATCCTGGGATAGTAGCGCGGCGACGTGAAACCCGAAGCAACAGTGTGGTGTCACTGGGCGTGATTAGTGCGGGCTTTGTGATCAAAGCACTAGATCACGGAAATTCATTGTATCTTGGAACCAAGGAGTGGTAGATATAGTGAATTGGCTCTTGGAGAAAAGAGCAAGTGGAGTAGGAGGATTACACCACCTCGCGAACCACTATAATTGTCTTGTGTTCTTTACTGCTTTCTTTACATACTGCTCTTTACATATTCGCTCTCACGAAGATATACTGCTCACACAATCTCACACACACTTTATGTTTATTTATTTCCGCTGTGCACCATATTCTAACAATCTAGTTAAGAGTTTTGGTTTATCTCTGTCTTAGCAATTGTTGTGCTGTGCGAAAAAGTTTGAAAGTCTATTCACCCCCCCTCTAGACTTTCACCCTACCTCTTTTGGGACCAACAATTGGTATCAGAGCAGGTGCCTATCCGAGTCAGAATTTGTCACTAACTGATACCAACAATTGGTATCAGAGCCTGTAGCCTATTTGAGTCAGTTTGTACCAACCTTTGGTATTAAAACACGTTGCCCAACTGGGTTAACTGTTTTTGACTGCTAGGCTGATCCATTCTACAAAGTGTGTGAATTGGATTAATCTTTCATATCTCTCGTGATGATGATGAAGAAAGATTTAGCTCAAAATCTATTATTCTCTCTTGATAAATTTGATGATTGGAAAGTTCGTATGCAGGTACACTTATCGGCTTTACACGATGAAATGTGGGAAGTTATTTCCACTGGCCCTATCGAAATATTAAAAGTCAATACGGCATTTGTCCTATCTCCAGATGCTCCACAGCACGTACAAAAGCCAAAACCGGAATGGACATCGGACGATGGAACGCGGAATAATCTTGACAATATTGCCAAGGATATTCTATTCAAAGCCGTAGATGATACAATATTTCCGAAGATCCGAAAGTGTGCTACTGCAAAAGAAATATGGGAAACTCTCATCAAGATTGGCGAAGGAGATGAACAAGAAAAGGACAATAAGCTCACAATCGCCATGAAGAAGTTTGAAGATTTCAAAATGCTCTCAAATGAAAGTGTTGCAGACATGGAAGCTCGAATGATCAAAGTTCTTGGAGAGATTAGTGATCTTGGCAAAAATATTAGCCAAAAATAAATTAATCTCAAAATCCTACGAGGCTTACCATCTGCATGGGATATGAAGGTTACGGCTATGCGCGATCACCGAGATCTAAGAATGTTGTCAACAGACAAATTATTTAGTGATCTAAAAGCATATGAGTTCGAAATGAAGGCCAAAGATGATGATGTTCATGAAGCTCGAAATGCTGCTCAAATGGCCGAACAACCGTCAACCTCCATATGTTCCTTGCCATCATTACCTTGCAACTCTACATTTTCCACCCAGCTTGGTATCTCCATCTCAATGCATTTATCAAATATTTCTTCATCTCCCTCTCTAAGATCCTCATCATCCTTTTTATTTCTCTCAACTTCATGACCTTCATTTGGCAAGAGAAACTCTTCTAGAACCTCTCCATTAAATGAATCTTGAAGTGGCTCTTGAATTGTCAAATCTTGCTGTCGAGCTATCATGTGATCGAGTCGAGCATTCATGCGATCAAGTTGAGCATTCATGTGATCTTGTAACTCCAGATATTTCGAGCACAATTGCATTAACTTGGTCTCTTTGGACTTCATCTCAATTATTTGGTCAAGTAATTGACAATCTTGTTGAAACTCTTGGTACGGCAACTCTTGAGCTCGCCCTTGATACTTGTAATTGGGATCCATGATAAAGCAATTTCCCGCCTCATGAGATCCACCACATATCATGCACTGTGAGGGTTGTGGAGTATGTGGTGTGCATCTTTGATAAGTAGCTTGACTCATGTTGGCACAAAATCCTTGAGTAGATTGTTGATGGATATGGTTGGTGGGGTTGAGCATGTAACAATTTTCCAAAAAGTGATTCCCACCACAAAATGAGCACCATTGGGGTTGTGATGTTTGATATGAACTTTCTTGATAATATCCTTGACTAGAGTTGGCAAAATTTGAGAAAGGGAATTGTTGTTCCATTCCTCCATATTCTCGATTCATATTCCAACTCATCTCATAACCTTGAGAAGGAGGGTAAAATGGTGGCATGGTTCCTTGGAATGCATATCTATCCATAAACTAAATCACACTCAAAACAATGAACTTGTTATGGGTTAGCAAAACAAAATAAAATAAAATAAAAATAAAAATGGACTAGTCTCCTAGAATAAAGATTTCACTAATGTTAATACTGGAAACACCACCTCCCCGGCAACGGCGCCAATTTGATGCGTAGTATATTTGCAAACAAATAATTCTCGGAATACGAGTTATCGATCCACAGGGAAGTGGTTGTATCAAGCACTAGTTACTAACTTATTCATTAGAGCTAATCCTAACAATTACTTAGATGATTGATTGGCATAAAATAAATAAAATAAAACAGAGGTTCAGGATTTTGAAAACAATTAGAGAGAAGTTGAGATTCACGGGATTCAAGTATTTAATCACCTAGTGCTAATTATCGTTTGCAATATTTAGTTTGGAATTAAGATTTGTGTGGGAATGCAAAGTGGAATCGAATTACTCCCGTAATCTCTATTCCTAGTGAATTTCCACTCCCATGGCTTAAACACCCAATAAGATCAAAGATCAGCATTCAATTATTCCTAATTACTACCATCTCCCGATGAGCAATAGTCTAGAATAAACTTCCCCTAATAAGTTCCCCTTTCCCAAGGACCAACCATTAGGTGCAATCGTGTGTGCCCTAATTTATGCCCCAACTCCCATTGGTGACACAAACATGGCTATGAAGCTAGTAACTATGGCCATTAATTACAAGCATCAAACAATATTATCACGATTGCAACACAAGTATTAAACCCAAATAATAATATTTTAAAGAAACTGAGAGCTCAGACACATAGGTTCATAAACACTTTTATCCAAGAATCTCTAAAGAATTTAGCCAAGCATGACTAAATTATACATAGCAAATATAAATAAAGAATTACAACTCATCAAAAGAGTACAAGAATTAACCAGACGATTTTCCCAAATCTCCCTAGTATTCTTCTTGCTTTCCAAGACAACTTGTGGCTCTTGATTTCTCTCCTTCTTGTCTCCAAGAATCTCTGAATTCTCTCTGTGTCCGGTCTCCCCTTATTAGGGTTGAGGAAGGAGGGATTTTATAGTGGGTACAAAGTTGAGATGAAATAGGAATCTTGTACCAAATTGGACTCAAATTCTAATTCCTATATTTAAATAAATAAATTATCGTCTTTAATGATATTTAGAATTTGGAAGATTCCTTGAATTGCTAACTTTTAATATGGAGATATGAGCCTTGAAATCCGCACAATTGATATTAAGAAAAGAGATCTCGCGCTTGTATTGAATTTTGCCCAGCTGCGCCACTTTAAGCGTCTGTTTTTATCCCAGAAACAGACGCATATTCGACGCGTCGAGAATTTTCCCGACGCGTCGAGACTTCCTGTGCGCGAATTAGTTAGCTACTGGAAAATTTCGACGTGTCGAGCCCTTGGCTCGACACATCGAGTCCACTGGGCCCCGAACTCATCCAAAATTGCTCCAAACTCATCCTTGAACTCCCCTTGGTCATATCTTTGACATAAAATGGTTCAAAAACACTAACAAACACCGTAAAATATTCAAAACAAGTGCGAACCATAATTAAATGATAATAGCAAGGAAAACATGTATTAAATAAGCAAAGTTAAAGAGCTTAATTACTGTGATGATTCAAAATAACCATAAAAACAAGCACAGATGTGATAACATCACCCCCTCACACTTAAGCTTTTGCTTGTCCTCAAGCAAAACTAAGGACTAAAATCACAAGTCAAAACGTACAAATTACTCATGCTCTCTCTTGCACAACCTTTCAAACCACCAACCCACTTGCTACAAAACAACAAGCTTCAAGAATCAAATTAGTTTGGCACATAAGAGACCCATTTCCAAGCCAATAACCAAGCACCAAGAATTTAAAGCATGTGAGGATCAAATGTGCACAAATACTCAGTTGAGATTATGCAAGATACGGTTCATGAATGAGATCCCTTAGGCTTGCCTTTCATACTCCACTAGATCAAATCTAAGAATGCATGCTAAGATCAAATAGGACTTTATTTAGCTTGTAATGGGGCTACGGGTGATGGCTAACAAAGAAGTGGTATGGAAAAATTAATCAAAAAGAGAGAATGTCACAATTTATCTAAACTTTTCAAAATTTGGAAGGGATCAGATAATCATAATTCCAAGGAGCAAATTTCTTTTAAGAACTTAGCAACTCGTTGGTAAAGTGGGGATCCAAACTCAAAAACTTTCAATCTTTTTTTTTTTCTCATTCTTTTCATTGTCTTTGGACTTCTTTTGGATATAGCAAGATAATTTTAATCCAAACTTTCAAGACCTCCACACTTGAACATTTGTAACACTAGCTGCTTTTTTCGTAGCACAACTCCATAAAACTCTTCTTACGGAAAAGATGAAGATAAAAGTTTCATTCTCTCAAGGGTGGAAGGGAAATATTTGGCCACGGGCTAAGGGTTATAATAATGGGGTAAATCAAAGAAAAATAATCACAAAGAGGGGATAAGTGCTTAGCACTTATTTGAACAAACAAAAGGCACAATGGGGACACGAAGGATAAAAATATATATAGGGACAGGTTTAAAGGCTATGGCTAAACAAAAATGGCCTAAATCACTTCAAAACATGCAAAACTTAGACATCACTTAGGGAGTAATGAGGCAAGTTCTAGCAAAACACCCATGATCGGAATCTCACATAAGCCTTCACTAGCAATGCAAAACACAAGATCAAGAATTAATCCAATTATTAAGTGGTTAACAAAGCTATTGGCAAGGGAATAGATCAAATATGTGTTACACCTCAAATCATCCATCACAAATTGAGATGCAGCAAGCACCACTAAAACAAACCACAAACCAACAAGAGAGAATAATTGTAACTGCATGCTAAGACAAGTAGCTTATTCACCAAAAATAGCATATGAGTCATCCAAGCAAAAGCAAAAATTTTAAAAATTTAGAAATATCCCCAAATTAATGATTCCCCCCCCCCCCCCCCCCCCCCCCCCTCACACTTAAAACTTTGCATCATCCTTGATGCAAAATAAAAGAAAAGGAGAACAAGAGAAAAGAGAAAACAAAGAAGCAATAAAATAATCACGAACTAGAAAATAATAAAACTAAATAAGACGAAACTAGAAAGCAATAAATAAATAAGGAAAGTAATAAAAGATAACATGGGGTGCCTCCCATGAAGCGCTAAATTTAACGTCGTTAGCTCGACGTTACCTCTCTAGCCATCAAGTGATTGGAGAAGAAAAATCCCCTTCTTTCCATCAACTTTTTCTTCCAAGTATTTCTTCAAGTGGTGTCCATTTATAAACTCTCTTAAGCTCGAACCCTTCACGTCATCATGTAAGGAACCACATTTGCCCGAATCAAGAATTATGCCTCCATTCTCTTTTCCTTCTTTTTCAACACTCTTTTGTTCAACAAGTAATGAGAGTCTCGGATCATTCACATGAACCAGCAAGTATTGGGATTCATTGGATATATAGATAGGCAAATGTGTGCCATTATCCTTAAGAACTCCAATGCCTCCCAAATTCAAAATTTCTCTGAAGTTCTCTCCAAGGGAAGTGTTCTCCATTGGTGAGACATCCTCATTCAAATCATGTGCTTCATTAAGAACTTCCTCATCTAATGGGCAACTCTATATATGTTCCTTGCCATCATTACCTTGCAACTCTACATTTTCTTCCCAGCTTGGTGTCTCCATCTCAATGCATTTATCAAATATTTCTTCATCTCCCTCTCTAAGATCCTCATCATCCTTTTTATTTCTCTCAACTTCATGATCTTCATTTGGCAAGAGCAACTCTTCTAGAACCTCTCCATTAAATGAATCTTGAAGTGGCTCTTGAATTGTCAAATCTTGTTGTCGAGCTATCATGTGATCGAGTCGAGCATTCATGCGATCAAGTTGAGCATTCATGTGATCTTGTAACTCCAGATATTTCGAGCACAATTGCATTAACTTGGTCTCTTTGGACTTCATCTCAATTATTTGGTCAAGTGATTGACAATCTTGTTGAAACTCTTGGTACGGCAACTCTTGAGCTCGCCCTTGATACTTGTAATTGGGATCCATGATAAAGCAATTTTCCGCCTCATGAGATCCACCACATATCATGCACCGTGAGGGTTGTGGAGTAGGTGGTGTGCATCTTTGATAAGTAGCTTGACTCATGTTGGCACAAAATCCTTGAGTAGATTGTTGATGGATATGGTTGGTGGGGTTGAGCATGTAACAATTTTCCACAAAGTGATTCCCACCACAAAATGAGCACCATTGGGGTTGTGATGTTTGATATGAACTTTCTTGATAATATCCTTGACTAGAGTTGGCAAAATTTGAGAAAGGGAATTGTTGTTCCATTCCTCCATATTCTCGATTCATATTCCAACTCATCTCATAACCTTGAGAAAGGGATCTCTTGTACCCGCCCAAACCACCCACTGGTACGGTGTGTTTAACTTCTTGAATTCTTATGTTTTCCCTCCTTCGTATTTCGTGTGTATTTGTTGATGTTACATAAGTGTAGAGCGGTGTATTATGAGCTTAATGATTAGGTTATGAGTCTTGATTCGTAGTGAAAATCCAATATTGATATTCATTGGATTATTGATTAGTTCTGTGTCGTTCATATGAACCCTTGTGAATATTCATTGGCTTGTGTACTAGTAACGTTGTTCCTTGATGCTAGTATGATTTCTTGTGAGAATCTTGGCTTGATTCTTGATTGAGTTGATAACTTCAGCCTATCTATTCGTTGTGATTTTTCGTTGGAATTCTTTGATATCGAACTATTGCCTTTGGAATATCTTTCTTGTATCTCTTTCTTGAAATCCGTTGATATCGAACTATCGTTGTGAGCTTGTACCTTTGAAGTATTTTATCCTTGAGAATCCCTTGATTTGAGCTATTGATTGAGCTTATTCATTGTTGAATACATTTCTTGTGGAATCTATTCCTTTACTTTGTCTCTTGAGATTCCTTGTTTAATTGAACCCTTGTTGTGATGTTTGAGCTAGTACGGTAGACTTTGTGGGGATTTCTTAACGGATTCGAGATGAAGTTTACTTTGCGGACAACTTGTAGAAACGTATCCAAGTTGTCGGACTTATTTCAACTTATTAGGGATTGGAGGTACCAATAGGGGTGTATACACTTAAGGATTTAGGGATGTCTTCCAATCGAGTCATTGCGATGACTCCGCGTATTTATAACCGGGTCCTTTAATTTACCCCGCGCATCTCTATCGGGTCTTTGACCCCGCGGAATCCATAATCGGGTCTTTGACCCCGCGATGTTTGATGGTTGATTTGGAGCCCTCCACACTTATCTACTTTGGTATTGAGTCGCTGAGGTTAACTTCGCGATATATGCTTGATGATTGTGTCCTTATGGACTTGAAACTTTGATATTGTTATTGATTGCTTGACTACGATGAGAACTATTTATGCTGATTATTATGATTGTTCTATGTTCTTCATTGTTCTTGATTCGTTATCGTTATCTAGTTGAATCGGTCTCTTTATTGATGCCCTTGTGGTATAATGTCGTGTTTTTGAGCATATCTCATGTATTGATCTGGTCTCGATTCAATTCCTTATTACTTACTGCATTAGAGTTGATTAGTGAAAAATATATGTATTCCCAAGTTTCAAAACTATTTCAAAGTATCAAATGTATATCTACGTATCTTTACACATTGGAGTGGAGTTACTTACCATAATCAAAAATGGTTTTAAACTGTTTTCAGGTATGGAGTAGTCAGCTTACGAGATTGCGATAATCGGAGTCTACTCTCCACCTTTAGCTTGTTCCTTTAGTTAGTTTGTTGTTTGACCTGTGAGCCCTATGATACATTATGATGTTTTAAACAGTTTAAGATTGTTCGTATTTAGTATGACTTTTGTAAGAATGTAGATTATACTAGCCTGTGCATTTAGTTTGTGATAACCTAGATGTGGGATAACATCCCCGTGGATTTGGTTTAGCTTTCGCAATTTATCTATGACAGTTAGAGTTTTGTTATCTATCTCTTTTAAGTTTAATGCTTAAAACTATGTTTAGAATTGGGGGTGTTACAGTTGGTATCAGTGCCTAGGTTAGTGTGTAACACCCCCGATTTTACCATATTTTTAAAACTTAAATGCAAGAGATAAACAATCTAATTATCCATTCAACACAAGCGGAAACAAGTCTAATCGGGAGTATTATGCCACATCTTACAATACTAAAGATGCACAGGCGGGAAAACTAAACAGTAAAAACCAGTCATAAGGAGTCAAGGCAGACAGGTCGCTCAAAAGGCTCACAGGCCAAAAAACACAACGTCTAGACAGGGTGACTAAGCTAACTAACGCTCCAAGTCGAGCACTCTCGGACATCTACTCAAAGCCTGTAGAACAAGGAAAATATAACATGGGGATAACACCCGGTAAGCAAACATTGCTGGTAACCCATCAATACGCGTTAAATAACATATATAGATAGTGTAAGTCAAAACCATTTTGAAACGGAATACAATATATATCATTTCAAAAGCCATAGAGAGAAGTCAACTTCAAAGACTCATCAAACACTCTCAAAGGAAAGGGGATTACCATTCTCCCAACAACGACAAGACATCAAACATGAAAGACAATACAACTCAAGATGCATTCTACTGATCACAAAGTAGAATACATCAAGACATGCTCATTAGCAAAGAATACACATTCACACATTGGCAACTACATGCTACAGCGACAACTACATGTCACAAGTATCATAATTCCAAGTTCCAACCTTATGCCCTGTTCCAACCTTATGGCTACCCCCGGCCATATTTCAGTTCCAACCATTACCTCCAAGTAACCCTTGTACTTCTGAGTCCAACCTTTTGCCTCCGGGGACCGTCGTCCCCCCACCAACATCCGCCAATATTTCCGCCGAACTCTCAGTACACGAGGGTACCATTAATTTCATAATCACAAAACCGCCAAACTCGTGAGCAAAGCTCAAGTAACAAACCACCAATCTCAATCATAATCACACAAGTCATCATCATTACCAAGAAGACTAAGGTTCCACAATAACCTTAATCAAGTATCAATCAAAGGGTACAACGATTACATACGTTCATATCATAGGAATCAATCAATGGATCACAACAAAGATATGAAACCATACTCAACAACGAAGGATCACAATCCGACACCAAACGATGGTCAACACAAGTTGCCAATCCCAATAAGAAAGAACAAACCGCACATACTAGGATTTCAACGTCAGACTAGCATGCTTATCAAACGGGTAAACCAAAATTAGTTCCATAGAACATTCAAGGCTCACAATTAGCCCAACGAATCACAAGGTTGGACACTTAGCACGATTCAAGACACCAAATCCTACATGGATTCCTAACATACCGTTCTAGACATACGAAACATGAAGAAGGCTCACAAATAGCCCAATAAAACAACATCGGGAGGTCAAAATATCAGTACTGAGTCAAAAGAATCACGGGGAACAAATCCGCGCCAAAAACCATACATGTTCCCCGCGGGTGGGGCCACGGGTGAACCTCCGCCCGCGGTTCTACCCGCGGGTACATACCCACGAGCCTTTCGTTCCCCGCAAGTAGGGCTCTAATGCATCATATCTCAGATTTCAACACAAGAATCACAAGTAGAAGCCAAGAAATCATCATATAAGAAAGAAAATAGGTTTTTTAAAGCATGTGTTACCTTTGTAGCCTAAAACTTCTCTTCCTCATCCTTAGAAAGCCTCTCCTAAAGCTCTTCTTCCACACCAACTTCATACAGAAACCAAAAGACAACAAAGATTCTATCTTTAGAAAAAGACATATAAAAGAAGTTTAAAAACACCAAAAGAACAAGGATCTTACCCTCCCCTATGCTCAAGATAAGGAAAGTAGGAATCTTGGAAGACAACTTGCAAGATTTAGGATGCCCAAATTCTAGATTGGAGAAGAAGCTACAACTTTTTAGAGAGAAGTTAGAGATTTTGTGTTTAGATTGTAGGTGAATGAAATGAAGGGATGTTGCTAGGTTAGCTTGAACCACAAACTTTAGGTAGAAAGACATCTCTACCCTTACTAAAGTTGGAAGAATAAGGGAACAAGGGCACAACCCAAGAAGCACAAGGTACAACCCTTTGACTTTAAGTGACTAGTCAAATTCTATTCCCTCGACTATTGAATTTCAGGATTTTTAGGAATAAATTAACAAGGAAACTAGAATTAATTCTCTAATTAATCTTTGATTAGAGTTTGGATTTGCGGGGTGTCACATCATTTCCCCCTAACAAGAAGCTTTGTCCCCGAAGCTTGGGCACGACGAGTTCAAAACAAACAGGTAACAACGAATCAACCATGTGACAAAATGAGAACAAGAATACCATTTAACCAAAACTTCAAGGTTCCAAAAGGTGTAAAGTTTGTAAAAGTCAAGAAATTGCAAGGTTTCAAAAGGTCTAAAAAGGAGTTTCTTGAGCACACCAATGCTAAGGCCAAAACAACACCCACTACTCTACTCCTAATCCCAAAACTATTCAACAAGAAAGGTAACACGAGGTACCTGAGGTGAACAACTCCGGGTAACGCTCTCTCATAGCCGACTCCAGCTCCCAGGTTGCTTCTTCTACACCATGATGTGACCACCAAACTTTTACCATCTTCACCGACTTCCTGCGAGTCTCCCTGGTTTTGAAATCCAAAATTCGAAGCGGTCTTTCTTCGTAAGACATGGTTCCATCCAGCAGAACCACCTCCGGCGGAATTATTGCGTCGGATCATGCACATACTTCTTAAGCTGGGATACATGAAAGACATTGTGCACATGTTCCAACTCTATTGGCAACGCTAGATGATACACTAAACTCCCTATCCTTTCAAGGATCTCATAAGGTCCAATGAACCGAGGGCTTAGCTTGCCTTTCTTCCCGAATCTCATAACTCCCCGAGTGGGAGAAACTTCAACCACACCTTGTCCCCAACAGCGAACTCCACCTGTTTCCTTCCTAAATCGGCATACGACTTCTGGCGATCCTATGCCATTTTCATCCTCCCTTGAATGTGCTTGATTTTCTCCACCATGTCATGCAAGTACTGTGGACCTAACATCACCGGGTTGACCAAGTTTTCCCAACTAACGGGCTACGACACTTTTGACCATAAAGTGCCTCATACGGTGCCATTCGTATACTAGAATGGTAGATATTATTATAAGAAAATTCTATTAGGTCCAGGTGTTCTTCTCACGAACCTTGAAAGTCCAACATACACGCCCTTAGCATGTCTTCAATTGTCTGAATGGTCCTTTCGGTTTGTCCGTCCGTGGCAGGGTGGAAAGCAGTACTAAGATTCAATTTCGTCCCCATGGCCGCTTGCAAAGACTTCCAAAATTGGGATAGGAACCTCGGATCTCGATCGGAGATGATATCGCGGGGTACACCATGGTACTTCACTACTTGGTTTACATAGGCTCGGGCAAACTGTGCCATCGTCCACGTTTCCTTCATCGCAATGAGTCGAGCCGTCTTGGTTAACCGATCCACCACCACTACCCAAATCTTGTCCTTGCGGGTGCGGGTCACCGGTAAATCTCCCACAAAATCCATGGAAATAGAATCCCACTTCCCTTGCGGTACTTCCAATGGTTGCACCAAACCTTTGGATCTACAACGCTCAGCTTTGACCCTTTCGCAATTCAAGTATCGACTCACAAAATCCGCTATTTCCGTCTTCATGTTGGGTCACCAAAAGAGATTTTTCACGTCTTTGTATAGCTTGTCTCCCCCCGGGTGTATCGAATAAGGCGTGTTATGACTGATACGCATATTTTACACTCATATTTTAGGCACATCTTTCTAATAATTTTGCATTAATTATTTAATATTATTTAATAATTAATTCTTGTTGGAGTTTAACAATTAATGAGCTAAATATAGTACTAAATATATATATGATATATAATATATAATATATATAATAAATAATATATACTTACAAATATATATATATATATATATATATATATATATATATATATATTACGTACTACTAGTATATATATATATAATTCCTGCTTCATCAATCTACCAAGTATGTTATAGTATATATTATAGCATTTTTGTAATGTTGATGGCCCACATTCCTTTTAATTTTCAAAGCATGAAGACAACTAACATTATGCGTAATTAGTTGATTTTGATTTTTTAACGCTTCAGATGGTATTGTAATTAGACCCATTCCGATATATTATTGGGGTAAGGCTGTAGTTTCTAATATGTATTTATTTTCTTTCCGTTTAAAATTGATTTGGCACTTGTGTGTTTCCTTATGCGTGTGGTTTATTTGGAGTCACGCACTCTCATCTCCTCGGAAGCATCGCGGCAGAGAAGAACTCTGGAATCAATCTTCACTCCTTCATCTCGTCACCGCAGCTCTTGTTTCTCCATGGCCGGCTCTTCGTCCAGGCGGTCGAAACATCTGAAGGGTTCTTCGTCCGGTGCTGCTCAAGGTATTTTCTTCTCCTTTGCTTATTTCTTCTTAGTTTTAAGTGGGTTTTTGTTTTTAGGTTGGTGTGACCAGGGGGAGTGTGTTTGTGGTTCGATTCAGTGTGGCGGGGGGATAGTCAATTTTTTGGGGCATGTGGCACCTGATTTGGCCGGCGTGGCGGCTTCCTATGGCGGTGGGTTGGGCTACCGGGTGGGGGTGTCACGGTTGTGGACTTTTGGTGTGGTGGTGGTTTGTACCCTGGTATTTTTTTCCCTAATTAAAGAGCTTGTTTTTCGACCGTGGCGGGGGTGGTGGTAGCAGAGGACGGCTGTAGTGGGGGTTTTTGGGTTGTGGGGGGCGGGGGGGAGGGGGGTGTTTAGCGTGCTCTGGAGTATGGTTTTGTTTACCTTTTCAAAAAGGCCTTTTTTTTTTTTTTTTTTTTTTTTTTTTTTTTTTTTTTTTTTTTTGGGTTCCTTCAAATGCGTGGTGTTTTGCTGTGTTAAGGAACTTTATGATTTCAATGTTTTCCATTCCAAAAGTTATTTCGGGTGAGTGCATATGTGTTGTGCAGTAGGTGCATATGTGAGTAAATGGACATCATGTATTGATTAATTGCAGAGAGTATAAGTAATATACAATATCATGTGAAATTTGTAAGAAACTCATCTAGGTGCGTGGAGTGGAGTAGATCAAAGTACTCTGGTCTGGTATTCATGGCCATCTCATCTGTAATCTATTGTACTATGGATGTTGTTTCAGAATTTTTTACAGGCCAATCAATTCCTCTTTTTGAGATGGTGTTTACAAGATGTACATTGCTCTTGATTTTGTCATTTGTGTGGTTGAAGAGATCTGGACAGCCAATTTTTGGCCCAAAGAATGTCAATACACTTATGGCTTTAAGAGCTGTGATTGGATATTTCTCATGACTAAGTTTCATTTACTGGTCTAGCCACCAGTTTCTTTGGTGTGACCTTTCTTTTTCAACCAATGGTCATCACAAAAGGATCTGTGTCAATGCTGTAGGCAATAATGAATATGTCCGTGGAAGCCATCATATTTATGCAATTTTGGTTGGTCTATGTTCATCTATTTTTGGTGGAGTTAGCTACTGTCTTACAAAGGCAGGAGCCATGACAATTGATCAGCCAATGCTCACAGTTTTTGCATTTGGTCTATTTGCAAGTCCTGCTGCTGGAATATGTACATTTGCTTTCCAGAACTTTGTACTTCCTAGTTTCTATTCTCTGATTCTTATGATTGTCCTTGGGGTATTGGCTTTCTTCGCAGAGATAACTCTAGCAAGAGGGCTTCAACTTGATAAAACAAGCAGAGTTGCCAATGTCCTGTATCTTGATGCAGTCCTATCTCAGTTGTTGAGAATGGGTACTTCAAGAATCGCATCCTTTAGTAGGTTAGTGGGATGTTCACTAATCTTAATTTCAACAAGTTGTACAATGTATTTTGGACATGAAATAGATTGAAGGACAACAGGCAAGCTCACCTTTGGTGCTGCTAATCCTTGGGTTGATTCTTAAAGTGCAATACAAAACTTACGCGATGCTGATTTTGGTAGCATTAATTTGATGAATCTGCTTCTGTAACGTACATTCTGTCCAATTTTAGAATTGCTAAGTGTGTAAAAAAATAAATAAATAAATAAATAAAAAATAAACTCATCTAGGTGCGTATAAGGCAACCAACGTGTTTATTATAATTCTTTTGTTAGTAGTTTCTTGGGGTACCGTGTTTAATTATGTTTTTTTTTTTTTAATTTCATTGCTTTGTTTTTGGATGCCATTTTTTTTCCTGGTGTTGTAATTGTTTTAATGTGAAATTAAGGAACATTGTTTTGTTTTCATCCATATAGTTAGGTATGCATGTGTGTTGTGAATGTGCATGTGATTAATGTTCAGGGTGGTTGTGTGTTTCATCCATATGGTTAGGTAAAGTGTTGTTGGTATTTGCTACTGCTGGTTTTGTTGTCGGTTAAGCATTTATGTTGGTGCGCCACTGGTATTGGGTCGGTGCGTCTTTATTTTTTTATTTTTTGGGGTTTCGTAGTTAGGTATGGTGGTTTATGCGTAGTAGTATGTTACCTTGTGCAAAGTTATGGTGAAATTTAGTTGCTAACTGGCACTAGTTTTTTTTTTGTTTTGTTTTTTACATTTAGGTTGGTGCGCTACTGGTATTGGGTCGGTGCGTGTTTATTAATTTATTTATTATTTGTTGGGAGTTTGGGGGGTACCGCGGCTACGGGTAGTGGTTTGTGCGTATTAGTTTGTTACCGTGTGCAAGTTAGGGGTAAAGTGTTTGTTAGGAATTGCCCCTGCTTGTTTTGCTGTTGTTTTTGCTTTTAGGTTGGTGCATCATTGGTATTGTGTTGGTGCGTGTTTATTGTTTTTTTTAGGGATTTTCGGGGTCACGTTGTTAGGTGTGGTGGTTTGTGCGTAGTAGTATGTTACCGTGTGCAAGTTAGGGTTTAGTTTAGTTGCTAATTGGCACTGTTGATTTTTTTTTTTTTAACATTTAGGTTGGTGCGCTACTGTTGTTGGGTCGGTGCTTGTTTATTTATTTATTTATTATTTCTTACGAGTTGGGTGGGGGGGGAGGGGGTACTGTGGCTACGGGTGTCATTTTGTGCGTATTAGTTTGTTGTCGTGTGCGAGTTAGCGGTACAATTTTGGTGCTAATTGGCACTACCGGTTTTTTGATTATTTTCTTTATTTTGGTTCCTTAGTTTACAATGCCTTTATTTTATTTTATTTTTTAAAAAGAGACATATCGACAGTAGGGGGATGCGGTTTTGGGTTTGAGTATGCTTTTTTTTTTTCGGTTTTTTTTATTTTTATTTTTATTTTTATTTTTTTTTATTTTTTACTTTGATTAATTCTTGTCATTCCCAGGTGATGTTCCGGTTAAGTCGGTAGGTGTTGTTGCGGGTGAGCCAGTAGTTGTTGTAGTGGTTGAGCCGGTAGGTGCTGGCAATGTGGTCGCACCTTTGCCGCAGGCTGATGATGACGAAGTTCCGGATCAGCCCGCACAACCAGCTCGGGATTCGGATGGCTCAGATGTTGAGCCCGATGAGGTTGATGAGGCTTTATTTCCCCCTCTGAAGATTCGCGCTACGCGAAGCACCTGGTTCCAGTAGGTAATACATACATTTCACATTCTTGTTCAGCAACGTCATCTGTAATGGGTGGTGCACATGCAATACAAAAACATTTTCATAACTTTTTAATTTGTTCACAATATTAACGCCGTTGGTCAATAATAGCATTCATATCTATGCAATCACAAAACTACTACTCGAACATTCGTGAAGTAAACTACAGGAAAAGAATATCGCCTCTGTAATCGCACTCTATGCACGCACTTATCGTTGTCTACGCACTCTCCACCAAACTAACATCATTGCATGTTGTTATAAAAATCCATGTCGTTTCTATACTACAAACATTTGTATCATACGCACATACATCCCATTACGTTAGGTCGTCCCTAAAAACTATAACACATATAACAATAGGCACATAAATTTAAAAAAAAAAAAAAAAAAAAAAAAAAAAAACACAAACAAAACCAATTACCGCACCGTCTATATACTGCTATGCATAGACTAATGTAGGTCTACGCACCCTATTAATAACCTACCATCATTACAAGTTGGAATCAAAATTCATGTCGTTCCACACTTTCTCAAAACAGTCCCACATGCACACACGTCTCGCTACATTTAGCTCGTTCAACCTAACAAATATAAATTTTAATACAAAAAACGTAGCCCTCGTCATATGCACACGCTATGCACAGACTACTGTTTGTCAATGCACCCGCCTGCTGAACTTTTTCCTCTAGTCCTTATAATAAATGCGGGTGTTTGCACAAGCTACTATGCAAGCACGCTCATACCTATGCGCTGTTAACATCGACACACAAACAAACCTCACTTATAGTTAGTCCGCCCCAATAACACAAAACTTAGAAACAAATTTCCACGACATACGCACATGCCTAGACACTACTATGCACCTACCTGTGTTGCTACAAGCCATTCGTGAAGTGTGGTCCTTGTTTCGCCGTCTTCTCCCGCCCGCACGTCTGCACTCCTTCTCTTTTTTCACGCGTTTTTAATTTCAACAGCTGACTGCATAATACCTTTATCAATCAATTACCATTCATAATATCCCTAATTTAATGCTTAAGATTCCATTACTATCATATCCATAATTAAACACATCAATACAATTACAATTTAATCATTTTGATTTCTATATGTCCTTAAATAAATTCAAAATCACTTATAATCTTAACCGTTTATGGGAAATTAATCAATGGATATCATTAGAGCTCATGGACTCATGTATAACAGGGGTGCACCAGATTATATATATATTACGTACTGTATACTTAATATATATATATATATATATATATATATATATATATATATATATATATATATTTATTTATTTATTTATTACGTACTACTAGTATATATATAAAATTCCTTAGAGAACGCTGCTTCATCAATCTACTAAGTATGTTATAGTATATATTATAGCATTTTTGTAATGTTGATGGCCCACATTTCTTTTAATTTTCAAAGCATGAAGACAACTAACATTATATTTACATTTTTTTATCTTACAGACCATGCGCACACTCCTTCCTCTAATTTGAAGAAATTTTCGGCAACATTCTTGGAAGACTCAGGCATAAGGTTAAAACATAGGAAAATGGACCATATTATAAACCCTTTATATCTCAAAATAATACCTTGACCCAGCTTAATAACTAATAGAGCAAATTTTGAATTATTCTTGTAATCTGCGTGAGGTTGTGAAGAATAAGTGTGGGGGAGATCATGTACTTTTGTTAATTTGATTGAGAGTGAGACGAGTTGTATCTTCATTGCCAATTTGTCGTTGGTCTTTTATGGAAAAGAAAAAATGAAGGCAGTTCATCATTTGAAAAAAAAAAAGTTTTGGAAATTTGAAAGAATGAAATGGAAAAATGGAGAATATATGTTTGAAAAAAAAAAAAGATATTGCTGAAAATTTATGAGAAAATGAGAAAGAATCAGCAATTGATTTTGAGTTGAAGTTACTTCTAAATAAATGAAGTAAGGGGAAATTATGGTAATACTGAGGAAGCATTCTGTACTTTTGAGAATGATAGTTATGTTGGAGCCTCAATAGGATGTGTTTTTGAATGGAAATTGAGGGTGTTGGATTATTAGTATTTATTTGCTCCTCTAGTTTGAAGCTTTTGCTTAAGTTACTTTCTTAAAAAATTCCCTACCTTAACCTTAGCCCCATTACAACCTGTGAAAAGTCCTTATGATTTGTGTCATGCATGACTCTTGTAGTGGTGATTGAGAAGATATGCAAGCCTATGGTAGAGCAATTTTATAGGAATGAACTTGAGTGAAATTTATACCCATCAAACACTTGAGTGATGAGTGATATTCCTGTGTATGCTTACTTATTTAGTTCTCTCAATTTTCAGATAGGGGTGCTAACTTATTAATTGCAGGGTGCTTCAGATGGTTGTTCATGATATGTTATGAGTTTTGGGAATTTCATTTTAATTGCAGGAACCCCCCTCACTTTGGAAGAATGACCAGGGATCGAGTCTCACCAGCGATAGTGTGGGAGCAACCTCTCAAAGTGAGGGGGGTTCTTTGTGCGCAGTGAGCACCGGTCTAGCCTCTATGGTTCATGTTTAGTTGAGTTACCATGATTTACATTCTCCCAAATGCTCTGTCGAGTCGGGGTGTGGGGGGTCCTTAGGGTTGGGGTTCAGCCTTTTGGAAGAATGATATGTTATGAGTTTTGAGAATTTCATTTTAATTTACTTCGCAAATAATATTTTTGCTTGGGGACAAGCAAACGTTTTAGTGTGGGGGAATTTTATACGCATATTTTATACTCATATTTTAGGTACATCTTTATAATAATTTTGCATTAATTAATTAATATTATTTAATAATTAGTTCTTTTTGGAGTTTAACAATTAATGAGCTAAATATAGTACTAAATATATATATGATATATAATATATAATATACATAATAAATAATATATACTTATTAATAAATAAATATATATATATATATATATATATATATATATATATATATATATATATATATATATATATATATATATACTAGTATTTGTCCCGTGCGATGCACGAAAAATATGTTATAAAAATATACCCTATATGAGGTTTATTCATATATAAAATTTTTGTTATTTAATAATTATTATGTGTGAATTGCTATGATAAAATTATTAACATAAATATATTTACAATTAAAATAATATTTAAGGTGGGTGATTACTACAAATTTTGAACTATATTAAAAATTTAGTACATAGTATTTAATATTACAAAATTTTAAGAACTTAGTAAACTACAATAGTAATTGAATTACAATTTTAGAGTCACCACGGATTAAAATTTTTAGACCTTTGAGATTTCTAACTCTAGATGTAGCAACATACAATTGACCTTTAAAGACTAAACAATCACAATCTTAGTTCGAACAATCACAAATACTATCGAATTAAGTGTGTAATCAATAAAAGATGAGAACAAATAATTCGCGAATATAATCTTAATGTTACTAAGCCTACTTCACGTCAATTAAGTTGGAGAGTGTTGTTGGATAGTATCCGATGAATCTACGAATAACGCATCCTTGTCTCTGTAGTCCTCGATATGCACATCAACAATCTTAAATATTAGGCCGTCTAGCAATGCTATATATTAATTTCAAAGTTATGGACTTTGGGGTTGCACGTGTGATATATATGCATGCATACTTCTTAAAGTCATATGGTTTTGTGAAAATTAAATGTTGTTAATACCAACATTTAACCATTAATATCAACATTTAATTTTCACAAGATCATATGGCTTTATTATAATTAAGATTACGTACTGTATACTTAATATATATATATATATATATATATATATATATATATATATATATAAAATTCCTTAGAGAACGCTGCTTCATCAATCTACTAAGTATGTTATAGTATATATTATAGCATTTTTGTAATGTTGATGGCCCATATTCCTTTTAATTTTCAAAGCATGAAGACAACTAACATTATATTTACATTTTGTATCTTACAGACCATGCGCACACTCCTTCCTCTAATTTGAAGAAATTTTCGGCAACATTCTTGGAAGACTCAGGCATAAGGCTAAAACATAGGAAAATGGATGGTTGAAAGACTAAAACATGGGAAAATGGATGGTTGAAAGTATTCCGAAGCTAGTATAAATAGATGATCACCAGTAGTCCATTAGATGTTTATTCTTCCCCCACTAGATTATCCTTTAAAGTTGTTATCAATGGTCATTCCTGGCTAATTTCTTTAGCTTGGTTTAGTGAATTGAAGCCCCGAAATTGATTATGCTGTAAGATTATTTATTTATTTTTATTATATAATTTTTATGCATTTGAGTATTAAATATTTTTCTAAGTTATTTGAATAATTGTATCATTTAATTGCTAGAGAGGCCTGCTAGTTATTTATTTGATATAATTATTTGCTATATTAGATAATGTTGTGCTACAAACTATTCTAATATTCAGTAGCAACTGAGGTTAATTATTGACGGCTTAGTGATAATTGTCTCGGGTAGAATATTTTTCTAAATTAAATGCAACCGCTTGTGCTTGTGTTATTTAGTTTGTCGGGTTTTCTAGTTCCTATTGCTGCTATTAAATTAAATCTATAGCGCTTGTCTTAGATTATTTAGTAGTTAGTGGTAATTAAACCGTGTGTGCTTTAGTTACCTACAACTAAGGGAAAACGGAAATGAAATAATTTCACGACAAATATTCAATTGCATATTACTTACATTTTGAATCAATGATCAGTGCTGAATTCCGGTGGTGGATCTTTACTAACCAAGGTTTTCTATTATAAGTGCTTTCAATAAATTGTTTTCATTGCTTTATTCGTTTATTTACTTCGATTATCACTTTCATACCAAACCCCCTTTCCTTTAATTTGAACACATACATTAAACTAGTTACTCCTCGTGGGATCGACCCTTACTCCCGCTACTACGTTTGTAAGGTTCTAATTTGGGAGCCTACGACAGCTCGCCAATGACCCTCCTCAAGAATTTGGCGCTTCAACCGGTCACACGACGCGGGTATGCATAAACGACCCTTGTATCTCAAACCTCCGTCGGTAGATAAATCAAAAGATCCTTTCTTTCCCTTATCCAGTTCACTCCTTATCTTCATCAAGCCGGTAGCTTTCAATTGTTCTCCCTTAATCTCCTCCAAGAGGGTAGGCACAATCCTCAGGTTGAATAGACGGACTTCCGCCTCCACTTCGCCTTGCTCCACTACCTCCAAGTTCATTCTTTGAAGCTCCTTACAATGCTCGTCAGCCACCACCCAAATCAAACTGATAGCGTGCTTGGATTTCCTGCTTAGAGCATCGGCTACCACATTTGCTTTCCCTTCATGGTACTGAATGTCCAACTCATAATCCTTAATGAGCTCTAGCCAACGTCTTTGACGCATGTTTAGGTCCTTTTGCGTGAAAATGTACTTGAGGCTTTTGCGGTCCGTGAAGATTTTACAGCGCACTCCGTATAAATAGTGTCTCCAGATCTTCAAAGAAAAGACTACAGCTGCCAACTCTAGATCGTGAGTTGGGTAATTCTCTTCATGCACCTTGAGGTGTCTAGAAGCATAGGCAATCACCCTTCCATTCTGCATTAGAACACAACCCAACCCTTTCTTGGACGCATCACTGTACACTTCAAATCCCTCTGTCCCCGATGGCAAGATTAACACTGGCGTGGTAGTAAGCTTATCTTTTAACTCCTGGAATGCTGAATCACAATCTTGGTTCCATTGAAAAGGAAGATCCTTCTTAAGC
Source organism: Ipomoea nil (assembly GCF_001879475.1). Taxonomy (NCBI): domain Eukaryota; kingdom Viridiplantae; phylum Streptophyta; class Magnoliopsida; order Solanales; family Convolvulaceae; genus Ipomoea; species Ipomoea nil. The sequence goes on from NW_017619458.1 coordinate 4,332,950, forward strand.
AACTTGGTTAGAGGGTGAGCCACCTTGGCAAAGTCCAACACGAACCTGCGGTAGTACCCCGCCAATTCAAGGAAACTCCTCACTTCTGCTACTGTCATTGGTACGGCCCAATCATTCACTGCTCGGACTTTATCCGGATCTACCGAGATACCATTGCTGTCAATCACGTGCCCCAGGAACGTCACACTGCCCTTCCAGAATTCGCATTTAGAGAGTTTGGCGAATAGCTGTTTTTGCCTCAAAGTCTGAAATACCGTTCGAAGATGTCTTTCTTGTTCCTCTTTATTCCGGGAATAGACAAGAATGTCATCGATGAACACAATCACAAAATCATCAAGATGCGGCTTGAATACTCGGTTCATCAAATCCATGAACACTGCTGGTGCATTGGTCAGATCGAACGGCATCACAGTGAACTCGTAATGAATGTAGCGAGTCCTGAAAGCAGTCTTAGGTACATCTTTATCAGCCACATTCAGTTGATGATAGCCTGATCTTAGATCAATCTTAGAAAATACGCCTACACCTCTGAGTTGGTCAAACAGGTCATCGATCCTTGGTAGTGGGTACTTATTCTTGACAGTTACTTGGTTGAGCTCGCGATAATCTATACACAATCTCATGCTCCCATCCTTCTTCTTAACGAAGAGCACTGGCGCTCCCCACGGCGATGTACTTGGTCGAATATAACCCTTGTCTAGCAAATCCTGCAACTGAACTTTCAACTCTTGCATCTCTTTGGGCGCTAAAAGGTAAGGGACTTTCGATATTGGTGCCGTTCCAGGCACAAGGTCCACCGAGAACTCCACCTCTCTAGGGGGAGGCATGCCTGGAATTTCCTCATGAAAATGTCAAGGAACTCACGCACCACAGGTATGGATTGAGCCGTGTCTCATTCTGCCTTCAAGTTCTCGACGTACTTCTTCATCCTTAACATTGACACTAACTTGACTCCAGACTCCCCTGCTGTCTCTCGATATGACACCCTCTTTCTGCTTGGACCTCTTAGCACGACCTTCTGTTCACCACAAAGAATCTGAGCTTTGAATTGTCCCAGCCAATCCATACCTAAGACTACATCTACAAAAAGAAAATATATTTTGATTTGCAATTATGTAAAAGTAATGAAAGAAAAGAAAATTATTATTTTTAATTTCGTTTGGGACAAATTGAAAAACAAATAAACAAATAAACAAATAACAAAATAAATAATTAAATAAATAAACAAACACAAAATAAGCTAGAAAATCTCCCCGGCAACGGCGCCAAAATTTGGTGAGCTGTCGTAGGCTCCCAAATTAAAACCTTACAAACGTAGTAGCGGGAGTAAGGATCGATCCCACGAGGAGTAACTAGTTTAACTTTTGTGCTCAAGGAAATAATGGGGGGTTTGGAATATATCGAGAATAAATATTAAATAAAAGAGAAATTAAATAAACGAGAAATTTAATCGAACGAATAAACAGTGAAAATAATATATCGAAAACACTTATAATAAGAAACCTTGGTCAGTAAAGATCCACCACCGGAGTTTAACACTGATCATTGATTTATAAAGTAATTAATATGCAGTTGAATATTTGTCGTGAAATTATTTCATTTCCGTTTTCCCTTAGTTGTAGGTAACTAAAGCACACGCGGTTTAATTACCCCTAACTACTAAATAACCTAAGACAAGCGCTATAGATTTAATTTAATAGCAGCAATAGGAACTAGGAAAACCGACAAACTAAATAACACAAGCACAAGCGGTTGCATTTAATTTAGGAAAATATTCTACCCGAGTCCAATTATCACTAAGCCGTCAATAATTAACCCAGTTGCTACTGAATATTAGAGTAATTTGTAGCACAACATTATCTAATATAGCAAATAATTATATCAAATAAATAACTAGTAGGCCTCCCTAGCAATTAAATGACACAATTTTTTCAAATAACTTAGAAGAATGTTTAATACTCAAATGCATAAAAAATATATAATAAAAATAAATAAATAACCTTACAGCGTAATGAACTCCGGGGCTTCAATTCACTAAACCAAACAAGAAATTAGCCGCGAATGGGCATTGATAACAACCTTAAAGAATATTCGAGAGGGGAAGAATGAACATTTTACAATAGAAAACCTTAACTATTTATATATTTTCCCAATCATTTTCTACCACTCATTTTTCCTATTATTTTGCGTTATGCCTGAGTCTTCCACAATTCCAGCCATGTTATTATGATGCATGCCTGTACAAAAAAGAAAAAATCAATTGCAAAGTTTAGATTTATAATATATATATATATATATATATATATATATATATATATATATATATATATATAAGTAATTATAATGTAGTACGCATTATATGTATACTATAATGCATTCTATATTATATATATTATATATATAGTATTAAGTACGTAGTATGTACTCTTATAAATTATATATTATATATATTATATATAGTATAAGAATAGATTATACTATGTATATAAAAAGAACTAATTATTAGATAATATTAAATAATTAATATAAAAATATTATAAAGATGTAACTAAAATATGAGTGTAAAATATGCCCATCAGACTCTCCTGTTGCGCTCTGGATTACCAAGCTTCCAAACGATCTTTGTCTGCGAGGAGGCGGTTTTGTAGCTTCACTAGGGCTTACCCGAGTGGATGCACCACTCCTGATCCATCGCTCGACGACACTGGGGGGGTTGTGAACTCCTGTTACTCTAGGTTTCTTAACCACATCACTAACATCGTCGAACGTCACAGCACGATGGCGAGGCGGAGCCATGGCGATGCTTCTACAACAACAACACAGTTACGGTAGGCACAAACAAACAACGCACCCTTACCCGCCGCTAACTACAAGAACACTAAAACTAAACAGAAGCAACAAAGCAAACATAACAAACGGTAGCAACACACAGCTCACCACGCGTCCTAAAAGTCCTAAGTCCTAGACACTTAGATACTTAAAGGTCATCTTATGGTCTCAGACCACACTTAACTTCTTAAAGTCCAGATTCTAACATCCTAGGCTCTGATACCAACTGTAACACCCCCGATTTTACCATATTTTTAAAACTTAAATGCAAGAGATAAACAATCTAATTATCCATTAAACACAAGCGGAAGCAAGTCTAATCGGGAGTATTATGCCACATCTTACAATACTAAAGATGCACAGGCGGAAAAACTAAACAGTAAAAAACTAGTCATAAGGAGTCAAGGCACACAGGCTGCTCAAAAGGCTCACAGGCCAAAAAACACAACGTCTGGACAGGGTGACTAAGCTAACTAACGCTCCAAGTCTAGCGCTCTCGGACATCTACTCAAAGCCTGTAGAACAAGAAAAACATAACATAGGGATAATACCCGGTCAGCGAACATTGCTGGTAACCCATCAATACGCGTTAAATAGCATATATAGATAGTGTAAGTCAAAACCATTTTGAAACGGAATACAGTATATATCACTTCAAAAGCCATAGAGAGAAGTCAACTTCAAAGACTCATCAAACACTCTCAAAGGAAAGGGGATTACCATTCTCCCAACAACGACAAGACATCAAACATGAAAGACAATACAACTCAAGATGCATTCTACTGATCAAAAAGTAGAATACATCAAGACATGCCCATTAGCAAAGAATACACATTCACACATTGGCAACTACAAGCCACAGTGACAACTACATGTCACAAGGATCATAATTCCAAGTTCCAACCTTATGCCCAGTACCAACCTTATGGCTACCCCCGACCTTATTTCAGTTCCAACCATTACCTCTAAGTAACCCCTGTACTTCTGAGTCCAACCTTTTGCCTCCGGGGACTGTCGTCCCCCCACCAACATCCGCCAACATTTCCGCCGAACTCTCAGTACACGAGGGTACCATTAATTTCATAATCACAAAACTGCCAAACTCATGAGCAAAGCTCAAGTAACAAACCACCAATCTCAATCATAATCATACAAGTCATCATCATTACAAGAAGACTAAGGTTCCACAATAACCTTAATCAAGTACCAATCAAATGGTACAACGATTACATACGTTCATATCATAAGAATCAATCAATGGATCACAACAAAGATATGAAACCATACTCAACAACGAAGGATCACAATCTGACACCAAACGACGTCAAACTAGCATGCTTAACAAACGGGTAAACCAAAAGTAGTTCCATAGAACATTCAATTCTCACAACATCGGAAGGTTAAAACATCAATACTGAGTCAAAAGAATCACGGGGAACAAATCCCCGCCAACAACCATACATGTTTCGCGCGGGTGGGGCCACGGGTGGACCTCCACCCGCGGGTACATACCCACGAGCCTTTCGTTCCCCACGGGTGGGGCGGCGGGTAGGGCTTTGCCCGCCGTTCCGCCCGTGGCTACCACACCCTGTACACCATAATCCCTTCGGGGATTTTCAACAACAAGTCCAAATTCAAGTCCAAAACACCCAAAATCTCACACAAAACAATAATATGACTTGAACCCAAGAAATAGCCAAGCAATGGCATTCAAGAAACCTAAAAACAAGCTCTAAACATGAATCACCACAAGACAGTGCATCAAATCTCACATTTCAACACAAGAATCACAAGTAGAAGCTAAGAAATCATCATATAAGTAAGAAAATAGGTTTTGTAAAGCATGGGTTACCTCTGTAGCCTAAAACTTCTATTTCTCACCCTTAGAAAGCCTCTCCTAAAGCTCTTCTTCCACACCAACTTCATACACAAACCAAAAGACAACAAAGATTCTATCTTTAGAAAAAGACATCTAAAAAGAGGTTAAAAACACCAAAAGAGCAAGGATCTTACCCTCCCCTATGCTCAAGATAAGGAAAGTTGGAATCTTGGAAGACAACTTGCAAGATTTAGGATGCCTAAATTCTAGCTTGGAGAAGAAGCTACACCTTTTTACAGAGAAGTTAGAGATTTTGTGTTTAGATTGTAGGTGAATGAAATGAAGGGATGTTGCTAGGTTAGCTTGAACCACAAACTTTAGGTAGAAAGACATCTCTACCCTTACTAAAGTTGGAAGAATAAGGGAACAATGTCACAACCCAAGTAGCACAAGGTACAACCCTTTGACTTTAAGTGACTAGTCAAATTCTAGTCCCTCGACTATTGAATTTCAGGATTTTTAGGAATAAATTAACAAGAAAAATAGGATTAATTCTCTAATTAATCCTTGATTAGAGTTTGGATTTGCAGGGTGTCACATAGTGCCTTAAGAAAGAAATTTTAGGGTGTTAAGGAAAGGAAAATCCTAAGTATTTGAACGCCTAAGTGTAGGATTTTTAGGACGCGCAGTGAGAATGTGAGTTATCTTTTATTGTCTGTGTAATTCTCTTATCTTATTCTTTAAGTAGTTTGGGTAACTTCTGTTACTGTGTTTGGTTAGAATACCTCTTAACCAGGCTAACCCATTACGCGTCGGTACACCCGATACTCCTACCAACGAGCAGCTAGCCCATAATCTTCATCAGTTGACTCAGATCACTCAGACTTTGAGTAATGCCCTCCTCAACAACAACAACAATCAGCACGGGAATAGGGACGTAGCCCGTCAAGTGTCGGGACATCGCCCACCAGTCTTTGCAGGGGAAGAGGACCCCGTTGGGCTGTGTGTTAATGCAGAATGGTAAGGTAATTACTTACGCGTCAAGACAGCTCAAGAGTCATGAGGAGAGTTATCCTACCCATGATTTGGAGTTAGCCGCTGTGGTTTTTGCATTGAAGATTTGGAGACACTACTTGTATGGAGTGCAGTGTAAGATCTATACCGATCACAAGAGTTTAAAGTATATCTTCACTCAAAAAGATTTGAATATGCGGCAGAGGCAATGGTTGGAAGTTATTAAGGATTTTGACTTGATTATTCAATACCATGAAGGTAAGGCTAATGTAGTGGCGGAAATGTTAAGTAGGAAGGCGAAGCATTCCCTCAATGCCACTTGGGCGTTGGCGGACGAGTAATGTAAGGATTTTCAAAGAATGAATTTAGAGGTGATGGAGCAAGGGCAAGTGGATGTCGAGATCAAGTTGTTTAGCATAGGGATCATACCTGCTATGTTTGAAGAAATAAAGAGTGAACAAATAAAATACACTTGATAGTGTTAATTGCCACGTAAGCGGTAAATAAACTAAGACAAGACCTTAAAGCAAATAAACGTCTTTTATTGATCAAGGTGAAGGCCCTAAGTACAATCTAAATGGTTGTTCCGAGTACCGACTGACTGCGGTCGGGATGCTCTGATAACAACCTATCGATCGTCCAAAAGTCCCTCACACTGTTGCTACAGCGGGTATTTATAGCCGCGGGGCCGGAGATATAAATCCGGCCATTCGGCATGCCACCCACGTAGCAACTACGTGTCCTCCTCCTCGAGGCCCTGCCTGTCAATGCGTAGTGCTGCCACGCGTCTATTCTTGACTCTCTTGCCTAAGGGCTATCAATCGGGATCCAATGACCTCGGTCGGGCAACGCCCGGTCGGTTCTTCTAAGGAAATCCGACCTGCACCCTGCACAAGTAAGAACAGAGGACGAAAGCATGTCGGTCGGGGTATTCCATACGAAATGCCCCCCAGCCCGGGCCTTTTTGACCGCCCGGGAAAAAACGGGACGGGATGAAGAAGCCCAAACGTCCGCTGCCGAACCGACTGGACAGCTGTCATTCCGTGCGCCACGTGTCGACCTCTGCATGCCTCTGCGAGCTCAACGGTCGCCTCAGAGTCTAGAACGGTCACGTCAGGCAAGTGGATCGTTTCCCGCCTAAATGCTCTCCTATAAATAGGCCTTCATAGAGTTCATTTGAACTTTTACCAAGCATCTTGAGTCGATCGGACATCCAGAGCATCCCGAGCGAGCTACTCAGAACAGCGATCGGAACACCCAACATCCAGCTTTTCCTCCAAAGCATCTTCACTCGGTAAGTTCTCTACTTCCCAGCTTTTTAGCTTTTTGCTTTACATTTTTTGGTTGTAGCCAAATATAGGCCTTAGCTGACCCCGACCTGGATACCCCAAGCCCTAACATAATCCCGACCAGCCTTTAGGTAGACCTAATGTCGGATTCAGATAGCCAGAACGCTTTGGTCGCAGATTACGACGATGCGGTCGAGCAAATAAGCGAAGAGATAGATATCGAAGCGTCTTCGTCTGAGGTCATTCAACGACTGCGAAGAATCCCCGAGCAACAAAAGTCTTCGAGCTCGGAAGGGTCAACCAACTCGAGTGGGTCGAGCAGATCGAGCAGCAGGAGCGGCCAGACGACGACGAGCGGACAAGGTTCCCCATCGGGCGGCGCTTGGGAAACGCCGACCCGGATAATTGGGGATTATCCTCAGGCCGCACCTCAGGCGGCCGATCGGGAAAACACACCGGAGCCGGTCGAAGAGGATCCGGCCGCACCGGCTGCCGATGGATTCGCATTCCTGAACAAGGATAGCGTAGAGCAGCAGATGAGCAAGTTAACGAAAGGCGAAACGGCCAAAATCGCTGCAAGGCTCAATGATCGAGTGGAGTTCAACACAAGCCGGCAGCTCGGGAACATAATAGACCGCCATCAGGGAAAATGGATCGGGATGCATTTTGACTCCCTGATGGCCCCGATCAGTTTCCCCTTCCCGGCCCTCTTGACGGCATTTTTGGGCTACTACCAGGTCGTCCCGGCCCAGATCTGCCCGAACGCTCACAGGATTATTGCCTGCTTCCCCCAGATTTGCGCCCGGCACGAAGTAGCCTGCACGATGGAGCTCTTCAACTTCATCTATCAGGTGAAGGTTCTCCTGGCCAAGTATGGAGGCGGGTTCCTGATGACTCAGTCCCGGCCAGACTTATGCTCGATCGAGAGCCTACCCGGGAACAACCAGGGGTGGAAGAATAGGATTTTCTCGGTCAAGTATGACCCTGGATCCTCCCGGTTGAGAGGGTGTGGAGCACCCACTATAGAAAACAAGTGATGTCGGTCGAGACTCAAGTTCTCCGGGACGTCGTTGCAAAGATATCGAGCAAGGTTTACGAATATAAAATCTTCTGCACGGCCGAGCGATATGAGGAAGCCCGACTGCCCCCGCCGCAATACGACCTGACTGAGAAGTACCTACCCAAGCCGATGGGGGTGACAATAGCAAGGGCAGCCGTTCGGGTCGAGATAGCAGATGAAGGTCTAACACTAACCCATCATCCCCGACCCTAACCTCCCGAGCACCACATATTCCCGATTTAACTCTCTTTTTATTTTTGTTTGCAGAAATGGCAGGTTTTTACGACGATGAGGCGCCCCAAGCCCCTATGACCAAGATCGAGCTGGAGAAGAAGAAGCACAAGACAAAGCCGGCCGGGGAGAAACAAATCCCGACCGCCCGGCCGTTGGGCGCGTCAACAACCGTCGCCACAGCGGAAGGCTATGTGGTCGACACTTCGGACATCCTTGTCACTCGGGTGACTGCCCTCAAGGGCAAGGAAAAGGCGTCCCTAAAAGGGGCAGAAGAGACCGGCGCATTAAAGCGCCGAAGGAATCAACGGAGTCCAAGCCCCCTGGTCGGGGCCACTAAAGGCGATTCGTCGGTCCTCATCCGGATTGGCAACTGCGGGCCAGTCACGGAGGATTTGACCCAACTTACCCCGACCCAGGTGGCCCAAAAGATTGGCCACGACATGGTCGAGGTAAGAGCTCTTCTTCTCTCTTCGTTGTTTTCGTATTAAGTGTTTTTGCACGGGCTAATCCCAATCGTCCTTTGTCCTGCAGATCTCCCGAGCGACCCAGCTCCTTCATCGTCGAGCCCTGCTGGCCAATGAGGCCACCGCTTTGAAGAAGGTCGCCGATCGGCGACTACAAGAAGCCAAAGACCTCCAAGCGGAGTTTAAGGAAGCTAAGGATGAGCTGAAGAAGGCCAGAGAAGACCGGGACCTTTCCGAGAAGGTCGCCCAACAGGCGGTCGGGGAGGCGGCTAAACTGAAATCCCAGTTGAATAATACGGGCGAGCTCGCTCAGTTTCTCTTCCGGGATCAAGAGTCGGGCACCCAGTTCCTCCGGGGGGTCGCAAAAGAATATGGAGCAAGCGCTTGAAGCCGACGATCTCCAGTTGGTCTTAACGACCCTCCCAGCAGAAATTCCCGACCCGTCTTGGCCCCTTTTAGCCCCGATGAGGAAGTTGCTGAGCCCAGCAATGTCGCGAAGAAGTAGTTAGGTCGTGTAGATTCCGACCATTGTAAACTACTTCTTATTTTTGTTTTAAGTAAACTTGATCGGGAGCCCGGTCCCGCTTTTGTACCGGGCACCTTTGAACAACTTAATGAAATCATTTTTTGTCCATCTTATCTTGGTCGTCGTTTAATTTTTATACGTTTAACTTTAATTTGCTTAGTCGTTTGTTTTTCGACCCTTTGGCCCGATGGCCTAGTCGTTTGTTTTTCGACCAAACGTCGAAGTCTTTGGCCTGTCCGTTCGAGATTGTCCCGACCATACGGCCTTGTCGACAATTTGAAAAAGATTTTGGCCTTGTTGCTCGGGTTGTTCCCGATTGATTAAAAGATTTTGACCTTATTGCTCGGGTTGTTCCCGATTGATTGGCCTTACACTTCCTTCATCCTAGCCCCCACATTGTCGTGCACGCAAGGCAGGAGTGAGTGCGACAATGGATAGAAGTTGGACGGATCGGGAAATTCACTGTACTCTTGCTCTCCCAAATTGGTGGCGTGACCCGCGTGTCCGCCGAAGATGAGTGTATTGGTCGGTCGATAGATTCGCTCGACTGATGGCTATTAGAGCTAATTCGATAGATGGCTATTAGAGCCAATTAACTTTGCACCCCTATCAATCGAAATCGAGGGAGAGGTGTGTGGGGCGGAATGCCCCTCTTCAATTGCTGATGTCGAGTCTCGATCGGATGGATAACGAGCGAGGACAATGATCATTAGAAAAAACCGATCGGGCCGCCGTATGCAAACGATCGAGCAATCACCGATCGTATATACATTGAACTCTCCCGTTCGCAGACGGTTAAGAATATTTACAACAAGAAAATTAGAAGTGCTGAACGACGAACGGAGCCCACTCGCAGGTTGAGCCCCCACTTCATCAATAATTACAACAAAAAGGTTAACGCCTGAATAAAACGAGGTGCTCGGAATTCCAAGTGCCCTCGATCTGCCTACCGGTCGTCGTCTCCAGTCAATAGGTTCCCGGCCGTACTACGGCGGTGATGACATACGGCCCTTCCCAGTTTTGAGCTAGCTTTCCTCCTTCCAAAGGTTGACTGGCTTCCCATCGGCGTAGGACGTAATCTCCGACCTAAAAGTATCGAGGGTTGACCCGAACATCCTTTGAACTCTTGATTCTTTTATGATACTCGACCACACGCCGAGCGGCTAGCTCTCTTTTTTCCTCGACCCCGTCGAGATCCACGACCATTGAATGTTCATTCTCTTCTGCATTGTAAGTTCGTTCTCGGGCAGTCGGGATCCATGCCTCGATCGGGAGTCGGGCTTCAACTCCGTAGACAAGGGCGAACGGCGTCTCCAAAGTCGCTTCTCTCGGGGTCGTCTGATAAGTCCACAAAACATAGGGCAACTCATCGGCCCAACTACGACCAGCCGAGTGTAGCTTCTTTTTCAGACCTTCAAGAATTGTCCGATTGGCGTTCTCCACTTGTCCGTTTCCCTGCGGGTAAGCCACCGACGATCGGACATGGGTTGTCCCGATCGTGGCTAAAAAATTCTGAAAATACTGGCTTACGAATTGGCGGTCGTTGTCGCTGATGAGATGCACGGGCACACCAAAGCGGGAAATCACATTGCGCCATAAGAAACGAGAACATTGTTGAGAGGTGATCGTGGCTAACGGCTCGGCCTCGATCCACTTGGAGAAGTAATCGATGGCGACAATGACAAACTTTCTTCGTCCGGCAAGTTGTGGGAAAGGTCCCAAAATGTCCACCCCCCACCTTGCAAAAGGAATTGCAGTCGTGACCGGCTGGTAAAAGGTGGCCGGTCGTCCGGGCATCCGGGCAAATAATTGGCACGTCTCACAATCCCGGGCGAGCTTCTCACAATCAAGCTGGAGGGACGGCCAATAATAGCCGATCAACATGATTCGACGAGCCAACGAACGGCCTCCTTGATGCTATGAGCAGATGCCCGAGTGCAATTCCTTCATCACTAAATCCGCCTCAAACGCGGTCAAGCAACGCATGAGCTGGCCCCCATATGATCGCCTATAAAGACGGCCATCTTGAATCTGAAACTTGGGAGCCCTGAGCTTGGCCTTTCGAGCACGCTGAGGGTCGTCTGGGAGTCGACCGTGCTCAAGGAATTCCATCAGATCGGTGATCCAGTTGTCTTCTGCCGGTTGAATAGGTGCGACCGGCATTCGATGAATGCTGTGTCTTGGGATCACCAAAATCCGAGCGATCTTTGACATGTGTTCCGTGGCGTCTTGGGCCAATTTGGACAAGATGTCCGCATCGGCATTATCCAATCGGGGTATGTGCCGGACGGTGTACCCCCCGAACAGGGCAAGCTTCTCCATTGCAAGGTCCCGGTATGATTGTAATCGTTCACCGTTCACTTCGTAGTCGCCGAGGACCTGCCCGACCACGAGCGCAGAATCTGTTTGAGCCCGAATATACTCAGCCCCCAAATCCCGAGCACACTGCAAGCCATTAACAAAAGCTTCGTACTCGGCTTCATTGTTGGTCGGATGGAACTGGTACATAAGAGCGAAGTACACCTTGAATCCTTCCGGGCTCATAACTACCACTCCTCCTCCTGCCCCTTTCTTGTTGCTGGACCCATCAGTAGCCAGCGACCACCACTCAGCCTCGGGGTCCGCGACCTCCGGAGGTCGGGTATCCCGAGCGGTGCACTCGACTAAGAAATCTGCAAGAGCTTGACCTTTGATGGCTAGTCTCGGTCGGTATTCAAGTGCATACTGGGTCAGCATTAACGCCCACTTGACTAGGCGACCGGATGATGAAGCAGTGCGGAGGACTGGCCAGATCGGCTGATCGGTTAATACGCGAATTGCTCGACCCTGGAAATAGGGAGCCAACTTCTTCGCGGCAATGTATAAGGCGTGGACGACCTTCTCAAGCCGGGAGTACCGGAGCTCGGGACCATGTAGCGCGTGGCTTACATAGTACACCGGTCGCTGGACCCCTTCCGGATCAATTCGGCACAATACTGCGCTTACTGCTCGATCGGATACAGCGAGGTACACGTCTAGCTCCTCCCTAAGCTCGGGCTTCGAGAGCACAATTGGTGACATGAGGTACTCTTTTAGCTCGTCGAAGGCCGCTCGGCACTCGTCATCCCAGACGAATCCATTGACTTTACGCATTACCTTGAAGAATGGTAAAGCGCGCTCGGCTAATTTGGAGAGAAATCGGCTTAACGCTGCTAACCGACCGGTTAATTGCTGGACCTCCCGAATGGTGGTAGGTGGTTTCGTGTCCAGAATTCCCTTAACCTTGGCCGGGTTGGGCTCGATCCCCCTCCTGGTCATCATATAGCCGAGGAACTTCCCAGTTTGAACTGCAAATGTGCACTTGGTCGGGTTCAAACGCAATTGATACCTCCTCATGATCTGAAAGCATTCCCCGAGGTCCCGAGTGTGGTCGGATCGGTTGACCAGCATGTCATCACTATACGCCTCTATCGTTCGGCCTAATAGATCGGCGAACAGCATGTTGACCATCCGCTGATAGGTGGCTCCTGCGTTGCGTAGGCCGAACGGCATCACTCGGTAGCAATACAACCCGTCCGGGGTGACGAAGGCTGTCTTGCTCTCATCTTCATGGTGCATCATGATCTGATGATATCCCTTGAATGCATCCATGAAGCTCATCAACTCGGCCCCGGCCGTCTCGTCGACCATCTAGTGGATGCTCGGGAGCGGATATGGGTCGAGCGGGCAGGCCTTATTGATATTGGTGAAATCAATGCACATCCTCCAAGCTGGGGGCTTTGGAACAAGAACAATATTTGCCACCCATTCGGGATATATCACCGGTCGGATATGCTCGATCGCCGCCATTTTCTTGACCTCTTCTCTAACGAACTCTCGGCGATCGGATGAAAAGTGCCGGGTCTTCTGCACGACCGGCTTAGCTGCGGGATCGACGGCCAGCTTATGACAAATGACCGTCCGGTCGATCCCGGGCATGTCTTCGGGCCCCCATGCGAAGATATCAACATACTCCCGGAGGATTGCTAGAATTTTTGCTCGGAGCTCGGGGTAAGGGCCCGGCCAATCTTGATCTTCCTGTCCGGACGGTCGTCGGACAGGGGAACTTCTTCGATTTCCTCGGAAGGCTCAGGATGCTCCTTCCGGTCGTTAGAAACCTCCTTAGCGATCGTGTTCACCCGGGAGGACGTGCCAGAATCACTCCTGTTGACTGCCCGGGTGTAACACTTCCGGGTGGATTGGACATCGCCGCGGACCACACCAACCCCATTAGGGGTGGGGAATTTCATGCACAGGTGGGGCATTGAAATTATCCCACCGATCTTCATGATTGCGGGCCGGCCCAAGATGATGTTGTGGACGCAGTTTAGGTTCACCACAACGAATTCCATCTCGGTCTTGATCGACTTCGGCGGGTGCCGATCTCAACTGGGAGCATTATTTTTCCTTCGGGGTAAATGAGAACCCCGGTAAATCCCGACAAGGGTACGCCGACCGGAGTCAGTTCGCGCTTGTTAAGCTTGAGCTTTTCAAACACGTCCAAATAAAGGACGTTGACACTGCTCCCAGTGTCTACCATAACCCTCTGGACGTCCGTCCCGTTGACGTCGATAGTGACCACGCATGCCGTGGTCACCGCTGCTAGGTTGATCTTCAAGGGAAAAGGTTATGGGCTCCATTTTTTGTCTCTTCCCGGTGTCTCGGGAATCTACGATGGTGACCGGGCAGTTCTCCCTCGGTCGGGAAGCATCATCCAATCCACCGAAAATTACGTGGATGGTCGGCTTGCTTGCCGGTCGGGGTCCCGACGGTCATCTCGGCGATCATCCCTGCGGTCATCCCTGCGATCATGACCGGACCGATCTGACCGTTCATCACGATCAGAACGATCAGAGCGGTGATGGGAGCGTCGATGATCCATCCGATCGGTATTCTTATTCGTTTCTTCTCTCTTCCCCACGCACTTGTCCAACTTTCCAAGGTTGAGAAGATCTTCTAATAATTGGCGCAAGTGGGTACGCTCCTCAGTGTCATACCCGGCATAACGATGATAAGCACAGTGCTTATTCTTGTCAGGGTCATCTTGTCCGGGATGGGAGAGTTTGATGAGATTGCAGGACTGTGCGTACTGCATGGCCTCCGCTGCAGATCGGTTTAAGGTCGTAAACTCACCAGGCCTGGTGCAGGATCGGGGATGGTCATCACCCGATCGATGTTCCGCCCGGCTGGCCGGTTTACGGGATGAAGACCCGACCTCCTGCGAGCGTTTTACGGCGTTTGCCTCGCCGGCATTGGCATAATCTGTAACCCTTCGGAGGGCCTCTTCATACGTGGTTGGGGGGTGGAGGATGAAGTCTTGATAGAGATAACCCGCCCGGAGAGGAATGTGGAGCATGTGGGTGGCGGTGGCGTCATCCATTGGCTCGACCTCCCCGACCGCGGCCTTCCGCGGTCAAGCTCTCCCCTTCAAGCTGCTTGGCATTTTCCAAGTACATGTAGGGCTTCCTCACCACCTTGGAGGTGATGAACTTTCGCACGAATTTGATCGCCAGGGCCTTAAAATCAGCAATAGAGCCCGGCTGCAACATTCGGAACCACTCCGCCGCTCGGCCAGAAAGCGTGGAGCAAAAAGCCCTACACATCACGGCGTCTGACACGCCCATCATCATCATATTGCCGTAGTAGTCACTGACGTGGACCTCAGGATCCGTACGGCCATCGTAACTTTTAATTCCCTGGACCTGTAGATCGAGCGGATATGGCTGGGCCATTATCTCCGCTGTAAAAGGTGTCTTCAGCAGGGATGATTGCTCGACCGAGGGCCTCACAGCGTGCTCGTTCCGAAATCGAGCGAATTCTGCCTGGAGGTTATAGAGTAGTCCTCAGGTCTCGTTGAGCTCGGCCGTCTGGGCCTGGGTTGTCTCCCGAGCGCGTCGTCGACGGTGAGATCTCGACCCACTGTGCCCGGATGAAGCCTCCTGGCTGGCCTCCTGCATCTGTACATCTCCCGAATGCCGGCTCGGATCTTGTGGTCCCAGTCATTGTCGCATCGCCGGTCGGAGACGGTTGAAAGCTACTGCCCGGTTGATTTCTTCGGGGTGCTCCGTTTGGGCCTGGACCTCCGGTTGTACCTCCAGTTGTACCTGCGGAGCCTGCCGTGGTACCTCCATCGCTTCGACACCCACCGACCCCAACTGCGAACGAGCCGAGCGTCGAGCCCGGGAAGTGGTCTGATGTTCCGGCTCTACTTGAGCAGTGGGGTATATCGGAGGGGCGGCGGCTAGAGCCGTGTACGCAGGCGTGTAAGGGGGATAGCCGACTGGCGGTGTGTAGTACATGGGTTGACCGGGCCAGTATCCGTATGGAGGAGGCGGGATCGGGTAAGGATACTGCCCAGGGAACTGGGGCTACTGACCGGGCGTTGGGTATCCCGGTTGGATGTAGTTGACCGGCTGTTGGGCGGCCGGATATTGAACTAGTGGATGGGGTGGTGAGAGGTTGAGATTGAGGTCAACTGTCTAACCTTGATATTGAGTAGGCTGGTGGTCGGATGAACTAGCCGCATCCGCCTGATCATCGCCTAGAAGGTTGTATGCGAATAGATACATACTGAAAAGTAGAACCGGTGCTCGTCAAATGATAGCTTGCTTGTACAGGTCCTCACAGACGGCGCCAAAATGATAGTGTTAATTCCCACGTAAGCGATAAATAAACTAACACAAGACCAATTAAAGCAAATAAACGTCTTTTATTGATCAAGGTGAATGCCCTAAGTACAATCTAAATGGCTGTTCCGAGTACCGACTGACTGCGGTTGGGATTCTCTGATAACAACCTATCGATCATCCAAAAGTCCCTCACACTGTTACTACTGCGGGTATTTATAGTCGCGGGGCCGGAGACATAAATCCGGCCATTCGGCATGCCACCCACGTAGCAACCACGTGTCCTCCTCCCCGAGGCCCTGCCTGTCAACGCGTAGTGCTGCCACGCGTCTCTTCTTGACTCTCTTGCCTAAGGGCTATCAATTGGGATCCAAGGACCTCGGTCGGGCAACGCCCGGTCGGAAACCGACCGGGTTCTTCTAAGGAAATCCGACCTGCAACCTGCACAAGTAAGAACAGAGGACGAAAGCATGTCGGTCGGGGTATTCCCTACCAACACTAAATTGGACAAAATAAGATCCAGTTTGGTTGATGGGAAAAGGGGATCTTTCGCATTGGTCGATGACGGGAGTCTTCGCTTCAAGGGTCGGTGGTGTGTACCTAAAGCATGTGAGCATATAAAAAGACAAATATTATAAGAAGGGCACAACACCCATACTCGGTACATCCTGGCGGTGACAAGCTCTATAAGGATGTAAAAAGGCAGTTCTGGTGGTCGAACATGAAAAGAGAGGTGGCAGACTTTGTAAGCAAATGTCTAAACTGTCAAAAGGTCAAAGCCGAAAGGTGCAAGCACAAGGGACTAATCCAACCGTTAGAAATATCCCAAGGGAAATGGGATTCAATTTCAATGGATTTTGTGGGAGGTTTGCCTTTAACTCGGACTAGGAAAGATAAGATTTGGGTGATAGTGGATCGTTTAACCAAGACGACACGATTTATTGCAATGAAGGAAACATGGGTCGATGAATCAATTAGCTAAAGCCTATGTGAGCTAAGTAGTCAAGTATCATGGAGTACCGCGCGACATTGTCTCCGATAGGGACTCGAGATTCTTGCCCCAGTTTTGGAAATCATTGCAAGCAGCCATGGGAATAAGATTGAAACTAAGTACTGCTTTCCACCCAGCAACAGATGGGCAAACTGAGAGGACAATTCAGACCTTGGAGGATATGTTGAGAGCTTGTGTGTTGGATTTCCAAGGGTCGGGGGAGGAACATCTAGACTTGGTTGAGTTTTCTTACAACAACAGCTACCATACGAGTATTCAGATGGCACCCTACGAGGCTTTGTACGGACAGAAGTGTAGGAGCCGTTTATGTTGGGAAGATTTGGTTAACCCCGTGACTTTGGGGCCACAGTATTTGCAAGAAACAATAGAAAGGATAAAAATGATTCAAGGAAGGATGAAGACCGCTCAAGATCGCCAAAAGTCTTATGCTGATTTGGGAAGAATTTGAGGTTTCAGAGTTTGGAGAAGAAAATGACCTTCGATTGTAGGTATAAGAAGAAAAGAATGACTGTTGCGCAATGAGTTTCAACATAAGAAGGAGATTATAATTTGAAATTCATATTTTACCCCTCTATTATTAAATTATTTTAAAGTTTTCCGTTAGCTGCGGACAAAATATTAACTAACGCTAGGGACCAAACTCGCCACTTTGCTCATAACTGAGAGACTAAACTCGGATACGACCATAACTTAGGGACTGAGTCGAAACTTAGTTATAACTCAGGGACTAAATATACAATTTTCCCTAAAAAAATTAAGATCTTCTTATCCACTGACACTAACTTATAACTTTACTTTAAACTAGTATGATACCCATGCGATGCATGGGATGAATATTGTTCATCTTATTGTGTAATTGTGTGAAAAATTTAAGAGATGATGTAATATATAAAAAGTTGGAACGGAAATATAAAATGAAAAATAGAAACAATAAAGAAATTACTTTAACATACAATATAGAAAAATAAGAGTGACAAAATTACAAATTATTGAAAATTTTGTAGTATATACCATGTTGGTTGTTGATGTATAGATCTATTATAATTTTCTGAGTACTTTTTAGTTGAATGTACGTAGACGTAGCAGCCTGGTTATTCCGGAACATATTGTTTATGGTTGTACATGTTGGTGTTGATGTAATTTTTCTAAATCTTATTACAGTTTCCTAACATTTTAGGCGACTATTGGGTTAATACAAAAGAGAAAACATAGGCGAACCACCATTTTCACCAAAAGATTAGTGGTTTTTAGTGCTAACAGTTTAATAAAAAGACATAGATCATTGACTACATGATAACTACAAAATATGTTATACTATATTTATGTTTTTGAAATGAGAATGAAATACCTTTGTTTTGATGATAATGTTTCCTCTTTGACCGAATGGTGCATGAAGATGTAATCTTCCTCATGTTTTGTGATGGAATGTTCTTAGTGTCTTCTGCCACCCTTTTGTTTGTAACTTCAATCTTAAGTTAAGGCTCATTGAGAAAGGAGTCATTAATGGCTAACCATAATTATTCTCATAAACATAAACATTTTATGGGAAAAAAATATGCCTACTGGAGTAATTGATTTTGATTGGCTTAAAAATAAATGTTGCACTAAAAATAGATAGAAACCAAATAAATCCTCACGAATATTGTGTGTTTTTTAGCCTATTAATTATCAATGGTAAATGATAAATGGAAATAAAATATGAAAAGTATTAATATTCTATATACTAAAATTATGTTGAATATTCTATATATATATATATATATATATATATATATATATATATATATATATATAATATGCAAGCTACTGTAATTTTTGTTCGATAAATGAATTAAGTTTAACGAACTAAATTTGAAAATATTGCAAGCTACTGTACCTAATAATTATTATATATTTTGTTTAATTTTGCAATGAAATTAGAGATATATATAGACTAAAAGATAATCTATATATATCTATACTAAAAGTGACGAATATACCTTAGAAATATGAAACACACACTCCAAAGTATGAGAATTGTAGGTGTTATTGTTGAATGTTGACTCGTACATTCGGAT